>NC_071387.1:35256703-35910953 GCF_022682495.2 Desmodus rotundus
TTCATCACTTCTGTTGTTGTCAAGTCTGGGAGTTCACTTCGGATTCCTACTGATGCCTCTTTATTTTCAATTTGAAAGTACGTTATAAATCAAGGACAGGTTTTAATCTCTACAGGGATGTCCTCTGTATGAATAGCATTTTCATTCTTGATATTTTAAGTATATTCTATCAAGAATTGCGATAATAATACCTACTTTGTAAGGTTGTGATATCTCTGTAAAGAATTTAATTTATTGATGTTCTCTTGCCAATGTGCCAGATAAGCCATCTATTTGTCCTCTGAGTTCCCTGCATGTTACCTCCCTCATTGGCTGTACTGTATGCATTCACAGCCAGCGTTGCCTAATTCTGCACCTAATTAAATGCCATTTGTCTTGTTTATTACTTTAACTTTGTTTGTCTCATTTTTGCAACTGGATTGTAGAGTTTTAGACTTCTGTATTCTCAGGACGGCAGGCACGGCGATGAACGATGTCAGGCCTCCATAAGTACGTGGTGTTTCACCTTCTTGCTTTCCAAATCTGTGTTCTTGACATCCAAAGATATTCCCAAGTGAACCAATGACTGACTTACTGGGACCCGCCTGTATTTTGGGAAGGCTGGGCAACGGTGTGCCTCGTCTCCTAGCAGTCAGACACATGTTGGAGAGGGAAGGCATTTTTCAGTGGAGCCATTAGGAGGGTGTTTATTAAATGAACATGTCCCCATGTTTTGAATAAAGCTGAGGAGACATAAGAGCTAACTCTCTTCATTAATAACAGGACCTCAGACCCCTGCAGGGAGGGCCTGGTGTCGTCAGCTAGCCAAGCAGTGCTGAAAGTCAGCTCTGGAGCAAGGAGTTGGAAAGGAAATGTGTGAACAATGCAGCCCAACCCGTCTCCAGCTGACAAGACTTCTGAGGAAAGCGCATGGTAAAGTCAAGCACATCCCAGAACGACCAGTTTCAGGAGACGGGCCTTCCACTTGTTGTCTGAGGGGGCCAGTCCTGGGGACATTGTGGCAGTGGCGTGTGCTGAAATCAGAGCCCTGTGCTGCATCTACACAGAGGCTCTCTCGCTGGGAGACATGGGGCTGGCAGCAGGACTGCAGGTGGTCCCAGGCACGGAGTCCGGAGTCATGACCACCGGGGCTGAACGTTTGGTTTCCCCACTTCCTCCTGGAGCGACTCGAAGCACTTCGTTTGGTCTTTGTATATCTGAGTCTCTCATTGATCACATCGCGTTGGTACTACCTCAGAGGATTGTTGGGATGGTTCATTAGGGTAATGTATTAAAACCTTCCTGGTAGTTCTCAGCAATGAATGGGAGTATCAGAATGCTTATGTGTGTTTTGAGACCTGCTCCCCTGACGCAACAGTTTTCGCACACAGAGTCTCCAGACAGAAAGGGACCCTACAGAGGAACTGTTAAAGCCACCAGCCCAGGTGAAGCACAGGGCTGGCTAGAGGAACCTGACAAGGGGGTTCCAGGTCAGACCAAAGAAAAGCTATTTCTCTGGGGAGCAGAGAGATTTTTTCTCCCTTTGTAGCAAAAAGTGGCTCTCTGGGCCTCGCCAAATGAACCATAGTATAAGAGGCTTCGGATGGACAGGTGTCACTCAGGTCCCTTCCTCCTTGCTTTTCCTTAGGGAGTGGCCGATGCCTCATGGTAAAGCTGCATATATATCATGCTTTTATTGCAATTTCTGATTCAGACTTCATTACCCAGGGCATGTGCATGGAAATAACCATTTAGTATTTAGTCATTGAAGCATTTGTCCAGTCCCACTCAGCCTCCGTGGAACCATAGATAGGGCACCTTGGTGGGAAATCTCATCTCCTTTCTAAGGCAGTTTAGCAGAACAGGGTGGTGTCCTTTTCTTTGAGTTTCAGATATAAGCTCTCTGTCTTCTTCTTTATTCTGACTGCAGAGCGCATGGGTAGCAGGGTTCCGGGTACACTTCCTGGGGAGATACTGTAGGTCTGGGTGCTGGGTGGATTAAAGCCTTGAGAGGCCAGGCAGTTCCTGTGGGTTTATGCACGACACTGGGAGAGAGAAAAACAGATCCTTCCCGTCATGCAGTCTCCCTATCTCTGATGGGTGTCCCCTCTGGAGTTCCAGGCAGTGGGAAATGTTAGAGACTTTAGCTTCTTTTGAAAATGAGGACGCCCGCCATTAAAGCAGGATGACTTCAGAGTGAGAGCGTGTGGGGAGAGAAACGGGGCTGGGGGAGGCTGTGGGTCACTCTGTGTGTGCTCTGGAGGCCCTCATAAGACCTCCTGGAAAACATTGCATCGTGCTCCA
This sequence comes from Desmodus rotundus, assembly GCF_022682495.2. Classification (NCBI taxonomy): domain Eukaryota; kingdom Metazoa; phylum Chordata; class Mammalia; order Chiroptera; family Phyllostomidae; genus Desmodus; species Desmodus rotundus. The sequence continues at coordinate 35,258,987 of NC_071387.1, forward strand.
CAAGAGCGTCGTCAGTTATTGCTACTTTCTCTTGGGTGGAGGACACTCCTCCCCACCTCCCACAGACTTGATGTACATTATTCCGTTTTCAGCCTCTGTTCAAGTGCAAAAAGCCCTGCTCTCCTATTTCCTTGTGACTCCACAAGCCTGCAAGTCTCCTCACACTCCTCTCCCTTAGGTAGTTAGGGGTCTGTGAGGGGCACTGGTTGGGGGACTGTTCACCTCAGAAAGCATTCGTGGAGGGAGCCAAAGCTCCCCAGGACAAGGCAGGAGGAACGTGGAACTTCCATGACCCGGGCACGGATTGTAGAGCATCTTCCTCTGACCCAGCCCAAGCTTCTCTTCTAACTAAGATACAGACAATGGCCTACTGACTGCTGAGATATGTTTTACAAAGCATCTGGAATCAGGCAATTAGTTCCTGCTTAATGCAGAATGTCAAATCAGGGCCACAGATTCTCTAACTGATCAATTGACATTATTTCCCTCTCATGGCTAGAAGTCGACTCAGGCCATGGGAGAAATAAAGTAGAATAAAAAATTAAGAAAGAAGAACCAAAGATTTATTAGGCTCCCTAAAGAAATACACTGTTTATTCATTCAATTTCCGGTAGTTGCTTGTTTATAAAGGTGGCTGTTCAAAGAGAAAGACAATAGCAGAGATTATTGATAGTAAAGAGGGGATATCTGTTTTATTTTTAATTTTTAAAATATATTTTATTGATTATGCTATTACAGTTATCCATTTACCCCCCTTTATTCCCCTGTACCCTGCACACCCCCTCCCACCTGCATTCCCCCCACTCCCCTGTTAGTTCATGTCCATGGGTCATACATATAAGTTCTTTGGCTTCTACATTTCCTATACTATTCTTAACCTCCCCCTATTTTGTTCGTACCATTTATGCTACTTATTTCCTGTACATTTTCCCACCACCCCCTCACCCCCCCCCCCCCCCGCCCTCGCCTTCCCCACTGATAACCCTCCATGTGATCTCCATTTCTGTGATTCTGTTTCTGTTCTAGTTGTTTGCTTAGTTTTGTTTTGTTTTGTTTTGTTTTTAGTTTCAGTTGTTGATAGTTCTGAGTTTGTTGTCATTTTACTGTTCATATTTTTTATCTTCTTATTTTCCTTAGATAAGTCCCTTTAACATTTCCTATAATAAGGGCTTGGTGATGATGAACTCCTTTAACTTTATCTTATCTGGGAAGCACTTTATCTGCCCTTTCATTCTAAATGATAGCATTGCTGGATAGAGCAATCTTGGATGTAGGTCCTTGCCTTTCATGACTTTGAATACTTCTTTCCAGCCCCTTCTTGCCTGTAAGGTCTCTTTGGAGAAATCAGCTAATAGTGTTATGGGAACTCCTTGGTAGGTAACTGTTTCCTTTTCTCTTGCTGCTTTTAAGATTCTCTCCTTCTCTTCCATCTTGGGTAATGTAATTATGATGTGCTTTGGTGTGTGCTTCCTTGGGTCCAACTTTTTTTGGATTCTTGGAGCTTGTTGGACTTCCTAGAAGTTTATTTCCTTTGTCAGAAGGGGTAAGTTCGCCTTCATTATTTGTTTCAAATGAGTTTTCAATTTCTTGCTCTTCCTCTTCTCCTTCTGACACCCCTATGATTCATATGTTGGAAAATTTAAAGTTGTCCTGGATGTTTCTAAGCCAAGCCTCTCCTCATTTTTCTTTTTTTTTTGAATTCTTGTTTCTTCATTCTGTTTTGGTTGAATGTTTATTTCTTCCTTCTAGTCCAAACTGTTGATTCGAGTCCCAGTTTCCTTCCCATCACTGTTGGTTCCCTGTACATTTTCCTTTATTTCACTTTTCATAGCCTTCACTTTTTCACTTTTTCCTCTATTTTATGACCATACTCAACCAATTCTGTGAACATCATGATTACCAGTGTTTTGAACTGTGCATCTGATAGGTTGGCTATCTCTTTGTCACTTAGTTGTATTTTTTCTGGAGCTTTGATCTGTTCTTTCATTTGGGCCTTTTTTTTTTTTTTTTTTTGTCTCGGTGCGCCTGTTGCATTGTAGGCGTGGAACCTTAGGTATTCACCAGGGTGGGGCAACCTACATGGCTGCATTGTGTTGCTGTCAGTGGGGGAGGGGTCCAAGAGGGAATGGTGCGGCTTGCTCAGCTCTCTGCTGGATTTCAGTCCTCTCTGCTGGTACCCACAAGCAAATTGGGCCCTTCTGGTGCTGATTCTCAGGTGGGTGATTTTATGTACATTTAGGACTCTGTGGGTCTCCCCAACAAACTCTCCCGTGAGGCTGGGAGTTCTTCCCACCACCTCAACACCCACAGGTGTTTTTGGTCAGAGGCTTTGAGGCTCTAGTTCCCCTCACTAGAACCCTGGGTTGCGAGGTCTGTCTCGCTCCCCAGTTGTTCCTCCTGGTTTATCTGCACACAAATGTGGGAGTGCTCGCCCTGCCAGCTGCTGCCTTGTGTGTCCTGGTCCTCCAGCTGCTGCCTTGCTGCACATCTCCACCCTGGCTGCCTGTCTCCGCACCTCCTACCGGCCTGGATGAATGTTTCTTCTTTAACTCCTTGGTTGTCAGACTTCCATACAGTTTGATTTTCTGTCAGTTCTGGTTGTTTTTTTATTTTTAAGTTTGTTGTTGTCTTTCTTTTGGTTGTGCGAGGAGGCACAGTGTATCCAATTATGCCACCATCTTGGCCGGAAGTGAGCCAATAATAATCAGGGGATATGTGTTTACTGTAAGTAGATGGTGTTATGCTTCTGATGACAGAGCTTCCAGATCATAAAGAAGCACAGTGGAGTGCCTAGGCTGTAAAGTTAAAGATGGGCTATCATCCATTATGAAGGAGAATTTCACTAAAGCCTACGGGCTTTCACAGAAAACTGTTCTGAGTAAGAGGAGTTACTGGATGAGACAAAACTGCTCTTTGGAGCTGACTCCTGGGGAGCTAGTGTGTTCATGTGTTACGCTGCAAATAGTTCGTGCTTTAAGATCAGTTAATCATAATTTCAAAAACAAGTTTATTATATATAACCTGCATTAAAAACTGTGTAACCTTGGGCTTGTGTCTTAGCATCTCTGATTATCCTCATCTGAGAGGAAAAACAGCATCACGTTTTGAGAATGTGGATTTCGCAGCTAGGATGCTGGTAGGAACCCCAGCTCTGCCACTTTCTAGCTATGGGATCTCAAGCAAGTTATTTCACTTCTGTTTCCTCCTCTGGTGAGATTAGGGTGGTAATGCGCAGCAGAATTGATGTCTGACCCAGGTTGCCCTGACGACCTGAGTTTAACTGCAGGTGGTCCTCCTGTGCTGATAGTTTGTTTTCTTATTGTTGAGTTTGGAATATTTGTTATATATTTTACATACAGATCCTTTACAAGATATGTGATTTGAAGATAATTCCTCTCATTCTGTAGCTAGCTTTTTTTATTCTATTAATGATATCTTTCGAAGAACAAAGGTTTTAATTTTGATAAAGCTAAATTCATCGTTTTTTTCTTTGATGGATCATGCATTTGGTGTCATAGCCAGGAAATTTTTGTTTAACACAAAGTCACAAAGTTTTTTTTTCTGTGTTTTTATATGTTTCATATTTTTAGATTTTACATTTAAGCCTATGAGCCATTTGAGTTAATTTTTCTATCTGAGGAGAGTGATGGATAGAAGTTTATTCTTTTTGCATATGGATATCCAATTTTCAAGCACCATTTATTCTCCACCTAATTGCTTTTGCAACTTCTTTAAAAACCATTTGTCTGTATATGTGTCAGTTTATTTATGGGCTGTTTATTTTGTTCCACTGATCCCTTTGTCTCTTTTTACATCAATATCACCCTATCCTGACTACTGGAGCTTTATAATAATAAGTCTTTAGGTGAGGTAGTGTTAGTAGTCTAGATTTGTTCTTCTTTTTAAAAATTGTTTTGGCTCTTCTAGGCCCTTTGTGTTTCTATATAGAATTAACCTGTCAGTTTCTATAAAAATGTGAACTGGGATTTTGATTGGATTGTGTTGAGTCCATAGATCCATTGGAGGATAGTCAACAGCTTAACGATATTGAGACTTCTGAACTATGAACACTACGTATCTTTCTGTTTAGGTGTTCTTAATTTCCGTCAGCCATGTTTTGTAGGTATGCGTACCAATCTTTTAAGTACTTTGTCAGATTCATGTTTATACTCAAGTATTTTACATTTTCTAATGCTGTTGTAAGTGGCATTTCTTTTTAATTTTAATTTTTAGTTGCTCCTTGCTGGCTACAACCTCTAGTATAATGTTGACCAGAGACAACATTGAGAGCAGTCTTTTGCCATTAAGAATGATGTTTCTGTATATTTTTCGTAGATGTCCTTTATTAGTTTGAGCAGGTTACCTTTTATTACTTGTTTACTGAACTTGTTTTTAATCAACAATATATGTTGAATGTTACAAAGTGATTTTTCTGCATCTGTTGAGATAATCATATGGTTTTATATATTTTTTAGCTTGTTAATATGGTACATTACATGGATTAATTTTCTGTCTTTTTTCAGGTCTATTGAGATATACCTGACAAATACTTATATTTTAAGTGATAATTTGGTATATGTACACATTGTGAAAGGATTTCCACCATCTATCACCTCACGTATTTACCTTTACCTCATATATTTACCTTTTTCTGAAAACATTTGAGTTCTACTTCCTTAGTAAATTTAATACAGTATTATTAACTATAGTGGCTCTGTTGTATATTAGATTCTTAGACCTTATTCATCTTATAAATTAAAGTCTGTGCCCTTTTACCAACCTTCCCCCCTAGCCTCTGGCAGCCACTGTTGTATTCTCTGTTTCTATAAGTTTGGTTCATTTTTTTAGATTTCGCATATGTGATAGCATGCAACATTTGTCTTTCACCGTTTGACTCACCTCACTTAGTACAATGCCCTCCAGATTCATTCATGTTGCTGCAAACAGCAAGATTTCCCTTTTATGAAGGCTGAATAATATTATATTATGTATATCTATATATCTATGTCTAGTTCACATTTTCTTTATCCATCTATTTATTGGTGAATATTTAAGTTGTTTGCATACCTTGGCTATTGTGAACAATGCTGCTATGAACATTGGAGTACAGATAAATCAAGTGAATGATTCTATTTCTTTTGGATATATACTCAGAAGTGGGATTGCTGGATCATATGATATTTCTATTTTTAATTTCTTGAGGAACCTCCATACTGTTTTCCATATTTCCATATGAGCTGGTTTCCATACCAGTTCATATTTCCATGACCTTTAGTAAATGAGCTTTAAGGATTTAGTGGGTCCACTAAACAAAACATGAAAAATATGACTTCTTTGTCACTTATTCTAAGAAGAATAAACAAATTCAGATATCAGGAAGCATGCCTAACTTCAATTTTGTACTCTGGCTTAAAACATCTCTGCTTTTTGGTTTTTACATTTATACAATAAAAAAACACATACTTCACAGGGGTTTTGTAATAAATGGTAGTGGTACATTTACTAATAGAAGGCATTATCTCTAATAATTAATAGAGTTCCTACTATTCCAAGAATAAACCTTTAAAACATAAAAGAACCATCTCTAGTTAATTATTGCAGGTCTGTTTGTCCTTTGGCTAAGTAATTGCCCAGTAACTCATCTTTATTTCTGGTTTAGACACACTTCAATAGCGGTAGCTTGTTCCTGACTGGAGACCAAATGGCTATGCTGTTATGTCGGTGGCTAACAGGTGACTCTCAGGGGATAAACATGCAGAGAGTGTGTTTGGAAGGGGCAATGGAGGACAAGAGGGACTGGCTTAAACCAGTTGTAGAGAAAACATTTCTCTGGTTCAGAGGCATATCTGCCCATGGCTGTTTAAAAGTCAGTTGTGATCCTGTTTGGCCTTAGGTGATACATCTGCCTCAATTCCCCTTCCAGAACAGCCCCTGTGAATCTGAGGAGAAGATTAAGAACAAGAACTGTACATAACAATGAAAATATTTTTGGAGCCCACACCTGCTGTATTGCAATGCTCTCCTCACTAGTCTTGCATCCCAGACAGTTTTGAGGCTGTTGTCAGAGATGACTAACCTATGGCTTTAGTAGCCCTCCCCGTGGTCATTTGTGTCGTGTTCCTTAGAAGGAAGTTAAACATATGGAAACACTTCCCCTCTTTGATGTTCTGTAGGGTTATCGAGTTCAGTTATCTTGAAGGCAAATAATTCTCACCATGGGGAGGAAAAAAGAAACCTCATCATATTTCATTAAGTAGCTGGGAAATACTGAATTCTTTAATGGTGTTTTTTTTTTTTCAGCATGCTTGCAAAACAATCCCATTTTTAAAACTTAACTATACATTATTATGTATTTTTAAAGTCAAGATTGAGTTCAGTAAGTAATAGATTCTAGTTATTAAAGAGTGGGAAGCATTTTATTTCTGGGTAGCTGGTTATAATTCATTGCATTTAGGTTGACATAATCAACTATTCAGACTGAGTTTACATCTTTACAATGGCTTCCATCAAGTTGTAGTCATTGAAATATTTACAAGAAAGCTATATGTTCCAGGGCAGTATTCCTCAGGTATGTGTGTGGTGGCTCTGGTAGTCTGCTGATGGATCATAAAATGAGTCTAAATATTATGATGTTTCCCATGTATGTCTTGTAAGAGCAAGCATGCAATTCCACTGATGCTTTTTCTTTTCAATGGAAATTGGGGATGGATAAGGAAAGCAAGCCATTGAGGTCTATTTTTCTTTATTATTTTGGCTCTGTTGGTATATGCTACAGTCAAAATTGTTTGAGAACCAGCAGTCCAGTGGTCCATCTCCAAACTAAGACCATAAATAAACCTGGGGATGCTACTTCTTATGCCCGTACTTGGAGATGCTCGATGCATTTGACCACAGTGCATATTCCAAGTGGTAGAGGCAAAGGGTTAATATTGTCTAACTAACCCTTTTCTCCCAACTGCTTTGAAGCAGAGTCACTTTTGTGTTTTCTTTATGAAATATTTAATAATATCTTAAAGATTACCAGGGTTCAGAGGGTCAATTTGGGAACTGAGGGTCTAGGGGAAATGAAAACACAATCCAAATCTGCATGCAATCACAGTCAGCCAATCACAGCCCTACAGACTTGGCTATGTAGATTACAAAATGTGGCCACCCCCTTTCAGTGTGTTGTTTGGCTATTTAAACTATGATCATTCGACTGTGGTTATTAAGGAATGCATGCTAAGACACCAGTATTTTCAAAGAAAGACCTACAAATGGCTACCACACATGTACATACGGCAGTTTGCACACCACACACATACACACAGTTTTGCAGGGGAACAAGTCACATTATATTTTATGGGACAGGCACCCCCTAGAATAAGTCATTTGTGTATATATATATAAATATATTCACATGCATATACACATGGAAGTAGAAAATAAAGTAAAAGTGAATCCAATGTACATGTTTGACCAGAGTAGGGAATGAAACTAAGTACAGCTTCCTCTTACCCTTATAGGTGAGGGCTTAGGGAAAGCAATTTCTCTCTCCCACCTCTAATTTTAAAACTGTTTTTTCATATGAATAACCTCCTTCTTAAATGTGATGCTTCTTAAAATAATTTAACAGATATCTTTTCTCTTTGGGAAATACACCTTTAAGATTCACTCCATTACCAAGGCAAAGAGAAGCTTCTGATGGTGGTAATCAAGGATTTAAGATAAACTTAGTAAAGATGACTTGAAAGAAGATTTTTGAACTTGGGGTGGTCTAAACTATTCTTTCCTCTCAGAGGTAAAGGTCCTGAATTCCACGTAATTTCTTTCTTATTTTACTCTTAGCTCTTATTTATGCATCCCTAAAAATATAGTGTAGTTTTTCCTAATTCTGACAGGAAGATAAATTGAGTAATTCTGTATAATTTCTTGCTTCTTGCATTTGACATTGTGTGTAGGATTCATTTATGCTGTAGCACATAGTTGTAATTTGTTCATTTTTATGGCTCTGTTTTATTCCCAATATGACTATACTATATTTTATTTACCTATTCAGCTACTGATGCTTACTTTGGTTTTCACACTTTTTGGAAGAAGCCTGCACCACTGAGTGGCAGCTAGGATGAAGACCACCAAGATCTTCCCAACCTGCACTTAAGTGTGATGTGAGAAACAAGCCTTTGCTGTCTGATGCCACTGAGACCTTGGGTGTATTTGTTACTATAGAATAAGCTATTTGATTCTAAATGATATAATGAGTAATAAAAAATTCTTTCCCTGAGAAGATTTAGGGTTCTTGTTGCTTTACTGCAAGTGCTGTCAAACATTCAGGGAAATAGAAGAACTTTGATATAACACAAACAATTTCAGAGGCAGAAGAAGACAGCTGACTGGATGTAGTGGGCAGAATAATGTCTCACCGAGGATGTCATGGCCTAATTCCTGGAATCTGTGAATATGCTACTTTATATGCAAGACGACTTTGCGGATATGTTTAGGTTATGGTCTTTGTGATGGGGAGATTATCCTAAATAATCTCAGTGGGTTCAATCTAATCACATGGCTTTCTGAGAGGGAATAATCTTTCCTGGCTGCTGTCAGAGCAGGATGTGACCAGGAAGAAGGACCAGAGAGCTGTAACACAGGACTCTGACCCGCTATTGCTAACTTTGACAATGGAGGCTGAGTGTTTCCAGGTAAACTGTTATAGATAGAGGCCTCTGAAAGCTGGGAATGACCCTCTGTTTACAGCAAGCAAGAAAAACAGCAGCCTTGGTTCTAGGATCTCAGGAAACTACATTCTGCCAACATCCTGAAGAGTAGGAAACCAGTTCTTCCCTGGAGCCTTCTAAAAGGAATGCAGCCTACTGACATCTTGATTTGATTCTAGCCAGCAAAGCCTGTGTCAGATTCTGACCTCAGAACTGTAAGATAATAGATTTGTGTTGTTTAAGCACTGAGTTTATAGTAATTTATGTCAGCAATAGAAAACTGGTACCCTGGTATAACCTTGAAACCAAAACCTGACGAGAACATTATGAGAAAGAAAAATATCAGGCCAATCTCATTTAATGACATAAATTCTATTGTAGACAAAATATGAGCAAACTAAATCTAACAATATATGTAAAAGGAAAAAAATTATAACCAAGTTGTGCTTATACCAAGAATGCAAGAGTGCCTGAAAATCAATCCATATAATTCACACATTGACAAATTTAAGAGATATCATGTGATATCCTCAATGAATGCACCCCCCCAAAAAAAAAACCAGTTGGTATAATTTGACATCCATTAATAATTAATAAAGAAACTTTTAGAAAATGAGGACTGAAAAGAAATTTTCCAAGCTTGGTAAATATTATCAATAAAACCATAGATTAAATGTTATAATACATTGAATTACATTAGAAGTTTCCTTCTTTGGAAACTTTGAAATTGGGAACAAAACAAGAATATTGGGATCACCACTTATATTCAACACTGTTGAATCCCTAGCCAGCATCTAGCCAGTAAGTTTTAACTATTAGAAAGGAAGAAACAAACCACCTTTATTTGAAGTATGTTCGTATATGTAGAAAATCCAAAGAACACACAGATGAACCATTAGAATTTTAAGTAAAACCAAGTCAGTTCATTGAGTAAAAAGAAGTAAAAATAAATGTACTTTTATGTATTGGGAACATACAAGTGACTAGTACATGTTGTAAAAGACACAGGGAAAATTATAAGAGTTTTTGAAAGACATTAAGTATGTACCATATTCATTGATTGGAAAACAATGATTTGAAGATGTTAATTTTCTGTAAACTAATCTGTAGATTCAAGGCCATCCCATCATATGTCAGTAGAGAATAGTTTTGATGTAATCTGACAAGCTGATTCTGAAATTTATATAGAAATATAAAAGGCCAATAATTAAAAAAATACTCCTGCAGAAAAAGAAGGAGGACTTGCTGTACCTTGAAAAAAACCCCTACCATTTATTACAAAGCAATAGTAATATAAAAAATTCTATAATTCACATAGAAAAAGAAAAAATAGACTATTGGAACAGACTAGAGAATCCAGAAACACCTATATAGACAATTGACTTGTGACAAAGGTAGCATTACGGAGCAGTAAGGAGAAGAGGTATTTTCAAATTCCACAAAGGGAAATTGCAATTTCACCCCTACTCACTCCATATACAAAAAGCCATTCCAGGTGGATAGTTGACTTAAATATAAAAGTCAAAGTTATATAGACTGTAGAAGATAACATGAAAGAAAATATTCCTGTCCTCAGAATAGGAAAAGAATTTCAAAGAAGACCCAACAAGCACTAATCATCAAGGATGTGTCGTCATTTGATGGTTTGCTTTCATGTTATTTCCTATTCTTCTGCTCTTTCCTGTACAGTAGGGGGCCGACCCCTGGAAACCATGGTGCCCAAGCCCCCTTGCTGGCTGGCTTCTGGCTAGGTTGGACCAATGGAATTCAACGATGGAAGCTTGGTGGGAGGGAGAAAGAAAGGAGCTCCCTCTCCTCTTTGTACTGTGCTGGCCCCTCCAGCAGTGACTTCATCTCCTTCAGATTCCTGCTCTTACACAGTGTCTTCCTCCATGATCTAGGCCCATGCTGGATTCATCTCCCCATAGTGGTGACAGCTCCTTAGCTCTTTCTCCCTCTAGCCTTGAGGCAGGAACCACTTTTTGCTCTAGCTAATCTCCAATTGCTTCAGCATCCTCTGCTTGGCTTTTCAACAATACCCGAACATTTTCCAGCCAGTCCTCCATATTAGATTCTCTCTGTTGAAACATGTGGAGCATTGCTTTTCTCCCTCTTTTTAAATTTTTTTGAACTGCCTGCTCTCCAGACTCATCTCTGATCAGTCCAGGAAAAGATAGATACATTCAAAATACCTTAAAATTAGAAATTTCTGTGCACCAAAAAACACACCCAATGTATACACAGAGACACTATTAAATATCTTTAACCAGCATGTATATTATAATTCTGAGAACAGTTTTTTAAGAACTCTCAGAAACCAACATAAAATGTGCAAAGATTTGGCATCTGCAATTAATAAGGTCTTATATAACCCTATAGAATTTTATTCTTTCCAATAAAAAGGAAATAAACTCTTCTCTGTTATTATGTATTTTCCGTGTTATGGATATGGGTTGGCAGGCAGTCTTCAGCCGCACATCTACTTTATGCTCATCCACGGTGTGCTTTGCCATGTCACCCCCATAATGCTGCTCCTTGGTGAGATATTCCTGGGGACAGTTCACTAATTACCAAGCAGATAACCACTGTTCAGTTTGATATATTTTCTTTTAACATTTTCACACACACATGAGAGAGTGAGAGAGAATGAGTATAAGTTGTTTCAAAATGGAGAACAGGTTTTACTTAAAATTTTCTTTGAAAAACCTTAGAACTTAAATAGCTTACCCAATATTCTGGTAAATGTGATTTAGTCATTGTTTTACTCTTGATAATTAAGATTGTATAACATGTGTGCACCACCACAGTGGTTATATTTGTGCACAAATCTTTGTCTAACAAGTTTTCAGGGGATGCTTATTCTGCTGGTCTGGGAACCATGCTTTGAGTACCCTGGCCCAGCAGGCCTCTGGGTGATTCACCACCCCTTTGGGTTTTCTTTAACCTGCCTACCCCTTGTAAACCGATCTAGGATACCCTGTTTGAGGGGCCACCTGTACCTGCTGGGCCCCTGACTGATGCTGCACCTTTAAGGAAGTTTAGAGACATCCACTGATTAACTCTTTCCAGTTAACACCTCATGAAAACTGACTTTATATGAGAGAAAGAGGGAGAGAGAGAGAGAGAGAGAGAGGATAATAGCAAGAAGTTGGCCCTCCTAACTGCAAGTGACCAAGGCTAATGAGAAACACCTTGACAGCAGCCCCAACAGCTGCCTACAGGTAGAGCCCTTGAGGAGACCAGCTGGGCAGACATCCTCCGTGGGCCCTGGCACCTGATTCTCCCATTTCTCTAGTCCCACCAGTTTTTGACAAAATCAGGACACTGAAGCATTCCCCACACCAAACCAGCCCAGGTCTCTGCACGGGTGGTTTGGGGGACAGGCGGACCTCACTTTACTCAGGCTTGCACCATATATTTTTCTGAGGCTCTCCAAACACCCCTCTTCCCATTGGTGCTGCCTGAACTACCCACAGGGAGTATCACTAAGATTTTGCTTTCTGATGGATTGCAACCCTCTTTCCCCTTCGAACCTTTAAAGTGAGTAATAAAGATCAGGTTCCTTCTTGAGAAACATTTGGACAGAAGTGAGCATGAGGATGCTGGCTGCCAAGAGAGGGAAAGCTTACCAGAAAGGAAGCCTGGGGGTGTCGGATTTAAGCACCCCACTCCTGCCCCACACTTTCTGGACTCACACAGTAGAGGGAAAGCTCTGGTCATTGAGGGACTGGTGGCCAGATGACACACAGTATGTCCCAGGGACAAAAACTTGAAAAGCATGGAAACAAAAATTGCCTATTATTTTCATATGCATTTGGTGTTTGTTCTTGACAATGAAAAAAAGTCCCCAGACGATGACTGAATACAAATATTTCCAATTCACTCTGTGACTTTTATTTCTGTTTTCCAGGTACATAATCTGTTTTTTTTAAGGTTTTATTAGAAAAAAAAATTCTTCTCAGAAAGCTCAGCTTTCAGACGGAGTGCACTATACTTTCCCATCGAACGTTGGGTTGTCTAAACATGGAAATGCACGCACCACATCAAGGCACAGCTCCCCACCCAAACGAGAGGACAAAACACACCCACAGTGTATTTCTCGCTCCAACTGGATGATTTGTTTGTCATAAAAACACAGGCATTCCAACCAAACTATTGGAAAGGTAAACTGTAAATGATTCAAAGCAAATATTACTTCTCTGGAAGTAAGAGCGGAGTCTGTAATTCACAGATGGCTTTTCTGTGTTAAGCCTGGGAGCACTCCCTATTCACATCCTGAAAGGTGATATTATTCAAAAGAACTTTGGGGGAGCAGTGTCATGGGGCTGCGCTGGCCACAGGCAGACTAAAGGCACATTAATCTTTCTTTTTCTGTGGGCAGGTTTTTCCCCCCTCTTTTTGCTAATTTCCTTCCTCAGGGACCCTGTTGCTCCTTCTCTCAAAATATCTCCTCCTGGAACAATGTGGAACTTCCAAGGGATAACTGATGTGGTGGTCTTGTCCTAGAATTCCCATGTTGCTGGAATGACGAAATTCTAAACATAAAATTTCAAGTAGGGGAATACGGGGTGGTTTGGGGAGGTGAGGAAGTCTTACTGTCGGTGCCATTGAAACCTTACACGTCAATGGCCCAGATCTGTCCATTGCCCCACAGTACAAACCTCTGTTCTACACTGTTCAACCACCACTGCCCACTCTGGAATGGATGAGAGCTCCCTGTGTCAGGGCAATCTGTTGTCCACAGCTGCAGCAGCTCAGATTCTATTCCTCTTGTGATTTTAATCTTTCCAGAAGCTTGCAAAATCAATCTCAGACTCCAAGTTTCTGACTTAGTCATTCTCGAGCTAGTTGTTTCAATTAGGAAGTATTAGAATATACCCCCTCAAACTTCAGTGCTATTCCACTTCCTTGCCTGGCTTAAACAAATACAACACACACACACAAACAAAAAGTTCCACACTTTTTGTTCTTTCCAGAGACTTCTTTTGACCTGTTTACATGCAATGATGTGGTGTCTACCTTCCTTCTTCCAAGGGCATCACTATTTCTTTTCGGATAAGTATGTATGTAGTTGGTCATTGACTTCCTTTCTAAATTATACACTGTAGGGCATTTTATATTAGTTTGAGGGCTACAATATATGTTATATACTTTACTTTTGATGGAATTGAAGACTTCCAATTTTTAATTCTTTTCTCTCTTCCTTATTAATAAAATAATCAATAAATCACATTGACTTCTTGTCAAGACCTTAACTAATGAGTTCTTAGGAAATTCAGGAGTGATTCCATCTATCTATTTTGGAAACACTATGCCATTTTGTAAAAGTTTGAGTCTCTAAGTGTTTCCCATTTTTCTTGTCCTAAAATTCTGAAGTTACTTATTTCTTGTGTTCTTCTTTTTATGATGAAAATATATGGTGCTGGCAAGAGGGAGAAGGGAGACAGGGAGGAAATGGCTGTTCTGTTGAATTTTCTCTTATTTTAACTTTGAAATTTTCTTTTATTAAGATCCTAATTACTTTCTCTGCATGGAAAGGCAGCAAGACCAAGTGTTCACGGTGCTGGTTTTGCAGCACGGGACAGTGGCAACACTCCAATGCTCTGATCCCCAGTAGCATCATCTGTCAAAGAGAGAAAAGCTCATGTACCTCAAGAGATAGCTGTGAGGAGCATCTGTGTCATGCCCTGGGCACAGCGTCTGGCAAAGTGTAGCCTCAGCAAATGCTCAGGTCCCTCCCAGCCTCTGTCTCAGGGCTGGAAGTGAAGATACCTGCCTTTCAGCCCTGCGGAACTCAACCATCAGCCAAGACTCTGCCAGATCATTTTACTTCTCTGAACCTTTGTTTATTCTTAAAGTAAATTGAGGGGAGAGCTGTGCTAGCTATCAGGAAGTCCACCTCAGCCTTCAGGGCCCTGGAACTGCAGACTATACCTTATACCCTGCCTGCCTTTCCAAGTCTGTGACCAAAATACCTGGCATGCCTACCTGTTTGTTAATCTCTCCTGTAACTTCCTACTTTCCTTGATCAGTTGTCCAGTTCTTTTCTTCCTCCTACTGAGCTACGTACCCTTCCCCTTCAACCTCACCCACATCCCTTAAAGCACTCTCTCTCCTTTTGACTTCTCCCTTTGGTTGACCCATATGTACCAGGCAGAACTGATGAGACTGGGAAATCGATTTTCCCTACCGTACAGCATCATAGTTCTCCCAGCAGCTGCAACAACACAGAACAGTTTTTAAAGGAGGGACTGACTGGAACTGCTCCTCCTTGTCAGCCCCTGGGCACTAGAAGTTCCCTTTGGCATAGGCTCACCCTGGGCTCTTCCTGTCCAAATGGCAGTGATGAACTTCTAATTATCACCTCTGATACTACAGGATCTGGCAACTAAGCAAACATCTTCCTTAAAGTCTCTATTAAAGTTCTGGTAAAAAGCTTCTTTTATGTCTTCTCACTCTGAATTTTAAGATAAGATCTCTACATACTTTTTCCCATATGTGTTATATTTTGGCATTTCCCCTTCCATCTGTTAGACAATTGTAGTCCTTTTTTTCTAAGTTGTGCAGGAAGAGGCCTTTTATCTCCCACCAAACCATCTTCTCCTTCTTCTTCTTTGTTGTTGGGTTTTGCTTACTTGGATTTATAGTAATTATCTTCATTTATGGCTTTAATTTTTAAAAATCAAAATTTTTCACTAGATCAAAGGCAGATGGGTAAGAATTCATCAAGTGAACAAAAGAGACAAGTGTTCCAGACAAGGAGAATCACAGTTAGAATTTGAAATCCATTCCTGTTATTATTTAAATGTGGTTTGATTCTGGACAAGTTACCTGACCCATGGAACTTCTATATCCTCATCTGTAAAATCTTTTTTATGTCTCTCTTGGGAAGAATAAAAGATTTAACACAAAAATATGATTTGGTAAACTTGAATATGAATTCAAGGGAAGGTTATTGTAATTGTCACAAAGGAAATCGAAGATAGGCTGAATCTACACTGGGGAAGACCTTAAGGTTTGACTTGTAAACAGCAAAATCCTCCTTGCCTGAGAGCTTTCTCCTGGCTGCTGGACCATGATCGGTGAGCAGGGCAAACTGGAGACATATGAGTGAACATAGTCAAGACCAGCCAAGCCTAACCCAGATCAGCAGAGCCCTGAGGCCAACTCACAGACTCACGAGCTAATCTGTTGCTCTTTCAAGCCACTAGATTTTTAAAAACATTTTATTTATTTATTTTTAGAGAGAAGGGAAGGGAGGGAGAGAGGGAGAGAAACATCGATGTGTGAGAGAAACATCAATTGGCTGCCTCTCACATGCCCCCAATCCCCCAACCGGGGACCTGGCCTGCAAACCAGACATGTGACCTGACCAGGAATCGAACCAGTGATCTTTCAGTTTGCAGGATGATGCACAACCCACTGAGCCACACCAGTCAGGACAAGGCACTAGATTTTAAAACAATGAATATTATGCAGCAACAGATACTTGCTATACCATGTCTCTTCTCTACTCTTTTGCTGCCTCAGCCATCCACAGTGCTAGGGGTGTGATCACTGCCTCCACATCTGCATATTTTCTCTCCTACAGGCCTCCGAAGCCCCACCCCCTGCCAATCCTCATTGTGCACATTAGAGAAAGAGATTATAAACAATATGTAAGAAGTTACTTTCCTTTTTGGAGCAAGCTCAGACAGAAAATTATAAGCATCTGACAGGGGAGGGATCATGGAAGTATTAAAATCTACCAGACTTGCTATAAATTTGCTTTCCATCATTCCAAAATGATTTAAATAGGAAAATATGGAAATTAAGTGAATTGTGGAGCCAATTTTAATGGATCTGATGGAAATTTAACATTTTTGTCCAACTAGATACAAATAATTAATACTTATTTTTGAGGACAGTTGCAAAATAATAACCAGAAGGGATTCAATGTGAATAGAATCTACCATTTTGATGTGTTGGCCACTTACCTCCTCCCCTTATGAGAGAGGATAGGAGTGGGGGCAACAAGACCTAAATGAGCTCTCAGAACACATGCGCATCAGGGAAAGACAGACATGGTTATAGGAGCAGGTAAACAATGCCCTTTTCATCTCCCTTCTCGTGAGATATCCACTTTCAGGGCATAAACCAACCTAGAATTTGTAGGAAGGAGTTAAATTTTCCAGGTGCAAATCCATTACCTGGCATCCAACTTTATTATCACCATGAGATGAGGAGAGGGTGTATCTACTCATTTTATCAAGTTATGACAGGGCTTCTAATTCCACAACAGGGCATGTTGTTATCAAGTTGTTCTGTCTGTTCACAGGCACATCAAAAACTCTCCCAAAGAGATGGAGACATCCTGCTCCATTGTACCTCATCAAATGCATGTTTCGGTTGGAGGTGAATACTTCCACAAACCTTAAGATTCTTTTTATTGATGTGAGCAAATTCAGAGGTATTTCAATTTTTGAACAATGTTTGGAACCTTTAGTGGTTCCAATATGGTTTTCTTCAAGCTGTATGAAAAATCAGGCTGGGCAAAACATTAAACAAATTTACAGGAGAAAGCTGAAATAGCTCTTGATAGGTGAGGAGTAAACAACATCTCCAAGATTCCCTAATTATCCTTTCCCAATCCTTTGTAGTTTTCCAAAATATTTAGGAAAGAAGGTATAATGCTAAAAATATTGCCTTATTTTTAAATACTTGTCTACATTGGCTTCTAGTTTTTATTCACAAGTAGGTGCTCATGATAATCGTAGTCACTTATGCTCAGCACTGGAAAATTATCAAAGATTGTAGAGATCAACCACCTGATGTTTAAATCCTTTTTCCAACATCCAACTAAGTGGGCCATTCACTTCCTGCTTGCCTACCTGCGAAGATGGGGAGCACACCACCTTGCATAAACCCCATTACCTCTTTGGACACCCCTAACCACTTGGAAGGTCTTCTGTATATCGAGCTGAAATAAGTTTCCTAGAAATGTTTAACAATCAGCTATTGTTCATAGAATTATCAAATTTCAGATCTGGAAAGGTCTTTCTAGATGTCATATTCCAACGTTTTCCAAACTGTAGAAACCACTAGTGGGTTATAAAATTCAACTTAGTAGGACAAAACCAGCATTTTATAAGAATGAAATAGAATATCTGAGCATAACACCTGTAGCAAGGATACATTTGTAAAATTTTGTTTTACTTATAAATATATGCATGTGTCTGCTGGGTTGCATCATTGGTAGTTTTTTTTTAATCCTCACCTAAGTATATTTGTTTATTGATTTTAGAGAGAGAAAGGGAGGAGAGAGAGACAGACAGACAGACATTGATCAGTTGCCTCCCATATATGCACCCTGACTGGGAATTGAACCTGCAAACTTTAGGTGCATGAAACAATGCTCCAACCAACTGAGCCACCCAGTCAGGGCACCACTGATAATTTTAAAGACTTCAAGAGACACTGATGTAGATTACCCTCCTTTGCAGATGAGCCGGTCTCAGAAAAGTAAAGTGACTTGTCCAAGATGCCAGGTGGCCCTGCTGCTGTCATTCTCTTGACCTACACCTAGTGTTCTTTCTCCTGCAACATCAGATCCCTGGGGCCTTGCTGAACAAGTCTAATTTCCTTTCCATGTATCAGTTTCTCACATGTTAGTAACTCTCTTGGCTCCCCACTGAGTTTTCTCTTTTTCATGAAAAATATTCCCATTAAAAAAAATGAAAACAAAATGGTTTCCAAGTCCTTCATATTCTCATTTGTCCTCACCTATAAATGCCTTGAATTGTTTCTCTCTCTTTTTTTTCTGTGTTGTACTTAGAAGTAAAAAAAAAAAAACATTTAATATGTTAGTGTGGTATCATCTCTATTATTCTAGACACTCTGCTCCTACAAAGGCAATTTGGGTTTGCGTTAACATTTTGGGAAGCCATATCATATTATTGTGTCTTACTGAGATTATTTGCAATTCAACCACTTAATTCCTTTCACTCATGAGAAGGAATGGAGGGGGCAAGTCAGGACAGCAAGGAAGAAAGAAAAGAAACTAACATTTAGTAAATGCCTACCATACCCTAGCGGCTTTCACAAGTGTAAATTCCCCTCTCACAATCACTTAGCATCTTTTCATGGATGAATAAACTGAAGTCCAGGATGGGATAACAAGAAACTTGCCAAGATCACTTACCGTGGCAGCACCAGGGATTAAGAAAGGATTTGAAAGTGGTCTATACATGATCTAAATTCTCTCCATTTTAAATTTAGAAGGTTGGTCGATAGGAACAAACGTAATACAGGCATACCTCATTTTACTGCACTTTGCAGATGTCACATTTGTTGCAAATTGAAGGCAGGACTGTCTACGAACAAAAGAATGATGACTCACTTGACTGTAAGGCTCACTTGGTTGTGGTGGTCTGGAACCCAACCTGCAATATCTTGAGGTATGTCTGTGTCTTATTTTTCTCACTATTCAAAGGTGAATGGGTTGCAGATGCCCCTCCACTCAGTGTTCTGGTTAACATTGGACGGAGCTCTAACCCCACAGGCTGATATGGTCCGATGAGTCATTAAGAGTTCTGCCATCCATAAATCAGACTCCTCACTGGTTTCAACAAGAAATCTGCTCACACTGTGTATTTTATCATGGTGTACTTTAAAATGCATTAAAATCTCCACAGTGATAATGGGAAGGGTATAAAAGTTAAGTTTAAGGGTAAATTTAGTGTATATAATCCATAGTGACAACAGAAAGCGTGTGTATAGTCTTCCCTGTTTCACTGGCTTTATTTCATTGTTCCCCCCTCCTCAGCACAAATTTTAAAAAATTATCCTCTTTGGCCTGTAAGGAGCTTTTACCCACAATCAGGTCCCTTGGAGACCTCAGCTTCTCTCTCATGGCATCTACTCCAAACAAATAAAACATTCTCTTCTCAAGAATTTCCAGTGAATACAATTTTCTCCCTCTCATTATGCCATTATAAAATTTTATATTATTATGTAGTATTTAAAAGGGACTTTCTGCCTCAGTTTTGTCTGAGTCTACAAAATCTGTAAATAATAAACTAGGCACCAAATACTTGAAAAGCCTAGAGAGAAGGATTAGAGCCCATATGCAGAATGTAGACTATTCTACGTGATTGACGAAATCTGGCCAGCCCGGGACTACCGCCCACCATGAGGGCATGAAAGGGCAGGCTGACTTCAGCTCCTGGAGGGAAAGAGCCAGGGAACGTGGGCCAGACACTGGCAGTATCTGCTAGACTTGGGCTAATAAGACATTAAAAGTCAGCTGAAACTAAAATAAATAAATAAATAAATAAATAAATAAATAATAAAAATAAATTACTACCATGAAAATTTGCAAATTAATACATATGAATAAATATTAAATTATTTAAAGATTTATGTTTTTTATTGGAATGACATTTCAAGCATTGATCATCTTCAAAAGAAAAAAATGCTTTTACTGGTGATAATTAAATAATTGTTCTAAGCTATGTAAAAGTAAAGAATAAAAAGAAAATTAAAAAAAAGAAATTAAAAGTCACTGCTGAAAAGGGAGGGTGGTGCCTGCTAGAAATCACAAGACTGTGTTAGTTTCAAGTCAATATGGCCTTTCTTGAGGTGAATAGAAAGGGCAAAAGTTAGTTCAGAAATCAATACATTTAGAATAACGAAGGTCATTGAGGTCAGACAACACTTTGTGAAGGACATTAGATCTGTGCAGTGAAATATCACATGACTCCAGATACGGGGATGGGGAGGTGGGTCAGGCTAGAACTCTAGAGTTAACTATGAGCTAGAGGCAAGTAGGAAGGTCTGTAGATGCCTGACTGAGTATGTACGTGTGTGTGTTAACTCTATACTCAAAGGGTTTGAGAAATTGGAAAGACTTTGCACCTTGTGAAAAATGTATTTTATTTTAGATATTTAAGAATGGAAAGAACTCATGTGACCCCACTCCAGGAAGACAAAAAACCCAATTAAAAAATGGGCAAAAGACTTGAACAGACACTTCTCCAAATAGGACATACAGAGGGCCCAGGGACATATGAAAGGATGCTCAGCATCACTAACCATCAGAGAGATGCAAATTAAAACCACAATGAGGTACCATCTCACACTGGATAGAGTGGCTGTCATAACCAAATCAACAAACAAGTGTTGGGGAGGAAGTGGAGAAAAAGGAATCCTAGTACACTGTTGGTGGGAATGCAGACTGGTGCAGCCACTGTGGAAAACAGTATGGAATTTCCTGAGAAAACTAAAAGTGGAACTGCCTTTTGACCCAGCAATTTCACTGCTGGGATTATACCCTAAGAGCCCTGAAACACCAATCCAAAAGAATCCAAAATGCACCCCAATGTTCATAGCAGCATAATTTACCAAAACCAAGTGCTGTAAGCAACCTAAGTTGGTTGCTTGAGTGAATAAAAAAACTCAAATGAGTGAATCAAAAAACTATGGTACATTTACACAATGGAATTCTATGCAGCAGAGAGAAAGAAGGAGCTCCTACCCTTTGCAACAGCATGGATGGAACTGGAGAGCATTATGTTAAGTGAAATAAGCCAGACAGTGAGGGACAAATACCATATGATCTCACCTTTAACTGGAACATAATCAACAGAAGAAAAAAGCAAACAAAATATAACCAGAGACAATGAAATTACGAACACTCTTAACAATAGCCAGAGGGGAGGGGAGAGGGGACAGTGGGGAGAAGGGTTTTCAGGAACTACTATAAAGGACACATGGACAAAAACAAGGGGGAGGGTGGAAGCATGGGAGGGAGGTGGGTTTGGATGGGGTGGGTGGGGTGGGGAGAAAATGCAGACAACTGCAATTGGACAACAATAAAGTAATTTTTAAAAATTTACAAAAAAATAAAAGAATGGGACAGATTATAAACACATGGGAAGTATTTCCTCCTGTTATGATCTGTGAATTTGAATCTTGGATACCTTTACAAACAAGCAAACATCACAAGCAATTGCTCTATTCATTGCCAAGGTAACATCTAGAAATCTCTGTTCTGTCCTCTGAACCACTATAGCAACCCAAGAATCTAATTTGGTGCCTCATAAATGAGTCGTTCCATCTCCTGACATTTATTTTTAAATTCTACGAAAACACCAGCTCACAGTATGTTGTGTTTTTTCCCTCCAGTATTTCTGCTGCTTCCCAGCTGTTTGAAACATGTTGTGTCTTTGAGTCCCTCAAACTACCTCCTGTGATGAAGATTACCTTAATTGCTTGTTTGTGGAACATTCAGTCAGAGACAGAATATGCTGTAACAATTACCAATAGGTGAAGGCTGACATTTTACATTCCTTCTTATTCAATTAGCAGTTTCTTATGACTTCTTGTTTGACTTTCTTTTTTTTTTTTTGCCTTGCAGTCAGAAAATCCTTTGAAGTTTTGTGATCACAACTTCATCATCTCCCTAAAGGCCCACATCATGGTCAGAGAACAGACTGGTTTCCTTTCAAACAACATTCAACAATGATTTGTTGAGCTCCTATTATATGCCAGACACTAGAATATATGTAGGGGATACAGATGTGAACTTATTGGACTGGGTCTTGCCTCTAGGATACCTGTATTCTAGGGGAGGGAACAGAAAATTAACGTGTAAAGGAATCAATCTGTGAGGTCACTTCACATAATGACAAGGCTGTGAAGAAAATAAAGGAGCAATCAATGTTATCTTTTTTTGTGTTTTCTCTCCCCAGAGCTATTTTATGCACATATAAAAAGTATAAACATATACTCCGTTTTTTTTTATACAAAGGGTAGCATAGGATATATACAGTTGACCCTTGAACGACATGGGTTTAAATTCATTTGTACATGAATTTTTTCAATAAATATCTGTACTGATTTGATACACAGTTGGGGTTCCACCAATATGGAGGGCCAAATGGATACCCCTTAATGTTGAGCACCTCGGTGTCCCTAAGTGTGGGTCTGTTTTATCCACTGTGCTGAGCATTAAGGGCCTCTCTTAATTTTGAAAAATATGGTATTTTTTTAGGTTTTGGTAATTTTCTTGAATTACTTCAATGAATATTTTCTTTCTCTACTTGCTTCATTCTGTCTTTCTGGATTTCCTATTATCCACATGTTTTAAGTTCTTAACTAGTGGTCTTCCAATTTTATTAACTTTTTATACTGATTTTCCATTTTTGTCTTTTTACTAAGGTTCTGGGAGATTGTCTCAATTTTACCTCTAAGTTTTTCATGGGTAGTTCTTCCTCTGCTCTCATGTTTTTAATTTCACAAGCTTAAAAAAGATCCCCGAATGTTTTTTTTTTTCTTCTACCATTCTATTCTTGGCTCACAGTTGCCATGCAGGCAGATAACCTGTCATCTCTTTGCCCCTTCTTTCCATGGAAAGATGAGCATGAGCCAGTCCGAATACAGATATAAAAGAAAGCTGACGTAGGGGCTGGTGATGGGAGACCGAGTGTGAGGAAGCTCAGAATTGTGATTAGTGCTGAGAGCAATTTTAATTATTAGATTAAAAATCACTGTACACGATTAAATTTGCCAGAATAGAATAGACCAACTTGTCTTCTCTAGTCGAGTGAGACATTCAAAGCCAAGCAAATATACGCAGTCATAAAACATAAGCCTGTTTGTTATATATATTCACCACATGTATAGAATTAATTAATACTGATTCTCTGATCACACCTATTTTTATTATCTGCCTATCCTGTAAATTGTTGGGTGATGCCTGTCATGGAACCAAGGAGCTATGGGAGATCCCTTCCTTATGGGCAACTATGACAAAGATGGCCAGCTGACCGCCAAGTGTCCCTATTCTCCTTTCAAGTGGCTTCTCAGCCAGAGAACACATCTCCCATCTCCCCCTTGCATCTTGGTAGGGTCATGTGATTAATTCTCCCCCAAAGTGTGGGAATAGACATGATACCTGCCATTCCCACCTCCCTGAAGTGTTAATATTGGATGCATATCCTTCATACTCACTCCCCTCCCCTACAATCTTAGCTACAGGTGGCAGCTTGGATCCCTGTGTCATCACTTGGGGGAAAACTTCATTTCAAACTGAGTCATCAGCAAGAAAGGAACTTTTGATATTGTGCTAAGCCATTGAAATATTAGGGTTTTTTTTGTTATAATAGTCTATGCTGATAAATGCATACATAGACACATTTTTATCTATATACTTGAATAGCTAAAACTAATAGGCATGCTCCTTGTATTACTAATATTGCCGCCTGTGACAAAAATCACAAATATTCTTATGTCTAGATGAGTATTAAATTTTGGAGGCACTTTTTACAAAGCTACTACAATAGTGCTATAGACCAGTGTAAAAACAAAATAAATAAAAGCACAGTGTATGAAACTCCAGACTCATACCAATAGGTTACTACAAGAGGATTATTCACTTTACTGAGTCACCTATCTTGTCACTAAAAAAATGTCAGGCTTCCTTAGGACATTTGGAAATACAATTTAACTTAACAAGACTGTATTACTTCCATGCAAGACGCCCCCACCCCCAGCTCAAGCTTTCCATGAGCCACCCAGTCCACTTGAAATGTGGCGTACGGGGGAAGTGCCACTCCAGAGGGCCAGGCAGAGCCATTCTCGCACAGCTGACATTTCTTCCAAGCATTCATCACAATGATGGAAACACTACAGCACACACCTCTCACAAGTGCAAAGTGGGCACGAACAGTGACAATTTAAGCCACCTCAGGCTCAGAGCACCCATTTACTGTAGATGGGACTTTGGACTCCATAGCCCTTCTCTGGATTGTCCCTGGAAACCCTCTGATATATGTTACTTATCAGAACATCACAGAATGTGCTCACCTGAGTTCCCTTCCAGAGTCATCCAGGGCATAGACTCTTAGCATTTGTGCCCACTCAGTCCCATAAGCTTGCTGCACAAAGAGCAAGCCCCTACTTTTGGAGATAAATAAGAAAA
The DNA here is from genome assembly GCF_022682495.2 of Desmodus rotundus. Taxonomy (NCBI): domain Eukaryota; kingdom Metazoa; phylum Chordata; class Mammalia; order Chiroptera; family Phyllostomidae; genus Desmodus; species Desmodus rotundus. Next base: position 35,283,641 of record NC_071387.1, read on the forward strand.
GTTTCTTAGAACCATCTCCCCTCTTCTCTCCACTTTTTGACACTTCTCTTGGGAGAGGCTGAAGAAATAAAGGGAATTTCCAAATTCCAGTGGGACAAATTTCCAACTTTCTTGAAGCTTAGTAATAAATCGAGGCGTTTGTGATTATGTGTGATTCTCATGATATTTCTAGAAATCTACATATTATAAATTATATACAACTATTAATAGTAACAAGTAATATTTATTGAGTTCTTACAATGTGCTGAGTACTGGTCTAGTGCTTTACAAGTATTAATTCATCTCATCCTCACAATTATTTCCTAATGTTTGAAGAGCAGTGGTTAAATGCCCAATAAATGTTGACTGTTTTCATCTGGTCTGCTTACTCAGATGGCCTCTCCTTGTCATTGTGATTCTTCTGTTCTGGGGAATCCATCCCATTTCTGGGTTTCTGGCTCACAGGTCTTGCTCATCTGGCCTCTGAACAAACCAGGTTGTAACAATTAATTACAGTTGTTTTGACTCTCTGTTTCTAGTCACTGCCACGTTCTCTCCCACACCATTCCCTTCCTTTCTACACATCGTTTACCTCAGTTGTAATGAAAGTAAACACCACAAACATTATTTGGTATTTACAGAATAATTCTTCATAGAATCACAAGCTTTTGGTACTAAAAAGAATGTCATTAAATGTTCTGTTTTTTTGCAGTTATGGAAGCTTGGTCCAGAGAGATGTGGTTACTTGCCCTCAGTTAGTTGATTTAATTGTTCAGCTGGTACTGTTGTTCAGGAAGTTACTTTCCAGTCCCTTCTTACCACTCCATGCTCAGCAAATGAGAAAAAGGTTTTCATCTTAAAGCTTGTTTTAAACCACAAAGTGGGTGAAAAGGAAGTAGGTCTCTCTCTTTTTCTCTATTCACCCATCTCTCTTTCTATCATCTAAAGAGCTTAGATTTTTCAAAGTGCACCTGGGTATAAGTTTCACATGATCACACTGTCATATTTCTAATTAATATGGAGGTATCCATCGAAATACCACGTCTGTTGTTTATAAATATTATAAATGATAAAATGCAATGACTGCAAAAAATGCAGATTTCTGTGCATGTTGCTCTTTAATCACAGAATTTTATGCACTTTGGAGTATTTATTCACATTTTGAAGGGTTAGAGGTTTTTTTAAATTTTATTTTTAACTAAAATTTTCATTCAATGTTATTTTGTATTAGTTTCAGATATACAGCATTGTGGTTAGACAATCACATACTTCACAAAGAGCCCCCGCCACTGTTTCAAGTACCCACCCAGTACCGTACATATTTGTTACAATATTATTGACTATATTCAAAGGGTCAGAAGTTTTAAGATGTGTAAAAATGGCTGAACCATGTACAAGAATTCTAAGAAATCATAGAAGAAATGCTAATAAGGAAAGATCAAGTAAGATATTAGACTTAAATAACAGTGCTGATGACATTAAACATGGATAGAAAAATTAATAATAAGAAAAGTAATAAGAAATATTAAGACAAGTTAAATGCAATAGGTTGATCAAGAAGAATATTAAGCATATACTTAAGGGCATAATGTAGGAAATTTGTTAAAACTGAGAGCTTAAGAATGAAAAATTGGGGGGCTAATCTTCAAATATATTGAATAAATGTCCTCAGTGCTGTCAATATGAAAAGGATTCTCCTGGCTCACTGTCCGAGGTAGCCACTCAGTGATAAAGCCATTGCACATGCATGTGAAGGGAATAATCCACAAAGTGTATATTAAAGAGCACAACTCAGCAACGACTTTCACACTGCAGGATGCCATGAAGTCACTACTTGGAAATGACCCAGACCACTTTCCAATATCTGGCTAAACAAATACATCAATATTTTATTAATATCTATTAAGTTCTGCTTCACACCCATGTTATATACACTGTATATATAGCTAAGCTATTGTTAATTTCCACAATAGCTAAGTTATTATAGCTAAGCTATTGTTAATTCCCACATGGAGAAACAAAGACTCCAATAAGACTCCAATGGTGTTTGGCAGAACTACTGACCTGTTAAGATTCCACATTCTTGAATTCTTACCAAGTCCAGAGTGACCTCAGAGTATGAAGAGCTGAAAGAGGGATAGACAGTTGGACCAGAAATACAGGTCACATAAAATTTAAGATTTTTCTCCCCTAGGGTTTTTCCCTACCTTTGTTGACCTCAGAATCAAGGCAGAGTTTCTAAGTCAAATTTTAGGTGGCACTTTGATAAACCTGAGGATATACAAGGAGGTGGTAAGGGAGAAACCAGGATCATGGATGATGTAATGGCCGAGCCAGAGGAGGAAAGATTGAAGAAGCTGGACTCATCCTTCAACAGAGAATAACAGTGCTCCTGCGATTTACCAGTGCCTGGACTGCACTCTGGGCACACGCTGTGAGCAAGGCAGTGAATGCCTTTCTCCATGGGATTACATTTTAGTGGTAGAGACAGACAAGTAAATAGATGTTTTTAATGTAGTGCATTAATATTTAGAGTATGGATTAAGAGCAGAGTGCTATGGGCGGGGTGTCTGATTCAGCTTTGTGAAGGGGGATGGTGGGAGATGAATCTGAAAGGATGAGCAAGAGTGATCCAATGGGTGGGGAAAGAGGGCATTACAGGCAGAGGGCTAAGGTCCACATGGGAGATCAAGATGGGTCTAGGAACTCAAAGTAATTCAGAGTTTGATAGACATTGGATAAATGGGAAGGGATGATGGGTGATGAATCTGGAGAAAGAAGCAAGGAGCAGATAATAAGGGGCTAACAGGGTGTGGAAAGAAGCTATGTGAGCTTTTTCTTTTTTTAAAAGAAGTTATGTATGTTAGAAATATTATACAGGCTAATGTATTAAGAACAGATTGGAGGAGGCAAAAGTGGAGGCAGGAAGGTCTCCCAGGACACCAGGAATAATTCAAGGGAGAGGATGTAATGGAAAAGAGCATGAGGAGGAATGGGCACTCAAAAGATGTGTTAAGGAGGTGGACTTGATAAAACTTGATGGTGGGTAATATGACAAACAGATTTCTTCAAATATATGAAAGACTGGAATTTTCAGGTTCTTATGGGCCTATGGCAGAAGTGGGACTATTGAGTGGAATCAAGTTTTAAAAGTAGACAGAAATTTCAAACAATGAGTATGGCTCAGCTGTGTGATGAGCTAACTTGGAAGGCCATGGAGTTCTAATAATCACTAGACCCCATGGAGATTTCAAGTAAAAGTTGGGACAAATGCTTTTCAAGGATGTTTGAGAGTATACTATATGGCACTTGGCCAAGGTGATTTTGAATGTCTACTCAAATTCTTAGATTCTGTTGTGGTTGATGTGACACCATGAGGCATCTGCCAAGACTGACTCTAGGCAAGCAAAATTGTCCTGATACTCGCCTAGCAGCCTTGGCTCATAGGATCTACACTTTTTGTTCTGAAATGGTGGTATTTAAGAAAACATAGAGGGGATTATGGTATTAAAACTTGCTTTTCTCTACTGAAGCCATTTCAAGCTTATGTTCTGTGTCTGTGCACCATGGTGATTCCGGGATGCAGCGATGAGGTCAGAAGTAAACCCAGACCTCCCAGCTCCCACTTCAATGTACTCTGCCTACTAGGTTTATTGATTCCAAATGTTAAGAGCTTTCACCGCTTGGACAGACACGAGCAGCATATACTCTACGAGGGTTCTTTACTTTGGTATCCTCCAGATGTTGCCAAGACAACATGACATCAACCGGATGAGACACCAGGGAAATTCCACAGCAATGGAACTACAGCACAGATACATCAGTTATGACATGAATCCTGATCTGAGGAAAAGCACATGCATTTACCTCTGGATCTAATGTGTTTTTATTTTCTCACAGATTCTCAAGCCTCCAACTCATGTTGGGATTTTTGCAATATTAGAAATATTGGTCATCAAGGAACATGTATAAAGGGCCCATGGATACAGACAATGGGGGATAGGATTGAATGTGGGAGGTGGGGGTGGGTGGGTAGGGTGGTGGAGATTAATGGGAGGATAATGGGGACAGCTGTAATAGAGCAATAATAAAAAAATGAAATATTGGGTCATATTTGGCCCTCCATGCCCAATTCATTAGTTGCTTTGCTCTATACTATCTGAGGCTACAAACTTTTATCACATTTATTTTAACTTGGGCATAATTAAATGAGGGTTTTTTTTTGTGTGTGTATCAATAAGCTCATTAAAATGGGACCATTCCATGGCAGAAACCTAAGCTTTGGAAATATTATAATTTTTAACAATTTTTAAGGGAACTGTCACTATCTTTACAAGAAGGAGAATTTGCCTTCCATTCAGGCACCAAAATGCTTTCCTCAGCCTCCTCAGCTGCTATGGTGCAGTCACAGGGTCAACTTTGAAATGGAAGCTAGTAGAGACCAAGACACATTCACTCTGTGGCAGTGGCAGGACAGCAAGACTGAATTTCTGGGTCAGTGAGGGCAGGGCGGGTTGTTGTGGTCCCCAGAACCCCCACCAGCAGGCTGGTGGGATAAGCTGCAGCATTTAGAGTGTGGAGGCATTGGCAATGGCGGCCTCATCAGTTCCTCGACTAGATGTGGGATGTTGCTCCTCGTTGCAGTATTTGTGAGTCCAGTTGTCACTCTTTCCTTGTGATTATGTGAGCTACCCAATACTCTTATAGTAAATTCAATTTTTGCTTCACATCAACCAGAGTTGATTCCTGTTGCTGAAATGAATAATCCTGGTCAAAAGAGAACAATGTAAAGGAATAACGTGCTCTAATGATTTAATGAAAAAAGTTACATCAACACGTGCTTCCTCTGTTTCCTGTTAGACTCTCTAGTAAAATAGTTCTTCACATGATGTATAGGAAACAGGAAAGAGAGAGTTGAGTGTAACTGAGTTGCTTACTGTTCTGTTATTCTCAGTGGGCAAAGGTTCAGGAAAAGATGCATGGTATGGAAACTAATTCCTACTACAGTATAAATTACTCTATGATGAATTTGCACTTGCAAATAGAAATTTGTGTTTCAACCCAATCTTTAATTAAGGCACAGTGAGGAGGTTTTTAGCAAGTTAATTGGGCAAGTTATTTCATTCCACTACAAGTACGTTAGCTACCCAAAAGAATTCTGTGTAGAAACAGATACGGAGAGAGAGACGGTGACATAGGGAAAAGCCTCTCTCTTCCCCTAGAAAGTGCTTTGCAGAGCTTTCTCCAGAGAATAGTCAGGTTGCTGCATGTTTCAATATCCTGGGGTAAAACCCTGAAATTTCCCTGCCACGAGAGAACAGTAGGAGAGTTTTTCTGTTGACACCTTGACTGCCCAGAGTGAACTGTGGAGTGAAGGAAATAGTGGGATCACCATTCTTCTTCAGATTAAGTTGTTTGTTTTTCATTTGTTTTATTTGCTTGTTTAGTTAGGATTGTCAGCCTTTACTGAAAAATAATGTAAGAATTATTGTTGTATGCTTGTAGTTAGTCTTTTAGTCACAGGCCTGTCATCTGTTTAAATAGTTTTTTTTGCCTTTGTCAGAAGTGTTACTGTATGAAAAGATACTGGCAGAATGAGGCCCCTGGGATGAGGCAAATATATTTTCCAAGTTTAATGGTTCTAGTTAAGGCAGAAATCCCTAAGCAAAGGGTCTTAAATAAAGCAAAGCACAAATTTGGTCACTGTGTTTCTCCCACAGGGGTCATTGGTCCCCATTTGGTCTTTAGTTTCTTCTCGTGGAATGATTGAAGTAAACTTTGATTTCGTTCATTTATTCATTTGCTCATTCATTCAACAAAAAAAATGTGTACTGAGCACTTGCAACGTGCCAGATTCTAGGCTGGGCCTTGAGTGTATTCGAAGAGAGGATGAGACACAGCCCTGTATCTCCAGTGGCTCAATACCCAATTCTGGAGAGACGTTTAGGCTCACATATGCTACACGGTAGTTGGAATTTAGTTACAGGCACTAGAATAGCTTTAAATTCTTGCTACCATTTTAGGAAGGCACTGGAAGGACTTCAGGGGTTGTGCTCACTGTGGGGGAATTACTCATATAGTTCTCATTAGTGCAAATAGGAAAGAGGTGTAAATCCACAGTGATCTAGCTGAGAAAACAAACACTCCTTCTTTGACTTCTGTTGTTTGTTTCTATTTGTTCTGGGTTGAGTCAGGGAAATAATCAGGAAAATTATACGTGTTCAATTGCCCAGTTACTCCAGAACCCTCGGAGTATCTAATCACAGTTAATAATTAAACCAAAGCAAGGAGACTCAAATGCTGAATTTAAGTACTGTCAAGAGGGAAAGAAACCATTTGAAGGGGAAAGCATGAGGAGTGCTTTGTGGTAAATAAATTTTTACAGACAGAAGCATGGGCTACAAAGGGAGAATGTTGTTTTAAAGTGGATGTGGATTATGGCAGATCAATCAACAAATATATATTAAGCCCCTACTGTGTCCCTACCTCTGTATTAGGCCATATGAGGGACAAAGGATACATTTCACAGTCTTTTGGAGGAGATAGAATCAATGAATTATATGCGATTGAAACAGAAACTGGAACTGGTGGTTTAAAAATGGAACAGGATATTTGAAATAAGAACATTGACAGAAATTGCAGGACCTGTGCTCATAGGTCCTGATATCACTTATTCAGGTGCTACAAGCGATGCTGCAGCCATAAATAACCATTGTATCTTAGTGGCTTATAACCACAAAAGTTGTGGACCCCTTTCATGTCTTCTTGCTCTCAGATCCAAGCTAGTGGAGCAGCCACTCTCTTGAACATCGTTGTAAAGGGGAAGAGAAAGCTCTGTGGGGTCATGAACTGACAAACACATGCTCTTACAACTCACTGGCAAGACCTAGTCGTGTGGTCCCATTCAACCACCAGGAGGCTGGGAAACATAATCCTACTATCTACCCAGAAAGCAGAGAGCTGGAAATATTAGGTGAACAGCACTAACGACAATGACCCTGAGATCACCAGATAGAGTGTTCAAACGAGGTCATGTTAAAAATCAAGTTCAATGTGATGCCCCTCCCCTGTGGGAGATTTTATGGAAGGGTTAGTGGTCCATATACTTAGGTGTGTATTAGAGGGCTTCTGAAATCATAGATCCCTGAGTCTCACAGCATGAGGGGTAGAGACCCCAAATTTTCAGTCCTGTCAAGTTCCCACTGAATACTGATGCTGCTCATCTGGGAGCTGCTCTTCGAGAACCACTGGTTTGAGAAAGTCCAATGGAAGGTTCTTCGCTCAAGCTTCAGTAAGAGCTTACTAAGTGTTAGGGCCTGGTTTATGTTCTGGTGAATGGATGGAAACTTAAGGTACTCCAGCTGCAGGGATGGCTGCTTTCAGGATCCACAGGGTCCCTCCCACCAGCCTCATCTGGTGACTTTGGAGTCTGCCTTTCTCCTTTGTCCCTTGGATGCCTTCTTATGGTAGAGGCTACCTTTCTCTCACTGGCTGAAAGATTCCAGAAACATATATTCATCTTCCATGACCAAGAAAATAGCACCCAGAGAGAATTTGTTCCTCTTCTTCCTTCTAACGTCAGCTTTCCAAGTCTTTATTTCCTCCCATAGGAGCCTCCTTTTCTCAGGATCATTGATGATTTAAAAATATCCATGTCCTTGTTGGGATACCCTGACCCAGACTCACAAGTGAGTGGCCCCATAACACAATCACATCAGCAAACAATGATGTCACATCCTTACAAAAGATCAACAAACAGGGGGCAGGGAGGCATAGGAGGCTATTTCCATTGCATTTCTCCCTCTGTATTAAAAATAAAGCATGGCTCCTTTAATTTTAAACATTTTCTTAAACCTGGGTTGTTTAGACTTAAGTACCGAGTAAAACCAGATATGGGTCATTAGCCCTTCAGTTCAGGTTGAGCTTTACCAAGTCCATCCAAGCTTCTTTTTGTGGTCCTCCCTCCAGGTCATCCTACTTGTCCATCCTGTATTCTTACAATTTTTGAACTTCTGACTTCCTGTGAACATCAGCCTGAATGAGAGCATGCCTAACTGCTGGGGAACAAGCAAGGGTGAGGCATGGTACCATCCAAACGAGACATCAGAGAGTCCATAGAAACATATCTCTGCCTCCAACACACACCCTCTGCATAATCACACTGGCTCAGCAGAGTCACTATTAGTCTGACCTCTGCTTGACATTTGCATGGATGTCTGTCCCATTTGAGCTGACTTCCAGAAAAAGGAATACCTGCCCTGGAGGTGAACTCAAATCTCTACCTCGTTCATGCAATTCAGAAACCTATAGCTTTCAAATGGCAGTTTTCCCAGCTCCTAGCACCCCTGCTAAGGTTTCAAAATCTTAAAGATGTTTGAAACCATAGGCCAAACCCAAGGTACCACATGCTTCTCCTTCTCAATAGTCTTTTCAAATAAAATAAAATAACAGCTTTTATTCTAAATATAACTTAGAAATCGTAGTTCATTCCTGTGATAGAAGCAGGAAAAGGACCACTTTTGCTTTCTATCGTGTGATCTATTTTTCCTCCTGGCATCTCTACTAGAGTGGCATTGGTCCATTTGTTAAAATTGATGAGCTTCCATGTGCACATCATTGTCACCCAGAATCCAGAGTTTATATTAGGGTTCACTTGGTGTTGTTCATTCTATAGGTTTTGACAAATCTATAAGGACATGCACCTACCATTATAGGATCATACAGAATAGTTTTACTGCCCTAAACATCCTCTTTGCTCTGCCTGTTCATCCTTCCTTCCCACCAATGCCTTGCAACCATGGTCTTTTTACTGTCTCCAATAGTTTTGCCTTTTTCTAGAATGTCATAGAGTTGAAATCATATAGCATGTAGCTTTTCAGATTGTTTTTTTTTCTTCACTTAGTAATGTGCATTTAAGGTTCCTCTATGTCTTTTCATGGCTTGATAGCTCATTTCTTTTTAGTACCAAATTGTCTGGATGAACCACAGTTTAGTTATGCATTCACCTACTAAAAGAGGTCTTTGTTGCTTCCAAGTTTTGGCAGTTAAGAGTAAAGCTGCTATAAGCATCTGTGTGCATGCTTTTATGTGGACATAATTTTCAACTTCTTCAAGTAAGTACCAAGGAGCATGATTGCTGTATTGTTTGGTAAGAGTATGTTTAGCTTTGTAAGAAGATGCCAAATTGTCTTCCAAAATGGCTGCACCGCTTTGCATTCTGAGCAGTAATGAACGAGGGTGGCTGTTGCCCCACGTCCTCAGCAGCATTTGGTGTTGTCAGTGTTTTGAACTTTTGTCATTCTAGTAGGTAGGGTGAATATTATTCTACTCATTATTGTTTTAATTTGCATTTCCTGATGACATATGATGTGGAACATCTGTCATATGCTTATTTGTCACCTGTATATCTTCTTCAGTGAGGTATCTATTAAGGTCCCTGACACTATTCTAATTTTTGAAATTAGATATTCTAATTGTTTGTTGTTGTTGATGTATGAGTATAGGAATGCAATTGTCTAATCTCTAGGTAGTCCTAATGTTTCTCTGTAGACTCAGTTGAGTTTCCTATGTAGACAATTACAAACGGATGGTGACAGTTTTGTTTGTTCCTTTCCAATTAGTATATGTTTATATTTTTCTCCTTTCCTGCTGTGCTGACTAGAGCCATCAAGAAAATATTGAAAAGAAGGAGTTATTCTTGTCTTACTTTTGATAGAAAAGATAATGAATTTAATATTGCACTATTGCCTGTAATATTTATGGTAGATATACTTTATCTCTCTTCCCACTTTAATGTTTCTCTCATGAATTAATTTTAATTTTTGAATGCTTTCTTTATGTATTGAGATGATATTTTCTTTTTTAAATCTTTTGATATGGTTCATTATAATAATGACTTGTATATGTCAAATCAAACTCAAATTTCTGGAATAAATCAACTCAGTCATAGTGTATTATTTATGTTATAGGATGCAGCTTGATAATATTTTTATTTATAATTTTTCATTGCTGTTTTTGAATGAGCTCAGCTTATAATTGTCTTTTCCTGTACTATCAGTGTCTCGTTTTTATATCATGAGTATTAAGATCCACGTGTGTGTGTTTATGACAGATAAACACTATGAACTATGATTATGGCTGATTAGATTAAATGTGATTATGTTTTTAAATGATTTTCTGCATTTTCTATTTTTCAACAATGGGAGAGGATTATATATGATCACAAATCATTCATGAAAACACAGACATAATTACAGAAACACACATCCAACCTACCACAGGGTTTGACTGTTGATCCCAAGACACAGGATTGTCTGAACTTTATCCTGGATTTAGGGTGCTCCCAGATGTGGAGAATAAAGACGCACAGGCAAAGTTCTTTGGGAATCATTAAAACTAATATGGAATGTTAAGATGCAGTGTGTAAGAAAAATGCAGTAGATTTGGAGACTCAAGTTTGAATGTGTAGTAACAAGCTGTGTGACCTTGATCTAGTCCATTTAACTCCTCTGAGCTTTAATGTTCTCACTTGCAGAATGAGGAAAGTAAGTCATACTCATTCCGACTTCATAAACTTGGCATTTTGTAAGCATAGTGAGTGTGAAAGTGCTTTATAACTTAATTTGTCTTCACACACCTCATATGATATGAATGTGTACACATATACACATTGTCTGTGTAGATAAAGAAAATCAAAAGAAAACAACTTAAGGGACTCAAATAGAAGCTGGTAAGGCTTTATCCAGCTGATTCCTTGATTCAGGGAGCATCTGAAGACCTGGTGACTCCCCAGGGAAGCAGGGTCAGAGTTTCATAGGACAGGAAAAGATGAGTCTCTGTCCTCGTGGTTTTGGCATTGGAAGATGTTTGCAACTTTCACTGAAACTGGTGGTTGGGACCATTCCTGTTTCATGCTCCTTGCTTAGTAACCACCAGAATAGTATTTTCCAAGAACTGTTCAAGCAAATCTGCAGTATATTGGCGAGTCAAAGTCCATAACATAGAAAATGTAGTTGGGCAAAAAGAAAGAAAGAAAGAAAGAAAGAAAGAAAGAAAGAAAGAACAGAAAAGGGGGTAAGGGAGAAACAGGAAGAAACTAGGAACTTTCTACTGTTCGTGTTAGTCCTTTCCCAAGAAACAGATACATATAGGTAGATGCAGATCACTACATAAATTGATATAGAAAGTAAAACAAGAACGAATTTATTAACATATATGAGGTCTGTTCAGAAAATGTCCAACCATTGTTAAAATAATGAGAATGGTTTACATGACATTGATGTAAACTGGCAGCCAAGAAGAGTGGGCTGGAATGCCCATGTGTGAACAATGGCGACTTCACTGTATTAGTCACTGGGGCCATAGATGCTGTTGAGTGAGCATGTGTACTGTTTGGCTGTCACATTCAAAATGACTGAGTGAGTAGAGCAACAAATCTGCATTAAGTTTTACATTAAACTTAAACTTTCCTCTGGGGGAAACTATTCCCATGATTCAGAAGGCTGCAATGCAGCTTTACCACGACAACGTACCCACTCGTGCATCACATCTTGTGCAGATTTTTTGGCTAAATATCAAATCTCCCACATGAATCAGACCCTGTACAGCACAGATTGGGTGCTCTGCGACTTCCGGCTTTTCCCAAAACTAAAATCACATTTGAAAGGGAAGAGATTTCAGACTGTCAATGAGATTCAGGAAAATACGATGGGGCAGCTGATTGCAATTGAAACTGTGTGAGGTCCCAAGTGTTACTTTGAAGGGGACTGAGACATCATTGTCCTGTGTACAGTGTTCCTTGTATCTTGTATCTTCTTCAATAAATGTCTCTAATTTTCATAGTACATGGCTGGATACCTTCTCGTCAGTCAGCACTCACTAGTTTTCTCACATCATACATTCCAACCCCCCACATGCATCCGTCTCACTGTGGCTCTGAGAGGGAAGAGTACATACATGTTTTGCATAACGTTTGTTGTAGTGATTATATACAATGGTAAAGGAACAGTAATAACCAAAACCTCAAAGATGATAAAGAGTCTTAGTTGATCTTACAATTAAAAGGTGGGTAGGGGGAGAGATATAAGTTGTGAGAATTGAAATTTGGAGAGTTTTGAGGTATGAGAAGTGAAGAATGGGAAAAAGTTTTGGGGATCAGCCATCATTCCTGTGAATGATAATGGGAAGGAAGACTTGGGGAGAGAAAAATTTAAAAATGGTATTCCATGTGTAAAGGCTCAATAGACTAGGTAAAGACTTAAAGTGTTGAAGTTACTTTTTGTCTGCGAATTGAAACCAACTGTTCCTTTTAATGTGACACCACTCTGAGACTGGGCCACATGGGGCCCCAGTTAAATTTAGGTTATTTATGAAAAACATTTGCTTTGGGAGTAGAAGGCTTAACAAAACACAGCATATAAATTTACTGATTTTTCTTTTCTTACCTAGGACATTATGCAGATATTGGTCTGTGATATAGAGACAAGAAGAGACAAGTTTCACTGAATTATTCCCATTGGTCATTATTGTTAATTAAAGCAGAGTTATTCAGTACAAATACAAGAAAAGAATTTCCCCCTGATCTCCCATCAGTTTCTCCCCTGTGGTCGAAACCTCACCAAAATAACTTTTTTTCGGGTTTTTAAATATCATTACATGCTCAAGGGTTTTCCTTTTCCTTAACTTCCCCCCTCCCCCCATCTTCTCTTTCTCCTACAGAAGAAAAGGTATTGAACTTTACAATGTTGGGAGAAGACAAGAAACACAAGGAAAGAACAGGGTTTTGTCATGCTGAGCACACACAAGATGGTGAAGCAGACTCTGTCTCTGTTCTGCCCATATAATCTTGGCATGCGCCATTCTCGTGCTTACTCGCAAGCTCCTACTACGGACCGGACCTGCGACTTGCCATGTGACAGCTGTCTCTGGGTCTTAGATGGGGAGGGCCGGAGTACTTGGGTAGTTAATGCCTCTGAGAACAGCTCAGTCGATGATGGATGGGGGTCGGTGAATTAATACTCCAACTTTCCTCTCCTTGCTGGGAATAACTCAAAAGCTACACTCTCCATAAGCATCCTCTTTGGGTTGAGCCTTTTTAGTTCAATTGCTAATTTGCTTGACATTATTCCCATTTTCACTGCCATAGGACCTTAGCAGAGCTTTCTGGGATCACCTCCTGAATAAACGGTGTGCAATTATATTCTGATCTTAAATTCTGCTTCTGGGGGCAGCCATCCTGAGACAGATGAGCCTGGTGGTAGGCATCTGAAAGGGGAGTAAGAACATCGAAGACAAATAGTCTCTACTTCTGCATTGTGCCTTAGTTCAGATCTTCTCTCTTGCCGTGGTGAACTTTTGCGAGCACAACACTGTTGTCTTGTACAAGCAAGCTGAAATAAAAGGGCAGAACAACTGCATGATGAACATCTAATGGATCAGATATCACAGTGAAAAAGACAATGACTTAGAGGGAAGTTTGTGCCCTTTATAGCACTCTGAGAATAAAAATCCATTTCTGATTGATTTCTTTCTTAACATGCCATTCTCTCCCCAACCTCCCCTCTCCACACACACTTGAATAATTTAGGCAGTTATCTACCTCAGGTTCCAGGCAATGTGCCTTTGACCTGGATTGTCTTCCAGAAAACCTTGACAAGAGATGCATTTTGAAAGATTTTGTACCGTGTCAGCACTGTATTTAGTGTTCCAATCGTCTGTCAGAGGTTCTGCTCCCAGGGTACTGAAGAGAGCAGTCAGAAAACGACTAGTCTGGAGACAGCCCGTGAAAGTTCATGTCCAATATTTTGAAGCTCCAGAGATGGTAAAAAATAATTCCTAATGATTATAGGAAACTATGATACTGGTGGAATATCTTTACACGTATAATGAAAAATAGTATCCTTTGTACCTCACTGATTTTTGATGTGTGATGTTTTTGAGCAACCTTGGGCCTAAGTTTATCTCCCTTGCATTTTTGAAAAAAATTAAAAAAGGAATATACATAACGAGATTTCAGGGGGCACAATCCACCACTAACTGTGTATCCAGGTAGAATTTAAAAGCGGTACCATAATAATTTCCTGAGGATATCCACAGGTGCCTTTCTGATACTTCCCTCTCTCTACCAGCCCATACTTATTGCCTTATACTCTTTATTTTGGTATCTCTCTCCTGCTGCAATAGTGGGCTCTTCTAAGAACATGGCTACATCTTAGTCACCTAGAGTCCAGACAATAATGACTACGTAGTCTGTGCTCAGTAAATGGTTGTTCAGTTGAGTTTTTAAGACTTTCATGCACCATCTGAAAGTAAATAACTGAAATGGTAATTTCAAATGACTTCTACCTTTTCAGGAAAGCAACTGGCTATAGATCTTGTCTTTTCCAAACTGTTAATTTTCAGTTTGTGCAGTTGGTATAAAAAGCTGCAGTTAGTTAAAAAAACTGCAGTTCTTGAGTTCTTAGTAATTATTCTATGATTTGGACTTTTTACTATTTAATATCCCCTTTCCTCTATCTCTCTTCATATTTAATAGTATTTTACTGTATTTCCAATGAAGGGAATGTTTAGAAGTCCAAAGGAATTAAAATAGAGAATAAAAATGATTAAAGCTGCAAGAAAGAAAGAACAAATTTCAAGGGCAACCTAATGTGTATTTATGAAAGTTTGCATGAATTCAGTGCATTTAGTTAACGTTACTTTAGCACTTACTGTTAGTTTGCAAAGAACAAGTATCCTGGAGGATTAAAAGGTTAATAACAGTTCTTGGACTCAGAGTGGCAGAGAACGGGGCAGACAGTGTGGTGGGTAGCAAACCCCATCACCCCACATTCGTGCACAGATAAACCGGGAGGTAGGGCAGGGAGCGAAGCAGACCGAGTAACCCAGGTCTCCAGCGCAGGGAAATAAAGCCTCAAACCTCTGAGTGAAAACACCCGTGGGGGTTGGGGCGGCAGCGGGAGAAACTCCCAGCCTCACGGGAGAATTCGTTGGAGAGACCCACAGGGGCCTAGAGCGTGCACAAGCCCACCCACTCAGGAACCAGCACCAGAGGGGCCCAATTTGATTGTGGGTAGCGGAGGGAGTGACTGAAATCCGGCAGAGAGTAGAGCGGGCGCTATTACTCCCACCCGCCCCCCCACCATGTACAGCGTTACAGCATAGCGTTACAGCACAGCGACCAGCATTACCCCGCCCTGGGGAACACCTAAAGCTCCGCCCCTTTAAGTAACAGAAGCACCAAGACAAAAAAAATGGCCCAAATGACAGAACACTTCAAAGCTCCAGAAATAAATAAAGCTCCACAACTAAGCAGCGAACAGATAGCCAATGTATCAGATGCACAGTTCAAAACACTGGTAATCAAGAAGCTCACAGAATTGGTTGAATTTGGTCGAGAACTAGATGAAAAAATGAAGGCTATGCTAAGAGAGACAAAGGAAAATGTACAGGGAACCAACAGTGATGCGAAGGAAACTGGGACTCAAATCAACGGTGTGGACCAGAAGGAAGAAAGAAACATCCAACCAGAAAAGAATGAAGAAACAAGAATTCGGAAAAATGAGAACAGGCTTAGGAACCTTCTGGACATCTTGAAATGTTCCAACATCTGAATTATAGGTGTGCCAGAAGGAGAAGAGGAAGAACAAAAAATTGAAAACTTATTTGAACAAATAATCAAGGAGAACTTCCCCAGTCTGGCAAAGGAAATAGACTTCCAGGAAGTCCAGGAAGTTCAGAGAGTCCCAAAGAAGCTGGACCCAAGGAGGAACACACCAAGGCACATCATAATTACATTAGCCAAGATGAAAAGAAGGAGAGAATCTTAGAAGCAGCAAGAGAAAAGGACACAGTTACCTACAAAGGAGTTCCCATAAGACTGTTAGCTGATTTCTCAAAAGAAACCTTGCAGGCAAGAAGGGGCTGGCAAGAAGTATTCCAAGTCATGAAAGGCAAGGACCTACGTCCAAGATTGCTCTATCCAGCAAAGCTATCATTTAGAATGCAAGGGAAGATAAAGTGCTTCTCAGATAAGGTCAAGTTAAAGGAGTTCATCATCACCAAGCCCTTATTATATGAAATGTTAAAGGGACTTATCTAAGAAAAAGAAGATAAAAAATATGAACAGTAAAAATGACAGCAAACTCACAGTTATTAACAACCACACTTAAAACAAAACCAAAAGCAAACTAAGCAAACAACTAGAACAGGAATGGAACCACAGAAATGGAGCTCACATGGAGGGTTATCAACAGGGGAGCGGGAGGGGGAGAGGGGGGGAAAGGTACAGAGAATAAGTAGCATAAACGATAGGTGGAAAATAGACAGGGGGAGGGTAAGAATAGTGTAGGAAATGTAGAAGCCAAAGAACTTATAAATATGACCCATGAACATGAACTATAGGGGGGGAATGTGGGAGGGAGGGGGTGGGCAGGATGGAGTGGAGTGAGGTGGGGGAAATGGGACAACTGTAATAGCATAATCAATAAATATATTAAAAAATAATAGTTCTCAAATTGCAACTAAAAACTTTAAAAAGTGATCATCTTTACAGAGCACAGTAATTGATGGGAGTGGGTAGAGCAGACTTTTGGAAACATCATGTTTAAAAAATGATGCTATATTTGGACAAATATAGTATATATGTATTTATATGATGTGAAAAGGAGGTAGGCAAAGAGAAACCTAGAAGATCCTAGAATTGGAGGTAGAATTAGGAAGAAAGTTTGTCTTTTATTTTATATCATTTCTTTTGCAATTTTTAAATGAGTGTATGTATTATTTGATAATAAATATCTTTTAAAAAGTAGAATAAATAATTCTCAGTTCTCAGAGACCTTAAAATAACCTCACAGAATGTTAATGCACATTACAGACTGTGATAGATCAATCCAGAGAAGGCTGCTGCTAATTTCTTCCCTTCCTGTACATCCCAGTCACTCCACCCACCAAGAGCTAGAGCTGATTTCTCCTACACCAGTGACTTGCAATGAATATCATGCCATGCCTGATGCCCAGCACATAGTAGGGTCTGGGTAAATATTGATTCTCATCCCCTTCTCTACTCCTCGTGTTATGGGAGCAGAGTAGCCTTCTTATTCATGCCAACAAACAGCATTAGTAGAAAGAAGAAAGAGAACTAGCTGGAAACAGAGGAGACTGAGAGGGGTTTGAAAAAATCTCGTACCAGAAAACAAATCAGTGAAAACCAGGCCTTGTGAAGAACATAGAAATGCTGGTCAGGGTCATTCCAGGGCCCCGCTTAGATTTTGGGCATATTCCTCCACAGGTCTGCCTGGGATCTTAGTTTTCTGAGACTGCAAATACTTAACATCCCCCTCACTCACCACCCCTCTTACATCTCTCCATCTTTGATTTGTTTCTTATCTACTCCCGGACACTCAAGATGCCAAAGAAAATGAGAGGCAGCTCGCTGCATGGATGTGTGCACATGCCCGTTACCTAGAGCCCGGGCTGAAGGCCCGGCTGCCAGAACTGATCCATCATTTGGCTTTGTTGGGGAAGGGGAGATGTTCGTATAAGATCTATTGATTTTTTTCAGAGTATAGCTGACTAACACAAAGGCCCATGAATTTCCAAAAACTGGCCCTTCAAGGGGAGGAGGCTCATGCGGAATCTCCAGTGAGACACAGACCAGGAGAGTCATGCACATGAGGACAATCTCTTACTCTGATGAGAAGTGAAGTGTATTTGTAGGGATTTTGTTCCAGGACTCAAGCAAAAATGATCATCTCTTTTGGCATTTGACACACTGCAACCGCTGATGTAGAATCCTGGGTCGCTGTTTTGAAGCTGTATAACCCCACTCGGAATATTTCATTTTGAATCTCAATTTCTTCATCTGAAGAATAGGGATAATATCTACCATACAGTGCTGCTGTGAGTGTTAAATTTAAACATGTGTGGTAAGTACCTGGTACAAGGTGGGTGCTCTATAAATATTTGTAAGATAAAGAAAAGGTTATGTGAGTGGTACTCAGTAAATACTGTTACTCCTCCCACATTGAAGGCAGGCAGAGAGCAGGGAGAGAAAAAGATGTGTTTCTATCAATATTCATTCAGGCCCCAGGGGTCTACACTAAAAAATTTCCAGGATTCAAGCAGATCAAATAACTGAGACTCAAGTTCTTCCATGCATCTCACATTGAGAGCTGGTATCTGTGTTCCTTCCATGTGCATCTGGCTTGACTTATGAATACTTTAGTCAACAGAGTATGACTTTTAAGGTTAGGTCATAAATGACCATGCAATTCTTCCTGGCTTTCTCAGAACACTTGCTAAGGGGTATAGGAGGTGGTAAGGGGGAGTGGCCATTGCATAAGAAGTCTCACTCTCCTCAGTTGCCATGATGCAGAAGCCACCTGTCCAATCTATAGCTCCAGCTAGTCCCCCAACAAACAGAACCTGCATCAATGGCAGCTGTGTTCATGGCCATCTTGAGTCCCCAGCCCAGTCAAACCTTCACGTAACTTACAGCACAGTCAACGCCTGCCTATACGCCGGAGAACAAGATAACAATGAAGGGTTCTGTGGTCTCACAGATAAACTCACCAAATCAAGAGCTAAATAAAATGGTTATTTTAACCCACCAACTTTTAGGGGAAATTTGTCATTCAGCATAAGCATCACCAGAACAGCCAGGCGCCTGGGCCCGTGTTGAATTGCAGAATGTATTTTATCTAAAATGGGCAGGCATTACACAGCTCATACTAGTGTTGTGCTGGAGGGTGTGGACAAAAAAAGGGGCCACATATGAGACCTGACAAGCTCAGGGGAGGCCTTACAAACTCAGAGACCTAAAGTAGCCACATAGGATGGTCTGAAATTCAAACTAACTAAATGGGAGTCATGGTGGGTAGTCATGTCCTACCTGGGCTGGTATCTTCCTTGACAAAGGACAACCTTTACCTTAGCTGAGCCTGTCTATTGTCTTCTTGCACCAACAATAACATACCTTTGGATTATCAGAGTAATCCCCTTTTTCTAGACAGGGCACAATCTCTGACTAGAACACAGATCACAGAACCCCTTATTGTTAGCTTGTTCTCCTGCATACCATTTCTATGTTCTGTAAATGCTAATTATTAACTATTCTATACCCACCAAAGAAGTATGTGCCTATCCATTTTACTTTTCATCCGATCTTGGAAATTTCCCCACTTTGCTTTTTTCAGCCTCCCTAATCTATCACCAATGGATTTCATGTAAACACCTTATGTCTTCTCCTTTGATTCTACTGTATAAAATAAGGTGCAAAACTGCCATTTTCTGGAGCATTTTCTCAGTCTATTGAGATTTTGCTTCTTGGCAAATGTCGTCAGTTTGGCTCAAATCAACTAAAAAATTCTCTACAGGTTTGGATGTTTCTACATTGACAAGGGATTATCATATTGACATTGGCTGACCAGCTGTGTTGCAAAAAGAAGTCATTTCCACAATTCTGTGATATCTCCAAATGTTTTAGGTATCAATGACTAATTTAAAAAAATTGCAAACACCATGTGCATCACACCAAAGCTGCCCCTGTGCCACTAAGGCCTGTGAGCTGCCAGTTTGCCCCCGCCCCCTGTGAGCAGAGCCTGCTTGCGCCACCCCATCCAGTGCCTTCCCATAAACCCTGGCTGTCAGCCCTAGGTAGTGGCCTCCAGCCCAGGAGGAATGCTTCACTATAATGTATTAGCATATGAAACACAGCATTTAAGCAAGCATTTGTATATTCTCACATCTATGCCAAACAAACTCCCTCTTGTTTCACTAGTGATTGGAGCTTTGACCCATTTAAGCTTGACAGCAAAATAGCCGTTAGCAGGGGGTGTTGTTAGTGGTGTTTTGATTGGGAGGAAATGAAAGAAGTTGGAGAGAGAAGGATGAAAGGAAAGACCATAAAAGGAATCTTCCTGGAGGACAAAAGTTCACCAGTTTTCCCTTGAAACTAATTTAAGGGCAATAGAATGACCTCAACAAAATTTCAGTAAATTGTTAAGTGTTTTGAAAAAACAGCTCTTATTTATTGTGTTTGGCTTTTGCAGAGGATATTTTGCTCTGGGCCTTTAGGGAATTCACCTTTAGCTGTGGAGGAAAGAATAGCATATCTTCCTTTATCAGCTTCTTGGGGACTTTCTTTAGGATGAGTGAGACAGAAGACTGAACCTTGGCGGAATTTGGCCTGAGAATGGTTTTCATTATAACATAGCACCTGGAAGAGAAATTGTGAGGTCTTAGGCTCCATCCCCCTCTAGCAGCCAAAGGCTACCAAGTTATCAAAAGAAACTCATATTTACCGAGGAGCCAAGTTGGCTGAGGATAACTTGAAACAGGGACATTTAGGTTGTTTTTAATCTTATTATAAATAGTGCACTAGTGAATAATCTTGTACACAGGCCAGTGTGAACACATGAACAACTTAAATTGATGATTTTAATTTCCTAACCCTTCTTTTTGTGAGAGAGGGCAGCTTCAATTCAGTCACCATGTATGCTGTCCAATGTATAGCATATAATCTGGAGGAAGAAAAAGAGAACCGTCCTGTCATTTCAAATGATCCCAAATATATTATGTGTCTTTATTGTACAGAGCACAGGGGTGTCAAACTCATTTTCACCAGGGGCCACATCAGCCTCACAGTTGCCTTCAAAGGGCTGAAATAATTTTAGGACTGTATAAACGTAACTACTTAAATGTTAAGGAGTTGAAATTATATTCAGCCCATTGAAGGCAACTGTGAGGCTGATGTGGCCCCCAGTGAAAATGAGTTTGACACCCCTGACATAGAGTCTTCAGACTTGCTTTCCAGCCATTCTTGGTGAAAATTCATCTGAAAAAAGTCATGTTGCATGCCTATATCACTTTATAAGTCTTTATTCGTATTCATCAAATGCTTTAAAAAATAAAAAAAACAAAACCCCCTCTTTTTTGGCATATAAAGAGGGCATGTAAAAAAATATGCTCTTTTTACAGCTTAAAACGTGACATATTTTTTAGGTCTAAAGATTTAACCGTGATCACGAGGCTCAGTAAATGGTTTCCTGGTGCTCGGAACCATTCATTGAGCAAACACTTATTGAGCGCCTTGACAGAATCTGCTGGATGCCCACCTGTTTCCCATTCCCCCTAGGCTCCCGGGTAGACTAGTTTCCCAGGCTCCTTTGTGGATGGATATGGACATGTGACTGGGTTTGGACCAATGGGATGTGGTGGTATTATGTAAGCCACTTCTAGGCCTGGCCCATAAAAATTTCCCATGAAATCCTCCGCTGCTTGCAGATCCCCAGGACAAACACCATGGTTGATGGATGGCAAAAGTTCTGTCAGTCTGGATCTTTGACCCACCATCCCACGAAGAAGTAAACTTCTGTTGTGCTAATCCATTCAAGTTCTATGGTTTTCCTGTGTTCTAATAGTATTACTTTGACTTATAGAAATTCCTATCATGTGACTCATTTTAGGCCAAGCACCAGGTCTTTGGATTTCAAAATTAATGTGTTCTTCACTGGACTGTAGTTGCCTCCAGCCTCAAGGATTGTGAAAAAGATCGTCAGAGGTTCTTGAACTCTCACCTGTAACTGGCTGAAGTGGGGAACGAACTCCAGTTAACCAAAAACTAATCCTTTGATTTGGGTTTTATACCTACTTTATACTTAAAACTCCCACATGTTACACTAAAATCCTAAGGGGGAAAACATATTCGAACTGTAGCAACACCTTGAATTACAGTATAACCATAGGCATGAATGTTTGACTGCCTGACTCTCTACTTGTTTGATTGGCTGATTGACTGACTGAATAATTGACTGGGTGTCTAACTGATTGTCTAACTGACTGACTGACTGACTGACTGACTGACAATGATTGACCAACTCTCCAACTGTCTGCCTGCTGACTGGCTGATTGACTGAATGCCTGACTGATGGGCTGGCTGAATGACTGACTGAATGTCTCTGACTGAATATCTCACTGATTCTCTGACTGACTGACTATCTGAGTACCTCACTCACTGATGGATGGCTGAGGTGTCTGGGTGATAAGAGAAGGAATATGTTACAGATGGAGTGAGACAGCTGGTGGGGTTTGGAGTCTCCATTCCAGCACCTAAGCTATCAATCTATTGGATGCTCTTTTTTCTAATGGAAAGCCAATCAGCCCTGTGAAACATAAATACTACCAAAGGAAACATAATTCATAAATTATTGTAACAGATGATGTTGTTTGTAGAAGCCTGACCAAACAAAAACAAAACAATTTTTATAACCCTCCCAAATGTCCCCCAGCAAAATCCCAGAGCTCAGTCAGCTTCTGTTGCCCCCTCCCAGCTTCAAACAGGACCCTCTGAGGAAAAACTGTGATGTAAGAAAACTTTTCTGTGAGCTTTCCCTCTGGTGGTGACCCTTTCTCTCTTTTCAGCTGACCAGGGATTTGCCCCCCTCACCTCTTCTCTCTCAAAACAGAGAGAGATCTGATACCCAGTCATTGACACTTGCTGACTGATTGACTGATTATGTTTTGACTAGAGTTCATATTCATCAACACCTTGTCTGAAGTAGCCTTGTGATGTGTAAGCCTTTCAGCTTATAATTATGGGATGAAGGGTGTTCCTCTCAATGAAAAGAATTTCGGGCCTCAGCAAATGGGAGGGGAAAAGTGAAGGTCTACTCAGCCACCTCTGAATGTGGTCCTGATTTGTCTTCTTTTTGGTGTGTCTTTCTCCACGAGAAGCCTTTGGAACCACTGTGGAGACTAGTGCAGGGGCTGCCAGGGTTAAAATTGCTGGAGGCCTAGCCCGAGTGTTCTTTGGATTAGAACATGTGGAACCTTCTAGATCTTGTTCCCACCTTCATACTGGACTATAGACAGACCCTGTTTCTTATCACCTCAACCAAAATTCCTGACCCTAGGCCATCTGTTCCAAGTCTCTAAGACATAAAATTTACTCATTCTAAAGCATTTTGATAGTTTAGTGATTATTTAATGGTTTTCTTTTATTCCTACCTTAACCACCTGTGTCTGACAATCTGAGAGTATTTGGCCAATAGTGTCTATACCTCAGGTTAGGAAGTTTCTAACAAGAACAGAAAATGTGTCATTAATATATAGCTTATTTATTAATTAGAGGTTGAGGGCATAATTAACAAAGAATGAGAACTCTGGGTTCCAATGTCCCTTTAATCTGTGTTGGAAAAAAGGAATATCTTCTGAGTCCTAACAACAAAGGTGGGTATTATTCTTATTTTACCTATGAGGAAAGTCATACTTAGCTCGGTCTAGTAATTTTCCCAAGAACACCTATCTGGTATGCTGTGGAGCCAATATTCGAGCCTAGTTCGGCCTGACTTCCAAGTCATGTTCTTTCTATTACAGCATAACAGAAAGAAAAGGTTTTCTTTCCCAGGACTTTATCTATAGCTACACAGAAAGCTATTATTTCTAACACTGGGCTGAGATCTACAGGATTTATTTAAAGGTAGACAATGAGTATCACTGTTTTTAGTATCTCATTGTTGTCTTCCAATTTTTTACATCTGAAATTTTCTAAGAGAAGGATTTTCAATAATTTCTTGATGATAATGGTCCTTATTCTTGCCAGAGGCTTGCAAAAATAAATGCAAAGTGGACAGAGTAGGTTGGGTTACTTTTAAAGCAGTAATTATTAATGTAAAAAACAAACGAGAGGTCTTTTATGAAATGAAAAACATGAACTCCTGTCTCTGTCTTGACATACGTCTTAGGGAGTAGGTTAAAAGTTTACCATAATACACTGGTTATCTGTTCAGTTTTAAATCCAAGATCGATAAGGCTTATCAGAGCATTTTTATGACTTCAGGAAGGTTATCACCATCTTAATATAGTGATGAAGACAAAAGCCAGGCCTCAAAAGAGGTCAACACTGAGCAATCAAATTAACATCTGTCAGGAATGACTTGGTCCAGTCTTCAAGGTCAACGTATTCACAGATGTCAGTGTCTGAATGGAAAGATGATAATCGTTGACCCTGAAACCTTCTGGGGCTTGGCAGGCAGCTGTGGGGGAGATAAGGAGCTTTCCATTGAGATAGCAAATATGTGTTTGAATGTGTACTTCCCTGTTTTCCTTTTGTGAAATAAGAAGAAATGCCAAAACCAAGTGTTAGTTAACCCTGGTCCTGCTGGCTGGAGATAAAGCAGATTAGGAGATTCCCCTTTCCCACGACCACTTTCTCCACAAGCATAATCCTGAGTCCTTGACAGACCTTAGTTCTGTGTCTTTTCTTTGACATATTAATCCCAAAGAGAAATGGAAAAGAGGTAGACAGCCAGGAGAAAAAAAAGAGGAAAGAGGAGAGATTAGGTATGGCTAGAGGAATAGGCCAAATTCGTATGAAAAGCTCTAAATTTCATATAATTTCAGTGTGCCATTATTAACTAGTTAATTTCTTAACAAGATCTATAAACTGAAAGGTTTTTCCCACTTTAGGACAGAAATTTGAGTTCCTAATTGCAATATAGACCTGGACTTGAACTCATTAAAAAAAAAAAACAACTTAAAAAACTGACAACTGTGTCCTTTACAGTCTACGATTTGGGGGTCTAAATGAATATTATCTAGTGATACTGTAAGCTACTGAGAAAAGGAATTTCATCCGTTTTGTTTCCTAGTGTATTCTCAGTGTCTAGAGAAGTCGAGAGGTACACTATCTCTGTTGCCATTTTAAAGTCTCTTATTTCATCTTCTCTCACAAAGTGAAGCGAACTAATCAACACAATGTGAAAAACTCTTTGATGGGACGAATACTATGAGAAGGGAGATAAACTGAACTGGAGGCTCTGGTCCTCATGGTGACTCTTAAAGAGGTTCAGATTTATTCTGTGAGAAAGTCAGGGCCTTACAAAAGGTGTTTGTTGTTGTTGTTGTTGTTTTTAAAGAAGAATGAACACATACTATTCATTTGTGAAATGTTGGTACTAATTAAGACTGACTTATAACTTGCTTTTGTGTCAACCAGGACTGACTCGACTTTTAACTGTGATGTATGACCCAAGGCCATGTAGTGATGGTCCCACCTACACACTGGCCACAAAACGATGAGATTGTGGAACTCGATTAGACCGAACACTATAGTTTAGCTATGTGACTGATAAAATAGTTACACTGCTGCCTAGGTATTAAAATGACCCATAGAAAAGCAGAAAAGACTTGGTCTGAGTCTTGCTGGTCTTACCTGAGAGATGACACGCAGTAGTAGAAAGAACACTAAGTTGGGTAGGATGGGAGACCTGAGCTCAGGTGCTAACTCTAACACTTACTGTGTTACCTTGGGAAACATATTTAACCTCTAGTTACTATTATCAGGAGTCCTATAGGGATTCTTCTGAGGTAACGTCATTCAAAATAAGACTTTCAAGGAAAAGATACCTGGGTTATCTCTCAGTTATTAGCCTATCAGTTATCCATAAAGTAGATTTCCTACTGTACTTTTTAATCCTAAATTGGCTTCTTCTGTTGCTACTGGGACACTTCCAAGCAAGCTCCCCCTGCCAAACAGCCAGGATGTTTATGGGAATAAATAGTTAGCTGGATTCTCATGCTCTCGCTCTTCAAGGAGAAAAAGCACACCTTCCAAACTGTCTGGGGAGAACTTCTCCACCCTCCAGGGGCCTCTCGTATCTTATCCTGAGGTTAAGCATTCCTGATCCTACAAAAATCCATTAAAGGCATATCACCACAGCCTCCAGTAATAATGAGGATGATGAACGCTGTGGTTAGCATGTGACACGGCCTCTGGCTCTCGGGCAAACCCAGGCTTTGATTTTACAGGGAGAATCTGGCTTCCTTTAAGCCCATTTTTCAAGACTGCATAAAGACATTGGCCGTGGACTGATGAGATTGATGGCTTTTTCATGATGAGGTGGGCGCTAACCTAAGTTTTGATAAAAGTGAGTGATGTCTTTGGCAAACATGCTAATGAAGAAAAATCTCTGTAAATTTTCACTTATAAGAAAATATTGCAATTTTTGGTATGAATGCTTTTTGTTAATTAGAAACCTTAGATTTTTCTTAAATTGTTGAATTAAAAATAAGAATTGGATAAAAATCAGATAGATTTCACCCTTAAGAAGTGGTAGTGTTAGGCTGCATTTTCCTCTCTGCTTTTTCTGTTGCACGTCTCCCTACTTGCATATGAGTAGACATTAAAAGGGAGCAACCCTATCTGTACAGATTTCTTTTTAGAACATCTGCTACACTACGCAAAATAGCAGAGTAAAGAAGGGGCCGATCTATGGCATATCAATCACATGCCAAGGTCTTTGGTGCCAGGATCAATTTCCTCACCTGTAAAATGTCTCAGAAGAAAACAATTCGTGCATTTTCAAGTTAATGTGAACATTAACTAAGGCCATACATATGAATCTAGTAAGTCAAATTTATCTTTAATGGGGACCCTCACTTCCTGAATCATTCTCAGTGCTCTGAGCTGCCCAGTGCTCCCCCGGTCTTTCCTTTGGTCTAAGGACAAAGTCCCCTATTAAGGGAGAGCGGCATACACTCTTTCTCACTAACTGGTAGTGACTCATAACTTCTGAAAGTGAATCATCTTAGGAAGATTCCTATTTGATTGGGATGGAAGCCTTAAGAATGATACTTACACATGGTGATTTCAGGAGTGAGACATCTGGTAGGAGCAGATTCCTTTGGGGGGTGATGAAGGGGTGGGTAGGGTCTGTAGAGGAGGGGAGCAGTGGCCGAGGGGTGTGTGTTGTACTGGCTCTGGGTTGGAGGGAATGAGGGTGTGTGTGTTCCCGTGAAGATGCTGCACACCTCATCCATGAGAGGGCACTGGTGCTCTAGGTAGCCATGCTTAGAATCTGGTCTGAAGAGAGATAGCCACCCCATAACTTCAGGAGTGGTTAGCCACTTGTACCACATCTGTGGTTTGTGTTTGATTGAAGTTATACATATATATCCTTAGGGGTTCTGTCCTTTCGGCCAGCTTCATACCTCTGTGGTCTTCAGACTCTGGCTGCCAATTGTTAACTTGCAGCCCATAAGTGGAAAATCTAATTGCAGGGTGCAATGGGTATTTTTAAAATTAGGGCAACAAGTCTGTGATTCAGGATTAAACCAGAAAGGGGCACCAGGACCCCATGGGAAGCCCTCCAAAGAAAGGAAAAGGGAGAAGGGCCTCCCCCAGTGGAAGAAAGGGAAGTAGAGGAAGAAAAGGAGAGAGCAGGTCATTTGCAGTGAAATAAATAATCTCTTACACCTCTCCCCCTAAATTGAGAAATGTCTTGTGACATGGGGGTCAAAGTAAAAAATAGCTAAGGGTCATGCAGCACAGCTTTTCACATGGGGGGGAACAGCTTATGAAGGTTCAAACCTGAGCACTTCGGGAATTTTTCCTGTTCCTCATAGTGACTGTCATATCATCCTACTTTATTTTCTTCATAACACTTACAACTATCTGAAAGAAGATCAATCATTTGTTTGTTTATCTATTTATCGTCTGTCCTCTTTACTAGAATAGAAACTCTCTGAGGGCTGGAACCCTGGCTCTGTTGTGCAACAGTGCAGCCTCCGCTCCCAGAAACGTTGGTGCCAGAGCAGCCACCCGTGAACGCTGAGTGAGTGAACAACAATGTGTGAAGGCATCAGAGTGTCACAAAAAGTGCCAAACTGATTATATTCAGTGAAGGCTATGGCTTCACAGAAGCTGCGAAACGATTCCCACTACAGCCCACCGCAGGGGGTTTCGAGTGAGCAAAGTGAAAGGGTTGCTTTTCAGGTCAAGGCGACCAAGGTGACCACGTGCTCACCTCAGTGGCCATATACCAGACAGTGTGTCTGCACACACATGGTGTATGTTTTTGTTCACTTCTTAGTATATAATTCTGGAAAGAGTGTCTGCACGTTCAGCATGCCCAGGAGGAAATGTATTATTTCAGTGGGCAACATGCCATGAAACAGATTACCTGGGGAAAAGTCATGAAGATTTGTATCTATCACTGGTCCAGCTATGGGAAGCAGAGACCACATGGCCAGAATTTTATAGGAAATCTTCATATGTCTTTAGTTTGGGGTTCAGAAGATTTGACCACTTATACATGTAAAAAATGTTAAGTAACTTCAAAATAGAAATATGATTTTTTGTGTAAGTCAGTCTTGATTTGGATCGTCAGTTCTGAATAACCAGGTACTGAGGGGTAATCAGCTCTGGGCGGGTGTTGAAAATTCGGAGCCAGTGCCTAACTTGGGGAGCACCAGCCTTACTGGAACTACAGAGTGGGTTTGCCATGGCCATCATGAATTTATGCCTACTTTCTAGTTTTAGTATCAAATCAAAGAACAGTGCAGAAAATTAATAAAGCAACACATTTTTGAGTGACTGCCACATATTTGTACTAGGCTGAGGCTGTGGAGAACACTCAGTATGGTCCTAGCTTTGAGAAGTTAAATGGTGCTGAGTTAAATGCACACTTGTGTCAACTAGAATCTTTTTAGTTCTTTATTAGTTAGGGTTCTCCAGAGAAACAGAACCAATAGAATATATCTCTGTATCTCTGTATCTCTGTATCTATCTATCTATCTATCTATCTATCTATCTATCATCTATCTATCTAATCATCTCTCTCTGCACCCAAGCACAAACATATGTGTGTATTTGTTGAATTGGCTCACACAATTATGGAGGTTCAGAACGTTAGAAATGCGCAAGAAATAGAGGGGTGAGGAACCGGGGGATCTGATCCAAGTGCCTTTATTTGATGCTGCGCTTTTGGCGGGCTGAGTCGGGGTTGGCAGGAGTGGGGTTTTTAAAAGAAAAAGCACGGAGTTTGTGAGGGGGTGGGGGAGGGGGCAGTATCTAACTCTTCTGGGCGGGTGCCTCAGGGTTCCAGGATGTGAGCCTGGACAATGGGTTAGGTAAAGGGCTGGCGGTTCCCAGGTACAGGAGAGTCAGTCTGGCCACCGGCTATTGCGGCTGGCACCAGGCGTCTATTGTGCTCGGTGGGAGAGAGTTTTGATTAAGCCTCGGGCTACCAATCCGGCCCAGACAACTGAGTCATAGGTAGTTCCGAGGTTTGGAAACCGGACTGACTGGGTCATTTAGCTGTCTGGGGGTTGGGCATCTGGCCCGACCCTTCACAGAAGTCCCATGATCTGCCCCCTGCAAGCTGGAGAACCAGGAGAGCTGGTGGTGTCATTCAGTCTGAGTCTGGAGGTGACGGTACAAGTCTGAGTCCAAAGGCTGGAGGATTGGGACAGTGGTGATATAAGCCCTGGACTGAATCCAAAGCCCCAAGAACCAGGAGCATCAATATCCAAGGGTAGAAGATAGATGTCTCAGCTCAAGCAAAAAGAGCAAATACACCCTTTCTCCACCTCTTTGTTCTATTCAGACCCTCAGTAGAACTGATGATGCCCATCTGCATTGGTGAGGGTGATCTGCTTTACTCAATGTACTGATTCAAGTGCTGGTATGGTCTGGAAACACCCTCACAGAAGCACCCAGAAATACTGTGTTAACTAGCTATCTGGGGATCCCTTAGCTTGTTCAAGTTGGCACATAAAATTAACCATCACAAATTCCAAGTAATCTCAACTCACATTGGCATAGGTAAAAAATTGGAATTTACTGTCTCATATACCTATAGAGTTCATGTTTCAGGCTGATGTTGGTAATTACTAGATTTAAGACTCAAAGTAAGCCGCAAAGTCCTGGTATTTCTTTGTCTCTCAGCTGGGCACTGCTGTCTTCCTGTGTTGACTTCATTTATAGACTGCTTTTGGATCGCTCCTCCAGGGCTCAGCCTGGTGGGGAAAGTCGACACTTGTTTTCCATCTCTTAAGCCCATCCCTTGGGATGAACTCGACAGGGCTGATTAGAAGGACTTGCCCAAATGAGAACTGGAAGCTGTTTCCGGGGTAGCTATGAATGGATGTGGGTGACCAGAGAGCTACTAAGGACCACAGTATGAAGCAGTAAATGGTGAATATCATGCAGATTATTCAGGTTGGAAGTGATTTAAGGGTTCAGGGGAAGGAGAGGTTAATATGGTTGGAGTCTTAAAGATATACCTCAAAGGGTAAAAATAAGCTTGGAGAGGGCTTTGCAGGACAATTTTTGGGCATCTTCTGTGCCTAGACACTTTCTGGAGGGCTCAGAGGGTGTGAAATAATGAACTTTGTGGACAAGCCAATGACACAGCCATTGTCTGACATACAATTTGCCACCTTGAAAGTGCAGGAGAGAAATTTGCCTCCCAGAAATACTTCTAGGTGCAGTGCCATTTACTGATCCCCAAAGTGCCTTGCTGACAAGTTTTTGCTTCATGTTGATGGGGTAAGTTCCATTTCAGCTTTTGGTTGGCTGCTATTTGTTTCAAGCCTTGCCTGTACCCATGATCTGCTATATCAATAAGCACATTTGCCAAGCTGGTCTTGAAAGACCAGGTTGTAGGAAGCAGGTATCACTGCAGGAGCCAGCTGTCCTGCCCGTGTGGAAGAGACCCCGAGGATCCTGCCCTTGGTTTGCATGGCAGACAGTAAACATTTTGGGAATATTATTTCTGAAAGGAAGACCTCATATCTTTAGTTAATTTATTTTTATGCTGCCTTTTTATTGACCTGCCACATGATAAAACATTGATAAAAGCATTCATTAGTAAACAGGGCTTCTCTGATTGCATCATGGTGATTCTTATTCTATAAATTGCCACTAGGAAAACATATGTGGATTGCTGTGTTGTCAGACTTGGTTATAAACCATCTTTACTTTTTCTGTTGGTGCTCACCAAGAGCATATGTTAATATTGACCTAGCTTCTAGGGTTCCATGTTAGAATCATCTGAAGGCTATAGAGTTTGGGTTCTCATAAGACTTCTCAATACACTGAAATTGTGTTTCTGTGTAAAGGTTAAAAGAAAGATAATCAGAAAACATGGGACATATACTTCTTTGGGCTGGAAGGATTGATTAATTGGACTCTGAAATAGTATGGGGTTCTAAATATGTGTTCACTGGCAGCTTCCTGAGGAAGGTAGATGACAATGGATTTCTCATGTCTTCATATTTTACTACTAATATAATAGAATCAAATCCATCGGTCCATGTCACTTTATATTGGTAAAATTAACTACTTCCTGTTTCCTCTTGTTTAGTATGCCGGGTCCTCTGTAAATCTCAGAGTGGTTCTCAAGAATATCTGAACATCTCTTTTTTTCCTAGAAATATTTCTCTCCTTTCCATGTTTTAGGATATATTTTTATTGGCTCATATTAAAGCTTTAAGGATATTTTCATATGATTAGCATATTACTAGTCACAACTGAAAATCTAGTGACTAGATGCAAGTTAAATTTTTATATATTAGAATTCTAGTTTTAATCTGAAGAGTTTCTCAGCAAATAATTTATTCATTCAACAAATATTTATTGAGAATAATTTACAGGTCAAACATTTTGATTAAATGTCACTTTTATTATTAGTGTAATACATTTTTGAGTTTGAATTTAAAGGCTTGTGTTTGACAATATTGACTAATTTTCTATTCCCTATGTAAAAATACTGCATATATGTGCATATGAGTATATGCATATATAAACACACATAAAAATACACATGAACACAAATTTATAATTAGAAAAATTCAAGTCCATGACACTCCCTGAAAAAACCCTGCTCATCTTAATGAAGGCAGAAGATCTTAGATAAATGTCAAAAATGAATGATTTTGTGAAATATTAATGGCTAAGGAAAAACAAATGACAAAGATAATTTTAATTTTTTTAATGAGTTGGGGTTATCCTATGATCACATTTGGATTGCTGCTGATTTACATGTATCATATCCAATTGACCTTCTTCAGTCTTTGGATGTTTTTCACTTAAGTGAATTCAAAGAGAGTTTGTTTAGGGCTGTAGAGGGGGAGCCCTGTGACAAGAGTCTGAAATGGGTTATACTTTGCTGACCACTAACTGTTTGACCTTAGCTAGTAAACCCCTTACTGGTAAAGTAAAGATTGTGTGGTCCTAATGATCCTTCTGCATTCTGGTGGCCTTTAAAATGGGAAATCAAAGTGCCCTTAGTTTCAGAAGAAATAAGGAGTCTGGTTTGAACTTCAGACAGATTTGGTTCAAGCTGTACCTCTTACTAGCTCTGTAACCTCGGACAAGCTACTTAAATTCTCAAAGATGACTTTCCTCTTTTTATAATGGGGTTGATGATAGTGTACCATGTACTACCTCTGTAACTTTGGGCATATGATTTCATCTCCTTGATTTTTAGTTTTCTTGTTCTAGAAAAAGTGATAGTAGTAGTACTAACTCATTGGGTTAGGAGTGGAGGGCAGTTTGAGTTAACACAGGGCAGGACTTTGCGTGGTGTGAGTGGTTGGGAGATAGTCAACAGATGGAAGCAACAGATGAAAGTCAAATGAAGGATGGTCAACTGATGAAGGATGGTGACATTAGTTTTTTCTCTGTCTCCAATTTAGAAAGTTGAATACGTAAGGCTAATAGAAACGTAAACAAACAGATAAACTGGTGACAGAAGACAGACTGGACTTGTGTCTCTGGTCCCAGTGTACCTCAAAGCAGCCCAAGATGGCCCTGGGAGGCCTAGTTTACTATTTATGGCCATCAGGCCTTCCAGTACCCTGAAGGAATATTGGCTATGCCGTCTACACAACTTAAAAAGCACTTAGAGGAATGTGGTTCCATTAGATCAGGCATAATGGACCCACTCAGGGCTGTGCTTTGTAAATACACAGCTAATGTCATCCTGACATGTTTACAGGCCAGGACTCATTCCACAGGGTCAAGACCTTTGGATGAGCCTGCTGGCTCTCAGGAGCCACGTCTCTTACCTTTCACACCCAGGACTTTGTCCTTATTACTTGAACATAAAAAATTTTAAAAAAGAACCCACTGGCAGTACACAAATTACTGTTTCAAAAGATTGTGGAATGACCTTGGAGGTACACATGTCAGATCAGCACAAGGCAGTTACCCAGAGGTGAAGAAAAGCCATTATCATATTTTGTAACTGGTTAATTAAAGGCTATTTTTGTCATCTTGAATTCTGAGAAAATCAAGAGAGCTACAGTCAAACTTTCACAAGAGAAATTCTTGAAATAAGGGAGTGGAAGAGGCTAAACAATCATAGGCTTTCTGTCTTCTGAGTAAGAGTTAAGCGTGTGTCCTTCTCACACCCTCCAAATTCTGCTTGGGGCAATGTAAACCAAGATATCAGTACTTTTTTTTGAAGCTTCCTGGAGTCTGACTTACTTGGAGACAATCTCACAGGAGGAGCTTACTGTTGTGGTTTATCTGATGTTTCCATTTTGCAAGGTCACTGGCATTCCTGATGAGAGGATGTGATAGGTCTTACTGTTACGTGTTAAAAGCTCATGAAAGCATTTCTTAGCATTTCTCTTTTTAAATTCTCCCTTTTAAATATTACGTTTTAAAAACTCATGAAAATATGTTTTAGAACCTCTTCCTTCAAGTTCTGGAGGCAAATTATTTCATTTTTGAAATATATCAGTATCTCATAACTCAGAGCAATTTTGAATCGATGCCTAATATTTTAAAGCTAGCAGACTTCTAAAAGGTCATTTTATAGGCTGGTATTGGTACATTTTTGGCACTCATTGCAAGGTCAAGATAATTTGATTACAATAAAAAATTTATATAATTCAAAATTCCATGGCAGGAAAAAATCAGCTCAAGTCAATGACATCAAATGTTTATAAAGTACCTCTGATTTCAGGAAGCCTGAGTACCTACTGACTTCACCTCACTGCTCTCTTAGCTCCCTTCAGAACACTGGTTCTCCTTAGTGATAAGGGGGTTGGCACATTGTCCTTACTCTTTGCTTCTCTTTTCATTGAGAGAAAGTTAGACTTATGCACTTCCAAGTAAACAATCAACTTAATTTTCATGTCAACTGATACTACTAATACTGTTCATGTCAAATGTTTATTATTGAGTTTCCAAGTAGTCAACATTTAGAAACCAATGTTATTGACAAGTGAAAATGACCCATGACCTTCAAGTCTAAGATTTTGGGAATGAAACAATCTCTACCAATCAAACTGTTGGGGCTCCCTACGGTGTATGTCCAAGGGGAGAGATCAGGCTCATGAAGAGGATACTGGAAAGAGTTAGCACCCATGAAAAGAACAAAAGAGCTTCTTTAGATTTCTGACCTGTAGCTCTGCCCACTGAACCCTATGACCTTATTATGTCACGTTAGTCACTGATCCTGGTCCTAGGATTGTGGGATTATTTTCCAACAGGGATATGGTAACCTTTCCTACCTTAGAAGAAATTGGCATCTGCAACGTCACTGATGATCCTAGGACCAATATAGAAAATACTTGCATACTTCTGGATCTTTGCGCATGTTGATCTCTCTGACTGGCAAAGTCCTGTTTATCTTTTCAGCACAACTCCAATGGCACTTCTGCTTGCTCATCCTAAGAATGTTTGATCAACCCTTCTTCTTCCCACTGCACACTGTACCGATCTCTATTGCAATGCAAGTCACGTTGTATTATAATGTAAAATCATGTTTATTCCTATCCATCTAGAATTTGAATCCTAAAGGGCCAGAATCACATTGTGTTCATTAACTTATCTCCAGGGTTTTATGCAGAGCTGGGCAAGTTATAAGAGCATGACAGAAAGTCTTAAAAATGGTGACAGACAACCCCTGATTTTCAGCTCTCTGCTCCTCCGTCCATCCCCCTTTCTTTCCTTCCTTCCTTACTTCCATCCCCCACCCTTCACCCCACTCCAGCTCTCTGCTCGGGCCCTCAGGTTCCCATGCCAGAGTGTATGGTATTGTGATACTCTCCTAAGGCAGCACAGGAGATTGGGTTTCCCATTTGGACCACACCGTCAATGCTAACTAAATCACATAATTGTGAGTCTGCTTGCTCCCCACAGCTCCAGGTCAATGTCCTGGGTGCAGCAAGGATCCTTGTGCATAAAAGTCATTAATCTGGGTGTTAACATTTGGTGGGCCTGGGAGTTAGTGGTGACTAAGAAATGCCAGACAGAATGCTGCTTCTGTGGGTGGCTTCAGAGAAGCCCTCTGCTTTAATGATGAGCAGATCTTGTTTGTTTCTGTCCTTGATTCCTAAGCATCTCCCCCAAATTTGTGGCATGAAGGCAGTGCCTACTTGGCTACATTTCATGTAATTCACAACTTGCTTCTAAATCTAGATCTATCCTGTAGAGACCTGAACTGTCTCTTAAAATTGGCCACCCAGGTTCTTTTCTATATTGGAACACACACATGTCAGCATAAGACTATAGACAATTCCTGGTGTTTTTTTTTGTTTTTTTTTGTTTTTTTTCCCACTGACAGAGAAATAACCCATTGTCTATTTTGGTAGCTAATGTGTGAATAATGATAACAAGATTGGAATGTTTAAACCAAGAGGTATTTTAAAATACTTATTGCTTGGCTTTGAATTGTACTAGGTAACTATTAATATGCTAGTTGTTTTTTATTTATTTTGATGTTAAACTAATTCTATTTAACACTAAACCACACTGGTGGTTTCCAAATGTGTCTCAGTCTATGGCTTTATTGTCTGGCTCACAATGTTCCCTCTGCTTAGATGCAACTTATTTTCTACTTTTCTCCTCTCCAACTAATAGCCTCTCCTTTGTCACAGCTTTTCCCCAGCATGGCAAATTTCTATGCATCTTTGACACTCAAATATCACCTCCTCTGACTGCCATACCTAGAACGAAGTGCGGCCTGTTCCATGCTCAGAGCTCAGCTCCGATTAGGTTGCATGTACTAGTTGTTTCCTTGTCTATCTCCCTTTACGGTGACCTTCTTGAAAAGGGGCTTTGTGTATTTCTCATTGCTTTCCAAATTACAAGCCAGGGACTGAGGAACAGTAGGTAATATTTCTTAAGAACTTCCTATGTACCAAGCATTTTGGCACTCAGCAAAACCAAAAGTTAGAGACTATTGTTATCCTGATTGTACCTTCTTGGTGGTAACTAATTTTCCTAAAGTCTTACACTTCCTGAGAGGTGGAGTAGGGATTTGAATCCAGTTGGTCTGGTTTCCAGCCCCAGGCTTTTCATCACCATTGCTTTTCCACAGAGGGGGTAAAACTGTGTCCCAACTGACAGAGGGAAAGAAAGACCTTGACTGACTGAGGGGCAAATTCCGCTTGCAGGAACTTGAGGGTAGATTACGTTACAATCCTTCCTGAATAGCTCCTAGATGGCTTAAGAAAGTGCGCAGAAGCAGAGCACACCCAGGTCCTGAGATCTCTGTGGCCTTCCCATGGTTAGAGCTCTAATTACAGACGTCCACTCACTTCTCTCCTGCTCCTGGGCCCTAACACACATTTTCACATGTACTCCCCAGCCAGCTCATTAACTCCTTCTATTCAAAACATCTTGCATTTTCCATAAATCCTAGCAGAATCTGTTGCACATAAAAGATATTCACTATAGGAAAGGTTATTTTTATGGATATGGTTTGTAAATTTTTATTGAAGGATAGCACTCATACATAAAAATGTACAGATCATAAGTGTATAGCTCAATACACTTTTGCAAACAGAACATACCCGTGTTGCTACCACCCAAGAAGCTTTCATGATGTCTCCTAGAAATCACCTCCGCAAGCACAGTCACTGTTTTGACTTTCAGCAGCATAGATTTGCTATGCCTTGTCTTGAACTTTATACAAACAGAATCATTGAATATGTGCTTTTTGTGTGTGGCTCCTCCCATTCGACATTTTATTTGTGACCTCCATCCATGTGGAACCAGGTGGTTTATTTGGATGATTGCATAATATTCCACTGCATCAACGCACTGCAATTTATTTATTCTAATGTTGATGGACAAACAGGTGGTTTCCAGTTTGGGGAATTTATTACAAGTGGTGCTACTGTGAGCATCTGTATACATGCTTTTGGGGGGTAGGGAAGGATGCGTGTATGTGTGCATTTCTATGTGTATACATTTAGGGGTAGAATTGCTGGTTCACTGGGTAAGAATAATTAAGCTTCTACTAATTAGATACTAAGCAGTTTTCCAAGTGGTTGCACAAATTTATGGTCCCACAACAGTGTGTGTGAATTCCTGCTGCTTCATAGCATTGCCACATTTTACATAATCATTTTTGTTTCATGTTAGAAATTCTGATAAATTTGTAGTGGTACTTCATTGTGATTTAAATTTGCATTCCACAGTTGATTTTTGTATAATGACCTGGTATCCAATCAACTTACTGAGTTTACTTAGTGATTCTTATAGTTTGTCTGTAGACTCTTTTTTCTTCTGCATACCCAATCATATCATTTGAAAATAATGACAGTTTCATTTCTTCCTTTCCATACCATATGCCTTTTATTTATTTTTCTTTCTAGAACCCCCCAGTGCAGTGTTGAATGGAAGTGGTGATAGCTGACATCCTTGTCTCATTCCCAATTGCAGAAGAAAAGATTTCAATATTTCACTATGAAGTATGATGTGAACTGTGTGCTTTTTTTTTAGTAGACATTGTACTTTTGTTGAGATTAAGGCAGTTTCATTTTCTTCCTACTTTCTAATAGTTGGCTTTAAATCATGAATAGGTGTTGATTTTTTTTCAAATTGCTTTCTACATCTCTGAGGTAATCATATGACTTCTCTCCCATTTTTTCCCTTTTAGTTAATGTGAGAATTTCATTGAGTTATTTTTAAATATTTACTAACCTTTTATTCTTGGGAAAAAAACATTTCAGTGTGATGTGTTACCCTCTTTATATACTGGATATGCTATTATTTTGTTGAGTATTTTTGCATCTATGTTCATGAGAAGAACTGGTCATAATTTTCCTTTCTTGCAATAATCTTGTCAGGTTTTGGTGTTGACTTTATGCTGACTTCTGTTTCCATATTGCTTAATTTTCCTTCTTGATTAACTTCTTTAGCTATATATTCTTTTACTTTTACTTAGTGGTTACTCAGAGATTACAAAATCCATCCTTGATTTATTATCATATTAGTTTTCCCAAATAATATTAGAATCTTCACTTCATTTTTTATGATCTTCTTTTGCATTACTATAGTCATAATAATATGACAATATTTATATAATGTATAAATATAATTACAATTATATATTTAAAATCATACATAATATATGTATTATGTAAATATCACATATAATGTATATATTATATATGTATTACATGCATATATAACATTTTATATGTTGTATAATATAATACATATCATGTATATTATATATGTATTTATAAATACTATAAATGCAATGTTTATTTATATATAAAATTTATATTATTTCTATGTTACACATATCTTAACTCCACAAGACATTATTAGCATTGATTTAACTGTCAATATTCATTATTTTCCCAAAATTTCTACTTTCTCTAATGTTCTTTGTTTCTTTTTGCGTTATATCCTTGTTTCTACCTGGAATCATTTTTTCCTTCTTCCTGAAGATTTCCCTTTGTTATATCTTTTAATGCAAGTCTATTAGGAATTAATACCTTCAGTTTCTGTTTGCCTGAAATATCTTTTATTTCTTCTTCATTTTTGAAGGATATTTCCATTGTGTAGGATGTCTAGATTGGCAGTTAATTTTTGTTAGTGTTTTAAAGGTACAGTCAGTCTTAGTCTTTTCTAAGTTCTTGTCTAGTTCTTAGTCTAGTTCTTTGAAGGCAATGTGTCTTTTTTTTTTCCTTTGACTCCTTTTAAAATTTTTTCTTGACTTTGTTTTTCATCAGTTTCACACTGATGTTTGTAGTTGTGATTTTATTATATTAATTCTGTGTTGCGATCATAGCACTTTATGAAACTGTCTGCTGTCCTTTACAAGATGTGGAACCTTCTCAACTGTTATCTCTTCTAATATATTTTCTCTCCCACTCTATCATCCCCTTCTGGAACTCAGCTACAGATGTGTCAGAGGTTTTTAAAATTCATCATGTTTTGCTAATATTCTTTTCTATATTTTCCATTTGTTTTGCTCCCTGGGATTCAGCCTGGATATTTTATACTTCCTTATCTTTCAGCTCATCAGTCTTCATTGTGTCCAATCTACTGTGAAACCTATTGTTGAATTCTGAGTTTCAATTACTGTAATTTTTTAGTTCCAGAATTTCTATTTGATGCTTTTCAAAAAATATATTACAGTTCTTTGGTAAAATTCTCATGTTTTCCTATATTTTAAAAGTCATATTAATCATAGTTATTGAAAAATCTGTGTCTGGATAGCTCCAATAACTGGATCATATATGAATTTGTCTCTATGTGTGTTTATTTTCTTGCTTCTCTTTTTATGGTATGCCTAGTAGTTTTTGATCAAATGCCAGACACTGTACATAAAAATTGTGGAGACTCAGGCATTAACTTCTTCTAGAGAGGGTTGATTATACCCTATAATAGGGAAGATTCCCTTAAACTAATCATAGGCAATGCTGATCCAAGGCTGGATTGCTGGTGTGCTAATGCTCCATTTACCTCCTGTTTATCCTTGTTCTTTGGGATGAAAGCTTGGGATGTTTACTATGGCCCTCCTTTCTTGGGTTGTTCTTAAGTTGTAATTTTTGTGTCATCAGCTAATCACATTGTTGGAAACATATATTTTCACCAGTTTTCTGCAGGACTTTTTGGCCTTTTGCTCTGATAAGCTTGAGAATGTGTCCGTGTGTTCCCTTCTGTCCAGATCCTTGGTCACTCTAGCACTGCTTACCAGGAAGCCCCAAATCATAGTTTCTTTTTCTTCGTAACCTGTGAGATTTCCAAAGCTTCTACTGGCTTCCTTATCTCTTACCCATTGCCTTCTGTGAAGTGTCTTCGATTCTAACTGATCATAAAGCAAAAACTCAGCAAATGTCTTGAGGTCAGCCCACTCCCTAGGTTCCCTTCTCTCTAGACTCTTGCAATCTCAAATCCTGGTTACCTTGGCAGCTCTCCAGTACCTTCAAGTAAATGTTTTAGTATTTTATCTGATTTCCTAGTTAGTTTTGGAACTATTACCATCATAATCTAAAGCAGATGTCAGTAGATGTATGTCTTTTAAAAAGCTTATAACTAGCATATAGATTATACTTTCACAGTGGGCATTAAAACATCTTTAGGTAAAAAAGATGCTAAGAAAGTTGTGAAGACAGGTGGAAAATGGGCCTTTGGAATGGATTTATGAGGTGCACACTATATCAAATCCAAAGCAAAGAAGACAGCACAGAGTTTTGAGTAGACAAACAGCCCTGGAGTGATAGATCCTTAGACTATATAAATGCCTTTAAAATATATTTGTAGAGCAAAATAGGTGGGGTTAGAGCAAGGAGTAGATTAAAGTATGTTTAGCATAAGCTCATACATTCAGTGATAGGCTCATAGGGAGATGAAGAACTAAAATTTTGATCTAAGCCATTGACTTTGGAATACATTTAATAGTTCTAAGTTGCCAAGAGTAATAATTTTTCTAAACATTACATAGTGTTATACCTCTTCTCACATGCTGAAAAATATGTATTAAATGATGTCTTTCTCCTTGGAGATAAGTTATTTTTGCAAAAGACATGGGTTAGGAAGGTTAGACTATTTCCAGTTTTGACCCAGGATGACCCAGTGGGAAAAATCCAGTTGTTATTTTCTGCTTCAGGAAAGTACTGACCAAGTTTTGTACCATGTAGATGGAATGAGGAGTTAATGAGATACATAATGTGGTTTTTCTTTCATGAATTAACATATTAAAAAGCACTCTGTCTTCCATCAAAGGTTGTGTTAGAAGCCGTGGGACATGTGTTGGGAGAGATAAGAATGGTATCTTGGACAGTTCACTCAGATTCCCATTAAACTACCTTTGCCTTTTTTTCTGTGGGAAAAGAAAAGCCAAGAAATCAAAATTCTAAGAATGGTGAAGTGATCTTTTTTTTTGGCAAGAAAAATTTTGCAGACCAGCAGCTGAACACAAAAGGAGTCAAACCGCTCCTTCAGAATTGGAGGACCTGAACAAATCACATCAGATTCCCTGTGCCCAGGGGCACTTCTGGTGAAGCTGGGCAATAAGGGTGATGTCTGGGGAGGTGAGACTTCTGGAAATGGCACCTCTAGGGATCTGGACATTCTTTTTATTGCCATTAGAGTTTAGGGTAAGGTAAAAGTTTGTGTGTCCTTTGATTCATTTTTAAACTTTGGATGATAATCACTAGAAAGTCCTTCAGGCATTTAGAAAAACAGAATGCCCTGGGAGTTAGAAAAGTCCCCCTTCCTGAGAACCTTTTTAAAATGAACAGGAATTTCCCGGAGACTTCTGCATCCAAACATTCCTTGTTCTGCATCTCTGCACTCTGCCTGTGGTCATCTTCCCACCCCAGTGCTCCTTTCACAACTCTACTTCTTTGAGTCCAACCAGCCTTCAAACCCAATTCAAACCCCCACCTTCTCCAGGAAGCCATTCCAGATGCAGAATTGATGCTCGGAAAGAGAAGAGGCTTGAAATGTGGCTCTGGGAATCTTCTGTATAGTACTGATAGCTGTTGCAGGGATGGGTTGATGTGTTCCTCACGTGATAGGGTAGAGGGGCTCAAACTTTGAGGGGATTTGCACATTTAGGAATCAGGAGCAGGATGAGAGATGTCTGAGGAGAGAAGAAAAATCTCCAACCCAAGGAGAAATTGAACTTCAGTGGGGTCAGCAGCATTGGCCAGTCCTGAGAGGTCCAGAGGGTCAGAGAAGTAGCCATTAGGTTTGGTCAATGTAGGGTCACTCAGGCTTTCAACATATTTTTCCTGGATGTGTGTGATAAGAGCAGGACATTGAAAATTAAAAGATTAAAACTTGCTTTGCCATGTGCTGTTATAAAGTCATTATCATAATTATTATATTTATAGAGAATGTTCTACATCATTTTCTTTCACCCATGACTTTTTTGGTTCAGAGAGGATTTCTGTGCTTCCGAGAGGATTTTGGGTAAACATTTCTCTGCTTTCTTCCTCTCTGTCTTCCTCATTAGTTCCTCTGAACACATCACACATGGGAGGTTGCATTCTTGAACTGTTTCCTTTTCAATCGAATTGCCATTTTCTTTCATATTGAAAACAAACTCAGTCTTTGCTGCTTAAACAAAGTTGTATTTGGAGACTGTCAAGCTTCATTAAAACTGAGTATTTTTCCAGGTGGTAAATTATGGACCAATGTGATAGACTGCATCCAGGGACAGAGTCCAGCATTTAAGAGGTTCCCTGGGCAGGAAGGTGAAGTTCCATTTATGGGTGTTGTATCAAGATAGCTTTCTCTGACTGATTCAGAGAAAGCAGCTCCCTCTCCTTCACCACTGGTCCATTAGGGTCAAACATGCTTCCAGTGAGCTTTCTCAAGGAAGAGAAAAAAAATAGATCAATAAGATTTATGATTTCTTGAAAGGACATTTCCTTGCTTCCACATTGCTTCATTTAGGCTCTTGGCTATTAATAGAATCATGTTGGTTACAATGAGCGACATTAGCCAGTGTTCATTATATCAAAGGTCTGTAAAAATTGTCTTTGCTATGGCCAGCCGAAAATGTTCATCAGCTTCATGTTAACTTTGGTGTAGGTTTGACATTCTATGAGTAATAATTTTGTGAGGGCATTCTTTTATGATAAAAAGATAATTAAAAATAATAAGAAAAATAACAATAACAATGCATATCATTTATTGACTATTTTCCACGTGCTAGGACCTGTGCTATGTTCTATGCATATATAATACCACTTAATCTTCCAATAATATTGTGAAGGTGGCAGTCTCAGCCATTTTCAAATGAGGAATTTAAAGTACAGGCAGGTTAAGTAACTTCCTCAAGGTTACACAAAGGTTGAATTTTGAACCCTAACGTTCCTAACTCTACAGATCAATTTCTCTTAACCAGACGACTCTGCCCTTAATAATGTCACTGATTTATGAATATGCAACATACTAATTCTACAGCATAAATTTCCCATTTAGAAAAATGTAACAGTTTGCTTTTGAAAAGTCACAAATATGATTCATTTAATATGCAAGCTTAAGTGTGCTATTAAGCAGTTCTAACTCAGATCTTTCCATGGTTTAATGTGTCAGATAAAATTACTCAAAACATCTATTTTCAAAAAATTTTTCATGCTGTTCTTTATAACCACATCATTAAGTCTACCCATTTATTCCACTGATAAATTAGGTTATTAATAATATTGCCTATAGCTTTTAATCTGCTTTAGAACATCATAAAAATCAGCACTGATACCATCAGTAATACATATTCATTTGTGCTGGTTAATAGGTTTGAAAAATGAGCTACAGATGGCTTCATGTTTATGGATGTCCACATACATTTCACAGTAGTTAATGAGGGTCAGTTTTGGATGCTTGAGTATGTATCTGACAGGTAGACGAGATGCAGAACAGGTGTGGAAATCTATCCCTCAGTTCCCATATGCTCCCTTATCCTTGTTCCCTTATTGATCACTTAATAAGCAGTATCACTCAGTTTACTCTGGGCTAAGCGTTGTAAGGAGCTTTGCTTCAATGTCAAGTGTAGATTAGATATTGTTCCTACTTTCAAAGGTTATATAATAGAGTTGGGCATGTAAGAATAAGTTGTGAAATAAGTATGTGATGTGGATCATATAGTAAAGATGAACAATGTTGGAGGAGTTAAAGTTCCAAGAGATCATGGAGGGCTGAGGAGGTCAGGTGAGGGGTCCTGGGCTCAGGATGGGCAGGATTTGGAGTTGGAGAGGAGTGATGGTATTCAACTTGCTCTAGTAGGGAGGAGCAAGAGGATGAGAGAGGAGACTGATAGATAGAATAGAGGAGACTGGCCCTCCTATAGAAGATACACCATTTAGGATGTGATAGTAGATAAACTTGCTTTAATGTTTATGGGGCCACTATGTGGAGGATATGTAATAAGTCTGCCCAATATAGGACAGGATGGCTAGCGTTAAATAAAAAATGTTCCCTTCCCCTTAAGTTGATCTTGGGGATGGCGGGGAGGTGATATGGGAAGCAGGAAGAAACAAATCATAATGGCAACTACATTGAAATAATTTTTTTGAGGGGTTACTGGTGGGACCTTATAATTGATTCATGTTGGATTTCATATAAAGGTTCCATAATATCTTTTATTGATATTATTTACATTTATTAGTAAAAACAGTATAACAGTATTAAAAGATGTTTTTAAAAAGAGAAGTCAGTATTTTCACCACTCTGTTGTAAGAGAGAAAAATTAGTCTTAATTGTTGTGTGTTCTTTTCCAATCTGGATTCATGTAATTGCACTAAGAGGGTAATAGAAGTTTGTGTTCTGCTCTTCTCACATCACACACAGTTTTCTGTGTTTACACAGTGTTTGTAATTATGATTTTCAATGAGCACATGGTATTTCATTGACTCACTTTAACAGAGTTTGCTAAAGCATTACATTGTTTTCTACTTTTTGTCATTGTAAATGAGACTCAAAAGGACATTGGTGTCCACGTGACACATTTTGGCTTCTACTGAATTACTTCCTAAGCACATGTTCCTGGGAGGGTGATTACTGGTTTGTAGACTAGGAACACATCATAGCACTTTCTATATAATATCACGCTGCACTCAAAGGCCTGTACTGACGGAAGATGCCACCAGTGGGAAATGAGGGTGCCATCGTTACCTCAAATTTGGAGCAGAATAAAAAAACACTGTTGTAGGTAA
Organism: Desmodus rotundus; assembly: GCF_022682495.2. Lineage (NCBI taxonomy): Eukaryota > Metazoa > Chordata > Mammalia > Chiroptera > Phyllostomidae > Desmodus > Desmodus rotundus. The sequence continues at coordinate 35,328,326 of NC_071387.1, forward strand.
TAAAATATAAGTTCATTCACTAAATAAATATGAATTGTGTTTCTTTTACAACATTTATTTTCTAGACAAAATTTCTAAACCTATTTCTTCTCATTACTTTCCTTATTATTACTTCCAAATAATAAGGAGGCTGAAGTGGACCAGAAAGAAAAGCAGTTGATAGGTGATGGAGCAAGAAAAAGAAGAAATGAGAATAAAGGGAGAGAAGGAAATAAATAGGTATAATGGAAAGATGAGAAAAAGGAGGAACGTGGTATCACTGTGCAATGATAGCTGAGTAGTGCAAGCCACTATTGGAGGCTCCTGGAGGCTGTCAGACCCTTCTCTCCCAAGGGCCTGTGAGTTTCTGGGAGGGTCCCGTCTGCAAATTCTCATCCATCTCCTCAGCTCTGGGCACCACCTGAGGTTTGTGTTTTTCTTCAAGATTCATTCCACCAGGGCCTTATAACTTTCTTCATACCTTCTTATCTGCAGGCGGTGCTAACGGCCTTGCTCTTGGCCAGCAGGGCATGGAGCTAGGAATTCTTCGAAGGACCAGCAGTATGTCCTGGGGCTTCTTCCCCCTCTCCTGCCCTTGCCTTTGGCCCTTTCTTTGGCAGGTGTTTGACATTGGTCTCTGGGTTTGCCCTCCGATTATCTTAGATCCCCGTGGATCACAGCTGTGGAGAGGCAGTGCACAAACATGCTTTCGATTCTATTTTTTTTTTTTTTTGTATGAAATGAAGATGGCTTAAGGGACCACAGCATTCTTGATGCTAGAAATTCAAATGCTCATCCAGCTGCCACTCTCACCTTCATGTGTGAAGTGTAGCAAATTATGGGAGCCTGCGTGTGGGAGCATGGCCACATATGTGAGAGCTCTGGTTCCTGGGAGTGAAGAATGGGGAGGATGTGGTGTTGACTGCTTAGAATCTGCAAAGAATCAGGATGCAATTACACTACTGGACTCGGGTTGATAAAATTGGCGTTACAGAGTGCAGGAAGTAGGTATTTCCTGTTTCCTCTCCCTCTATCTTTCCAACTGAGTCAATCCATTCTCTTTTCCCAGAAAGTATCTGAGCTGGAAGTGAAAAGGGGAATAACGTGACAATCATCCCTTCTTCTACACGTCAGAGTGATCTCAGGTACCTGTGGGAGCCCAGTGAAGCACAGCGCCCCAGGGCCCAGGTGAGAACATTGCACAGATGAAGCCAGCATTAGGAACTTGCATAGTTGTCCACAACTGTTTTCCACCCACACTGCTAATGTGACACCTTTTCTCCTACCCTGAACTACTCTTCACCACAGGGCAATAGGTCTGATGGTAACTGGCATTTGCTTTAATCACTAAGTATTAAAATAGAGGAATGCACTCCGGCTCGTGTGGCTCAGTAGAATGAGTGCTGGCCAGAGAACCAAAGCGTAGCCAGTTTGATTCCTGATCAAGGCACATCCCTGGGTTGCGGGCCAGGTCCTCAGTTGGGGGCGCGCAAGAGTCAACCATACCATGATGTTCCTCTCCTCTTTCTCCCTCCCCACCCACCCTCTTTAAAAATAAATAAATCAAATCTTTTTTAAAAATGCTGTGAAACTAATTTCACTTATTCCTGGGACAAGAAATGGGGTCAGGTCTTGGGATAGAGAGAGGTTTCCTCTGTACCTTAGAAATCCTGGATTCCAAGTGGGCTTGATTTCATGCAAGAATGGGCCTGCTTCTCCAGCTGCCCAGCATGCCAGCCCTTTACAATGAATGTGGCTTTGTAGCTCTTCCCATCAAGAGATGCAGTCCATTTTTCCTGAGTACAGGAGAAAGGACCATATACCAGCCCCAAACCTAGGTCTCAGGAGGCTTTCAAAAGAAAACAGTCTCCTGTGGCTTTGTGGCCTGAGAAGAGGAGAAGGGCAGATGTGCAAAGAGCACCTTCTTTAACTTACCATTATCCCTACTAAATTCAGTTAATGGCAGCAGAAAAGAAGTGTATAGATAAGGAAAAAACATTCTGTTTGTTTCCTTTAACATGGTTGGAAATATGGGTTTAGGTTTCCATGTTTGATTGCTCTACAGTGTATATCCCAGACTTTGACTTGGAGTCCTGCCACTGCCACGTGAACAAGCTTGGGCAAGCCTGTTGTCTGATCTGGGGCATGCGACTCAGTGGCCACTCTCACTCCAGCTATCAGTTACTAGACATTTGGTGAGGCCATCCTAGGTCAGTCAACCCCCAGATGACCCACCAGGTGACTTCAGGCACGTGAGAAAGCCTGGCCAAGTTGGGAAGAGCCTGGCCCAGATTCTCATACCATGCAGCGGACCCATGCACTTACAGGCAGAGACAAGTGGTTGCTGCTTTAAGTCTCTAAGTTGTGAGGATTTGTTACTTAGCAGTAGATAACTGATGTACCTAGACTCGGGGAAGATGGTTGGGGTCCAATATTTGGCTGAATTTGAGAGCCCTTGCCCCTTCAGCCATCCAGAGGGGAAAAAACAGTGTGTGTGTCTGTACTGAAATATTCATACAACCAAAGAGCTGGAGCAGCTGGCCTCCAGACACGGTGATGGAGCTCCCTGTGTAGGAGCATGGCTGAGCTCTGGCTTCGGCCATGAAACTAAAGCAACCAGCACTGACCCCTTGGACACTGCTTGAATCTTGGATCTCACAGAGTTGGAGAGGGTGATGTCCAAGAGAATTAGACCCCTTGATGATTGAAGCAGGAAGTGTTCTCAAGCCGGAGGTGTTATTTGCATTCCAAACTATGACATTAGAGACTCCAGTAATGTGAAGGTAGTGATTATATTGGACTGTTGGTCTTGACAACCTTTCATCTTAGTGTGGACTCCACCCACACCCTACCAAAGGCCCTCCAAATCCCATGCAACCCCAGGCCATGAGTGGCATGATGTCGATATTAGGATGTAGGAGTGATAGATACAATCAGATGGTGTAAGCCCACACTTGGTGGTAATGGACTGTGAAGTCAGAGGAGGAGCAATGGAATGAGGAGGGCCTGAGCCACAATCACTAAACTCAACTTACAGCTGCCCCCACCCCACTGCCCCCAGCTCCGCTCTCCACACTACTCTCATTTCTATTTACAACCTGTGTCAGGGATTTCAGAACTTTTCATGGATAAGTGCTGAAATTAGGACTTGCATTTCCCTTAGAGATAAAGGTTCAGGACTGAAAATCACACTCTCCCTGTGGTGAAGTGGCTTTCTTGTCCAATTCAAAGGAAATTCTGTATTTGCCCAGGAAGATAATTTTCAGAAATTGAAGCATCAGTCAGCGCACCTTTCTTGTTCCGTAGAATGTATTAACTGTAGTGGCTGGCTGAATGCTGGGAGATAAAAAAGATCATCCCAGGTTTCTGAAGAAGGCTGTGTGGCCACTGTGGGGCCGTCTGACAGTGGTTGTTTACAGCTTTGTTTATTGTTTTTTGGTTGTAGCGCTGAAGGCTCAGAGCACTTTGCCATGTGTGTAGTTAAAGTGTTCTTAATTGACTTGACAGAGATGACAGCATCTACTCTCAGCTGCTCCCCTTGCTTCTTCCTTTCTCCTTCTGGAAGCTTTGGTCATATCTTATTTCCTCTGTGGTTTGAGTTTCAGATAAGTGTTTTGGAAATATGTCACGGAAAGAATGGCAATTTCTAATATTTACAATTTAGACTGTAGTTTCTTTTAAAATATTAATGTTTTCTCGGTCAGGTTAAGTCATTGCATATTTGCCTCTCTATATTTGCTTTGGTTCTTAGTCAGAAATTTCAAACTTGGCTCTGTAGGATTTGTTTGACTCCAAATATCAAGAGGATAAAGAAAAATTAATATAACAGGCATGACCTTCCTGGGTTAGGGTGCAAATGGCTCCGACCCCAATACTCCTCTGAGTGCATGGTCTGAACACTCATCTCTAGGAGGAAGTACAGAAATGCTGATGCCCGTCAGGTTTTGGCTGCATCTTTGTTTGGTAGGGGATCCATGAGAGTTTGGAGGGAAGAAGCCTGGTGTTCCTTGCTGTCTGGAGGGAAGAGGCCTGGGTCCTTTATTGCTGTGCCTGTCAACTACAATGCAAATGAGATAACAGGATCCATGTCCAAAGTGCAGGCAAAGTCCTTGACTTCCCAGTTGGTCCTGGTGCTCAGGGGGCTTCATCCTTATTGTAACTAGTCCTCATTGATCACGATCCCTTTCCCAAGAGTTCCTCTGTGGAAAGTGGTCTGGTTGAATTGCCTGGAGTCTTTGGTTTAAAATCTGTCAGACCTCTATTCCTTGCTGGTGTGAGGGTGTGGAGATTCAGGCAAAGCCAGGGCCTCCAGGGAGCCTAAGGGCCTAGAAGAATATGAGATGTCTGAGGAGTGTCACTGGAGAGCCGCTCCTCAGAGGTAGACCAGAAGCTTCTCAATAGCAGGTTGGCAGTGAAGCCTCTCCAAGGGTGGACATCAGGCTCCTCAGGTGGGTGAAGCAGTGCTAGGGGTGATTGAATACCCATGTCTCAAACCAAAAATTGTCGGCCACCACTTCTTTTGGTTCCCATGTAAAGATGCTTCCCAGGAGCAAGTGGGCATGAGGAGCATTGAGTTAAGGGCAGTTCCAGGACCCAGCCATTGAAACCAACACCACATCCCACCCCATCCAGAGCCAACACCACCTCTTTGGGAAGTAACATTCCTCCTCCAAGGTCATTAGACCATACCCTCCGCACCTACCCTTATGTCATAATCTGGATTCCCTCCAAGATCGACCATAAGATAAAGAACATGTGTGTCAGTGGTTTATTTAAGAGAGGGTCCTAGGAAGCACAGCTGGGAAGTGAGTCAGAGAAGCGAGGAAAGATAATAAAAGATGTGCCAATGAGCAGGTAGCCAATAAGGACAATTGAGACTCACCCTGAATGAGGACCCAGTGAGAGACTGCAGAGCCATCTCAGGACTATTGTGCTGAGGCACCAGGAAACTGGGATACTGGTCCACCTACTAAGACCCCTTATTTGTTAAAAGTCATGCTAACTCTCTGGCCTTTATGGCAGAGCACCCACTTACAGTCAGAGGACACCCTCAAGCAGAGAGTTGCAGGGAAGTCTTGGCTTGTGAGAAAAAAAGTATGCAGGTGGATTTCAGAGGGGCTGAGAGGATATGGGTGGGATGAGGAGAGTGTCCACTGGTCCTCATAAGGCAGACCATGCTCAGTGCTTCCAGGTTATGCACTGTCCTTGCCTATTATGTGCAGTGGCTAGCAATTTTTCTTATCAAAAGGAGAAAATAACACACACAAGCATAAGTTAAATTCCTTCCAGAGAAGTCTATCATGTTCAGAAAAGAATGTTGTGACAATAGGTTAAGGTCACATACAATGAAAAGCACCAAAGAGCTGGTCCCACCTTGAGGCATGGGGCCTTCTGTAAGTCTCCCCCATTCCATCGTTGACTCAGGCCTCAGGACATGGGCATCAGGAGGGGAGCTGCAAGGAGCGTATGGTACCTGGGAGCTGGTGCACTGGCAGGTAAAAAGGAACAGGTGGGTAACCACAGCATCCACGATACTCCTCTTTCCTGTCACAATTCTAGTACTTAATAGCTATTTAAAATTTTTCTTTGACTGTGGGTTAGCACACTGACGACACCTCTAATATGATATTGGAAATATGTGACAAGATTTAATATTGTTGTTGCTTTCATGCTCTCCTTTTCTCTCCACATGATTTTGATTAAGCTAAACATGCAAGTCAGAGAGAAACATTTCAGGTAGCTATGTCACCTGGGGGGGAGCTAATATGTTGACATGTTGCATCGGTGTTTCCTTTGCTGTAATGTGTGCTAATAAAATAAAAATGCCTTTGACTTATCCTTAGAGGGTTTCATAATATGTTCCCATGAGTTGGTTGCTGCTTTTATATGAGATGCCACATGGAGAATTTGAACAACCTTTTCAGTATTAACTAGTTAGGGATTTATGGATAGATCCAGAATTTTTAATGGAATAAATCACTGGAGTTTATTTTCTTCTATTAGGATTCTAATGAGCAGAAGCAAACCTTCCACTAGGAGAAAAATCTGTTAATTGGGGGGGGGGAGACATTCCTGGGTGATAGGGATTGAAGCTAAGAGTTTCATAATGGGAGGAGTTGGCTGGCTTTGCAATCTGCCTCAGTCAGATACGAATTTACTGTGTGCTTCTGCTTGACCTTCAGGCTGATACAAATTGAAATGGCAGAATTGATTTCCTCTTTAATTTACGACATTGCAAACGGGACAACAAACTCTTGTTTTCTTGCCTCTCAGAGAAATTTTGCCTCGGTCTTCCACAGAGAGCTATTTTTGTGTCTTGAAGAAAATTCTCTTGAACGATAGCATCAATGTCAGAAATCTTGCTTGTCTTTCTAGAGGTAATTACTACTTTTGTTAATTTGCAGAAGAAAAAAAGCAAGGTTTATTGTAAAACAAAAAATCTAGAAGTTGTCTTATACCTTAGGTTTATAATGATCATGGGAGGGGTTATAAATTTTAGGGAGAAGGAATTTTCCGATTGGACCTTTCCAAGTTGGACTTTGAGTCACCTTTTCCAAGGTTAGAAAAAAAAAACAGGCGGTTAGAGAGATGCCTAAGTTAACTGTTGGCTGCCTGCTAAGTTGACTTAGGGCTTAGAAATTCTTTACCAATGGCACGACCCCTCCCAATGTCTAAACCAAAGCCTTAGTTACATCTGTATTTGTTACTTTTGGCATAAAGGGAGTGATCCAAGGAGAGGTTTATTTTTCAAATATGCCAATATACCAAGGAAAAGTTTACTTTGGAAGTCACATATGTGAAATGCTTGTAAAACCGAAAGTCACTGTAGAAATGAGAAGCATCGTGACTGTTACGGGAGACAGACGTGGGAAGATTTTCTGGGTGCAGTTGGCCTTCATGGGGCATGCAGAGGTCCTCAAGGGGTCACCTGCGTGGTGGTGCCTGCAGAGACCCGGAAAGTCTCTGAACGTCTGCTCTCACAGGCTGACTTAGAGTCAGGAGCGCACCGCTGGGATGGGAACTAACCCTGATTGGGGTCCGTTCTATAAAGGAGGCTTCCAGATGGTCTGCCCATCCAGATGGAATCTTGATCACAAAGTTTGGTCAGCTGATAGACAAACTATTTAAAAAAGTATACAGTAGTGTATAAGTATAGCATAAGAAGTTAATAGCTGAATGCACCAATGTTATATTAGGCATGCATCTACCTAATCCCCTGCCCCCATCCTAATTGCTGCAACCTGTGAATGTGTTAGGTTATATGGCAAAGAGGAATTAAGTTTGTAGATGGAAGTAAGATTGTCTATCAGCTGATCTTAAAATATGGAGATTATCTGGGGTGGTTTGGGTGGGCCCAATGTCATTACAGGGGTCCTTAAAAGTAGAAAAAGAAGGTAGGAGAGGAGGTTATCGTGATGCCCCATAAGAAGGTCTCGACCCTTTACTGATGTCTTGGAGGTGGAGGAGCCGAGGAATTAGGATAGCCTCTAGAAGAAGGAAAAGGCGAGGAATGGATTCTTTCCCAGAGCATTCAGCAAAACAAACAAACAAACAAAAAACACCTGGCTTTTAGCCAGTGAGACGGTGGGTTAGATTTCTAACCTACAGAACTATAAGATAATAAGTTCATGTTGTTTAAACCCATTAAATTTGTGGTAATTTTTTATAGGGGCAATAGAAAACTAATACAATTGTTTTATTTTAAATTGTACCCGAGGGTCCTTGGTTTGGGGCCATTTGTACCCTGATTTTGTTGTGGCTACTCACTAATGGCTACAGTTCACTGAGGACTTACCACAGATGTCGGCACTGCTCTGGGTGCTTCACAAAGAGTGATGTGTGCAACCCGCGCACCGAGTCTGTGATGTGAGGATGACTGACACCCTTGTTCTCCAGAGAGAAGAGTTAGACTCAGAGCAGTCAGGTAACGTGCCCCAGTTCTTCCCACTTGTGTTTTTGTGGAATTGTGATTTAACACAGGCAGATTGCAACAGCAGGTCAGGTTCTCCTGACTTCCATGCTAGACTGCTGCCTTGTTCTGCCACGTGGGAAAGAAAGTCAGTCACTTTGTAGATGGGAAAGTTTAAGCCTTAAATTGCTGGATGAGAGGGTGCTAAACTCCCTCTGGGCATGTGGTCCACAGAGTTGGGCTTTTTAGTAAATCATAGTGCTGGGAAACACAAATGCTCCCCAGTCTGGACAGAGACAACCTGCAGACTATAGAAGGGGTGGGACCAGGAAGTGGGGTGGGATTGGAATGAAGAGCGTGGGAGGCCAGGACCGCAGTCCTAGGCAGCCAATTATGATTGGATTTGTGGTCTCTCGCTCTGTGACCTCTTTTAATAAGTACGATGTCTTTATCTTTCAGAGCCAAGGGTATGGCTTGCTATTGTAGGAGTGCATGCAGTTTGTTGAAAGTTAATGAATGTGGAATAAAAGCAGAGACATAACATTGAAGTGTAGTTTTCACAACCAAGTTTCTCTTACTCTTCTGGGCTACCGACCATCTAGAGGGCACAGCAATCCCTAATCCTACTGCTTCCACTCTGCATGTTATTTAAAAAAAAAAAAAAAGAAGAAACAAATCATTACGCTGAAATCAGTGAAACGTATCATGCACTCTTGATGAGAAAGCAATGAGGTGTTTTCTTGGCTTTTATTTAAGACTACAAAATAAAAGTGTTCAATTGTGTCTGAAAAAATACATAACCATTGCCACATAAAGATTTTAAAAGGATTCTTCCAGCCCCGCATTAGCCCTTCATCATATTCTAAGTGCCCTGCTCTAGGACATCCACATACCACCGATTTGTGGCATGAGTGCGTGGGAGCAGGAAAACATGTTTGCCATTGACCCAGGTCATTTAGTGCTTATTTTTAAAGCATGCTAAGTGACACAGATGAAGCCAGCTGAGGACATAGTAGTGGGCATGGGGAGGGCATTATGTAATCCTCACCCGAGGATAAGCTCATTGACTTCAGAGAGAGGAAGGGAGAGACAGAGAGAGAAACATCGACTGGTTGCCTCCCGCACACCGGGGATGCTGACCGGGGATGTATCCTCAAGCTTTTGGTGCACAGACAATGCTCCAGCCAACTGACCACCTGGCCAGGGCCTTGAGTCATTCCAAGCTTTAGTATTGTTCAACTAAATTAAAATTTACCTCAATAATTTAGATTAATGTAGGTCTGCTCAATGGAGACTAGTATAAATTGCATAAAAAATGAGACCATTAAAAGACTCTTCTGGCAGCTTTATATAGAAACACAAGCATGCAATATACTAGTAACATTAATAATATATTGTTTTATCTGCCTTTTATCCCAAAGGGTTTCAGATAGCTTTACCAACTTTATAAATAATGTGTGTGTATACAAGCAATGCATGTATACATTAACCTTGTAGATATTTCCTAATATTTTTAGCTCCCTCCTCCCGAGTATGAGCCTTAATATCTTTACTGGCATTCTCCATATTTACATATTATTCATGTTATGACACGTCTTCTCCTTTTATCATCTGAGCACAATGAGCCTCCGAGCTTCTTTGCTTGTGTGCTCCCATCACTGAAAATGTTGGAGCTTGGACCCCTTCCTACATGCATATGTAGTTGTACATAAATAATTCCCCCATACTATGGTACTGATGTATTGTGTGTATTTAAAAACATACCTAGAAATATAGAAATTAAAAATGTTGATGTAAAGATGGAATACGTAAAATTTATGAAAAGTGTTACTACTTCTGATGGCTTCACAACTTCATTAGGTAATCTCCTGAGACATAATAAACACCTAGAGAAAAATTTAGTGGTAATGATACTAGGTATAAATCTACATTTCAAGTAATGTTCTTGGTAATTTCTTCATCTTTTTAGCCAACTTAAATTCTTGAATACTTTTAATTGTGAAAGATTAAAAAAATACACAAAAGTAGAAAGAATACTGAATGAAACCCAATTTTCATTCACTCACCTTCAACAATTATCAACATTTTTCATCATTATTACTAGATCATAATTTTTACCTGGTAATAGGGTTAATGAAGAGTTCATAGTAGAAGCAAGATCTCAACTTAGCCATTTTTTTTTGTTCATTGTGTTTGCACTTTTAATATTGTCTTTAATCCATAATTTCATGGGAGAAATCTTTTAAGATACTGTTTCTATTAGTTGGCTCAGGCTGCCATAACAAAATACAATACATGTGTGGCTTAAACAACTGAAATTAATTTTCCACATTTCCAGAGGCTAGCAGTCTGAGATCAAGGTGCCACCAGACAAAGTTTCTGCCGAGAGCTCTCTTCTGGCTTGCAGATATGTGCTTCCGTGTTGTGTGCTCACATGGCATTCCCCCCGAGACAGAAAGAGAGGGGTTCTCTGCTTTCTTTTTTGTAAGGGCACTAATCCCATTGGCTCAGGGTCCCCACATTCATGCCATCATCTGACACTTGCTGGCCCCAAAGCCTCCATGTACAACATCATCACATTGGGGGTTAGGGTTTAAACACATGAATTCTGGGGGAACACCATTCAGTCTGCAGCTATAAGTGGTCTAATTTTTGCTAGTTTTTTGATGTAATACTAGATACATAACAGCAATGATCAATCCTCTTACTGGCACACTTTACGACAACATGTTGTGATATATTGAAAATGGACAAATGAGGGAACCCCCTGCCCCCGCCGAGTGGGGAGAACCCCCCCTTCCCTCAGATACTTGTCATCGTGCACATGCTATGAGGTACGTGGTCTGAGTGAGGACGCTGGTCTTGTAACTGAAAAATTAGTATAGCTGATTTTTCCTTATGTTGAAGAAGAAAATATCTGTCACCAGAGGTTTTAATATATCTTTCCATGCTCGTTTGCACATCACTCTTCTGTGTAACCACATTTTGGACAGTATCTGTCTTGACCAGGTGAATTAAATGCAGAATTAAAGTACCCTGGCTTTGTCTAATCCATATAAATTTGTTTTTTGGTTTCACTTGGAAAGAAAATGCCATAGTGTTTGGCTTTCTGCCCATGGAGGTCAAACCCATAAAAGATCCCCAGTAAACCAGTCTGAACATATTCAGCATCTAGCACACTCTGAATTTCATTCAACACTCACTCGAATGTTTAACAAACACTTACTGAACATGCGGTGTGCTCCCTGCACTGTGCGTGTCCCTTGGACAATATCAGTAACTAAACACCAAATATACATTTTAGTGAAGGGAGATAGAAAAAGTATAGATTTGTAAAGTATGTAGAATGTTAGAAGAGCTAAATGCTATGAAAAAAAATGAAAAGAAAAGGGAAAGGGAAAGGGAAAGTGGGCGTGTGTGGGGTGCAGATGGGTTGCAATTTTAAATAGAGGAGTCAGGGTAGGCCTCACTGTGAAGGTGAGATTGGAGTAAGTATTTGAGAGGTGAGAAAGTTAGCTAGGGGGCTAGAATGTTCTCTTCAGAGGGAAGAACATTGCAAAGGCCTAATGCATGAGGGTACCTGGTATATTTGACCATCAGTTTGAGGGCCAAGGATATTTGGAGGAGAGATTGTAAGATTGTTAAGACTTTGGCCTTTATGCTGAAAGAAATGGGGGGAGGCAATGCAGATTTTGAAGAGGTAGTGATGATATGACTTTGTTTTAAAAGGGTCGGCCCAGCTGCCATATCGAGACTCAAGAGTAGTGGGTAAAGGTGTGCACGCGAAGACCAGGTAGGAGGAGCCTATCACAGAGATCCAGGACAGAGCTAATGGTGGCGTGGACCGGGTGAGGAGCCATGGTGATGTGAGACATGGTTGGATTTAGGATATACTTTGTAGGTAGAGCAAAGGCTACTATATACAATAGATTAGATGAGGAAAAGGAATCAGTAATGACTTCAAGGGTTTTGGCCTCAGCACTGGAAGGATGGAGTTGGCATCAACGAGACTGAAAAGTCTGCAGGTGCAACCAGTGTTGTGGGGAAGGTCCAAGGTTCAGCCTTGGAAATTATGAGTTTAGGTTCCATTCAGGTGACCAAGTGAAGGCGCTGAATAGGCTGTTAGGTATGTGAGTCTGGAGTTCCAAAGAAAGACCTGAGCTGGACATAGGAATTTAGAAAGAGTTGACATAGAGCCTATTACATGTCAGACACCACACTAGGTGCTGGAAATACACAGTGAATAAGGTGGACTCCCGTCTCATTGGTTGCCTTTTTGTTTTGTTGGTGGTTTCTTTTGCTCTGCAGTAGCCTTTTAGTTTGATATAGTTTCATTCATTTATTTTTGCCTTTACTTCCCTTGTCTTTGGGGTCAAATTCATAAAATCCTCTCTAAAACCGAGGTCCATAAGTTTAGTATCTATGTTTCCTTTTATATGATTTATTGTTTTAGGCCTTAAATTCAGGTCTTTGACCCATTTTAAGTTAATTTTTGTATATTGGGACGAAGGGTTTCATTCTTTTGCACGTGGCCTTCCTGGCAGCATTCACTACAGAGGCTTTCTTTCCTCCATTGTATGTTTTTGGCTGCTTTGCCAACAATTATTTGTCCATATAGATGTGGGTTTACTCTTGGGTTTTCAATTCTGTTCCATTGGTCTGTGTGTCTGTTTTCCTGCCAATAACCATTTATTTACAAAGACATTTGCACGCTATGTTCATTGCAGCATTATTCACGGTGTCCAAGACATGGGGACAATGAAAGTGTCCTTTGATAGATGACTGGATAAAGAAGATGCGGTACATGTATACCATGGAACACTACTCAGGCATAAGAGAATATGAAATACTATCTTTTGCAACAACATGAATGGATCTTAAGAATATCATGCTAAGCTAAATAAGTCAGAAAAAGTTAAGAACTGTATGATTTCACTCATATGTGGGGTATAAAACTGAAAGCAACAAATGAAGAAATAAGAAAGACACACAAACAAAAACTCGGAGGCACAGACAATGGTATGGGTGGTTACCAGGAGGAAGGGGGTGGAGGGCACTAAAGAGTACAGGAGGTCAAATACCTGATGAGAGAAGAGGATTTAACTCTGGGTGCACATGATGCCACATGCAGACGACGTGTCATAGAAATGTACGCTTCAATTCTGTATAATCTTATTAACCAACGTTACCCCAATTCATTTAATTACATTAGAAAAAAGACGGACTGTAGATGTAGCACCAAGTTTCCCCAGTTGTGTTCTCTGAGCCTGGCTCTGGATAGGTTATTGAGTGTTCTAAGAAAAACAACCTCCTATGGTCAAAAAATGTGAGAAATGTTGTATCTCACTCTTTGGATTCATAATGAATATTAATATTTTAAAAGCCTCTGAAAAATCCTGCAGTAAAGGAATCTGTTTAAATGTGTTTAATCCAGAGTTTCCTGAATTTATTTGATCATTGTATTTTTAGTCACATTTTTAGGATTGCGTATTACACTTTGAAGGATATCAAATTTAGAAATGTTGAACTGATGTGATTGATAATGCAAGTAACTGATTGGAATGCAATCTGACAAGTGTTTCAATTGAGATGTTTTCCAAGTTTTACAGGAAAACGAAAATGGAATATTTTTCTACCTGGAAAGGCAACGGAAGGTTTTGATCCAAATTTGTTGAACCCCAGAACAGACGCAAGCCTTATGGGTGAGGTCAGAATGCAGCCTTGATAGTAGTAAGTCCTGATTCACTGAGTGAGTTATTTTCTGTTTCTCTTTCATCTGGAAAATTAAGATAGTGATATTGACCTACTCAACAAAGTATCATGAAAAGCAATTATCTATTTTCCAAGTACTGTATTTGATTAAATTCTGTTCTTGGGGAATATGATTGTTAAAAGTTGCCTGCCAATGGTTTATTAAAAAACACCCTTTACTTAGCCTAATTCCCTTGAATTTATGTCTTTAATTAGCCCCCAAATGAATTAATTAGAGGATAAGGGGGGGGGAAATCCTGGAAACAGGTTAATTTCATCAGAGAATGGTGTTAGCCTGAAAGATTTTAGAAAACTCTAAGTTTTGAAGCAGTTGGAATGTATGGAGTGCCTCCCACGTGGGTTGTAATAGTTTTGTCTCCTTGATATTAACATGCAGCGTAAACACAGAGGGGAACCGCGCTTACGTTCTATGACTGACACGCTCATAAACTCTCCCACCCAGCAACTCAACCGGGGCGTCCACGGGACTTTGCTGAATTCCTCATTGCTAGACGATGTACTGGTTTTTGTGTGGTTTTATTTTATATGTCATTTATTCTTCTTTACTAAAATGCAGTTGACGCACACAGTATTTTTTAAACAATGACTTCCCAAGAAATATAGCTCAATTACATGACGTAGAACAGTTTCCAATTTTAAGTGCTGAATGAAACGGGGGAAATGAGATGATGGAAAAGCAGCTTTGAGCAATTAATGATTATATTTTCACCAACATTCACCATCCGCTTGCATTTTAGGCCCGAGACAGTTGTTTTCAATCTGTTTCGTCTCTGTTTTCTTTTTACCCAAATCTTGCCTGTTGTTTCTCGTGTCGGGAAATGCCGACAATCGTGTCTGCTCACCTACAGATTTATCTCCTACCCCATCAGTTTACAATCAGAGATACTACATTGACCATCTTTCCTTCATTTCCTTTCCTCCACTTTATATTAAAATGTGATTTTTTAAAAGCTTTTCTTGTATATCTTTATTTTTATCTAATATGATATTACTTCGCCTTTTTCCTATGCAATGCTTGGTTTGCCTACCTTTATATTTTCAATAATTTTGGATCACTTCCAGTGTTTACAGCTCTCAAATACATCTGGAAACTAGAGAAGTTGAGAAACAACGTATAGACAATTAAATTGTAACTCCAAGAGCCAGTTTATTCTGTTAAAGTCCCTAAAGGGTGTGCCTTCGGTTTCATTGCTTTCCCTTTATAGTGCGGGTCTCTGAGAAAGAAAAGCAAAGCTGGTGGTATCCCACTTTCTGATTTCCATGCAGGAATGTTTTAGGGAATAAGTAAGATAATGCACACGAAATGCTTTTATGAAGCACAGGGAACCATATTGGCAGTGCCATTATCGTTCATCTCCAGGTAAAAGTACTTTGAAGGTCGTATGTCCACATTTCAGGAACCGAAAGTGTGAGGATACTCTCAGGAATAAAGAGGTTTCGGGAGTCTGCCTTTCTTTTACTAAAGATATGGTAAAACCACCTGTGCACGCCTGTGAACGCGTGTATGTGCACGTGTGCGGATGTGTGGACTGTTAACCGCACCTTGATCACTGGCACCGGGCAGGTGTCATAAGAATAAACCCTAAATACTCTCCTGTTCGGGAAAAAGTAGAATGAGGCAGCTGAAAGGAGTCCACACAAAAAAGGAGCCAATGCAGTAAATATTGGAGAGCAAGTCTCTGCTCTGGATTCTCAGAGAAGAACATCTTTTTTCTTTATGCCAAAGTATAATTTTCAAAAATTTAAACACATGAGTCATTCAAATATAGAATGAACAAGTGTCAAAATTTATAGCTCATTACTAAGGCAATCAGTCAGGCGATTAAGCTTTAAACACACATAAGGAACTGGAGTTTACATAGTCCGTTAGAGAGAACACATCCAGAAATGTGCTCGTGTGTATGTCTGTGTGTGTATGTGGTTCATGTATGTGGCACATGTATGTAAGTTAGAGACAAATCTGGTTACTATCCTGCAGGGCAATACAACTGTACCCTTTGGGGCATCTCTTCTACTGAAGAGAAGTAATTTGCATTTTTACCGACATAAAGCTACAAGTTAACACAACGTCCCAGTGTCTGAGCCCTAATCAATAGTAAATAGAGATGTCAACAGAGATGCATTCTCCTAGAGAATTAAATAACCTCTGCTGAGCCAGAGGAGCAATGTTGCAATGTGGTCCTGAAAGAGTTTGTAGTCATCCACTTGGCCTTGTTGCCAAATTGGGATACAGTTTAACACAACTGATTGCTTCAATTGAATTCCCTGGTGCAGGGGAACTACATCAGCAAACCAATACCTTCCTTGCACAGACTCTGATTAGGAGTGCAGGGTTGCATTGTAACTTGACCGAGGCTGGGCTTTTGTCAGGATTGCCTCCAGTCATTCCGCCCTGCGCGGTGCAGATGCTGGAGATTGTTTCAGTCCAGCCCTCATTTTAAAGGCGAGGAAATTGAGGCCCAGAGAGATGAAGCGGCTTGCCTGACATGCCTTTTCCTGCCTTGCCTTTTGGGGTCCAACTCCAAATTTATCTTCTTTCTAATGCTCACACCCTACCCACCTTGACAGTAGATATGTCTTCCCCAGTGTGATCTCACTGTATTTAATTCATATCTTTATTATGCTGGGTACCATGTCCCATGATAATCATTCATTTGTTTGCTTATCTCCCTGGCTAGGCTTTGGGTTTGTCAAATGTAGGAACGCTGTCAAAATCACCTTTGCGTGTTAATGTTGGGCTAGCTCTGTGTCTGACATATGCTAAGTGCTGCCTAATGTTTATTGACTTGAACTGAAATTGCCCAAGAGCCAGCAAATGTATGGCAGAGGTGGGAAGAGGACTCACCTCTCCTGTAGGCTAGACAACCACTATTTCGGTGACATTCCAGGGACCCTCAAAACCGCACCACTGTACTATCACAAATAATAGCCTGGTACCATGTATGGCATGTATAACAAAGGTATTTCAGGAGTTCAGGCACATGGAACCTTTCCTTTGGCTGTGGTATGCAGGCAAGCAGCAGAAAAGCTAACAGGAAAGGCCCTTCCCCACCTCTCCCCGCCATAGAGTCAGAGGCGATCTGGCCTCGTCGCCTCGCCGGCCTGCTTGCGCAGGTGCACGTCCACACGGGTTGCGGGGCTGGTGTCCGGCGTTCAGGCACAGCGTCTCAGTGAAAGGTTGGAGGGTTTCATTCTCTTCTGAAATCTTCAAGTGTCATGTGCATTTTTCATACTCTGATAATCTGATAAACATCGATATAATTTTTATTGAACAATATGTAAAACAATATTAAAGAAGAAAAAAATGAGAAATTAAAATCACCTACACTTTTATCATGCAAAGGTAACTGCTTGTAACAATTGGGTGTCTAGCCTCCCAGACGTTTTTCTGCACACCCTATCTGAAGATACATATATAACTTATTTAACCGAATTGTGATCACATTGTCTACACTTTTTATAATTTGTATGTTTTAGTTACCAATATAGTACAGAATTACAGCTTCCTCAATACATGTATTTGTATATACAATTTGCAATGGCTACAGATCATGCCATTGTCGTGATGACCATAATTTATTTTACCATTTAGAAAATATTGTTAATTTTTTTTGGCCAAATATTGTTAAATATCATTGGCTACTTCAGTTGTTTCTAATTTGTTGTAGTTATAAACAACCACAAAATAAATATTGTTGAGACTAAAACAACTTTAATATGTTGTTTATTATATAGAAATATTTTTCAAAGATTTACAGAATTTAGTTTCCTTTTTGGTGGTAACTTTCTAGGCCTCCCTCTCTCTCCAATTCTTTCTACTTTGGTGCTTCACCTTCTTTACCCTGAGTGCCACAAGCTAGTAATATGGCTCCTTTGTCCACCTCCTTTCCCCTCATTTTCTAGTTCTCTTTATTTGAGAAGAGATAACACCAACATGAATAAGGAGAGAGGGAGTCTCGGGAGCACCATTGCTTCTTTGTCCTCTTTTATCTATTTCTTTAATATTCACCTCCTCACCTTTCCTTAAATTTCATTCAGGGCCACCTTTCACGTGGCTGGCCACGTGGATGACCAGCTAAGCTGTGTGGTAGCTGTGGCCAGTGGACCATGCCATCACCATCACCAAGGTGTTTTGTCTCCATGACACCATCCGTGCTTCCTGAAAAAAAAAAGACTAAATGATCCAAAATTGTAGAAGAAAGAGCCCTATGCTTTTAACTGTTAGTGAATCATTGAAAATGGTTATTTCAACCATCTTTCTGGTAGTGAAATGTTTCCCACGTGTGGGGCTGCCCAAGTCATCTTGGTAGCGCCTGCCATCTGGAAGAGTTGTTTGGTGTCTCTGGCAACAGGACTTTCCTAATTCTTCCCTGATATCTCCAGTAACTGGTCATGTCCTGAAATGCTTATTTTTTTCCTGAATTTTAATTAACAATGTGGCAGCTGAGGACACAGCTGGTTGGAGAGATGCCGCGATGAAAGCTTGGCTCTGTCTGGACATCCTGGCGTCAGGCATGATTGTAAAGGTGCCCTCTTGCCTTCCTTTCTCTTCTTTAGTTCTTTGTCTTGCCTAAGGCCCTCTTCCTTTCAGAAGACATTGATCTTACATCCTGTGTAGGAATGGCAACATCAAATTAATGCAGCTGTGAAAGATTATAACTGAAAGAATGGTAGGGGGAAACCACCACATGTGGTTAATAGTCTCCTCATAAATATTTCAGCAAACTACAAAACGGTGGCCTCCTTTGCTCTCCCGTTCTGCTGACCTTACTTGGAAGATGAAGGGTGTGTGTGTGTGTGTGTGTGTGTGTGTGTGTGTGTGTGTGTGTATGACAGGCTGCGGTAATGGGATTCCGTCTTAGAGTTAGTAGAAGCCGCACGACAGTAGGTGTGAACTCTCTCACATTCCGAAGTCAGGTGTTGCCTTGGCCTCCTAAGCTTCCGCTGAAGTACTGATTTAGAGACTTTAGTTGACCACCCACTGCTGATCTACAAGAAGGTTAAAGAAGCCACACAAGAAGCTACAGATCAGGTCAAGGATTTCTTTGGTGGGAGAAAAATGCTCTGGGTCCTACTGCCAACCTCATGAAGGACGGATGGGATGTTTCTCTTATTCCAACTAAGCTGGGCTTTAGGAACCCTTGCTATGTGACCTGTCTGCTGGCATATTCTGTATTGCGGAGCCAAAGGAAGGAGGAAGTTAAACACTGGGACCTGCACGGTGAGAGAGAGTGTGGAGGTGCCGGGCAGGAAAGACATGGCACCAGAGTGCTGGAGACCTGCTGGTGGGAGGGCCCCATGGAAGTGTCTCTGCCAAAACTCCAGCAGAGCACACCGTGAAAGGACCTCCCCTACAGCTAGAAAACACCACCGCAATACCAATGTCAGGGAAGTAAACGTTTTCTGCTCTTTACCTCTCCCTATCCTCTTCCCACCCTGCACCTAAAGCAGTCAAGGAAGGTTGTGGAAGGTTGGGGGAAACCGTAAGTGAGGGAAGTAAGCCAGTCATGCCTCTCTTCCTCATGCGAGCTTCCTGCCAAGACTGGGCAAGGACTGGCAAAGAGGGTGGCTTAACTTCTAAATGAAGTTTAGCGTTTGATTATTGCCTTGGGCTGGATATATGAAATACCAAAGTGAGATAAACTGAGAGAGTAAAGTGAACAGAGGTGGTTTTATTACCTGAGGATGGGCAGACAAGTCTCCATGTCTACTGGAGATTATTTTTTAGGGCAGACAAAGAACCAATCACAAAGGAGGTTTAATCAGGAGAACAAAGTCCAAGTGATTTGATAATGGGAGAATGAATCTTTCAACATACATGTTACTTTGCTTAATCAAAAACAAATTTGACCCTTCAATAAACATTAAAATGCTTAATTTTAATTATAAGAGGGCCATACCTTCTATACCTATAATAAAACTCTGCTATAAAGAATCAAAGAATTCCACAATTTATAATAAATATGATAAATCTTGCCAAAAATTATCTCAATCATAACTCCATATAAACATAAGATACTGCTTTTTATTATTGGAAAAATCCCCCCAGTATAAAACTAGAGCACATATGCCTTGAGTAGCAAAGTTACTGTCTAGGCCAAACTTGAGTTTTATCAAAATGTTCTTTTCCTCCGTGAGGAAATGGCTCAAAGCATCGCTCTTGTGCCAGGCAGTAGATCAGGTAATTGTCGCTGCATGATAAACTTGGTGATACAAGGCAACACTCTTTCATTATCGCTCTTGAAACCGGAGGTCAGCAGGGGTCAGTGGTTGGAGCCCGGGCTTGACTGGGCAGCTTGCTCCTCTGTGCTGGGCTGGCCCATGCATGTGTCTGGGTTGGTGACAGGTCAGGTCATCCCAGTTGGACTCGGCTCACAGGCTGTGTGCCTCAGGGCGGAGCAGGTCCAGGGGCAGCTGGAGCAGCTCTTCTCCACAGCCCATCCTCCCCCTGGCACCAGCGGGCTGGCCAGGGTGTGTTCTTCTCATGGTGAGAGCAAAGACACAGGACACTTCGGCTTGAAGCTGGCACACTGTCACTTCTGGCCACGTGAGCTTGGCCAGAGCAAGTCACATGTCTGAGTCCAATGTCAAGGGGCAAGGAAGGACCCTTCTCAGGATGAGATACAAATGGGGGTTGATTGGGCCACCTGATTGAGCTTCACGTGTAACACTCCCAGAAATATCTAGCTTCCTAATGGTTATGAAATCTTGCCTTATCTCTTCAGCTGAGGTTCCCTGTCTTCCAGAATGAAAAGTTGCACCCATACCTAGTTTATTTTTCAGTGAGAGAGTGACTCTGCCTTTCTAAGATCCCAAACAGCCTCTCCCCGCAATTCCTGCCTGTGGCGGGACTGGAGGTACGCTCCCCTTGGGCCCCAGCCTTCATTAACCTCTAAGAAATGAAAACACAGTCTCTGCATCTCACTGTCATCTTTTCCCAGGCCAAATGCAGGATAGGGTTGCCATGGCAACTGTGGGAGAATTTAGGACAGAGAGGTATTTTGGCCCTGCTGTATCTTTGACCAGAAGCTATGCTGTGCGACTGTGACAGCACCAGGGCTGCCCATTCGGGCTGTGGCTGCATGTCTCCCTCTCGAAGTCAGGAGCGTTTGGGTCCATCATTTTTTCTTCTCACATACTTGTCCCTCACTCTTGGTACTTTGCTTCACATCCAACTCACCCATCAGGATACAATTTTCCATATTCAGATGTCTGATGGCCAGGCCGGCAGTGGAGGAAAGCACATATGTGTTCTCCCCCTCTAAGCTCTCCCCACGTCTCCCCCACCACCTTCTCCTCCAACACACACTTCATATTATCAATCACAAATAGGACTTCCCAGCTCAGGGACTGAGTCAGGGGCATCTTCAAAGGATTTCTCAAAATTATTTAAAATTCATGCTAATGTTCTCTTATGGGACAACTGCGCGGAGTGGACTGGGTATTTGACGTGGTGAAAATGAATTGGCCCGGAAAGGCGGTGGTGCTGACCAGCTCTGGTGGTTACACCGAGGGGTTAGTAGCAGTAAACTCTGATTTATGGGAATGTGGTGTACTTATTATTTGCTCAATTTTTTTATAAGGCACATATACTGCTTTTATAATAATAAAATGTGTTTTAAGTTATAAAATAAGGAACATTTGAGATCTTGCTTCCCAGCATTGTCGTCAGTTTGGGCTCAAATAAACTCATAAAAATTCTCGACCTTTACATAATAAAATACATAATAAAATACACCATGTAATACATGATACATACATTAATACATATAAGCAAATGCTATATATCTAAAAAAAATTATAAAATAACAAGCCAGTGTTACTCTTTAATTCTATTAAAATTCCAAAACTAGTTAAAGTTTGTGACTAAAAGCGAATCAAAACATTAAGATGAATTTCTGGGTTTTTTTTCACTCCATGCATTCCCAGAAATTCTGACTTGTAAGCCCCACAGAATCACTTAGGAATAAACAGAAGGAAAAAACAAAAAATATGCTCCTTAACCAATGGTTATCATTTCCTTCTATCCAAGAGCCTAAGATACTCTAAGTCCATGATGAGAGATTTGGCAGCAAATCCACTTTTTATACAGCATCCCACCTTCTACCAGTGCAGCTCATCCCTTAGCCAGGGCCCATAGAAAGGGGAAGTGTCCTACCACCGGGCCTCTTAAGGTGTCCTCTGGGAACCAGCAGCATCACCCTCACCTGGCAGCTTGTTAGGACAGCAAGAACTCAGGCCCCAATCTAGACTTACTAAATCAAAAGGTGCGTTTTGGCAAGCTCACCAGGAGATTGGAATAAACATTACAATTGGGGAAACACTACTCTGTCACCAGCGCTGGGCCTGAGGACGTTTCTTCCCTCCCAGGCACTGGCAACCCAGCAATTCTTGGCTAGAGCTCACACTCCTATCATATACCGCAGCATGCTCTGGGTAATTCTTCAACCAAGCAGGCACTGTAAAACACAGGATTTGCACCTATGTTTGGCTCTGCTGGTACTACAACCAGCACTTGTCCTTTAACTCTGCTTTGCTTGGTTGCTTCTGTTACAAACGCCCCATTGTATTGTATTAGTGATCATTGCTGCATACCAAAGTGGTCCAAAATGCAGTGGCTGAAAACAACAAGTATTTGTTATTTTGCAACTTCTGTGGGGTCAAGAAGAGCCCATACAGTGTAGCTGGCTGGTGTCTCTCAGTCAAGGTCAAGGGGTGCCTGGTTTAGAAAAATAAATAAATAAATAAGTTTGGATGCTCAGTTAAATCTAAATTTCAGATGAACAGTGGATAAATGTTTAGTACCAGTTCCATTCAATTCTTGGGACATACATAAAATAAAAAAGTTATTTGTTGCAAGCCTCTGTAGGTCTCTCAGGGGATTATAGTCAAGTTGTTGAACTGACTGTAGTCACCCTGAAGCATTGCAAGGAAGAGTAAGGTTAATTTTATGTATCAGCTTGACTGGGCCACAGGGTGACCAGATACTTTTTCAGTCATTATTCTGGGTGTGTCTGAGAGTGTGGTTTTGGATGAGATTAACATTTAAATAGGTAGACTGAATAAAGTCTAGTGTGGGTGGGCCTCGCCCAATCAGTCGAAGGCTTGAATAGAACAAAAAGGCTGACCCTGCCATGAGTAAGGGTCAGGGGAGTTCCAGGGGAGCCAGGGGAGTTGCTCCTGCCTGGTTGCCTGGAGCTGGAACAGTGATCTTTTCCTGCTTTTAAACTTGAACAGAAACATTGTCTCTTCAGTCAGCCTACCAGGGTTTGGACTAGAACTTAACATTAACTGCTCTCCTGGTCCTCAGGCCTTCAGATTTGGACTGGAACTACACCATTCCAAGGCTTTCTGGGTCTTCAGCTTGCTGATGACAAACCTGGGGACTTCTCAGCCTCCATAATCACGCGAGCCAATTACTTATAATACATCTCTCTACATGCACACATCACATTGGTTCTGTTTTTACAGAGATCCCTGGTTAATACAAGCTGCTTCTGAGCACTCTCATGTGGTTGGTTGGTTGTGAACAGGCTTCGGGTCCTCACTACATGTGTCTCTCCACAGGGCTGCTTCATGACATGGCAACTGACTTAGTCCTGGATGAAACACCCACGAAAGAACAAGAGAAAGTACGTCCAGTACAGAAGCCAGTCTTCACATAACCTAATCTCAGAAGTGATATCTCACATTGCAATTCTTCCGCCATGTTCTATGTGCGAATCGCTGAGTCCAGCCCAGGTGCAAAGGGGGGGATTACACAGGATGTGAGGACCAGGAGGCAGGAATCACTGCGGGCCATGTTTAGAAGGTGCCAGTCACACCCTTACTTCCTCTCCCCAGCGTGGAAATATGGCTTTGCGGGGGCATATACACTCACATTTACAATTCATATTGTGGAAGCTGATAAAAGTTACAAGGAGATAGTGAAGTCTGAATCTGAGTCATAAAGAGGATGGTCATTCCAATGATATGAAGAAGGTGCAAAGAACTCTGGGAAAACAGATTGAGCAATTAATCCGGCAAGAGGTTCTAGAAAGTCCGAAGGTCCCTGTCCAGGTTCTGCTGCGTGGCGGCCCAGCCCCTGGCTTCACCACTTGGAGGTTCTGCTAAATTTCCCTTGGAAATTCCTATATAGAATTCTTGGTTTTCTCAATCTTGCCAAAATTATATGCTGTGGTTGAAAGAGAAATGTCCCAACAGTATTTTATTTAGCATTTTAAACACAAAGTGTCTTTAGACGGCTGAGAAAGTTAGGACCAGGAATGGGCCGGAAAATTTAGTCTAAAAAAATCACCCAGTAAGGACTCTTAAATTTCATTCTCAGACCTCATTCCCACAGAGAGGTGCTTCTTTCCTTCCATCCTGCCTCTCCCCTCCCTGCTCGCAGACAGGGTAGTCACAGATGTGATCGCGCCACAGGCCAGCTCCGTGCTGAACCCAACCACGCTCAGAGCATTTTATGGAAGGGGAAAATGGGATCAAATATAAAGGGAAACAAATGGTAGTCATGAAGGGCTCTCAGCCAAAAGCACCATTAAAATAAAAACATGAAATAAAATACATTTAACCATCTTAAGGTCTTTTTGTTTTTGTTGTTAGTGGGTTTTTTTTTAATACAAAGAAAATTATTTTCACAGAACTCAGCTCCGTTCAAGGCTGCGCTGCAGAGCCAACTTCTAATAATTATAAGGCAGTCTCACACAAAGTTAGTTCCATGGCAGCCTATCAACTTAAATCCTTGCAAAACAAAACATCCTTCCAAAGTTTCTGTTAAGCATGGGCTGGCCTCATAAGCATATATGCATTGGATGATGGTGGAAAGAAGGGGAGGGGCCTAGTTAAAGGACGTGTATGAATGACCCATGGACATGGACAATGCTGTGGGGATTGACTGTGGGAGCTGGGGTAGGCTGGGCGGAGGAGTATAAAGAAGTAAAAATTGGGATAACTTTAATATAATAATAATAAATTTTTTTTTAAAAGAGTAGAAACAATTTTTTTTAGAGTAGAAACAATTTGACTAAGCAGTTTGTACATTGAGTTCTCGGAGTATTGTGTATATCATATAACATCATCTGTACCCCCAAATTAGTCTATTTATTTAAATTTAATAGAATAAAATTGGAACAAGGTTCAACATGGAGTTCTCCCCAGTGACCTGAGAATTTTTCTTTTACTTGTGTCACAAAATTTGTACAACATCCTTTGTTTCAATTTATTGCAGAAAGAAGGCTTCCTGAAGACTGCTAACTCCCCGCAAGCAGTTCCCAGGGAAATTCCTTGTGGGGTTTAAGTGCTCTTGTGTAGTTGGTCAGGCTGAGTGCATTAGCACTGTCATTTTCAAAATGGAATTTGGGTCTTGAGAAGCAAGAAAAAAAATGGGATTAGTTTTTCTCCCAGAGTTGCCCACAGCTGATTATGTTTTGCTGGTATTGCAGGATCCCTCCCTTTTTTTTTTTTTTAATCCACAGCCAATTTGAGAGTTTTTAAAAAATTAATTAAGCATTCAATTCAAAATATATTTATTGTGTTAAAGGCAGTGCCCTAGCAACAACAGAAGAAAGAGGTGAATATGAAGCAATTTCTTTCCTCTAGGAACTTTCCACCTGCCAGCAGGATGCCGGCAAATGTGCCAGGTATGGCCATCGTTGACCTTGTTGACATGCTTATTTATGTTTCAGGCAATGTTCCTGGTGCTTTATGGGAAATAACTAAATTAATTCCTGCAACCACCATATGAAGTACGTTTCATTATTGTCCCCACTTTACGGATAGGGCAACCAAAGCTAATAGAGACATAACTTTTTCTAAGGTAAATTACTGGGCTGTAGTATAGACAGTGCTATGGACTTAATTGTGTGTTGCCAAAATGCCTATGTTCAAATTTTGACTCCCAGTGCCTCAGAATGCGACTGTATTCAGAGATAGGGCCTTTTAACAGGTAATTAAGTTCAAATGAGGTGACTAGGGTGGGCCCTAATCTGATATGATTAGTGTCCTTATTAGAAGAAACTTGGACCTAGGTAGACAAAGAAGACCATGTGAAGACGCAGGGAGGAGATGGCCATCGAAAAGCCAAGGACAGAGGCCTCAGGAGAAACCAGTGCTGCAGACACCTTGGCTTCTAGCCTCCACGACTGTGAGCAAATAGATTCTGTTGTTTAAGCCACTCAGTCTGTGGCATTTTGTTACAGCAGCTCTAGCAAATGCATACAGACAGAATTCAGACCCAGGCTGGCTGATGTAAGTGTCCATGCTCTTCACCATGTAGAGCTTGGCTGTGTCGCCTCTTCTAATACAAGAACAACAGCAGAGGCACCAGCACATGGCAGCAGAGAGTCAAAGATGGAGCAGTCACCTCTCTGATGGCTTGAGGGAAAAAAGGCTCCTATATGAAGAGGCACTTGAGATGGTCCTTGAAAGTGGGCAGGATTTGGACAGCTTCTGACAAGTGGGAGAAGGCACAGCAAGTGGCACAAACAGATGGAACAAGAAGGCCACCGTCAGAAAGCTTGCAGTGAGCTTCTCAAACCAAGAGCAGTCCTGGCCTATATGGAGTATTGGGTGCTACTAAGATCAGGGGTTCTGAAACCTTTTTTTTGAGGGGAGGACCATGCACTTCTTTGGCAATATGGCTAAGTCTTTACAGATTGTTTTTAATCGCATACAAATACAAAAAATAATTGTGTAAAAACCGTCATCTAAAAAATACATGTGCTTCTTTATTAATGCATTCGATGACTAGGTAGAGTGGCAGTTCTAAGAACTACCATATTTTTTAAGTAATGATGAGCATATGTGATATTTTGAGATATCAGCCATATCTGTGGCGTGATAGGAAAAATTTCATAATTTCCATGGACAAAATCACAGGTACTGCAATTACTATGATTCGTTGCTTACATTCACAATAAAAAAATACTAAATTTCATTTAGAGATTAGCAAAAAGAGAGGTGTACCTGTTTCCATCCAAATTTACAGACCCCTGCCTTGGAGCAATGGTTTTTACTCTCTTTGGCTTTCTTCACTCCTTTAGGATGTGATGTAAGTAGATCTTCCTCCTTGGTGGGGTAGGGGGGAAGGGGAAGCACACGCACACATAAAACCAATTTGCATGCAGTTTGAGGAGATAAGTAGACTGCTAGTATAGCAGGATACCAGAGTAGAAAGAAAGGTTCAAACTATATTGTAGAGGATCGTGAAGAGCAAGGTTTCTACTGAAATTGATAGCTAATAATAGAAAATTGAAGGGTTTTCAGCGGCAAAATAATGAGATTGGAGATGTGCTCCTGGAAGACTTTCCATAGCCTATTTCTTGAAAAGTCAAATAATCTCTTTTTGATGGTCTCGTAATTTAGCCTTTACAATGTATGAACCTTTTATTTTTAAACACCTGCACAATCCTAATAATGCATCTCTTAGCAATGCACCTTTCTCACTTACTAATTTTGTGAAGGAGAATCAATAGCACAAGAAGCTCTGGCAGAGCCTTCATGGAAAGCACTGGTGACCACTGTATCTCGGGTGTGGCTGAGCGCTGAGTCATTGATCAACTGCCAAATATTCAATCCAATTTATTTGTTAAAATGGCTGGAACAGCTAGGCAAGTGCCACTACAAATGCTTAACCACAGAGCTGGCTTAACCACTCATCCATCAATTGATTTTTTAGCCCATGTGACAGCTGGGAAACCCGAGAATAACCTCTCTATAGTTCATTGGCATTCCACAGACTCAGCTGCTCAGGAAAGGGAGCACCCTTCCTTTTCTCCCTGGTGCCATCTGCAGCAGTTCTCAGGATCCATGGCAACACTCCTGGAAGAGGGAGTGGTCAGAGCCTCTGAGGGAGAGCAATGGTCTGCAGAAACCCTTCAAAACTCAGCTCTCCTGGGCTTAGCCTTAGAGAGCACTAATGGTCAAAGACAAACAGTCCTGTGGAAGTCAGCCAAAGCCTTGACTTGCCTTTTTAAAAAGTCAGATGGGGATTCAGTGCACCTCACATAGGAAAACTCTGACTCTGTTTACTTCCATCACACTCTGCAGGGGTTCCTGTGTAGTGACCCCACAATCATTCACCAAATCTCTTTCAACTTCTAGGCTCGCCCCAGTTTTATCTTTCACTTCCCTGTTGCATTTTCTCCATTTTTAAAAAATTATGTGAATTGACTAAGTCTTTCTCCAGCCAGGAGGAATCCTTCCTTTTTCGAAGGGAGGTGGGAGGAAGAGAGACAGAATGTGTGCTGGCAGTTGCAGGGCTGTCTTTGTAGCTGTGGGTGATGAGGAAGCTACGCACGACCCACATCAATCATTCTTGTCCTTGCCTCACAGTCAAAGTCTGAGGGCTTCTCAATGTTGAAGGAAGCATTGGAAACCAATGACTTACAGATGAGGATAGAGAGTATCAGTCAGTTATTGCTGTATAATATACAACTACATTACAGTGGCACAAAATAATAAGCATTCACTCAACGCCTACAGATTGGCTAGGGCTTGCTGACCTAGGTTGGGCTCAGCTGCACTTGGTTTTGAGTTTGGCTTGCACTTGGCACCAAACTATAGATCGGCTCCAGATGTTTCTCATCCTCCTTAGAACAGCAGCTATGCAAAGCATGTCATTCTTACATTGAAATGCTGGGGTATAAGAGGACAAGCTCAACTGCATAAGCCAATTTCAAAGCTTTGGTCATGTCATGTCTGCTAGATACTATTTACCAAAGCAAGTCACATGACCGACATCTAAATCCAAGTGGCGGGAACATATCTCCCATGGAGTTAAGTCATCTCTTGGCTAGACTAGTTTTCCTAAGGAAAATGTAACCATCCCAGACAAAATTACCCCTTTTTCTCTAGTGTAGCTTGAGAATGGACTTGCCTCACTTCTTGGCTCAATGTACTTGTAAACTCCTCTCTCACCCTGTGAGTTTTGTGCTGAATGGGTTTCTCTCTTAATACAGAGCTGCACATTTTAGTTATTATCACTGGTAAGTGAACATTGTGTCTACACACCCTTCTCGACATGGAGCAATAATAACAATAATAAAGTGAATCAACTAAATGTGTAACAGATGCCCAAGTGCAAATTGAGGTGAGTGATTGCAGAAAAGGAACTGTCATCACCCACATCACAAACATATCCAGCTGGTGTCTAAGCCACAATTATATGAAAATGTGGACCACACCCTCATCTTGGAGCATCAGAATGAAAGAAGTATTGTATTTTAATGTTGATGAAGACAATGCCAGAATCTTGGCCAGAAAGGGAAGCAGTTGGTTCTGGGGTCCACGTTGATGAACAACATCCTTCAGTGAGATGACATGGGCCTCCCACTGGAGCCAGAGCAATTACTGAGTTAGAGACTGAAATGATTGCCAAGGGGATGACAAGGAAGAAAAGCACAGAACATAGCCTTGGATTGTGTTGGTGATTGTTTTTTCTATTTCTAGGCATCCTATAGTAATTCCTTTGTGTTAATTAGTCATTCTGGTTGCCAGAAAATGGCAATGGAGGAATGTCATGTTTTTGGTGTCCAATTTAAGTCTCTCAAACCGTGCCTTAGGTGGGCTCCACCCATTATCCTGAACCACATAGGCCCACTGAGAAGCCTAATATTTCTCAATTCTGGGCTTAATGCCAACACCACTGCTAGATGTTTAGGGAGTTCTTTAAGAGTCACTTAACTCCTTTGATAGTTTAGCATGTGTGAGATAAAATATAAATATACATATGTATATGTATATGTAAATACATATATACATTTGTGTCAGGTTCCTGGCACAGAACTGAAACCCTTATAATTTCCTGGGTAATAGGAGTGGTTTTGTTCTAATGAGGTGACTTTGGGTGGGTGCCTGAATGGAAGATGATTACCAGAAAGGCCAAAGCCGTGATTAGAAGCTTGGAATTAGAAGCTTCCCCCACCCTCCATTCTCTTGAGAAGGGCTGAAACTGGAGTTAATGATCAACCATGCCTACACAATGAAGCCTCCATAAAAATCCCCAGAGTGTGGGGTCTGGAGAGTTTCTGGGTAGGGAAGCAGGTGTAATGTTGGCAGAGTGGCACAACCAGGCAGGGCAAGGAAACTTGATATTCTTTCCTACATACCACGCCCTATGCATCTCTTCCATTTAATGTGCATCTGTATCTTTATCATATTCTTTCATAACAAACTGGCAAATGTGAGTGAATGTTTTCCTGAGTTTTGTGATTAGCTCTAGCAAATTAATGAAACTGGTGGGGGTTGTGGAATCCTACAATTTGTAGCCAAATTGGACAGAAGTTGTGGGTAACCTGGGGACCTATTACTTGAGATTGGTATCTGAAGCAGTCTTGTCAGACAGAGCCCCTACCCTGTGGGATGTGACACTATCTCCAGTGTCAGAATTGACAGTGTTAGAATTGAGTTAAACTGTGCAACACGACTTGTGTTGCAGAGAATTGCTTGGTAGCAAACCCTGACCCCCACATTTGATGACCGGAATTGTCAGAAGTAAAGTGTCCTGTGTAAAAAAGTAAAGGAGACTCACTGAGCTTTTCCATCACACCGTGATGGACGGAGGGGAGTTTGAAAGAAAGGGGAACTTGAGTTCAGGTGTCAGATACTGCGATATCTTTACCAGGTTCTAGCCATGACAATGCCAATGCCTCAAGTTATGTCTACTATCCTTTTGGAAAGAAATCTCGATTCCTTCAAATTAAATTCTCATGTTATAATTATTTTCCTCTCAAACTTCTGAAAGACCAGTCTATTTACCCAACCCATCCTCCCATAAGGCACTCCATTGGGAAAGGGCTTAGTGTTCATTGACATCAAGTACTGTGAATGGCATTAATAGCATTAGTAGCCTTGGGCTTCTTTAAACAGACGCATGTTTGATTGATTGTCAGGTGGTCCATGAGGTGAGGCGTAACACCCCTCAGGAAAACCGTGACACGGTGTTATCGATAACTATATTCCACTCTCAGGTTCAGACCTTGGCAAAACTGTTCAGTAAATAAAATCCCTTTTCTGTGTATTGGTCTCCCCCTCCCCCCATTAAGGAATCTCTTATTTCCATTCCTTTTCTCTTAGCCTGGTATCCTCATTTTCATTCCCCTTTCAAAATTTCCTTTCAATAATGGATCTAATAAACTCATTCACACTGAGTTATGTAAGACAGATGAGACTTAATTTGTCCATTGTCATAATTAGTTGAGATAAAAGATAAAACATGATAGGGGGAAGTACCTGGAGAAGTTTGCATTTAAAAGAAAACTCATACATAGAAGAAGTAAATATTTAATTGCAGAATTGAAGGCAGGGGTGAGTTAGAACATTTTAAAATCCCAGGATCAGCCCTGACTAGTGTGACTCAGTTGGATGGGCATTGCTCGCAAAGTGAAAGTTGCTGGTTTGATTCCTAATTGGGGCACATGCCTGGGTTACAAGTTTGGTCCCCAGTTGGGGCGTTTATGAGAGGCAACCGATTGATGTTTGTCTCCCTTTCTTTCTCCCTCACTCTCTTCCTAAAAAAATAAATTAATGAACTAACATCCCAGAATCCTTCCCCCACCATGATTACATCTTCACAAATAACTTGGTCCAACTCTGATAGCCCCAATTATAAACATCAAAACAGACATGTTCAACTCTACAATTTGGGTCTTTGGGCTGTACTTTACCTGGCTTGATTTTGTGAGAATTTTCATCTCCAGTAGAATAGAGTTGGGTCAGTTTTGCATGGGAAAGTCCCAGGTCTTATTGTATATGATTAATATGCTATACAAGCACATATTGTGATATAATCAAGCACAAGTTTATTTGTTGCCTCCTACTTCACTTTTAAAGTGTATTTTGTGGAGGAATCTTTTCTAAAGCCCCTGGATGTTAACTCTGTGGGCATCTGGACTTTTTTCCAGGTGATAGACATCTCCACAAAGACTTCTTAAGTCATGGGGATGATCTCAGTTCAGTAATCAGAATGTCCAGAAGACATTGATCTAAATTGTGGAGCTGATTTAAAGTGAAATTATCTCCATATTTGCATCTTAGAGAGGTCTCCAAATGGTGCCAAAAAAGGCCCCTTTACTGGGCTTTAGGTAAAGAACTTAATACCCCTTCCCCCACTCCCTTGGGGGAATGAGAGACTCAGAATGACAACAGTTCTTTCCAAAGAAACATCCCTATTTTCCTCACACTATGGCCAGTTTTTATAGCCTCGATAATGTTAAAGGGGTCAAGAGTCATGGAACTTGTTCTCCATCATTACTTTGAAAATCATGTGTTTGAGTGTTTGTCCCACATTCACTTTGATAATAAACTGAGCCTATCCTAGAGAGATTTTGGTTGAAATTAAGACAGGAATAGTTGTGCTCTAATATCCTGTTATGTCGATAAACCAACATTGTCCCTAGTGGTTTCTCTTTGTAAGTTAGGATTGGGTAGGGGTCCACTGATCAAATATGTTAGATACTCTCTATTCTGTAGCTGCAAGCCCAGAACTGGTATTCTATAGCCAAACACTGGCTACATTAATTGAGAAAGGCAATCGTTGATTAAACAGCTGTTAGATATCATAGAGACAGACTTGCATTTGCTGTTAATTTAAATTTTCCTTTCTGCGTTGAAGTTCCATGGAACAGTCTGAAGTCTTTTTTTTTTCTTTTAATTACTTTATTGTTCAATTACAGTTGTCTGCATTTTCTCCCCACCACTCCCCCCATACCAGCCAAACCCACCTCCCTCCCCTGCTTCCACCCTCCCCCTTGGTTTTGTCCATGTGTCCTTTATAGTAGTTCCTGAAAACCCTTCTCCCCACTGTCCCCTCCCCCCTCCCCTCTGGCTATTGTTAGATTGTTCTTAATTTCAATGACGCTGGTTATATTTTGTTTGCATTTTTCTTTTGTTGATTATCTTTCAGTTAAAGGTGAGATCATATAGTATTTGTCCCTCACTGATATTGGTGGATCATTTCTGCAAGTCTTGTTCCTGCTCCCTGGAAAACCAAATATAAAAATTATTTTAGTTATTATCTTATAGAGAGAAGGGTAAATCTGAGATACTCTTTCCACTGTGTATGACAATAAAAAAAGTTACTAAAACCAACCCCTGGTTTCATTTCACCAGTGCAGTGTTTTGCCAGCCCACACCTCACTACATTCTTTGTCCGCATGGCCACATTATTATTCTACTCAATGGCTGCAGTGCTCTGGATGGTGGGGTTGGCTGAGGGTGAGACAATCATCTCAACCTATAGTAAATGCAAAGTGGAACACAGGGCTGCAACTGCCACACTCCATCCTAGTAGGTCATTAGTCAACATGAGTGTTTTTTTTTTTATTCCCTATCTTATTTTTTACCTTTGCAAAGGACCATTATCTAGAGTTCTGCAAACACATGGCATGTCTGTGGATTCTCTAAAATTTATCATCACCTCTTTTTGCTGTTTCATACATCTGTTGATACATCTTATTAAACTTAGCCTAGGGGAACTTATAGATTCAGTTAACTATCTGAAGGCTGAGCCTTTGATGGTTAAATGGGAGGTAGGCATTTGTAGTCTTGGTCAGCAGATCACTTGATGTAGTCATTTGTTGATAATAATATTTGGCTTTATCATTGATAAATGTAGGCCCTCTCATATGGCTCTATTTTTATTCCTTTGATTTTTTATGTGCTTTCTCATTATGAAAGATATTCCTTTAGTAATGACCAAAGACCATCAAGGCTGGTGGTGAGGTGATTGGCACAAGGCCAATGCAATCAGTTGAAATTAAGAGGATTATGAGGATTATTTTGAGGATAGAAAAATATAATGAACTGATTTATGAGACAGTAAATCTTTTGATGTAATGGAGGCTTGAAGAGTGAATCCATATACTTCTGGTGATGGACTTAAACTACGTCCACAAATTCTGTGACACTCCTCTCTTCAAAAAGTGGAGTTTACCATATTTTTCAGACTACATGACGCACCGGACCATAAGATGCACCTAGGTTTTAGAGGAGGAAAATAGGAAAAAAAAATTAAAGCAAAAAATGTGGTCTTGCTCCTGCCTCCTGTGACCCCGCTCCACTGCCACCCCCCTCTCCCCTGTGAGTCAGGTAAGCTACATTCGGGCTATAAGATGCAACCCCATTTTCCTCCCAAATTTGGGGGGGTGCGTCTTATAGTCCAAAAATACAGTAATTCTCCTTGGCTTGAGTGTGGGGACTTACTTCCAGTGTACAGCACATATTGAACGTGATGATATGCAATTCATAAAAGGCACTGCAGCTTCAGCCTTTCTCTCTTGGGTCAAAACAGCATAATGGCATCAGGACACATCAAGCAGCCTGTGGCGAGGCCATTGTGGCAAAGGACTGAGGCTTCCTGTAAACAGCCATGTGGGTGCATCACCTTGGGTACAGCTTCTCCATTCAAATCTTCAGATTATTGCAGCCCCACCTGACATTCCTGACCCATAAAAACTATGAGATAATAATTGTTAAAAGCCTCTAAGTTTTGAGGATTATTTTTTATGCAGAAAAAGATAGCTAATACACCTCCGAGCCAAGCAATACCTTCTGCATGTCTCTGAAATGGAGATTCATTGGCAATGAATTGAGTTGAAACTACATTAAGGGCCTAGTGATAAAATAGAGGAAAACATGTTCACTGCAAGCAAAAGATGATTTGATCACTTTAGCAAGGTAATTAGTTGGCATAAAATTGAAGTCTTTGGGGAAAATGAAAACAGCAGTGAGATAGAATCTTAGAGACATCCACACTCTAGAATTGGTAGTGAACATTTTCAAAATAAAAAAGCTTAATTCAAATCAAGTTTGAAAATCCTAGCAGAAATGAAGAATACTTTGAACTGCTCAATTTGAGAAAATCATCTCTTCCTTGCTGGTATAGTCCATGGAGATTTTCCTAAACCCCAAAATGTTGCCCTTTGCTTGTAGGCAGAGTTTGGGCCTCATCAGGGGCATGGCCAGCAGAGTATTTAACCCACAGTAAGTAGTCGATATAAATTTAACAAATATATGAACGAACAAACTCAGAGGAGGAGGAGTCAAAACATATAATCAGGAGCAAGAGAGGGAAGGAAAACCCATTCACCATAGAAGTGTATTTTGTATGGTTCTGAGAAGCAATGTACTCCATGTCCAATATTATAGAACTTGAGAATAATATAGAAAGCGGAGTATCTTTAACTTCTTTTCAGATAAAAGTTGACCTGTAAGGGTAAATAAGAGTCAATGCTTTTACACCAGAAAGACCCTTGCTGAAATAAGGATTGCTGAATCCTTATTTTTCCTTTCTAGTTTTATAAACTTAAGAATATGTCCGGCTGGTGTGGCTCAGTGGACTGAATGCCAGCCTGAAAACCAAAAGATCGCCAGTTCAATTCCCAGTCAGGATACATGCCTGGGTTGTGGTCCAGATACCCCATAGAGGGTACGCAAGAAGCAACCACATGTTGATGTTTCTCTCCCTCTTTTTCTTCCTCCCTCCCCCTCTCTCTAAAAATAATAAAATCTTTAAAAAATGCCATTTAAACACTGGTAGCCTCATTTTCCTCACCTGTAAAATGGGGATAACAACGTCTGCCTCTAACTGTTATAAGGGTTTAATAAGATTTTATTTGTAAAACCCTTAGTGTAAAGTCAGATGCTGGGACAGAGCTCAATAAATGACAGCTTTTGTGTTTTCTTTTTAAGGGCATCATGATTTCCCAAATGACGTGGAAAGCTAAAAATTACATCAATGTAAAAACTTAAGCTAAAGTATTTACTAATCTTTCCCACTTTATTCTGCAATGTAAATCTTATACTCAAGATATGCCAGTCCTTTCTGAGGGCCTTATAGTTGGTCTGATCACTCAATCAATAATTATGCATTGACTATTTCCATTTCGGTCTCCTGCCTGTGTCAACTATGCTTCTGCCTCAGGGCCTTTGCACTTACTATTTTCTCTGCCTCAGAAGCTCTTCTCTCAGATATTTAGATGCCTCCATAATTCACTTTGTTCAGATTGCTATGAAATATAAACGTTTCAAAGAGGTCTTCTTCTCACCTGGCTTAATTTTCTTCATAACCTCTGTGACTATTTACTATGTAGGCATAGTTACTTCTTAGTGCATTGTCCATCTTCTTCAAGCCCAGGAAAAACCTGGGAGAGTGAGAGCTTCCCTTTATTCTGCACTGAGTCCCAGTTTGCCGAACAGTGCCTAGCACCAAATGAATGTACCATAAATGCTTGAAGAATGAATGGTTGAATAGAATTCTAGGACATATGAGGGTACAGTGTTTGATGTTACACTCTAACATTTGTCCATTTATTTCTTCCAATTAGAATATCTTAAGTTCATATTTTTAAATCAAATTAACCTTGAACTCTCAGGTGCAAATCTTAACTCTTCCCAGAAAGATTTGTTCAATCAGTGCAATTTACATCAATATATGCCTTCTCTGACACCCCTGAAGACAAATCCTGATCAATGGGAATATGAACAGAAGAAGCCATGTGACTGATTTCCTATGGTTAGGAAAGGCACTTTGTGCTTTAGTGGAGCAATCTCTATTAAACTTCTTCAACCTAATGGTTTTATGAATAAACAAATTCCTGTGAACTAACTTGGTATTTGCAGCTCTGTCTTCCTCTGAGAGCCTACCATGCTGGCCCAGTAGGTGTGGAGGCATATGAACTGGACAACTCAATTTCAGCTGGTTCCAGGTGCATGGACTGCCCAGTTAACACATCATCCTTGAGATTAATATATTAGCTTTCTGATTAGATAAGAGACCGATTACTTAAGTTGTCATAACTCTATTTCAGACCCTGAAGAGCGAGGAGATTAGTCATCATGCAAAGAGAGTTGAAGAGAACATGAAGTATTTCCCGAGAGCCTGGAATGGATAGAAAATTGGCTCTAGGATCAGATGGTCTGGGTTCAAATCCTGCCTCCATTTATAAGTTCTGTGTTCTCAAGCAAATTATCTAATTTTCCTTAAACTCAGTTTTCTCCTCTGAAAAATTAGAATAATATTTGTCTAACTTACCACAGAAAGATGACCCTATAAGTGAAATGGCTTCATGAGCTATAAAGAGCTTTATAAATTTAAGTGAAATTTATTCTGACGCTTGTGCCCAACTGCTGTTGTCTTAGCAGATAGATGGCAATAGTTGTGGGTGTGGTAAGTGCTATGAGAGACCTTGAAGCTACTGAATTAGTTTTTTAAGGCTGCTACAACAAAGGACTGGGTGGCTTAAATCAGAAAATTGTTGTTTCACAGTTCTGGGGGCTAAAGTCCAAGATCAAGTCATCAGGCCAAATTCTTCTGAGGGATATAAGGAAGAATCTGTCCCTTGCCTCGCTACTACTGTCTTATGGTTTGCTGCCACTCTGGCATTCCTTGGTTTTAGAAGCATCACACTCATCTCTGCCTTCTTCACATGTTCTTTCTGTGTGTGACTTTGTGTCCAAATTTCCCCTTTTTATAAGGACACCAGAGGTAATTGGCGAGGGCCCATCCTAATGACCTCAGCTGAACTCAACTAGTTACATCTGCAACAACCTTCTTTGCAAATAAAGTCACACTCTCAGATATGAGGGGTTAGGACTTCAACATATGAATTTTTGGGAGGCACAATTCAACTCATAACAATTGTATACACAGAATCCCTTGCTAATCAGGTTATTGAGAAGTAAAGCTTTGTTTTTAGGTTAATCTAACTTATCTTACCTTGGGATATGTTCTCTCTCCTCCAGCCCATTCATTATCAGTATACTTCTGTGATTTCTTCCCACTGGTTTCCCAGACTTCAGTGGCATGCCAAGGGGGAGAGAGTTGGGGGTGTTCTGTCCCAGTGGGAATAAATATTTTATCCCTCATGTTGTTTAGAATTCCTGACACAAGGTGATAATAACAAGCAGAAGAACTTTCAGTTAGTTTTATTTTTTAAAGATTTTATTTATTTATTTTTAGACAGAGGGGAAGGGGGGAAAAAGAGAGGGAGAGAACATCAATGTGCAGTTGCCTCTCATGTGCCCCTTACTGGGGACCTGGCCCACAACCCAGGCCTGTGCCCTGACTGGGAATTGAGCTGACAACCCTTTGGTTTGCAGGCTGGCACTCAAGCCACTGAATCACTCCAGCCAGGGCATTTTAGTTGGTTTTATCATGGTTGTTCAATACTGTGCAGACAATGCACGCTTTTAATGCCAGCGTCCAGGGCGGAGTGCTCCCGCTGCCCTGCCCTGCCCTTCCTAAGCCACTGCCAGACATGCCCATATAGATCTCATCTCATCAGTGGGAACAACACAAATGATTTCCCAGGAGGCTCTCCAATCCTCATGCAAAGAGAATTTCATCAAACCTCATCCACAAGTGCACAAACATGCCCAGATATGCTGTGCTCCCTAAGAAAAATTACCACAAACTTGTATAAAGGCCAAGAGAGTACAACACGGCCTTTCAAACACTGCGGCATAGTTTAACAAGTCCGCCCAAGGACTATCTATGGGAATGTTCCTTTTTATGGCTCTACTATCATTAATTAAAGACTCAGACTCTGAGAAGTTACATGTTAATTCATAGGTCTTAACCAGAAGAGAAGCAAGTCATTTTTGTGCTGTAGAAAGGATTGTTAGGTGACTTTTCTTCAATATATTCTTGTAATCAAATTTATCATCTAAAATAATTAATGAATTAATGCATCTTTGACACCTGTCAAATGCACCAATCAGCAATAGAAGGATATGCTTAATCTGCATTCCAATTTTTATTGTGTGGCTTATTTCCACTGGAATTGCTTAATGTTCTCAAGTACGGTTGATGAAGACATTGATAATCCTTCTGGGAAAATATTTCTACCTTTTCTTCCATCCTCACTCCTTCCCTACTCAAAGCCTCATACTTTACTCAGTCAGTGCTTCACACTTCACTCAATGCGAGAAAGAGCGACCGAGGGACAGGGAGGGCATTTGTGTTCTAATACACGTACGCAAGCACTTAGAAGTACTAGGAAGTACAGTAAAATGTGTCCCAGTTGTTCTGGGCACTTGCTGTGCAGGGGGAATTAATTTCTGGGCAGATAGATGGTACCTGAACAGAGAGGGGACATGAGCTCTCACTGGTAGAAAAAAACAGAAAAGATACTCACTGGGAGGCTTATGCTATTGGAGATTCGTTTTCTCCGGGACTTTTTTCCAGGTTTCCTGAGTATACAGCTTCCTTTTCCCCCCTAAAAAACCTAACTAACAGGAGATTGATTATAAAGAGGGATGGCAAATTCCCTGTTTTACCATAATTAAAATTTCTCTTTAAGCTTCCAGTTGGTAGTTGCTGTGTGCATTCCTAGGTTTTGGTTATGTAAGAGGATGATAAAATAGGTGTGGTAGAGGCCTTCATGCTCCAAATATCAGATATTAAACTGCATTGTAAAACATCACCTTGTAGGATTTAAAAGAAGATAATCAAAATCAATTACATCCTTAACTTTCATCAGGGCTATAAAAGGTTCTAGATGGGTAGATACAGAGGAAAAATTGTGGCAAGGATGGAAGAGAACCATGCTGAGTCCCCACCATTGTCCGTTCCCAAGAGGAGGGGTAAGAAGCTTTCTCTTTAGAGAGAGGCTGTAAAAGAACTACTCTGAGAGCTTGTCTTGTGTCCCATTAACCTAGAAGACACAGTGATTCTTAAGAAGGAAGATTGGGTATTATAAAAAATTGTCCTTCCTTCTTTATCTCCATGGGTGTAATATAACTCACCTGTCCCTTAATTTATCATCCCACCATGTAACTTGATTTGTTAATGGGATGTTAGTAGGCATGATTCAAGCAGTGTCTTGGAACATGCTCATGTGGTTGGCCATGCCCTCTTAATGCTTCTGCCTTTGTCATGGGAAGAACATGCCTGGCTAGCACCCTAGTCCAAGGAGAATGAGAGGCTTGTGGAATAGACCTGCTGTTCAACCAACCCACAGGACTGAGAATAAACTATTATCATTTTAGGCCATTGAGATTTCAATAGTTTATTATGTGGCACTGTTGTGGTCATAGCTGACTGAGATTTTGGGCTAACTGCTTTGATAGCAGAAAAAAAGATAGTTGTGGCTTGCTGCATTGGAATTAGTATGTCTGAACATATGATTGTTTCCTGTGGATTGGAGATGTGCTCTGTGCTGGAAAGAGATGTAGCATGGGGGTTGTGTCAGGCAAGACAGACAAATTTGGCTGGTAAAGAAACAGTGAGCCCTTATTCGATTCAAATAATTTATTCCCCACATAGCAAAAGCATGAGGAGCAAATAGGCCAGTTGTTCATGTCCCTTGTTCCACAGCACAACATCAAAACAAGGGCTAGCTGACTGCAACATGAACGATGGGACGTTCCGTTGCTGAAGGGCCATGCTGAAGCCAAGCGGGTTTATGGCCAGCAGCTGTATCCCAAGTGGGAGTGAGGTAGAAAGCTCCAGACCTTGTCAGAGTCCAGGAGGCACTGGGGAACCAGGTGGTTCCCAGGAAGGCAGGAGAAAAGTGAGAGGTGGTCTTGTGGCAGCTCCTTTCACAACTGTATATTATCTTCAGTCTTTCAGTGCAAAAGAGTGTTTGGATCCACTACGACCAGAAGTATTTTCAGATTCCAAAATTGCAAGCAAATTTTCAAGGGCCAAGATAAAATCTACCATAATAATAAAAAGTATACTAGTTCAATTTATAATTCAGAGATTATTGGAGATTTTTGTAAAGCTATATAATAGCCAAGGATGCAAGTCATCACAATGCAGAAAAAAGTTTTTCTTTGTTTGTGCAATTTTTTTTTAATTATGAAAAGGCTGTGAATAAACTCCCTCCCAGAGAGTTTAAAAATAATAGCAAAGACTTTCTGGTTGAGTTAGGACTTAATGAGAAAAATTTTACTGCTTTTGGGTGAGATCATACAGACAAAAATTTTAGTAAGTATTTTAATAAAAGTGCAAACAATATTTATTGTTGAAGCCAAACCTAGAGGATTGTATGGGAGGTGCTGGCTGTGCTGTTCCTATTTTGCATCGGCCACTAAAACAGCACCCATTGTCCTTTCTATTGACATTGAAGTAATGGTCATGAAATTCTTCTTGTAGTTTGGTATTTATGTTGTCTGAACTGAGCAATTAAAGAATTAGTTGTGATTTTGTTGGCCTCTAGTATTCTTTAATCCTCTCACATTTGAAAAGCCCACTGGCTTTCTCTAACAAATACAGTTGAGAGAATACTCAGTTTATCTGAAGCACACAAGTCATGTTTTAATTCCAAAGGAAAGATGCCCAAATTCTTATTGACTTTTCAAGTAATCTATTGAGTGAAGTCTACTTTTTTCCTATTACTTAAATTTTTCAATATCTCTTTAGGATTATGCAAATTGAAAGAAAAGCAAACAGGATTGAAACTTCTTGCTTAAGGAAACTTCTTGAATGTGTTAAAGAAATAAATGACAGGAAAAGACATTCTGACTTGAAGGGAATAATTGTTACAGCCCTTGCCACGACTACCTTTCAAAATGGATTTGGTCCCTTAGGAATTCAATTATGTTATACAAATGACACTAAATACTCTTACAGCATGTGTAGCGTT
Organism: Desmodus rotundus; assembly: GCF_022682495.2. Classification (NCBI taxonomy): domain Eukaryota; kingdom Metazoa; phylum Chordata; class Mammalia; order Chiroptera; family Phyllostomidae; genus Desmodus; species Desmodus rotundus. Next base: position 35,369,573 of record NC_071387.1, read on the forward strand.
GGAGAAGAAGGGATTAAAAATCGACAACCATGCTCTTTTTCTTCTTTTCTTTTTTTAGTAAGTGGACATTCTAAAAAGGTGATCAAGCAATTCAATGTAATCCTGAAGAATGGAAAAGCAAGCTATGCCATGAAAGATCGCATTATATGTTAGAAGAAATCCACTTGAAGAGCAATTCTTAGAGTTGCTAGCTTTATGCAAGCATATGTTCAGTATACAGGCTCACAATGCTAATGTAGAGCATGACTTCTCATTCATGAATGTTCAGTAGACAAATGAACACAATAAATTGAATGTGACCACTGTAGAAGCCATGTTATAGAAACAGAGAATGTGAATATAACTCTAAGAAAATTTATAAGCAAATTTTGCAAAACAAGTTAACTGGTCAGAAAAACCAAATTATCAGAGACAGTAATTATAGAAAGAGGTGTGTAATTTAGATTTTTTTTTCAAATTATAAGAGAAAATTTATTTAGAAACTCACAGAGGTAGAAAAAGTGAACTGTAGAAGAAATCAGCTCAGAAAAAAAGTTACAGCAAAAGAAGGGCCCTTGGAGCTCAGGAAAAGGAGGGAGAGTTATGTGCCTTGAGGGACTAAAGAGGGAGGAGAAGCAGGGGCAATCTCAGAAAAGAGCGAGAGCTCCCTGGGGGAAAGAGAGGGGTGCGCTACGCACAGGCGAGCTCTATAGAGACAGCCACCTGTAATTTATTTTAGATACTTACTAGCTATATCAGATAATCAACTAGTAATTTTTTAGAATCATATACCCCATGTTTTTCTTTCATTTCAATCTACAGTGCGTGGTAGTTCAGAATAACTAAAATTTACTTAATCACATATTTTTATTAGCTAAATCTGACAACCCTAGCTGGGGAGGTCATGTGGAGAGTGGCTCAGGGCTCTCCTAAGCTATCTGATTTACTTCGGAACCAATTTTTGACATAAGCAGACCATAGAATCAGGAGGAAAAATATCCATGGTAATAGGGTCTTTAGGTAAACCCTGGAACCTTAGAGGTAGGTCTCTAGTACGATAACAGAAGAAATCCCATCGCTAAAGGTGGTTGACCTTTCAGCCCTGTCTCAATAGTCTAATGCTGGAAAGATGGAAGTAGACAGTCAATGCACTGGTATAAATTTCTCAATACTTCGTAGATGTTTTCAAATTTATGGTTTATATAAAAGTCACTCGGGGTGAAGAAGTACAAATTGGTAGTTGCAAAATAGTCATGGCATGTAAAGTAGAGGGTAAGGAATACAGTCAATAACATTGTGATAATTCTGAGTTGTGTCAGGTAGGTACCAGACTTATTGGGGGAATCACTTCATAAATTATAGGAATGCTATACACCTGAAACTAATATAAAGTAGTATTAAATGTCAACTATAACTGAAAAAAAAGTCACTTGTCGCTCTTCCCTGCTATAGGCAAAGCTAACATGGAACCTTGGAAGATGCTTTCCCCAAAGGAGTTTGCTCGTGGAGAGTGTAATCCATCTGCCCAGGGCTCGCCCATCCCCGGGGGCAGCTAGAAGACTCTGGGTTGCATTCTTAGTGTTTCTTAAGTAGCAGCAACACTTCCATTAACATATTCCCTGGTTAGAAAGTAAACTTCATTCATATAAATGTTCTCCAGGGTTTTCCTTTCTTTCTAAAATACTCCTAATGGCCTCTCAAAAAATTTTTTTTCATTTTCTGCCTTTTTAAACATTTTATACCAAGAAGCATGTTGCTGTAACCCAGCAGAGTGTAGGACTTAGCTAAATTCGAAGGCCAGTCTTTTGCCTGTGGGTTGTCTTCAGGAGAGGTGATAAGGAAGAGCAGAAGCAGCAGCAGAGGGGTTCACAGCAGAAAGAAGGCAGCACTTCAGGTAGCAGGATGTATGGGGCCAGTGACCAGGAGTATAGAAGATGCCCTGCAGGCAACTCACTGGCTTGAGGTCCTCCTTAAAAAGTGGAAGTGGAATTCATGATGTGCTGGTATTTAAAAAAAATAATGCTTTCATGGAGAGAGCAGTGATTTATGCTCTTATACAGTTATATTATGACTGATCTGAATTCAAGATTTGCCAGAAAAAAATCAGCCTTTTCAAATGTGTTTTTTCTTTAGAAAAATGAGGTGGGAATGTAACAGGGTGCAGCCAGGGCCACCCAAAAGGGGGATTTGTAATGGGGTCCAGAACTCAGGGTGTCCAGGAATTATTAAAAATATAGGATATCCTCACCCCTACAAGTCTGAACTGGGGGATGGGACACATGGAGCAGGGCCATTGAGAGTTGTTTTGCATAGCAACAGTTATGCAAATAACCTCAGGAATGGTCATTTAATGTATCTATAATTTTTAACTGGTTTCATGGATATGTTAAATAGCTTTGGCCATGCTTTGAGCCAGGGAGATGGGAGTGACTTTGACCCATGACATAACTGGGAGGCAACGCCCCCTAGTTACAGCACCTATGTGAGAACTTGGAGATGGTTCACTCCACGCCACAGGCCACACCTACCCAGACTTACTATGGCAGCCCAGGAAGGCTGGAAAAATACGGGAATGCTGGCAGGTGTAGCCAATTGTGGGAGGAGTTGGAAATGGGGATGCAGTGGAAGATTGGCACTGGGATTTAAACCCAGGCATGGCAGCCATGCAAGGGGGACCCATGCAGCTTTGATGAGGTTTAGAACTACACAGCTTTGAGGCTTCCTTTGCCCCAACAGCCTAGGAAGCTGGAAAGCAAGCTGTAGTAGTGATGCAGAGCTCTCTCTTAATGGTTTGAAAGAATGCAGGAGAGACACTGCGGGAAGGAAAGGGGTGAAAGGACTCTTGCTGGTGGACCATGAGAAGGTGCCACATGGCTTTGGATTAAGAACTGGAGGTTTTGGTGGCGACACAGCTGATGATGTTGGGAACCAAGGAAGGCCTGCCAGCCAAGCATGGATTACTGGGAAGAACCAGGGGCTACCTGAGCCACGGACTTATATTTCTTTTCCAGGTACCCAGACTGGGCAAAGGGGGGAAGGAAGTACTGTGCATTTGTGGGCATTTCAAGGGTCTTTGGGATTTTAATGAAGACATTAAGTCATTACTCTTAAGTCTGTATAACTTTTGAATAAATAATACCTTTCCTTTTCACCAAACTCTGACATTGAGAGCTATAATTCCCTAGCAGCGGGCAAGGCGAACCTAGTACAGGGGGACACCCCAGGAGAAGGGGGTGCATTTGGTAATAGTATATCATCCCCCCCATGGATCCATTCGGTAACAGGAAGGATGTCTTTTTCACAAAATTGTTGTGAGGATTAAACACACAGAGAAGGTTCTTAGTAAATGTTGTCTTTCTCCTTTAATTATTTATGCCTCTATAAAGTCATTCAACCTACAAATATTTATTAAGCACCTACTATGGGATTACATTCTGGTAGGTGCTAGAGATACAATGAGGACCAAATTGTCCTCTCCCACACTCAAAAACCCATGGTTCTTACCCTTTGTGGCATTTTATACTGGAAGAGGAGACAGACATTAATTAGACATTAGACATTATATTATAACTGTGATGCTTGATATATAGGGGAGATTATGATGTTATAAGAATAGATATTTGGAGCTTCAGGTGAGCTTTCCAAACGGAAATTAGAATTGCATGAAGATCCAAAGGATGACTAGGAGATAGTTGGGAGGGAGCACAGGGCACCCCAGGAAAGGAAAAAGGCCACCAGGGATGAAGCATGTTAGAAAGTAGAGAAACATGAAGAGAGTTAGCAAATGTGTTGGTCTTATCTGCAACGCAGAAGCAGATGACATTGGGACACTCCTGTTAGCTCTAAAATTCAGTGCATATAACCTCATGTTTCATCACTCGGACTGTTTGTGGACTGACTTGGTGCATAGCAATGGATTCGATTTTCCTTAATGGCCATTCAATTCAATTATTCATTCGCCAAAGTAACAAATCATAAACAATTATTTCAATCTTCTTAATGACAAATTAGCTTGATTACAGCAATAATCGCAAAAGATGACCCAGTTAATTGGTTTAGGGGAAAATGGGTTTTTCAATATATGTAGGGCTTAATGTAGGGCTCATATGCTTTGGTTAGAATCTAGTTGGAAATGGAAAAATGTGTTCATGACAAACTAGTTTAGGCTTTAAAAATTATGCCTTTGTTTATAATCTTGTAGTACTGATCTCATGTTGACCTGACATGACCTGATATATTATTCATGGCTTCTAGGGTCCCAATATATGTCCATATATCTGTCAGAGAGTCTTCATCAGCAATGCCAACCTTGAGTGTTTAACAGAACAAGATCCTGACTTACAGTGTGAGGAAGCTAAGACTCATGGCAGATCACCTCTCCAATGTGTGTTCCCAAATGTTGTTTGGTAGATCAAGCCTGAGTTTGGAATCAACCAAACTGGGGTCTAGAGCTCAGCTTGGCCATGAGCTCTGTGACCTTGGACAAATGAGCTCAGTGGTACAGAACCTTAGGTTCCTCATCTGTAAAAGGGGAATTATAATTCCTATTTTTTAAAATTAAATGAGGTAAAATACACAAATCTTCATATCCAGTGAACATTTATTACTTTATCTTTTTCCTCTGTAAGAGATGGTGAGCCTGAACATGCACAATGAAGAAACTAATGACTGAAGAAAGCCGCCCGAGTGCAGAAAGATGTTCCACAGGGAGTGAGAGCAGCGTCCAGGAGAGAGAATGTCAGAGCAGGACTCAAAAAGGAGAACTGTCTCTGGACCCTAGTGTTTCTACAACTACAGATGGGCACAGCCATCGTGGTGACTCTTGTACCAATTGGACCTGTCTGCAAAGGGGCAAGTGTGTTTGACAGTCATGGAATAACTTCTAAATGTCGCTGAAAAGACCGATATGCAAACAGCTGACCTTTGCTATGCAAACAGCTGTCCTTTGCTCTCCATGCACAAAAGCACTGCTCTAAACAAATTCTATTCTTTTTAGCTTGAAAGACCTAGGACTCAAAAGGCCTGAGGGGAACTGATCTGCCTGGACTGGTACGAAGTTGCTATTGTGCTAAGGGAACCTACCAAGAGGAAATGGCCACCCTTATTATCATCACATCAGAAAGGCATAGCACTCGCAATCCGAGGAGGCGGGTTTCAATTTCCTAAGATCCTACAGACCCCTCATCCTGCAAGAGAATTCTGTCGACGCTCACTGGGGGCTGGCTGCAATCTCATGTTAAAATCATGACCCCATTAGCCATAGAACTATTAATCTTCTTGTAGACTGTGAGACAGAAAACCACAGGCAGTGCCATAACAGCTGGTTGGGAGTGATGAAACTTTAAAAGGGCACCATCGAGAGGCCTGGTGTGAAACCACACCAAAGCCCAGCCTTTGAGCAACAAACCCGATTACTACTCCCCTAGGCTGGCTGAAACATGTTTGGGGCTGGAAAGATCCACAAGGTGGGTGTGAGAAGCTTGAAACACCCCATCGCTCATGTCACTCAAGAGGCAGCCAAAAAATTAAACCTCTGAGCACGCAAAAATTCTGACCAGCCTACAATACATTTCTCTCCCTTCATTTCCTACACTTTCCCTTGTCAGTAATGGCACAGACACTGGCAGATTGCCTGGAGAAAGGTCTGGGCACAGGTTGCAGAGTTTCTCAATCTATTAAGGCTCATATTTGCCCTCAGAGAAATTTTCTCTGTTTCTAACCTGTTCTTAAGCTCTGTGCTGGCATAAGGAGCTACATTACTGAAGCAAAATTTAGTCCTAAGGCTCCTAACACTTAAAATGAAGTAACAAAAAAATATACATATATATATATATATAAAATAAAAAATAAATAAATAAAATGAGGGTAACAGTAGCCAATCAGGTCAGCCGCAGGGGGATTGTGGCTTACAGGGCAGGATCACTGCCAAATTTCTGAGCTCCCAAAGGCTCTCAGTAGTTTCCTGGCCTGGATATGTTATTTGGACTTGATGCAGGTTTAAAGTCATGCAGCCTCCTCCCATGAGCCAGGCCAGAAGTTCAATAAGAAAAAATAAGTTCTGATATTCAGCTGGAGATTGTCACACATGGGGCCGCAGGGGGCAGGGGCAAGAGTGTGGCTTGAGAAGGAGCCAGTGGAGCCCACCGCCTTTGGTGCAGGACAGCGTGTTCTTGGGTGACCTGTGAAGTGTGTATCACGGTAACTACTCAAGAGCTACCTTACCTACTTTTTGGGTCTTCGCTTTCTCTGATGTTTCACTTTTATTATTTGTAAAAAGAAATTCATGAGGTTGTAGAGAAATTGGAGCCCTCCTACAACACTGGTAGGGGGAGACTTTGGAAAAAGTCTGGAAGTTCCTCAAAAAGTTAAACATAGAGTTTCCATTTGACTGCCTAGTTTCTGCAAAGGGGCTGGTGTGTTTGAAAATCCTGGGTTAACTTAGGAATGTGTGCAGCTACAAAGGTATATACGCAGGAGAAGTGAAAACATATGTCCACACAAAATTATATATGAATGCTCATAACATTATTCATAATAGCCCAAATATGAAAACAACCCAAATATCCATCAAAGGATGAATGGATAAACAAAATGTGGTATGTTCATATAATGGAACACTATTCAGCCTTGAAAGAGAATAACTACTGATACAACAGGGGTGAAGTTTGAAAATGTTATGCTAAGTGACAGAAGGAAGACACAAAAGCCACATGGTGTATGATTACATTTAAATATTCCTTTTACCCTTTTATTTTTTTCTTTTTACCCTCTTAGCTGCACACATTCCTAAGTTATTCCATGATTCTTGATGAGACAAATATATAGAGACAGAAAGTAGGTCGGTGGTTGCCAGGGAATTGTGGGGTGAGGGAGAGGGAGTGACTCCTACTGAATATGGGGTTCCTTTGTAGGGCAATGAAGATGTCCTGGAATTAGTGAGATTGCACATCTTTGTAAATCACCAAAACCATTAATTATATGCTTTAAAATGGTAAATTTTATGGTATGTGAATAATATCTCAGTTAGAAAAGAGACTCAACAAAAGTGGGGAAATAAAAAGGAGATCTCTGAAATGAAAAGACACTCCAGGAATTTACACCTAAGAGACAGAATCTTCATTCATATTTGGAGATTCACATTCTTACTTTGGACCTTGGCTCGACATGTTTCATTTAAACACTATAGGATGTCTATGAAAGGCTAGTACTTAAAAAAAAAAAAGTAAAGTCATGAATCTCATTCAAGCACGAGTCTGAAATGAACACACAACAGAGGCTTTATTTCATTAATTAATGAGGGAACTAGTAAGATATATTATTATCAACAAGTTCAAAGGAGAATTCAAAGAATAAGAAACACATGAGCAGTAAGGGATAATGAAATAAACCTTCAAGTAAATATAAAATTAGTCTATCTGCAGGGCAATAGTCAATTATATTTCATAGGACATAATTCATTTGCATTTCTATGGATAAGAATCCTTTGCACTATCAGTTTTCTCCAACTTATAAAGTTGTAAAATAGCTTGAAGTCAATAAAAGGCAGAGAAAACTCTGGAAGGATGTGTTACAGAAGTGATCTAGTAATTTTTTGGGGGGCCCATTTCAAAGTTTACAATTTTTTTGGCTTGTCTGAAATATTGTAAGTACTTTGATAGTTGAATAGAAGAATGACTGGATGCCATTGTTTTCATTGAGTATTCAGAGTATAGATTCCATAATAAATAGCAGCCATGTCAATCATTATCCAGTTGATATTTATTTAGTAGCTATTGTGTGCCAGGCCAGCAGCCTGCAATTTAGGTGGGGTGGGCTTGGTGGGAGGCACAAAAATCATTTGAATATGAAAGTGATTCTCCTGTTAATGAGAAACACTGCCAGTGCAAGAAGGAGTCTAGAGGAAGAAAAAATTTACTGTGGGCTGGATTGATTTTACCAAGGAATTGGTACTTTAGCTGAACCTTCAACACAAAAAAAATATTTAATAATCACTAAAGGCAATGTACCAAGATACATGGTTGGCTTTGAAAGACCACTGAGCTGGGTTGAGTCCCAGTGTTACTATCTGTGTAATCTTGGACAAGTTTCTGCACTTTGATTTTTTCTTTTTGTAAGTGGGGCTAATAAATGGAACCTATCGTATGGATCACTTGTGGGGATTAAAGGAGATCAGAAATGTACAGGGCTGCCAACAGCATCTTGCACACAGTAAACCCTCAATAAAAATACTTTATCCATTCAGTGGTTTCCAAGGTCCATTCTTTGCCCTACAGTAGCTCGAAGTCAAGAGGGAAGATAATTGTGCACAGTTTATTAGTTTAATGAACTAATTTATTAAAATGCCCATAAGTAAAGGCCTTATCTGATGCTCTTATACACATCATCTCTGTTATAACAAACGTATGAATTAAATCACACTCTTCTTACAGATCAGGAAACAATGACCCACAGAGTTGATTACAATCCTGGTCCACCTTGTGTTGAGAATCAGTGTCTGCCATATTTATGCTGTGTTCAGAACAGGGATGAATGTGCACTGTGCTAAGAGAGCACAGAGGAGGAATCTTTCCCTAGCAGGAGAAATATTCTGGCAGGGGAGAGCTTTCCAGGTGGGTAAATGGCTTGAACAGAAGCCCAAAGGCAAATGGGAAGTGGGAGGTGAGTTCTAGAGACAAGAAGACCAATTAACACATATAATAATCAGCCCCCTCCCTGTCGTCCACGTCCATGGGTCCTTTATGTATCTTCTTTGACTAATTTCTTCACCTTCTTTCAGTCAGTCCCTGCCTCTCCCCTCTGGATGGAGGAGGGCAAAGTTGGGGGGGGGGAGGAGTGGAACAACTGTAATAGCATAAACAATAAAAAAAATACAGAACACATGTAATAATGATAAAAAGAGAGGAAAGACTAATAACACATTTAGAGGCAAACATACAAGAATGGCAGAAACCTGAGAGTGATACATAATTAATTCATTCAGGCCTTGCCATTTCTCTTAGACCAATGTTGTCAAGCTTTTTTTTTTGTAATAGCAGGATCTCTTTTTAAAAAAGAAAAGTAAAAAGCAACCTAAAACAGTTCAGTTAAAAATAAACCTGTGATTGAGGCTGAGGTTGATTGGGGGCCTGGAGTCTTGCCCACCTGATCTTCTCTGCCTCCAAAAGGCAGAGCTTGAGGCAAATCTTCAGGGCTGCAGGATTTTTCAGAGCTCCCTGGTCCATAGAACACTGTGCAAAAAGTGACTGAGTTGGATAGAAATGAGTTGATCAAAGCACCCTGAAATTCTACACCTAATGGGCAGCTGTCTGAGGTCAGAGTTAGGTGATATTAATGGTGGCCAGGACAATAATTCAGGCTACTGCAAAGAGTGTAGTAACTCACAAAAATTAAAGGTCTGGGTAAGATCCACAAAGTCAAGGTAGTGGACTGGAACTGAAAAGTATAAAATACAGGTCAGGGGACAGAAGTACCCAAGAGGGAGGCATCGTTCCAGCATCTGTGATACAACTGCTTTTTGTGGACCTCTGGTGATTTTTATACCCAAGAGAGCTTGACCATCTGGCTTAGTCATTTGAACATCTCTGTATGGACATGTATTCTGTGTCAGCTACATCTTGGGGTTGGCCAGGGGATACAGCAGGAGGGTACAACCCCAGGGGCTTAATCATGTCCAGCTAGAAGAGTGATTTAAGCTTGAGAGTTTGGGGTAAGGCATCATCATCTAGCCATTTTTTCCTAAGGCACTGGGAGATCTCTGAGCTCAGAGACCTTGACGAGGACACTATTGGCTAAAAGTCAGTAGGTGTTGGAAGGGTTCAACTTGTATTAATCTGTAGAAATTTACCAATATACTTGATGGGTCTTGGCTTTGTATCCAGGCCCTAATGATATTAAGGTCACACTGCTCCTAGTTTTTAATTTCAAATTTCCCTTAATGAAGAATCTTCAGAGAATCAATAAAAAACGGTCTAGCTTGGCTGTTGATGAGAGAAATGGCCTGTCAGTTATGGAAGGAAAATATATGTTGAACTTTCCCATGTCAAAGAATAGCCTAGGTTATAGATTTTTCTTTGCAAACTGGGAATGTCTTTGTGTACAGTAGTTTGCATAATATTCACTAAAGGTTATTGGAATCTGATAAGCCTCTTTGTTGCTTATGAACAGACCGTGCATGCTGAGAGTAACAATCTAATTACCCAAACGGCCGGTATCCAAGATACTGTCTCCCAAGATGAATGCATTTGTGTTATGAGTTTCCCTCTGAGTGAGAGACAGTGGTCCTAAATAAAATGCACTGAACTGCTGCAACAAACAATGAAAATAAATCAACTTCTCCTGTCAGTTCTAGACTTGGGTGATTTCCATTGCAGATAGAGCAAGGCCAGCCCAGTGTGTTTGAATTAAAGCAAACCCTTTTGTGGACCATAAAGAACCACGGCAATCCTTTCTGGCTAATGCACTTGCTGCTCTTCCCAAAGCTTTGTCACCTGCAATTGTCCTTCTTAAAAATTATTATTCCTTTCTGCAGCTGTTCATTTCACCCTGTGGTTTTCTTCCCTGCTCAGATGCATTTGTGTAGTCCCCAAGGTCCTACCTGTGGCAAAGATGTTCTGAGATTGGGGTTGACTCTAACACAGTGATAAAAAAGTGACAGTGGAGCCACAGTGCCCAGGTTCGAATCCCAACCTCTCTATTTACTATGCATCCTTGCAGAGTGCTCAACCATTCTGTTCTGCTTAATTGCCTCTAAATGGGGATGATAATTGCAAAGATGTTTTTTATGAGGATAAAATGAGTTCTACATGTGGAATGTGTAGTACAGTGCCTGGCACAGAAGAGATTCTTGATAATGGGAGTTATTCTCTTTGCCATTACTGCCTAGTGTGACAGAAAGTGTCCTGGATGTAGAGTTAGAAGAACTGGGTCCACGTCCTAGTTTGACTGCCTGACTTCCCGATCTATGAATTTGAGCAATGTTATTCCAACTCTGTAGTCTGTTTCCCATCCATAAAAGGCAGTGACATCTACCTTATGGGGGTTCTGAGAAGATAAAGCAGGAAAGCATGTGGTCCAGGGCATACATTATGGAGCCATAGTGACCTGGGCACAAATGTCTGCTAGCTGTGTGGCCCCAGGTAGGTTACCTTTCTTTTCTAAACCTGAGGTTTATCCTCTGTAAAATGGGAACAGAAATGCTATTTGTGGTGGAGATTGAATGGTTTAGCACAGTTTCTAGCCTGTGTTCTATTGAGCAATCAACAAACAGTGGTGAGCAGTATCATCATTAAAGCTCTCAACCGACACTTGGCCTGCAGCTGACACTCAGTGCACCCGTTTCCCTCCCTCCCTTCGCTCACCTACCCCCTGGGACCTGCCAGCAGCCTCTTCCCCCTGAACCTTCATTAAAACCTGCTGCTTAAGGGAGTCACAGCTCTCAGACCCCTTCCTCCCAATATGAACTACACTGGGAGGGAACTCACCATGAGGTCTGAGCAAATGGAACCCATGGATTTGGAAATATTCTATGTGCTGATTGTGGTGATGGTTTAATGTGTGTATACATATCTGTCAAAACTCATTACATTTATAATTTAAATGGATATGGTTTCATGTATGTTAATTATACTTGAGTGAAATTATTTAAAAATATATATGATAACCACTAAATACACACACACACACACACACCACACAGCCTACTTCTGGATGGCTAAAATGAAAAAGACAGAAAATATCAAAGTTTGGTGAAGATATAAAGCAGTTGGAGCTATCATAATACTGTTGGTGGGAAGCTGAAGGGTACGACATTGGGAAAATCTTTTGCGGTAACTTTTAAAACTGAACATAAACATACCATTGACCCAACAATTACACTACTAATAAATAACCAATAGAAATGCAAACATATGTTCATCAAAAGATATCTAGGAGAATGTTCATAGTAGCACTGAAATATCGATAACCTTAAACTGGAAAACACCCAAGTGGCCACAAGAAAAGAATTGGTTGATCAATTGTGTATTAATACAATGGAACATTATATGTCAATGGCAATGAACAAACTGTCACCACACATCAGTATGGATGAAGCTCACCAATGCCCTGGTGAATGTAAGAAGACAGACACAAAGAGTAAATAGGTATAATTCCACTTGTTAAAAAAAATTCAAAACAGGCAAAAAATAGTGGCTAGAAGTCAAGACAGAGGTTACTGCATTGGGGGCAGTAGTGACAGAAAGGGAGACTAGGAGGGGATTCTGGGGTGTCGGTACTGCATTCTTTCTTCCTATCATTTCTCTCCTCATTGAATTTATTGGGGTGACACTGGTTAACAAAATTATACACTTGATGTGGGTGAGGGTTATGTGGGCACATCTGCTTTGTGAAAATCCATTGTGCGGTGGCCTATGATTTATGCCACTTTTGAAATGTGTGTTATAGTTGAATAACAAGTTTACTTGAAAAACATCTCAGCCCTGTTTAATACACTCACAGCTCACAACCAGTTGGTTTTGAATCTGTTTTAGGGGCACATGGGCTTCTTCGGAGGAAATAAGCTGTTACCATTGTAGTGTGTTGTGAATCTCTTCATGTTGGGTTGACCCCAGGTGGCATTTGCAAGGCCATATGGGGTTGTTATGATAGGCAGTGCAATATAAGGTGTTCTTTAACTCCCTGTTGATAGTGAAGGAGGAACCAGCCTCCGGAAAAGAAAGCATTCCGGGCCCAAGGCTGAGAAGCCCGGGAATGAGAGCAGGGGAGCCTTCTTCATTTGGTAGAGGTTTAGAGGGAAAGGTCTTTAGATTGTTTCACTTTACTCTGAGAGCCAGCTGTCTCTCTAGTTTGTGAAGCCGGGTGAGAGGAGACTGGAAGATACGCCCATGACGTAGAGGTAAGCCTGGGTGGTGGATGGTTGAAAGGCATTCTAGTTAACAGAGGGAGCTCGGGCCTTGCAGACACACAGGTCTGGACTTAAACTTGCACTCGTCACTTGGTGTATTCGGATGAACTTGGAGAAAATTATGAAAACTTCAGAGCCCCAGATTTCTTATGAAAAACAGAAGAGAGGTATTCCACACTTGGGGCAAGTATTAGCTTTAAAGGTCAGGGTTTTTCATACTTTCTTTGACCATGTTCTTCATTGAGATAAATATTTTACATTTTACATCAGGACCTAGTACAAGCTTACACACATACACACACATCTTACAAAGTAATACTTGTTATTTGTGATGAACTAATATTTTCAATCCTATTTTTTAAAATAAAGAGTGCCAGTGGCAACCATTTAAATCTATTTCATCACCTGCTAGTAAGCCCACAGTTTGAAAAACACTTGTCCAGGCACACAGTTATCAGGCATAACTAGAACCACCATAAGGGCCGGATAAAATAACTTCTTTAAAATTTCATAAGACTGAAATTTGCTGTTCACTAGCAAAGCTGGGGCATCCAAAGCAAAAATGCCTGAAAGGAGCGGTTCTCGGTGAAGCTGCTGGCTTTAGCAGTGGCTCTCAACCTTGGCGCCATACTAGCATCACCTCTTGGCCTTTAAAAACTCCCCAGCCCCAAGCCACACTCCAGGCCAATGAAATCGGAGTTCTAGAAGGTCCCACCAAAGCTCCAATGACACCTGAAGCTCCCCAGGTGACTCCCGTGTGCAGCCAAGACTACAAACCATTGGTGAACAGACCACACGGACAGTCTGTCCCTGTTTCAGCCCACGCTTGCTCTTCCACAGGGTCAGAGCCCACTGGACACTCAGCTCCCTGTTTGTCCAGGCCCTGGAGGCCCGTCAGGAGAATTATCGATGTCCCAGTGCTATTGATACCCACTGTAGGGAGAGGGGCGAGAACTCACTTTCTCTGGTTCTGAAGCATTGATTACACTTGAAATTATCTGTGAATTCATCTGAAATGACATGAATGGGCATCCTGCGACCTCCTTCAGGTTGAAATGAGCAGGGTAGTGTTGGTAAAGCACATCGAGAACCCTGGACCCAGTGATAGAGACGTTATGCTAATAAAGCTGTACCATTTGGAGTTACTACTGAGCAGAAATAAAGACAAGATTGGGTATCCTTCTAGGGTGTGCCCAGCTCACACACTCCGTTGCTGTCTCCTTAGCTTGTAGTGTGTCTCATCACGGGAGGGGCAGAGATTTAGTTAAATGAGAGACCAGAACTTTGCCCTTTTACCTGCATTCTGAAATATGCTTTTAAGCAAAACATCTCATGGGCCACAAGAGACTTTCCCGATCACACTGGAACACAATTATAAAGATGGACTAAATTGGCAATCTAATTGCAGTTTTATGAGAACTCTCTTCCTACTAAAAAAAACGTGGCTGAAAATTGACACAACAGAAATGCTCAGCAAGTTTTCTTTTTTTGATTTTTTTTGCAAGTTACCTCTTGCAAATGAGCATGTGAAAACAAAGGTTTATTTGTTTGTGTTATTTCTTATATAAAAATGTCCTTTCATTTGGCATTTTTATTCATGCGAAACCACAGGGGAAGAGGGAAAGAGGACGGAGAGAGCACAGAGAGGACGTCCGTCTTTCGTGTGCCGTTCTGATCAGTCACTTCATTTATCCCATGACCCCAGGCTCAGGCATTACTGCATGATGGGGCTCTCGGGCTCAGATCTCCGAGACCCATTTATGCTTCCCGAAATATGTGCTGTGATTAATAATGGATGGTTAGCCACATAGTTAAGTAGAATGATTGGCATTTTTTATTGTTGTCTTTAAGACTAATTTAATGAAACTGGCTGACCAGAGAGCAGAGGTTTGTTGCTGGACTGGCTAGCAAATGCTTGCCTATTTATAAACCAAGAAAGCCCTCCTTCCAAAGTTCAAGCTCTTGGTGCTCCCTGGAAATTTGTTCCCTTGGATGTGGTGCTTACGTCCTTTGGAGGCTATGGCCGCTGAGTCTTTCCTTCTTTTTCCTCTAAGGATATTTCACCCTTTTGGTAATTGTGGAAAGTTAATACTGACACATGTATCCCCCTAGGCAGGCCACTTAACTGGAAATTAACCACTGCTGTGGTGCTGATGGTAACCCATGGGCCAGGTTAAGTTTGGGAAGGATGGGATGAAGTTTGGTAGCTAAAAACTCCACTAAAGAATGTGGAGTAAAGAAACACCTAAGCCACAACCTAAGCGTTAAAAACAAATGTAGAAAGCCTGACGCACAGTGAAGATTACGAGCATGTGCAAGTGTGGATGTTGAGATGTGTACTGAGTGTGGGACAGGGACTGAGGCTGAGGGAAGGTGGGTTTCTCTGTGACAGCAGGAGAGTGGGGTGGGCTTGGGGGAATTCAAGTTTACTGCCCTCCTATCGTGTGCCAGACGCTGACAGGGGCTTCGTAAACTGACTTATTCCACACTCATACCACCCTTTCATGGTGGTGCCTCAGCTGGCTTTCTTTCACCTCCTGCCTCCTACCTCCCACCTCCCACCCCAGACTCCCTCTCACCTTGTTCTGTGCCCCTCCTCGGGGAACCGCATAAGCAGGCTCCCTGATCTAGGGCTTTCTCTAGGGTTTGGCCAATAGTTTAGCACCAAAAGGAAACAGAACAGGAGGAAAGTAGTTAATTTAGTCTTCTGGTCTGTTCCTATGAAGCTGCCAAGGGTTGGCTGTAGCTCTCTACCCCAAACCGCAGCCCTTGGCAGCTTACTCTTTGCAAAGTTGCCCTCTCTGGGTTCTGAAAACTGTCCCTTCTCCCAGCCACTCAGGCCCGAGACTGCTCACAGCCCCCCACTGCCAGTGCAGTCACTGCGCCAGCCCTGCTGGTTTCCCCAAGCCCTGCCAACACCCTGTCAATAATCCCTTTATTGAAATCACCCCACCACCCAGCTCGAGCGGGCCATCTAATTCCTGTCTTGGCCCTGGCCGAGACGGTATCCCAGCCCTGTGTGTAGAGATGAAGTTCTGAAAATTCAGATGGCATAAGTAACTTGGCTGAGGTTATGTAAGGGGTAACTGGCAAGATTGTGTTCTGTCCTATGTGAACACAAAGCAAGTATCCTCAGACATCTCCATAAGTGACATCCACAGTTGTGGCTCGAGTTTTCTCAAAGGGGACTGGACAACAGCTCAGGTGGACGTATGAAGCCACTGAGGGGGAACAGTGCTGGCCGGCACTTGTGATGCTCCCCATGGGTCAGTCACCTACTCTGCTACAAAAGGATGTTAAATAGGGGGATGAAGGCATCAGCACATCTTAGAACGATAGGGTTGTGGAGATACCAAGGTCATCTAGAACCAAAGTAGAGCTCCTCAGAGACAGGAAACTACCACAGTCTGACACTTGCCTTTGCACTGTCAGCATCTAGCAACTCACCAAGGGATTCTCGCTTTCCCCCAGTACTTCCTCAAACCTTTGCAGTCCAATAGGAATTAAAGATGAACAGGAGTGCTGCATAGTGAAACTTATGCTGGGGGAGCTACTCATCCCATTAAAAATAGTAGTACAGATAATATTTATTGGGTGGTTTGTATGTGCTCAGTACCGTGGTCCTGACTGTGTATACAGGAAAGTACGTAGCTCTTCCCAAACCTATGTGGTAGGTCCTGGTAATGCTCTCCATTTTACAAATGAAGAGACTGGGCTGTAGGTGGGACTCGGGAACTCGCCTAAAGTCTTACCGCTAGTCAATGGTAGAACTGGGACTTAAATCCAGATCCGTTTGACAGCAATGTCCTTTGAACCATTATACAGCATAGGTGTATAGGTAGCTATGTAGGTATTCTTCTCTTCCTTTCTATTTCTCCTCTAATATAGGTAATACAGTTGCAATTATCTGATGAATACGACCCATGTTCCATCCCCTCCTTAATTACACAAGTTCTCTTATTTCTCCTCAATCACCCAAAGGATATCCTTTCAAAAATGGGAGGGCTCCTTTCTCCTTGCATAAGCAAGATGCTGTCTTTGATCTGCCATGGCTGGCTTTGAAATTATTGAATATAGATATTATCCAACTTTCTCATCCATTCTTTAAATGGAGAGAGCAGGTTCGTACTAAAAGTAATGGACCAATACATAAGATGCACTAAGAGCTCTCTCATTCAATACTTTCCCAGAACATAGGAGTATTTCCAATTATCTTGCTTTTCTTTAAACTAGAATCAACAAATAAATAACAGATGTTGATTTCCATGGAAGGCTACTTACTGAACCCTGGCTGTTCTTGCTTATTGGAAACCATTTAGCAGGGGATCATTGTGTTTCTGTTACCATGACAATATTTGGTCTCTTCCCAGGTTTTCTTTCTCCAGGTCTGAGGCACACTTTACACACTAGTTGTGTATGATGTGTATCTTAAGGGGATTTTGTTTACTGGCCTTTATCAGAAGTGTGTTGTCCATCTGATTATTAAAGCTTGTCAGGTTGTGCTTTGTAGCACTATTGATACTTCCACTATTTATGCTTCAGATTTCAGGTGAAGGTTCACTTACTACCAGCTGCTTTCTCCACTCTGCAGGACTATCCTAGACTGCTAAGGTCCCTTCACTTTTTCACAATCAGTGTAGTTTTATTTTTTAAAAAGTAGACTTATTTTTAGAGAAGTTTCGGGTTCACAGAAAGATTGAACAGAGGTTATAGTTTCTACATACCCTCTGCCTCCCCTCAAAACCTCCCCCCACTATCACATCCTCAGCACAGTTGTATATTTGTTATAATGGATGAACTCCCACTGACCCATAACTATCACCCTGAGTCAATAGTTTACATTAGGGTGCAGTCGAGGTGTTGTACATCCTGTTGGTTTTATCAGATACGCAATGATATGTGTCCACCATCATAGTATCATACAAAGTAGTTCCACTGCCCTAAGAATCCTCTGTGTTCTGCTTGTTCACTCCTTCCTCCCCACCAACCCTGGCAATCACTGACTCTTTTACTGTCTCCAGAGTTTTGCCTTATCTAGGATGTCATATAGTTGAAATAATATACTATGTAGTCTTTTCAGATTGGCTTCTTTCACTTATTAATATGTGTGTAAGTCTCCTCCAGGAAAAGATCTTTTAATGGTTTGATAGCCCATTTTGCTTTAGCACTAAATAATCTATCGTATGGTGCACTACAGTTATTTTTATTTATCCATTGACCTAATGAAGGCCATCTTGCTTGCTTTCAGTTTTGGCAACTATGAATGAGGCTGCTATTAACATCTGTGTGCATGTTTGGTGTGAACACAAGTTTTCAATTCATTTGGGTAAATACAAATGATGAGCATGATTACTGCCAAACTACCTCCCCAAGTGACTGCTATTTTGCATCCCCACTGGCGCTGAATGAGAGTTCCTGTTGCTCCATGTCCTTGTCAGCATTTGGTGGTATCCATGTTTTGGATTTTGACCATTCTAATTGGAGTGTACTGGTATCTCATTGTTTTAATTTGCAATTCCCTCATGGCATATGATATAGAGCATCTTTTCATATGCTTATTTGCTATCTGTATACCTTCTTTGGTGAGGTGTCTGTTTGGGTTTTCTGCTCATTTTTTAATCAAGTTGTTTTCCTGTGCTGTCGTTTAATGCCTGTGTTCCTGCAGTAATAGAAGATCTCTGAAGGCCGGACCTGTGATTCTTCTCTCACGGTTGTATTCTGAGCACCTAGCTCAGGGCCTGCAGAGGTACAATAAATGTTTAATGAAGAATGAGGGTGTGCACGAATGTGAACACAGCTATAGTGATAAATGAAGAGTCAACCTGGAAGCACTGATACTCATATTTGCCAATGTACTCACTTTGAGGCCATGAGTAATTTAGTCTGAGCCTTTGTTTCTTAAACTCTTAAGTGAAGATAATTATAAACCAAACTTTTTGTTATGAGAATGATAGGAAATAATGTGTGAAAAATTCTTTATGAAGTGAAGTCTAGATACCTAAAAGATATTACTCATTATAAAGTCCAGCAAATTTGGCCTTAAATAAACACTGCAGGAAAACTTCAGGTGTAGGGTAACTGACATCTATGTCAGTATTTGCATTCTGGTTACAGAAAAGCTTAGTGACAGCTGCTGTTAGATGGGTGTGGTCTCTACGCCCAGTGTCTTGCTGTACATGATTTCTAATCATTGCAGCCACCCTGCCCTATAAAAATAATGTTCTCTCTTTTGCAAATGGAATGTGAAGCTCTAAGAACTTAAACAACTTGTGCAAGATCACAGGGTCTGAGCAGAAATTTGAACCCAGATAGGTTTGACAGCAAATGCTAAGTACTTTCTACTTTTCCTGAATGGCCCAAATAAAAACCTTTAGTCTGCATATTTCTAGAGATTCCCAGAAGGATAAGTCTGTACAAGAAAAAAAGTTGAGAAACTAGGGAGTTCCATTGATTGCTTTGTGTGGTCTTGTATCTCTACCACGTGCTGTCTTCGTGTGAGCTGTGTGTACTGGGAGGACAGGAGCCTGCGGCTCTCAGTCCTCATGCAGAAAAGGACAACAAGGGCTCCAGCAGGGACAGTTATGGACAGCTATGCTTCCCTCCATGGAATTGCATGTTTCAGTCTAAGGACCAGATTTGAAAGCATGAATGTGTTTATTCTTTACCCACCGGCCTGACGGTAAATCTAAAGCTCAGAACTGACCTGATAGAATTTTCTTTATTACCTACAGCAGGACTGCTTATTTATACATTTCCAGTGACTAAAAGACTGGACTGTTGAGAGCTGCTTGCACAGTGGCCCTTCTCCCCTCTCCCCCCACCCTGCTACATCCACAAACCTTTGTTAGAGAAAGATTAGGAGGCCACCTGGAGCACAGAACACCTTAGACGGGAGGGTTTGGAGCTGTAGCTATTCCTGTATACTCAGCCCCAACACAACAGATGCAGATCTAAAGGAGTCTGTTTGAACGAGTCGGGGCAAATTTTAGGAGCTCGACAATTGCTCGGATTTCAATTTTAGTCTCGAGCCTGCAAATGTGTTTGGTGCTTTTTCTGCTGCCTAGGTATAGTATTCTCCCAAAGAATCCTGGTTCTCACCCTGTTTCCCACCCCCACCCCCCCAAAATCTCTCAGAGGCAGAAATAATTCTCCTCTCTATATTGCTGGAGATTTCTCCTTATAGAATGTATCATTTCAACTATGATAAGACTAGAAAATGGTAAGTGTTCTCTTTACTGAAGGGCTACAGACAAAAATGACCTTTCTCCCCAGCTCTACCCCTCTGCCTGCCCCTGGCCTGGCCATCATCCCTGTCTGAAAACGTTTGATGAGGTCTGTGAGGGCTTCGAATGGGAAAGGGTGTCCCCATCACCAAGTCTGACACCTGCCCTGCATCAGTGCATTTTATTGTCCTTATCTGCTTATTGGATTACCATTAGCTGCTTGTCTTGACAATGCACAGCCATAAACGTAATTTACTGGATTTTGAAACTGTGAGCCAAGGCTTGTTTATATCATTCTTTGTTTCCAGGCGGGATTTAGGAGTACCTATGTTTCATTAAGTAATCCTTCCTCTGCCCCACTCCGAGCCAGGGAGCATATTTCCCAGCTCCTTTCCCCTTTATTTCCCTGACAAAGGGGCCCAAATAGAAATGAGGCCCAAATAGAGGCCCAAATGGTTTATATGCTTTAGTTTTTTTTTTTTCTGAAACAGAAGGATATGGCATTTGAGCAAAATATAGTACTTCCTTCACAGTGGCTTGTATGTTAGTGATGAGCATGAGCCAAAGAAAAATTCAAAAATATTCCTGACACCTATGTCTCATATATGTGCCAGTGAAGTTTTCGGAGTTCATGAAGTAAAAATCCTTTCCTATCTTACCCTTAATATATGCATGTCGTTCTTCATCTCTGCAGTGTGTATCTATCTTACAAGCCCTCGAAGACAAAGCACCTACAAATTGGGTTCCAGTTGCCAGACATGGAATCCGCTATTGGCAAAAATGCTCTGGAAGTTTTTTGAAATGCTTCCCTAACTTGCTCTAAGACTACTAACACCCTTTGCCTGGGAATGCTTTCCCTGTAGTTAACTGGCATTTGTGTCTGAAAGCCTTTCTTGGAATCTGATAGAAAACACTCAGGGGCAGGACATGAACACCTGGGTTGAAAATTTTTACTTGGGGTTGAAAGCATATCCAGGAATATAATTCAGCGGCTTGGGCATGCAAGGACTTCAAGAGTTGCAACTCTGCTAATAGACTCACCAGCCACTCTTTACAGAACTCCTGTCAAGCTCTTCATAAACAAACGGGGAGGACCCGCCCTTCTCCTGGGCACTAAACAGACGCCCTCTTTTCTTCAGCTCTCAGAACCCCCGGAGGGACCCCAAGGCACCGATCCAGGCTGCCTTCTGGCCTCTAACGCTCCTGGGTTATCACAATTTTACCTTTGAAGTTGGGAGTAGGGACAGCTCATTCATTCACAGAGGCAGATACAAAGAAAGAACATTTGCATGTAATTGTATTATTTTTTCCAAGTGCACTTAAGAAAACAAAACATTCAGAAGTCCTCGGAATTCATCACCCAAATGTGTCAAACTTGAGGAGTGTGACTTTTCTCAGTACTGCTTGGTGGGATAACACAAGCCACCATCCCACCCTCCTTGAGATGCTCCTCCATATTGCAGGAGATTTCTGGGGAGCTCTTGAGTCCACAAAGCACCCAGTTTGGTAACAGCTTTAGGTTTTCTTTGGTTGTTTTCCTTCACCCCACACTGGAAATCAGTTCAAAACCTTTCTTCCTTCAGAGTGCTAAGACTTCTGTGTGTAGCAAAATTCACAGAAAGGTTGAAATAACAAGAAGGTTCCTGTGTAGTTGGGCACAGGCAACCACTTCCCCTCGGGCATTAGATGTCACTCTACACATGTTTCATCAGACATTCCTCACCACAGACAATGTATCAGGAGCCAGGACTCCATGGTGCCGTTTTGGTGGGATCTTTGGGAGCCTCCTTTTCCCTTGATAGTCTCTCTGCCTCCCTGCTTCTTATCTCCAAAACTTAAATTCCTTACATGTCACTTCAGCTCTTGACTTTCCACTGCACGTTGATTTACAGGACTATTGGGGCATAGTCAGCCCGTACTGAGGTCTTCTAAAAAACCAAGGATGCTCTATTCCACCCAGCTATCCACATTATATTGGCGCAAACTAAGGGGCATATTAAAATACTTAACAATTGATACAGCATTGCCCTTCTCAATCAGAGTGCAAGGCATAAACCTCCATGTGACCATGACCAAACCATGTCTACCACTGAAATTCAACTATGGGACAAAAAGCACAAGCAGAAACAGTGGAATTATGGTTTTCCTAGGCAGGAGTTGCCCTCCAAACTCTGTGGGCACAAAAGTAGTTTAAAGACATCGTCTCCCACTGGCCAGAGCAAGTCACTTGTTTTCTTTTCTCCTTCATTACATTACACAGATATTCTTGATATTATGTATCAGTACATGGAATATCTAGAAATGGGAAGTGAACATTTATTAAGGGCCTGTCATGAGCTGGGTGCCAGCCATATGTTATTTAAACCTCATACACTGATACCTGGAGGCAGATGACATAATCCACATTTACTGAGGGAAGAATGGGAGGCTCAGAGGCTTGAAGTTGCTCAGTAACCTGCCCAAGATCACACTCCTAGTCAGTGATAGAGATGAAATTTGATCCAATGTCTGGTTGATTTTTTTGGTCCATGCCTTTCCCTACACACACAAGAGTGAGCATTCCCCAGAGTAGTTTCTTCCAGCCCCTCTCCCGTGCCTTCTGGATAGACGGGGATTATAATTCAGGCAGGTGAAGAACGTAGGAAGCCGATGGCTCCCAATAGTTTCAGCTTCTACCTCCTGTCTTCTAAGCATATATTGAACTCCTTAGAGAAAAAGTTTACTCTCCCGTCTATAAAAGCTCTTGAGTTCTCCAAAGCTGTACAGCTGTGTGAAGCACACTATACCCTCCTCCCCAAGCCTTGCTATAGAACATTCACTTTATAGAAAGGCCTGGGCTTCATCCACAGATACTCATTGCATTGTCTTTCAAACATCTATTGATTGGCACAATTCATTAATATATCCCCACTAGTGTTGTTAATATTCTGGGTAAGATATTATAATAAATAAAATAACCCAGAATGTAGAAATGTTCTCATTTCCCCATTCAAGCAGAAGTTTAAGAATTTCTTTCCTCATGTCCTCCCACTTCCTGCACTGACCCTTCTGAGGTCAGTATCTTGTCCACTCACGTGGGATATTGATAGGGTGCCCAATGCCCATGTTGGGAAGGTGGGGATCGGAGATGGTTCTGAGCGGCACAGGCTCTCCTTGTTCCTGTGCCTCTCTGATTACAACCATGTCTGCAGATGGATACACATCTGCTGGCTCATGCCAATGGAGAAACAAGAAAACTTTTTTTCTTTGGCATCTTACAGTTACCACATTTCTCAAAAACTTCTTCTCTGGGGGGAAAGCAGAAAAGATTCACTGACAGATCAGATCAGAATTAGCCATTTAAGAATTATGTCAATTGACACTAATAAAAGATAAGTTTTCCCTGTCAGTGAACTTCAAAAGTTTCAAGGGAAATCCTTAGGTTGCTGCTGGGACAAAACCATGGCAGACAAGCCACCATCATCTCCCATGGGGACTAGGGTATTCACCTCCTGGCTGGTCTCCACTGCTCCCACCATGCGACGGGGCTCCCAAGGCCACTCTCAGGCTCAGTGATTTGGTAGGAGGGCTCACAGGGCTCAGAAAGTCTGTTATATTCATGATGCAATTTATTGTAGCAAAAGCATGCAGGTGGAAAGCAACACAGGGAAAAGGCCCATGGGCCAAGTCCGCGAGGAACCAAGCCCAAGCTCCCATATGCACCTTCCTTAGGACATGTCTAATTCTCTCCGCAATGATGTATGACAACAACACATGTGAAGTATTTCGACCAGGAAAGCCTTGGTGTCCAGGGTTCTTATTGGGGGGTCAATCATGTAGGCTTGTGGTATCTGTGGGGCTGACCCCCAGCTACTCAGACTTCAGGCCTCTTACCTGGTGAGACTGGAACAGCCTGGCCCAAGTCCTCAGGGACAATGCTACCATCAAGCAGGGTATTCCAGGGGCTCAGAGGCTAACTCCCAAAAGTCCAACAAGGGCCTCTCCTGAAGCTAAGTTTTCTGTTGTTGTTATTATTGTTGAATGTACAAGGTTCGGCAACCCAGCCCTGCTGAGTTAACCCTTTCCTGCCCACACCCTCACTTCCCTTGAGGCTATTCTTTGCACAGCCAAAGGGATTCTATTTAAAACTGAATGAAGTTAGATAACATCATTCCTCTGTTTCCTTTGCTCTTTTCTATTGCTAACACAACCTTTCTGACTACATGATCTAGCTTGGTATCATGCCTTTGTTCTCCTTATTCCCTCCTCCTTTGCTCACTCCACTCCAGCCCATTTGCTATCCCCCTGTTTCTTAAAACCACAGGTAAATTCTTACCTCAGGGCCTTTGTTCCCTCTCCCAAGAGTGCTTGTCCCTACGATATACACACTACTTCCTTCCTGTCACACCATCTAACATTTAACTGCATTTCTAGAACATCACCTATCTTACCCCTACCTGTTTTTCCTCTTGACTTACCATTAACTATTATACTTTATAACTTCTTTATTGTTCATTGCTGGTCTCCTCTCTAGCATATAAACTTCTTATGTATTTTGTCTGTTCCCTGACCTATCCCTAGTGCCTAGAACGAGTGCATGGCGTACTCAATAATATTTGTTGACTAGATAGTGAGGCAAAGGTGGTTTCATACATCCTCAGAAGGAGGAAACAATTATCATCATTATCATCGATGAAGTCTGACTCTTTTCTGGCTATTTTATAGATTACCAAGAGTTTTTACATCTGTTAACCAGCTGGTCCTCACCACACTGTGAGACAGTTATCATGAGTGGTGAGTCTTTCTTCTGTACTTGCGTGGGTTGTGGGAAAAGGCAAGCAGAAGAAAAGGCAGGGAGATCTAGATGAAAGATCCTTGGATTCAATGTCAAAACACTTTGAGTCTTCCACAACCTTCCATGCTAAAAGGCTTGCATGAATCACTTTTCCATTTAAGGATCCAGTTTCTCTTTGTTTATAAAATAAAGAGGTTTAACCTGTATTTGATCTTTTTAAATCATGCACCTTCCAGCGGCTAGTTGGAAAATTCCATCCAGTTGTAGCTCCAGTGTGGTTTCTTTTAACTCACACTGTCCACCTCTCTTCTGAGAAATGGCAGCTTGGGTCCACAGTCTTCTTTCTTTTCAAGCTCCTGTGATTGTAGGTGGGGCTCTAGGCCTGTCTAGAGATTCACCCTACGCTTTCTGTGGCAAACCCTGCTATTGTAACCATGGAGGGTCAGCAAGTCCCTTCTAAGTCCACCCCTTTATTCTAACCAGAAGTCTTTTGTGCTCACAAATATGCAACAATGTTTTAATATCCTGGAGAAATGTTTTATGTATAAAAAGCAGCATCCAAAAGTAAATCTAAAGTATTGTCTCAATTACATAAAAACATGTATAACAAAAAGACTGGAAGAAAGTATGCAACATGTCAATTGTGGTTTCCTCTATTTAGTTAGCTTATGCTTTTCCCTATGTAGCTATTTGTTCATTTCTTTACTGTTAAAATATTCTAAAATAAATATTATTGCTAACTACTTAGATTGCTAACTAAATTACTAATTAAACATTTTCATATAAAACCAAAAATATAATAAAAAACATAAAATATAAAGATTATGTAAATTATATATGTATATAATTCATAGTATCTATTTTTATTTTCCAAGGAAATTGTTTGAGATTCTGATCATAGCTGAGAAGAAAATTGTGAAGTCTGTATTTCCTCTGCTTGTGCTTCATTTCTGCACTTAAGCAATCTCAACAGGTGACCAAGCTATCCTTTTAGGAATGTAAGCTGCAGGATCAGAGATTTATTGGAGGAGAGTAGACATTAGAATCACAAGTCTTAATGCAACTTAAGTTGCTTCCAGAGCTATCTTTTGCTCCAGTATAAATGAGTTTTCACTCACCACAGTTCACTGGGAAGTAACTCAGAACCAGAAGGCTTTTCTCTCTATCTGTTCTAGGACAAAAAGACTCAATTAGGAACAAGTTCTTGTTCAAAATGGACCCACCCAGTGGTGTTGACAGTGGTTCAAACCAATGTAGGACCATTCCAGAGCAAACTGCGTGCGCACACATGTGAGAGAGAAAAAGAGGGAAGGGGAGAGAGATGGAAAGTCAGAGAGAGAGACTTTTCACATTCCCTTAACTTGAGTCAGGACCCAGTACTTTCTCTCTGCCCATAAGTAAGTGTTGTTCATTTTTGGGAAGCCACAATGTACAGGAACAAGGACAACACAACCCTAAGTGAGTAAGTGAGCCATTTCTATGTTTCATTTACATTCCACTATTTTACGAAGTGGGAGATACCTGAATTTAATCCTCCATTCCCCACCCCCCTCTCTCTCATATGCCAAAGTTGATGGAAAAGCAAAATCTGCTTTCCCAGGCAGCACGTTTTATGGGAGGATGATGCATAGGTGTGACCATCTCTATCTGTGTGTATTTTGGGTAAACATTTCAACTTCCATTATTGATGTTAATTTACTCAGTTTATACCTTTGCCAGCCAGCCTCTGCCTAAGCATCCAAGGGACTGGAATGCAACTGAGCTTCTGGTAACACAATAATCACCTAATTGTGTCCTGTATCAGTGTGTATCAGTGTATAGGGAAGTTCACCTTCCCTATAAAATTACAAGCACTTAAAGGGTAGAGACTGGATGTACTTTAAAAAAAGAATTCCTGTATCCCATCATGTGTTGCTGTAACAAGATGTGACAGTTTGTCACCAGACTACCTACAACTGGGGACTAAGTGGCCTGTGGTTACTGGAGGAGTAGGCACAGGGAAGGGCAGAGAACTAAAGTGCACTGAGTGCCAGCTTTTGACAGTCACTGGTCTAAGTACATCACAGAAGTTAACTTCCCCCCATAGGACCTTTTAGGTGCATGTTATTACCTCACTTTACAGATGAGGAAAAGGAGACTTGAGAGAGTGAAAACATTTATAAGTGGAAGCATTAGGATTCAAAAGCATTTCAGTCTAATGCTCCAATTCTAAATCTTGTAATTGTTCCATGACTTCAAAAGGCCTTTGACTTGGAAATTTCCTCCAGATTATCTGACAGTCATGGCAAGAAACGTACCACACCCCTCTTGCTTTTCTGTAGGGTCCACTTCCCCATTTGTGAGGGTGTCCTGAACCTGGGGAGAAACTATGTTTATTTTGAAACTTGGCTTTGAATATTATACCCCCCCCAACTGAAATCCTAAAGGGCATTAAAGAGCCCGCTAGGGGCTGATAGCTCTAGTGTTTGCAAGTTGATCCCTGCCCAAATTGAGGTCACTTTTCAGAAAGTAACAGATCAAGGTAATGAATGGCCTTTCTTTATCTCTGCTTTCTTACATTTCTCATGGCAGATTACACAGCTGTCAACAACATGTCAATCAAATCTTAAGTATTAATTATTTAAACCTCAGGCAGGACATTTAAAAATGGACACATTGGGTGGACATCTCAGAATGTGTTTGCTGGTGCACACGATAGCCCGTAAACAAAGCGTCTGCACACGGTCCAGTTCCGTCACTGACTCCAGAAATGAAACGTGCTGGAGCAGTTTAAAAGGACGTTCTTGCGGCACTGTATCAATCACCCTACCGAGCCAGCCTCTCTCCCTCCTGCTCACAACATCGTAGGCAGCTGGTGCTCTTGGAGACACATCTTGTCTACTTAGGGAAAGGAGGGAAACTGGGAAGGGCTGTTGGAAATTAGAGAAATGAAGCACTCTCCGGGCTCCATGCAGCCAAACTACTGCTCATATGGGGGAAGGTGAGATTGGGAATTTAGAGAAGAGGAGACAGAAATAAACAAAATGACCCCATCACAGCCGGGACCCCTGACTTCTCCAGTGGGAGTGTGAGGTTCTCTCCTAACCTTTTTTTTTACCCCCCAGCTTACTCCAAAATTATCTGCTTGCAAAGAGCTTGGTAGCAGCCTTTGCTCACTTGAATGTTATTCAAGCAAACCTGTGCAGAAGGAGCTCACCCTGAGATTTCATGTTGCCCTTGCCATTAGCCAAACGAGCATCTGGAAACAGGGCAAGCATGAGTGTGCCTGCCCAGGTGCAGTGGAGACTTGAGGAAAAAACCATTCTGGACGGCACATGGATGGTCAAATGCAGGGAGCTGACAGACAGCCCAGTGTGCTTTGTGCTTTTCCAAAATGGGAACTGGCCATGGAGCTCCGTGCCCATGATTTCTGTCAAGTTCTTTCCTCTGAGACTTTATTTTCTTTGTTCTTTTTTTTTTTTCCGAGAAATCTGAACTTGAGACATGGTGGGTTGTTAATCAAAAACACAATAAAACGTCAATATTTACTTAAAATTAGACTCTCATCCCTTAAACATTGAGCGACCACATGAAATGAAACACCCTCATGCAGACAAGGCACAGGGGATTGTGTAACCCAGACTGCCTGCTTCTCTTCTTCCTAATGAAACAGCCTCGTCTCTGGTTTTATGGGCACAGCTGAATCTGGGAAAGGCACAGGTCAGCTTCCTTCCTGGGGAACAGGCTGGTGGAATTCCTCCATTCTGAGCTGCTTCTCTTCCCTTCATTCCCTCTTCTGAGTTCTTCCTTCATTCTTCAGTGAAGGAGAAACTGATTAACAGTGCAAATAAACTTAAAATGAAGTCTTTAACTCTATCCCTTATGTTGATGACTTCTTCCCACATGAGTTCCTATGTGTCACACTCTGGTTCTTCCTATGCTGTCTTAGATGTTCGCCTACTTTCACAAGCAGACATTCTCAGACATGTCA
Organism: Desmodus rotundus; assembly: GCF_022682495.2. Lineage (NCBI taxonomy): Eukaryota > Metazoa > Chordata > Mammalia > Chiroptera > Phyllostomidae > Desmodus > Desmodus rotundus. The sequence goes on from NC_071387.1 coordinate 35,398,420, forward strand.
TTGCTGTGTTCCTAAGGTCAGTTGTGGGTTTGTGTTAGTACCCAGAATAGGTTGTGTATGGAAGTTGGGTCTTAAGACCAGCTCACCAGGGTCTGATGTTCGCTGAGATCATAAGAGAACCTGACCGCTGAGACTGGGACTGTTGCTATGTGGACTTACCCCTTGATCCCAACTTGCTAAGGCAGAAACAAGGTTGACATTTTGCAGAGAAATGGGAAATATCCCCACCAAAGAGGTGAAGGAAAGCCGTGTGTTTGGGTGGAGAAGGGATGGAAATGCAGAGGGCCTGGACTGAGGCACTGAGGTGAGCCTGAGGTACAATGGACCCAAGCTATTTCTCCCTGTCTGACCTTGATCTTAGCTGAATGCTAAAGAGAAGAATAAACATGAAGTGACAATTCATCTATGTATTATTCTAGACAGAAGGCAGTTTAAGTGACTTTTCCTTCCACCAATTTTATTTTCTCCCTGTGGTTCTCTCATACTCCCACAGGCCAAAGGCTTTAAAAAAAGAGCAGAGTTGGACGGGGCAGACGAGAGCAATGGGGGGGAAAATGGGGATAAGTATAACTGAACAACAATAAAAAATCTCACAAAGGAAAAAAGGAAAGAAAGAAATAAGTCTCTGCTGGACAGTTTTAGGCAACATGGCTGTTTGGAGAAGGTTAGAAAGAAGAGTTCCTCACAGATCACATCAATTATCATCAAGACAGCTGCTGACTGTCTTTGTGAAGTTCAACTAGGCAGGGTCGAGACAAACCCGGGTTGGATCAGCCGCTCTGGAGAAGGTAATTGGTGAGGTAGAGAGACCATTGGTCAGGAGGGAAACCAGGACGAGATGGGTTTCTTTCATTCATGCCCCATTTTTTTTTTCCAGCTGCTTACACCTAGGATTGCCTCCCAAGCCTTGGCGCCAGCCTACCAGGCCTCGGAGCTGGGCATTGCTCAAGTGTCCAAACAGCTTTTCAGTTCATCGGCGTGCACGTCTGGGATGTGCAGCTGGATTCAGAACTTTCCTGTGGACTCTGGCACTGGGCAGAGTGTTAGGACTGTCAGCACTGACTCAGCGTGATGGGGTTATAGCACACGTTTCCTCGGAAGGAGATTCTCACTCCATCAACACCTGCAGCCCAAGGCAGGATAAGCAGCCTCTGCTCCACTCAGGCAGAGTGAGGTCATAATGAAGTTTTATGAACAAGCACAGCGCAGCAAGTCCAGATGTCTGTCAGCCACGAACTGGTGTTTTCTGTCCAGAGGAGAGCAGTGAATGACAGGGTGTGATTGGGAATTCACAGATCTAACTGGCTGCTTCCCATCTCCTCGGCAGCCCATGGCTGCCTCATGGCACTCACAAGTCACCACAACTGCAAAAGCAAGGCAGGCAGATGAAGCATTCCCACCTTCTCTTCTACCACCCACTTCTTCAGTGTGTCTGACTCTTGAACAACAGCAACAACCATGTGTGGAATATTTATGAGGTGCCAAGAACTTTATATACATTGGCTCACTTAACCATTATGACAACCCAATGGTGTATTATTCTTACTGAAATGTGAAGCAAAGGAAACTAAGCTCAGAGATAGTGATTATCTCAGCCTAGTAAGTGGCCAAATGAGATTCAGTGTCATTTCTCTCTGACTTCAAAGCCCATGCTCTTCATGAGCACATTGTGCTACCACCCAAACTCTTTTACCTCTACTCCCAAGATTTTTAAGGAGTTACAGCTGTAGACATAGCATCTAACACCTGAATTATCGAGGATACAGTGTGACTGCTGTAACAACTCCCACCCCTTGTGCCATTTAGAAGTTTAATTTTTCTCAATCCAAACAAAAGTGATCCAACATTTATGTGGCAACTCCACAGCGTCTTGTTGATACTACAGTCCCCTTCTCATCAGTGTGGCCCAATGCGGTTCTTCAGGATATCTGCTTCCAATTGGCAAAATGAAGAAAAATGTGGCAGACAGGGCACACTCCCCAAATAGAAATATCTAACTGACCCAAACTTATAAAGCCATACATAGCAACAAGGATAGCTTAAAAATTAGCTTTTATTTTGAACATTTATATGGATGATTAAAATCTAGTGCCAAAAAAAAAGCACAGAAGAAGGAAACGGGACATTCTAAAGGGAACTAGTCAAGGGTACAGATAACATAAATCTGAGGTACAACCAAGTCATACTCTCGGGAAGGGAGGGAGAGAGGGGAAAGGGGAGATTTTCTGTCTGTATATCTGTATCTATGTCTGTATCTATAGCTATAGAGACAGAGAGGGGAGAGAGAGAGAGACAAAGATATTGGTAAAGGAACCGGTGATTTATGTCTCCCTCACTTCTGTTCACAGACCGCTGGACAGAAATGTCACATGATTCTAACCAAACTGCAGCGGAGGCTGGGAAGTGCAGAGATGCTCGTGGATTTGGGGTGAGCAGCAACTGTCTCTGCCATGGAGATTTCACAGAAAAACAAGAATTTCCACTCAAATACAGCAAACTCAGACCAACTTATACTAGAGAAAATCTACTGCAGCCTCTCAGCTGTCTTCTTAACTCAGAGAAACTGGTTTCCATTGTGTCTCATTCATTATTTAACACCCCATCGTTGGGGCTGATATCGTCAGAATACAAGTTACAGGGATTTCAGGAGCCTCTTCCTAAGTTGTTCCCGACAGTCCAGGTCAATCCATCTAATAACCAGTGCTGGAATGATTTCTTCCTAAATGCCTTGTCTTACATTTTCCTCAACGACTCTCTACATTTTTTCATATATTGCCTTGTGATAATGACCTTAATGCATCCCTGCAGAGCTGACATTTTATCACTCAAAGATTGTGGAAAACATTTAGTATGGGCTTTGTAAATAAACATAAGAAATATTACCATTTTGCACGTTTTAATCAAAGGTTCATGAATGGCTATGTCTCCTCTTTTAATTCTATTCATGGAAGGTGAATGCAATTAATAATTTAAAGACCAAGGTTGATGCCCTGGCTGGGTGGCTCATTTGGTTGGGGCGTCCTCCCAATCATCAAAGGGCTGCAGGTTTGGACAGACCGGGGATCAAACCTGCAGCCTAGGTGTGTGCCTAGTCTGGGAGTGTACAGGAGGCAACCAATCACTATTTCTCTCTCTCCTCTTTCTCTGTCTTTCTCTCCCCTTAACCCCCCTCCTCTCTCTCTCTCTCAAAATCAATAATTTATTAAAAAACCATATCCTTCAGTGGGGATTAAAAGGAAAATACTTAGTTTGAAGTGTTGGTCTTATGACTCATTAGCTGTCTGACCATGGACATATATATCTCAATCTCTTGAAGCCCTTATAAATATTTAGTATAAATGATCAGTACTCCTGGTACTTTGCTGTCATTTCAGATGTGCGGTGCAGCAGAAAAAATTTGGGTCATCCAACATGAACATTCCTGGTTGAGTTTGAACAAGGGGACATGCTACTTTCTTGTTTTAGCTCTCATATTATAAATGTGTCCATTTTGCAGTTTTTTGCATTAATGGGCTATTTGTTGGAGCTTTCATTGTTTAAAATATCCCCCAACATGGTGCTGCAGTGCTGTCTAGGGTTTCTAAGCACAAGATTGCGATATGCCTTCTGGAGAAAGTATGTGTGTTAGATAAGGATTATTCAGGCATGAGTTATGTTGCTGTTGGCCATGAGTTCAATGTTAATGAATCATATATATAGATATTCTCTTTATGTAAAAAAGGTGTTTTTAAATAGAAACACATGAAACAAGATCATGTATTGATTGGCTGATGAAAATGTTGTGACGATAGGCTTGCAGGAACTTAACTCTGTATTTCCCCTAAGAGCAGGGGTTTGGTATCAGCTAGTTCTTTGTTTGAGGCAACTTTATGGGCATAATCACTGAGAATAATGAAAATCAACTGTACGTTGATGACAGGAGACACTTCATCATAATTCAAAAGTTTTAACAACATTGCTTTCATTTCAAGCCTCCTTTAATTATAGTGATACAACCAATGAAAAGTTCTATGTCTTGGGGGCGTCCTTGGTATGCCACTGACATTGTCAGCTAACTTTGGAAGTGCATGGCCTGGACACTGGTCACTTTTGATTCCATATGTGCAGTGGTATGATCCTCAATTCAAGATTTAGGTTCTAAACTCAGAAATGAGGGACAGTCAAAATAGGCTAAAATTTGAATAATTGGTGAGTTTAGTTAATGAGACAATACATTATGGAACATTTAGATTCTTTGTTTTTTCCTGAAATAGTGGTGTAAATCTGTCTGTCTTTCTTCTCTCCTTCCCTTCCTTTTCTTTTCTTTTTTCTCTATTTGCATCCCTTTTCCCTCTCTTACTCCCCCTCTCTCTCCTGCTTTCCCTTTCCTGTCTCCCTCCTTTCTCCTTTTTGTGGTCATTATACTTTTCCTGCATACATAGCACAAAGCAAAATGGAGACTTGACAATTACTCATTTGAATTCATGAATACAGAGAGCCAGCACATCAAATCCACTGTGGAAACTCTCAAAATCCAAAGATCAAAAGGCAATATGAAAGAAGCTGTGTTTTGAGATAACTAGATAACTTTTTTAAACTCCAGTTTGTTTTTCTCATGACTCAGGGCAAAGGAATTAAACATAATGGCAATACATTTTAAAGAAAGAAATCCCGAAGAACAGCCCTATATTTCTAAGTAACTTACATCCTAACAGTGTCTTTTGGAAACATCATTAGCTGCATGGAACAAAGCCTGGTAATGAAATGAAGAAACCATCTCACTTGGGGATTTAGTTAGAAATGAAGTAAATTTGGGGCTTTGATTGCCCTTCATGAAATATCTGCCTGGATTACATATTTCACATTTTAATAACTAGCCTGCTTTTGTTAAAGATGTGTGCATATTGGAGGTAATGTGCTCGATCTAGTTTAGACCCTCTTTGTATTCTCCCTTAGATGCGGAAGTTTCAGTCCTGATCCATCATCCCAAGTTAGGAGCTTGAGAGCTATTAGTTGAAGGGTAGCCTTTTAGTGCATCTAAAGGAAGTCTCAATGATGCTTCTCCATTCGCGCGGAGTCGCTTTAACGATGCAAGGGACTACATAATGCACTTTACCCTGATGTTTCATTACTTTAGGCACTAACCCATTGTCAGATCCACCATCAATATCTTATTAAGTTCATCATTATGTCCTTGACATTATTTTAATAGCGCTGGCAACAGCATGGTAGAAATAAATAAATCACGAGCTTGCATTTTGTTTTATGTGACTTCCCGACTCAATCCACCACTCACTTTCTCTTTAGCTATAAAACTGCTCAGGCAACCAGTCCCTCTTTTTCAGTTGGCGGGCACACTAAGATGGGAGATTTTGGTGGTTGCTTTCTGTAGCATTTGCTTTAACACTGCAGATTTTCCCATGAAGCCAAACCCTTAAACATCAAGGACAAAATGTGTCTAATAGACCATGATCCAAATCAAGTACCAATCCCAACTACCTGGTAAAAGTGAGTTCTTGTGATTTCTCCACAGAGGTAAAGCGTGGATCAACACACTTTCTTCAATCCTTGCTGAATGGGAGCAGTGTTACTCTTTCAAGCTTAATAAGCAGTCTGGTTTCTATATTTCACAAACTTAAATAAATTGAATATCTCATTGTGAGAAGCTTTCTGCCCTTTTCTTTCTTGCAACTTATGAGCGTTTATACCATTTACTGATATAAACTGAAGATTATTATATTTTTCAGAACTATGCTGTGGCTAGCTTCTTTTGGCTCTAAATACTCCAGCTAGACTGTTTTAGAGACAAATTAAATTCCTGGGAAAACAGGGCAAGATCATGGTTTTCTTAGCTAATATTGTGGCCAGGGGACACAATTCCCTAAATCATGCTTCTAGAGAACTCACCTTTCCATGAAATAAGCTTGAGCAGCAGAGGTGACCACGGGGTGACAAACTGTAAGTAGAAGACAGAGTAATACCACTTTTAGCTCATCCCCACCCTAATGAAAAACTTGAGTGAGGTGGATTGGATTGCAGAAAAGCAACTTTTCCTTCTACAAATTAAACGGATTATTCTCAAACTTGAACATGCATCAGAATCACCGGAATCCTGGTTAAAATACAAACTACTGCCCCTCTTCCCAGCATTTCTGATGTAGTAGGTCTGGGATGGGGCCTGACAATTTGCATTTCTTACACATTCCCAGGTGATAGTAATACTAATGATCTGGGGACCCCACTTTGAGATCCGTGGAATTAGGCCTGTATTACCTACAAGTAAAGCAAAACAAGAGGTCTGACTTGCCTGTACCCCCTCAAAGCCCACACCCAAGTTTTTGATATTACCCCTGTAGTGGTGGGAGGTTGCCCCTCGGTTCCTGGCTCTGACCGGCCCCTGCCCAGTACACTGAGCATCTCATTGCATTTCCCCAGTTCCAGGGTGGCCTGATGGATGGAAGGAAACATTACTGGGCCGTCAACTCCCCTTACTCCAGGAGAGTGTGAAGGGAAGATGCTGAATGTTTTTTCTAATTTGTTCTTTCTGTTGATAGAGCATTAAGCAATCCAGAGTCTCCATCTCTTTTGGATTTACCCGGAAATTTCTTATTTAAAGGAAAGCTATTTTCTTCCAGCTGTGCCCTCCTGGGAAACACCCTTCTCCATTTGATCTGGAGTTTTCACAAGCTGAATTTCTGCTAGACTCCCTTGAATTGGCTCAGAGTCATACTTCCTTCTGAACACGCCATGTGGACTACTCGTGGATGACTTCCCACGGCCTGCTCACCTTCCGTCATGAGCACGTCAAGACATCCGTGTGCCACACATGTTGTTGAGAGGTAAAGAATATGTACTGTGAAGATATGTACTCGAATAAGCTTCCCTTCCCCCAGCATCTTGCTTTCTGCCCCTAATGGTATCTCTTAAACATGTAACATGTCTCCATAGGGCTAACTGCTCAATCTGTAACATGAATGCAGATTGCCTGGGCTTCTCGTTAAAATGCAGATCCTAATTCAGTAGTTCTGCGGTGGGCATTGCCTCGATTTATTTTTTGCCCAGTAGTGTGTCAGAGTTTGTTTCCCTGTAGCCTAACAATGCATGCCGTCTAACACTGTGGATCAACACCAGTCACGTAAAAAAAATGATATCAGTGCAGTTTTAGAACTTTTTAATTCAAGTTAACATACATGTATGAAAGTGCACAAATCACACTGCATAAGAAATGAACTTTCAAAGGGAATATACATGTAACTAGCACAGTTGTGTCAACAAACAGGACCCCAGAAGACCGCATGCCCCCTTCAGTCACTATCCCCTCCCCTTGGTGACCTCCAGCCTGTGAGGTAATGCCTTAGATTAACGTGCCTGTTCTTGAGCTTCGTACAGATGGAACACAGTATGTGCTCTTACGGGCCTGGCTTCTCAAGCTCCACTGTACCTACCTCCTGAGACTCAACCATATTCTTGTCAGTAGTCCTCATCTTGCTGAGCTCTCAAAGACGAATCTTTTATTCCATTTCATTTTTGATACCTTTAGGATTCATTCTGGGTTATCATATGGGTTATGGAGCCAAATTCATTTTTCCCACATAAATTGTTCCCATTCCCTATATTGAACAGACCATTTTTTCCACACTAGATGTCACTTAAGTGATATATTAAAGTCATCACACATTAGAGTGTACTTCTAGATTTTCAAAATTCTGTTCCATTCATGTATCAGTACCACTGTTCTAATTACTGAGACTTTAGAACAAGTTTTAATACCTGATAAAGTAAGCCCACTCTCGTTTCCTTTTATTCTTAGAAGTTTCCAACCTATTCTTATTTTATTTGTATATAAACTTTAGAATTGGCCTGCCTAATTCTCAAAAAAAGCAAAGAAAAACCACAGTCATTGGATTTTAGCTGAAAATGGAAAATGCTTTAAATTTATATTTAACTTGGGAGGATTGGTGTCTTTATGTTGTAACTTTCTTTCTGAGAATAGGCTAATGTCTCAATTTTTTTCATGTCTTTTTTTTTTGTCCAGTAAGAGTGTGGGAATTACAGAAGAAAAAAAAAACTAATAGAGGGGAGCTATTTATTAAGTAATCATGCAGAAAATGTCTGTGACCTCAAAGGCTTATGTCAGTCACCCTGTTAGGAAGGCCCAACAAACACCCAGCCCCGTGAATGGCACAAGATTCAAACTCAGAAATACTGTGGGATTTCAGGACACCAAGGAAAAAGGCCTAGAGAGGATAAAAGAAAAACAAATTGGAAACAAAGGATGACATGAGAATGGCGCTAGGTTCTTGACCGAACCCTCTGGGCAGAGATTGTTTGGCCCTTCAAGACACTCCGCTCCAGGATGGCTGCTGGGTGAGCCTTATCGTGAATGACTGCATTCCGTCTGAAAAGAAAAACACAATAATGGTAAGTGACACTTGCAGGTAATGGTATAGGGAAAATCTGTACCACGTGGTCCCCAATTACAATGCATTCAAGAGTCTGACATATCCAGAGCAGGTGGAAGGTGAGCAGCATCTTTTGAATGGTGTGGCCATTTTTCCACTTGTCACATTATACCATGGTATAAGCTCCAGGGGAGCTGGGACCTGCTTTATCAGCTCACGAAGTTACCTGCAGCATCTACAATACGATGTGCCGTCCCTGGGTCCTCTGTGAAAACTTATTCATAAATACATGAGTGGAGATTTCCTCTTTAAGGGTTATCACCAATTGTCCCATGAGGAATGCAGATACCAGGTGTAAGGATGTACATAGGTAAGTTAGAAGCGAAGGAATCCTGGCATGGCTGCATGCCAGGATTCCAGCCTGCAAGGGGCACAGAAGGATCCAGTCTTTCTCAGTGTGCACTGAGAATTTAGAGGTTTCCCTTTGGCCTACTGCATGGTACATACATACTTAGTTTTTAATTAATAATGGAGACTTTAATGAAACATTTGGAAGCACAAAACTATTTAATAATAGCACAAAAATGCTTGCTATTAGAAGGCCTCATTTCTAACACATGTCCCCTTATTACTTTTAGGTTTGCTTTTATGTTTTCCAACAGTTTAAAATACATGTTTCCTGGAGAAGTCAGCATGTCTATTTTCAGGGTTTGAAGAAAACATATTTTTGGCATTGATATAGTTTCTGTCTCATCTTGTGGTTTAGTTTATTCTTCCTGTTATTTATTTTTTCTTCTATCTCTAATCCATATAACGAATTTAACCTCTTGTTTCACACATATGTCTAATACAGTGCCACGAACCCTGGAACACCATTTAATTAACTCACTGTTATTTTCATCCCTGGTTTTATTTGGACCAAAAAATGTCCTCCTGTGTCTAGCAGATGCCTTGAGGCTCTCGACAGCACACTGTTGTGAAAAACTTTAGCAGACTTGCCAAGTAGATTGAAGACTGCTTTCTCCTACCTTAAAGAAATGTACCAATTTTAAAATGACTCCCAGACATCACCCCCCGCCCCTTCTCTTCCTCCAGGAGGAGGGAGCACAACAAAGCTCTCTCAGGTTTCTGCTTATAATCTTGTTAATCTGATTTTCAATTATTTTTTAAAGTTTCCCTCTGGTAAATGTACCAAATAAGTGCATGTGAGTGACTTCAGGGACCAAGGCAGTTCTGCATTAGAAACAGGCCAATCCTGTGAGTGATTAGGAAGTTTCCTACAGGACCATTTCATGCAAATTAGATTTTAGCACAAGATCTGACTTCAAAGGGTAGAACTGATGGTTAAGTGGAAAAAAATTATTCCCTTATGATTAAAAAGAAAAGGCTATATTTTGTACAGACTAGAGGCATCATTTTAATGTAAAGCCTTTCTTCTCTCCCATTCTGTTCCCACCTTCTGTGAGGAAGCAGGGAAGGGAGAGAGAAGCCAATTACACCCTTAGACGTCCCTGTCCCAGGGGAAGCTCTGGGCCAGGGCTACTTTAAGTGAGATCCTCGGACTGGCTGCCAGTTCTCACACTGCTGGTTACAGTTAAGACAAAGAACATGCAAGGGAATATAAATCTATTCCATTGCTAAGCACACTTTTTGATTCGGCTGAAACTCATAAGACTTTCTTGGGGAAGGAAGCCGTGCTTTGATTTCACATCCTGGTGCAACTTCTTGTCTCGATTGGACTGACACTTTGGGAAGCAGCGCTGTCGTCCGCGGTAGAAGGGAGATGGCTGAGCTGCCTCCTGAGGACGCCACTGAACTTGGTCTGGTGGTGAGCATCAGCAACACACTTCAGCCAGCTTAAGAAAAGAATTTACTCTAAGCATACAAACGTGGAACCTCATGGAAATTTAGGAGCTGAGATCATAACCCAGAAACTCTATGAAGCTGGGGCCAGAGGCCAGTTCCAGATCCACAGTGCTCCAGTGAAGGCAGCTGGGAAAAAAGTATGGACCTATATACACATGCTGTTCAATGAACAGGTTCTGGAGACATTTCATTCCCTCACCTAGACTGTCTGCTCCCTCCTGACTCAGAGTACCTTATCGTATCCAGCGCTTAATGAATTGACTCTGAAAACCGTATTTAGGTTACTCTTTTCTCAAACAGATGCATTGAAGGTAAAGGAAACGTAGTGTTATTAAATCTCTGCATGGGGATGTAAGGAAATACAAAGGCTTAAACAATGTATTGGCAAAACCCTTTACATTCCATTGGCAGTAATTCAAAGAATGTTTGATAAAGGTGTTGATCACAGTGCTACCGATATGAGAAAGCTAAGAAATAATATTTAAAACAGACACAAATTAATTATCTGAGGAACAGATCTACCTTGAAATGTGTTTTATTTTGCTACATGCCACTTTTGTACACACACACAAAGACACATACATGTACACATGTATACATATGCATATGTATATATGTGTACATATACATATGTGTGTGGGTGGGTGTGCATAACCTGTATGTATTAACCCATGTCATATTGTTAGCCCATATGTGTTGGTTTCCTGTGACTGCTAAAACAAATTGCCATGAACTTAGTGACTTAAAACAACATGCAGTTCAGAAGGCCAGACGTCCAAAATCACTTTCACTGTGCTTGAGTCAAGGCGTTGCCTGGACTAGGCTCCTTTCAGAGGCCCTGGAGGAAGATATGCTCCTTGAATGTCCCCGCTGCTGGTAGTGCCAGCATTCTCGGACCTGTTGTGCCCACTTCCAGCACTTACTTGGATACTGGATATTGAATTTGTAGCCTCTGACTTGAAATCTGTACAGTTGCAACATTCACACCCACTCACCTCTAGTAGAAAGCACCAAGGACGCCCTTGTCCTTATGGAGAAGGTTTAGTTGAGCTGGTTCTTATGGAAGGGTCACGCAGAGTTTAGGGGTAGAAGTAGGCGAGTATCTAAAATATTAGATGCTAAGCCACCTCAGGGCACCCAAATGTTTCTTCCTCTAACCCTGAAGGCAAGACTACTCTTACATGGTACAGCTGAACATGGACCTGGGATCAAAGGAAGTAAAAAAGTCTCACAAATCCCACTGTACATTTCACTCCCTTAACCCTGATTCAGAATAAACTGAATGAGGCCGCTGGCCTATTCTACAAGGCCCTGGAAGGCATCTTTCCCTACAGTAACTTCCCCATACAAAGGATAAGGCAGGCACAAAATGAGAACTAGTGATACCACTCATTGAAGATGACAAAGAAAAACAGTTTTGATTGCTTTTATCATGGTCCTAAAATGCTTTATGAGGAGGTATTCTTAGCTTTAGTTTTTTTCTTTGACTCCCATGTCATTATTATTTTTTGAAATTATGAATTGCACCCTGTTAAAAATCTTCAAAGAACTAAGTATATTTCATTCTAAAAAGGTACTATATTTTAAAAAATATTATTGAGTCAATCACTAAAAAGTGAGTTTAGTTGAAGTCAGGTTGACATTTTTGTAGCTTTTTCATTGAATCAAAGGGAAGAAGTGGGAGCAGAGATGTGTGGTTTGTATCCCAGGTGAATTGGTGCCTTTGAAAAAAGCGGAATTGTGTAACTCCCTTCTCTCTTCCTCCTCTCTCCTCACTCTCCTTCCGGCTATGCCTTTTCTGTTCTCCTGCCTGAAACAAGACTATTCTGTGATTTGGAGGGAATAAAAGGAGAGGGGGTGGGGAAAGGACTGATGTTTTGAATTAAACTATAATGATTTGAGATTGAGAAATCAAAGCTTTGAGGAGACAGGTAAGTGTCTTCTCCAGTTCCGAATCCCTGCCAGGAAACTCAGGAGCTGAAGGTCCTGGTTATGACCGAGTTAACCGTTTCCTCCTGAGAATTGTAATGTGGGTATTACGTGCCCAGGTATTATGCTCCTCTGGGGCATAATAAGCGAAGAGTTAAGATATACAGTTCACCTAATCCTTGAGCATGAAAAGATGAAGTTTTATCTCCATCTCCTCCACCACAACTTTAGTTAGTATCTTTTAATGTTGTGTTTATTAATTCAACAAATACTTCACAGGAACCCACACAGGCTTAGCAGTGGATAAAGTGATAGGGATATTTTGGTGAAAAGAATAGACACAATTTTCTGAAACTTGGAGATAGTGTTTTAGTGGAAAGAGCAGACAATTTGCAATAAACTCACCAAATAAGGGAATGAGTTATTCATTAGAAGCTGATATGGTGACTTGGGGAATAAAAGGAAAATTATCAGGAGCTGGGGGAGTGAGTTGCAGTTTTAAATGGGGTGGCCTGATAGGCTTCAGCAAGAAGGTAACATTTGCAGAAAGGCTTAGAAGAGAAGGAGTAAGCCAGGCGCATATCTAGAGAAAGAAGAAGCATGCACGATACAGAGAGGAAAAACCAGGACAAAAGCCCCAGTTCACAAAGCAATAGGAAAAAAACAAAAATAAATAAGATACCTAAGAGTAAACATGAAAAGACTTAGAAACAGACACCTGAGTAATTATAATATTAAAATGAGCAGGAGAGATTTTAAATAATTATGACTAATATGTTTAAGAAGTCAGGACTGAATTAAACTTCACCCTAGATTTAGTGTCCTTAAAAAAGAATTAAATAAGAACTCTTGCACTGAAAAATATATCTGATATTAAGAACTCAATAGAAGTGTTTTTTTTTACATGTAACTGTTTCTTACTGTTGAGACTATTGCAGATGTCCCCCTCTCCCCCTCTTGCCTACCTTCACCCAGCCCTCACCCACCACCACTCGGTCCCCTGGCCTTACACCACACTGTTGTCTGTATCTATAGGCTATGCATATATATGTTCTTTTTTAATTCATCTTTTTTTATTGTTGTTCAGGTACAATTGTCTCCACTCCCCGGCCCCCACTTCCCTCCACCCCACCCATCCCCACCTCCCACCCTCAATCCTACCCCCCTTTGGCTTTGTCCATGTGTCCTTTATACATAGATGTGTTAGAAAGCAGATTAGATGCAGACAGGCAAGACTGATAAACTGAATGATGAGTGAATAAAAATATCTGAAGTTCGAAGAGAGAGAAAAAAGTGAGAACTATGGGGAAAGAAATGTATAAGCTGATTGTAAAACAACAGAAATGGACTAACATGTGCAAACAGAAAACCAGGAGTATGATGGTGCTGATAAACCCAAATGTATTAATTACAATAAGTGGAATAACTCCTTATTCCAAGTAAAAGTTTCAGATCATCAGACAATAAAAATATAAAAGTCGTGTATATGCTGCTTACGAAACACACACCTTAATATAAGTAAAATGATATTTTAAAATATACCATTTAAACATCAACCAAAAGAAAGCTGAGGTGGCTATGCTAACACCAGACACAGTGGAATTTTAGCCAAAAAGCATTTCGAGAAATAAAGTAAGTTACAACATAATAATAAACAGGTAAATCAACTGGAAAAATATAATGATTCCGGATATATAAGCACCTAATAGCATGGCTTCAAGACATACAGGGCAAACAATGACAAAGTTAAGAAAAGAAATTACACAAATTCTTAATAATTTGGATTTAGAGACTTAAACTACTTTTTACTGATAAAACAAACAAAAAATGATGCAAAAGATCTTAACAATACAACAAATGTGCCCTAATTGATGCAAACAGAATACTAGACCTGATGACAAAAGAAGACACTTTATCTTAAAGTTGCTTCAAATATTTACCAAAATTTATAGGAAAAAAACTACATAAAGGTTTAAAGTACCTAATGCAAGCCTCCATTTCAAGGAGCTCGGGAAAGAATAGCAAGAGAAATTCAAAGAAACCAGAGGAAAGAAATGACTAAAAACAAAAAATCAGTGGAATGGCCATCAAATGATCAATAAGGAAAATCAACAGCTATAAAATTGATGCTTTGAAAATATTAATTAAAATTGATAAGCTCCTAGTGACATTAACTAAGGAAAAAAAGTAAGTTATCACTAACAGGAATAAAATGAGGATACCAGTTTGCATCCTACAGATATTAGAAAGATCATAAAAGGGTACTATAAACAATTGTACACCAATAAATTTTAAAATTTAGACCTATTCTTCAAAATACACCAGTTGCCAAACATGACCCAAGAGGAAATAGAAAATATAAAGAATTTTTTAAAATTAAATAATATTTGTTCCAGAAGTTCAGATGGCTTTATCAGTGAAGTTTTTCATATATTTAAAGAAAAAATATTATCACTCTTTCATAAGCTTTCCCAAAGTAAAGGGAAAGATGGAGCACATCCAAACTGGTGTTCAGAGGACACCTTAACTTTGATGCCAAACCCTGCCGCAGACACTGTGAGAAGGAATATTATAGACCGATGCCTCTCATGAACATATCTGATTTCCATATACCAGAAACAAACAGAAAACTAAGATAAAAGGAACTGCATGCTATTAAAATGAATACTTGAATGTAGCAAGAATATAAATATGTAGTTATGAAAAGAGAAAATTATGAAAGCATTGAAATGCTTAGGAATACATGCAAAAATAGGGAAGACTTCTACACTGCAAACTACAAAACATTATCAAGGGACATTAAACAAGATCTAAATACATGGAACAATATGCCTTGATTGTGATTGATTGCAATCCAAAATCAAATGTCAATTTCCCTCAAATTTACCTATAGATTCTATATAATCCTAATTAAAATCCTAGCAGGTTTTTATATGTGTGTAAGTTAAAAAACTGATTCAAAAGTGAGTATGGGAATGCAAAGGGGCAAGAATAATCAAAGCACTTTTGAAGAAGAGCAAAAACAAAGCTGGAGGACCTACTCAGCCAGACACCAAAAGCTGTTATAAAACTATAGTAATTAAGCTAGTGTGATATCGATCCAAAGGTAGACATACTGGCCAGTATAACAGAAGCCATAAACAGGCCTACGCATATATGGTGTCCTGGTTTATGACAGTGACATTGCCATACATTGAGGAAAGGATAGTCTTGGAGAGTCATTTTAATAAATGGTGTTGGTTCAACTGAATATCCACTTAGAAAGAAGTAAATCTTGACTTCTATTTCACCCCACACAGGCCAATCAATTCCAGATGGGTTGCAGATGAAAATATGAATGGTATAACAATGAAGCTTTTAGAAGAATGTCTTCATGAGTATAGGCAAAGATTTTTAAACATAGAACAAAAAGCACTAGTCTTAGAGGAAAAAATTGATATATATGGCAAATTTCTGTGTATGAAAAGATACTGTTAAGGGAGTGAAAAATACAGTTACAGAGAGGAGTTATATTACTTGCAATACATATAGCTAACAAGAGATTCATGTGCATAATAGACACAATAGATATATACATATAAAATGCATTTTATGTGTATTTATATATTATGCAATAGTGTGTTTATATATTATTTATTTAATATTTATATAGAAGTATATAACCATACTGATTAATAAAGAGGCAAGAAACCATTAGGCAGAAGGACAAAACCCTTGAACAGACACTTACAGAAGAAGGTATCCAAATGGTGAATAAACATATGAAAAGATGCTCAACTTCATTAGTCATCTGGAAAGTGCAAAATTACTTTATACGTTACATTACTTCAACATACCCACTGGAATGATAAAAATGATAGCAACAAAACCTATCAAATGTTTAGTGGGACAGTCAAAAGTCTTATGTGTTACTGGTGGGAATGTAAATTGGTAAACCATGTTGGAAAACAGTGGCAGTGTCTGCTAAATCTGAACATACGCAGACTCTATCACCAAATGGTTTCACATTTAGTTATATGCCCGACAAAATGCAAACACGTTCATCATGAACATGAATAAGGATGCTCACAGCAGTACTACTTCTAATGGCTTCATATTGGAAACAACCAGTGTCTACCAAAAGCTGCCTGAACGGAAAGGGATACATGGTGACAAGAAGGAGTTCTGCAGCAGAAACCGGCAGGGTCACTCTGGTAGGGGACCCTCGTGGGTCTGAGAGTCTGGGCGAGGAGCTAGGTCATTGGATTCCCAAAGAGGATAGTTTATCAGAGATCTGGCACTTATTCACCCCCTCCTCCATTCCCATTCCATGATGTCAAGTGAGCCCACGTAAGAAGAGGGACAAAAAGACCTTTTAGTGCCTGTGCTTAAATCTAAAAAGCCTGAAAGTAACAATTAAATGACTGAATTTCTTTGGAAATTTTTTTGCTTCTTACCTCTTTTTTAAAAAATTGTGGTAAAACACACAACATAATATTTAACATCCTTGTTCTTAAAGATTTTAATTTATTTTTAGAGAAAGGTGAGGGGAGGGAGAAAGAGAGGGGAGAAACATTGATCGGTCACCTCTGGCATGTGCCCCAACAGGGACCAGACCTGCACCCCGGACATGTGCCCTGACTAGGAATTGAACTGGTGACCTTTCACTTTGCAGGATGATGCCCAACACACTGAGCTACACTGGTCAGGGCCCATATTATTCATTTTTAAATGTGCAGTCCAGCGGCATTAAATGTATTCATGTTTTGCTACCATCAACACAAGAACTCTTTTCATCTTGAAAACCAGAGTTTTGTACTCATTCAACTCTAAATCCCCATTCTGCCCTCTCCTTAGCCCCTGGAAACCACCCTTCTACTTTCTGCCTCTACAAATTTGGGCACTCTAGGTACCTCACATAAATGGAATTATACAGTGTTTGTCCTTTTTTATCTTGCTCATTACAATTGACATAAAGTCATCAAGTTTTATCCATGTTGTAGCATGAACTAGGATTTTCTTCCTTTGTCAAGGCTGAATAATACTCTATTATATGGATATACCACATTTTGTTTATTCATTCATCCATTGGTGAACACTTGGATTTCTTCTACCTTTTGGTTATTATGAATAATGATTCTATTAACATGAGTGTGCACATATCTCTTTGAGTTCCTGCTTTTCAATTCTTTTGGGCATCTACGTAGAAGTGGAATTGCTGGATGATATGATGATTCTATGTTTAATTTTTAAATTAATTTTGGTGTAACTGCCACATTGTTTTCCATAGCAGCTGCACCATTTTACATGGAATAATTTAGAATATGCTTTTAACTGAAAAGGAGATGCAAGACATATGCTAAGTTCCATTGTAGGAAAAAAAAAAAAAGACATTACAGAGGGTCCAGAGACATATGAAAAGATGCTCAGCATCACTAGCCATCAGAGAGATGCAAATTAAAACCACAATGACATATCACTTCACCCTGGTCAGAATGACCATCATAAACAAATCAACAAACAAGTGTTGGAGAGGATGCAGAGAAAATGCAACCCTAGTACATTGTTGGTGGGAATGCAGACTGGTGCAGCCACTGTGGAAAATAGTATGGAATTTCCTCAGAAAACTAAAAATGGATCTGCCCTTTGACCCAGCAATTCCACCGCTGGGATTATACCCTAAGAGCCCTGAAACACCAATCCAAAAGAACCTATGCACCCCAATGTTCATAGCATCACAATTTACAAAAACCAAGTGCTGGAAGCAACCTAAGTGCCCATCAGCAAATGAGTGAATCAAAAAACTATGGTACATTTACACAATGGAATTCTATGCAGCAGAGAGAAAGAAGGAGCTCCTACCCTTTGCAACAGCATGGATGGAACTGGAGAGCATTATGCTAAGTGAAATAAGCCAGGCGATGAGGGACAAATACCATATGATCTCACCTTTAACTGGAATATAATCAACAAAAGAAAAATGCAAACAAAATATAACCAGAGACATTGAAATTAAGAACAATCCAACAATAGCCAGAGGGGAGGGGAGAGAGGGGACAGATGGGAGAGGGGTTTTCAGAAACTACTGTAAAGGACACATGGACAAAACCAAGGGGGAGGGTGGAAGCAAGGGAAGGAGGTGGGTTTGGCTGGGTTGGTGGGGAAGTGGTGGGAGAAAATGCAGACTACTGTAACTGAACAACAATAAAGTAATAAAAAAAGACATTCCATTTATTTTCAACACCTGTGTTTTTCAACAGAAGAAATGTATACAAGCTATACTAATTTGAACTAAGGAATCTGCTTTCTACATCCTGAAGTTTTAATTCAATAACTTGCCCCTTATTTTTTCTAGTTTGCAGAGTGCTTAAAAAGATGATTTGAATGGGTTTTTGCCTTTGTATTCTATGTCTCAGCATTATGGAAACATAGGCTTTCCCTTTCTTTTCATGTGTTAAGAAATAAGTAGCAGCTTTAATTATGGATATACTCTTTTCCTATAGCTCTCATTCTCCTTGACATCTTTATTGGATTGGGTATTTAAACTTTGTCATTCCTTGATTTTCATTATTATTGTTTTGCTCCTAAGACTGCTTCTGTACTTCCTTCTGTTCCTGAAATGTAACCAAGCTTCTGCCCTTGACCTTCCTTTTTTCTTGGGAACATCAGCCAGCTCTGAGGGAATCCTGGGAAAGCAGAGCAGAACCTGGGAGTCAGAAACCTGTTAACACTGACCCAGCTCAATGGCCAAGAACATGGTGTGTTTGAGTGAATAGAATGATGACTCAGAGGTTCCTGTTTGGGCAACTGAATTCTGTCATCACTTGTAAGAGAAAGAAGAAGGAAGGGCAGGCTTGTAGAGAAAGATAATAACTTCAGTTTTAGACAAGCTGAGTTTGAACTGCCTGCAGGACATTCAGGTGGCATATAATGCTGTCCTATCTCTCATATCTATCCTAGTTCCAATCCCTTTTCACCACTTACATGGCCCAACCCAGCAGCCTCTTACAGGCCTCTGTTTTCTGCTTTCTACTTTCCAGTCCAAACTACCTGTGCTGCTGCATTAATCTTCCGAGAGCATGACCACAATCATATCCCATGCTATCATATTCACACATCACACAGTACACACTATCACATAATCATGTCACACCCTACCAGAGATCACGTGTCACATGGTACCACACAATTATGTTATATACTATCATTATATATTACATGTCACATAGTCTACATTATTATAGTGTGTTATCGTATATATCAGACACGACGTGTTACACACTACCACATGATCATTTTCCATATTATCATATACTACACTTCACATGGTACACACTGTCATACAATCATATCACATATAAAAACTGCTATCACTGAACAGTTTTAAAGGACCCTGCCCATCCTCCTATATTAAGTATAAAACTCCTACCCTGGAATACCATTGAAATTAAGATTTTTTTTGTTGCAAGACACAAATTCTGACTTAAAAAGTCTTAAACAACAAGGATACTGGACATTTGTTATACCCAGGTAGATAGATGACATTAACTCCAGTTTAGAGAAGAGGAAACCGAGACCCCAAGTTCTTAACGACTTGCCCAGCACGTCAAATAGCTGATAAATGTCTCAGTTAAGACTCTTAACTCGACCTTCTCTGTCTACAAATTCCTTCCTTATAGTACCTGATTGGAGTTTCCCCTGCCTTCTCCATTCCTTATTCTAAGAGATTAGGGTAAAGCAGATCTTAATGACTTTCAGGAGCAACATTTCACATTTTAGCCAGTAAACCAAAAAGTCCTTTTGGAGAATCTGCTGTGTCCCAGCACAGTGGGAAATATTAAAAATTGTATGGCCTAGTTCTTGCTGTCATGGCGGGTCAGCCTGGTAGAGATGAGGAGGCATACAAGCACAGATCATTTTTAGAGGTCAATAGAGAGGGTTAAGTCTATAATTGTGCAGAGCAGAAGAGCTGACTGCACTGCAGAAGCCAATGAGGAGAGCATTCTTAGTGAAAGTAACAGCATGAAGAAGGACACAGCAACAGGAATTTATGAAGAAACTGGTGGCTATTGAATAGGAAGTCCTCCTGTCCTGCTATGTTTTCCATGTACCCAACACTTCTCCTCCTTCCTGCTCAGTTATAAGGAAAAGAGTGCACAGCTAATACTGCATCTACTTCCATCCCAAACTCTCCCTCCTTGTTGAGACTTTACTCTGATCTGTCTATTCTCTCTAGTCACAATCTCTTCCTTTCTATTGACTCCTTTCCAGCTGCATCGAAACATCTCTATGTAAGTCTCTCTCATCTTAAAAAGAAGAAATGCTTTCACAAACACACATGCTTCTATCTCTCTCTTTGCTTCATAGCCTGATTTCTTAAGGAGAAACTTTTGACCTGTGTTCAATTCCTCACTGCTACTTCCCAGTCATTGTGATCCGGATTTTGTCCCCATAGCACCTCTTCATATTCTTACCAAGATCCCCAAAGTCTTTTTTGCTGCTAAACACAATGGCCATTACCAGTTGCTTGTGCCTTTGATCAAGCACTGACCCTGCTTTCCTTGAAGCACTCCTTCCTGGCTTCTCGGACCCCACCCATCCCTTGTTGGCCTCTGTTATCACGCATCTTGATATCATTGTAAAAGTCCTCTTTCTCTGCCCCTTTCTCCTTAAATGCTGGTGTTCCTTGTGGTGCTGACCTAGACCTACTTATACTGTCACTGTACACTCTGCCTCAGTCATTGCCAGCTCATGACTTGACCTTAATTGCTATGAGTCCGAGTTTATGGCTTTGGGCCAGAGCTTTCTCCTGAGCTTCAAATTCTAATGGATATATCATGGGAATATCTCCAAGACCCTCCAAGTCAACATGTCCAAAACCAAACTCATCCTCTCTTCCCCCTACCCCTTCATCCACCCTTCTACCTTATTCTCCTACCTCTATAAGTAGCACCACTACTCACCTGGAACAAGAAACCTGGGTCTTCCACCCACCACAGCCCATCCACATCTCATGGATTCTAAATTTCAAACACCCCTCTCTCCACCTGCTCTCACCATTTCTCCTGTTACCACCCTGGTAAGCCCACCACCACCTTCATCTGAATAACTGGAGCTGCCTTCTAACAGAGCTCCCTGCTTCCTGTCTTCCTCTTACAGGTTAGTCATAGCACAGTAGCCCAAACCAACTTTCTAAAATTCAAACGTGGTCATGTCACTCCCTTGCTTAAAATTTTTCAATGGCCCTTAGGCTATTGCTTGTCACCCTGGGTGACCTCTGGTTCATCTCTCCTGTCTTACTTGTGACCATATTCTTCTCACACTCTTAGCCCTATTGATCTGGAACTTTTTTCTTTCCTAACATGTGTCATTCTCTCTTTTGCCTTTGAGTCTTTATAGAAGTTGGTCCTCCTTGTCTACAACACACTTAACTCTGCTTTTCAAATACTTTTAATGATACTCTGAGGACTGGGAGAGGTACCCTTCCCAGCTTCTACTTCTCTGTCACAGTATGTATCTTATTATTGCTTACCTGTCTGATTCTGACTAGACTGTGAGCTCCATGAGGATAAGAACTATGATTAACTTTTCAATTGCTGGGTCCCTTGGGTCTAGCTGTGTGCTTTGTATCCAGTGGGCATTTAATGTTCTGTTAAATAAAGAAGAGAATTATATGAGATGACTCTGGCAGATTCTCCCTTCTAGGTGAGTTGATGGAAAAAGGGAATGGTAAATTGAGAGAATAATGAGAAAATGGAATGAAGATAAAACCATTAGTATGAGAAAACATCTGGGCTTGGAGTTCTGGCTTAGAATTACAAAGTTTAAATCTAGTGTCTTAAATTTGCAAAATATTTGAGCTGAAAAAGACATCAGATATCACCACTGCTCAATCCTCTCATTTTACAGATGAGGAAATTAACATGTAACTTGTCTAAATCTGCAGTAGAACTAATCTAGAACCAAAGTCTTTGGGGCTTGGTGATGGTTATACACAGTGAAGCCACATAGTCTCAGGGCTCTTCCTACAGCTGAGGTTAGTGAGAGGCTCCAGTTCCAAGCAAGAAGTTGGCTCAGACACACAGCAACCACATCTGTGCTGTGGTTCCCACAGCCTTTACCACTGACCGCATCTCATTTCCTTCTGTGGACCTGCCCTGTGCTCAGAGTACTCAGAAGGCTGTTTTACTTTGAAACAACCCTCAAGCAACCCAGGTAAAATAAATTAAACTCCCTCCCAATTTACTGTCATCCTGCACCATAAAGACAACTCACTTATCGATAAGACTCAAGACTCTTCCATCTTTTTGTTCCAAGGCTAACACTAAAACCCCTCTTCACCTAATCTGATGCTGCTGCCAGATTTATTTTAAAAAATAGTATACTTTCCTGGTGCTTGTTTATCATTATCGGAGAGTTCTTCCATAAAATGCCAATGTTCACAAGTAGTCAGTGCTGCTGTAGGAACAGAAATTCTAGAACCCACACAAAAGCTAACTGACCAGTAGCCAGGTGCACACAGGGAAGGTCTGCTCAGACCTGGGCTGGTACTGGGAGATTTTGGTTGACCTTACAAGCAGGCACTAAGTCCTGGAAGGTAGATAAAGAAAGGAAGAGAGAGCCTAAATCCACCTCTGTGAGTGAGGGATGAGTCAATTATTTCTATTCATCTCTTTTGAGTGACAGAGAGGTGAGACTTTACCCAGAAGGTAGATACAGCATGTCTGTGGGTTGGGGACTGGGTGAGGTGGAGGAGGGGAGAAATGGCAGAGAGAGAGACTAGGGAAGCACTTATATGACAAGATTGAGAACTCAGGCCCTTACTTAAGATACTATTTCCTATACTAGGTGTGTAGCAGGTGGGAGGAGCAGAGAGAGACCACACACCCTGCAGGATCAGTCTACGGGGGGTTAGGAAAAATATTCATCTGCCAATGCCAGCAGTGCAGTAACCTGTCATGTATTCTTATATGCCTGGAGGGCTAAGACTGGTTTTCATGTATTTAAAGAAAAGTCTTTTTAAAAAATATGTGACAAAGACCTTATGTGGTCCCCAAAGCTTGAAACATCTAATGTTCAGCCCTTCACAGAAAGAATTTGCTTACCCTAGTGTAGAAGACCAAACTGCCTGGATGACTCAGGGAAGTGTGTTTTGGGTATTTCCATTTAGAGAATTACCTTCATGGCTTCGGGTGTAGGTTCCCTCAGGGCCTAGGAACAACCAGACGCTGGTTTCTGAAGTTTCAGGGTCAGCCTCATTCCCTGGGGATCTCCTTCCTGGCTTTGCCCACATGGGAACTTAGGGTCCATTCTAATGTTCAAGATTAGCCTCAAAATACTCGATATACTTGGGGTATTTTTCAACTGAAAGACTAACATATGCACATAATTTTTTTTATAAAAAAGTTGTAATGATAAGAGTCTATCTTCCATCCCAGACCCGCAATTCAAAAGAGTGACTATTGAGAATTTCTGGTGCATCCTTACTCTGTGTTGTTCCTTAATTTTATTCAGGTAGGAACAAGTGACACCACTGCCATGGCTCTTGCTTTCTTGTGGTTGTTTTTTTTTTTTTAAGTTAGTAAAATAAGATGTTTCCACATGAGCAAATATAAGTCTGGATTCTTTTTAATAGCAGAGTAGTATTCCTTTGGCTGAATGAACTATAATTGAATTAACTATTCCCTTATTAATAAAAGTTAAATCATCTCTGATGTTCATCTATTACAAATAGTACTAAATTTTTAATCCTTCTATATAGCTTTGTACCAATGAGTAAATATGACTAGAGAATAGATTCCTAGATATGAAATTGATGAGTTAAAGAGTAAGGAAGCCCTCTAGAAAAGTCATGCCATTCATTCTCTCACCAACAGTTAAGGGATCCTTTCCCAACATCTTCCTTAACGTTGAGTCTTATAATTACTAATTTTCTAGGTGGAAATGACTTTCCATTGCATATCATTGTATACCATTGTATAAACTGCCATCTTTTATATTTGTTTTTATGGGATCTGCCAGTTCATGCTTTTTTCATCGAGATGTTGGAGTTTTGTCTTTTTAACATCTCCTACCCTTCATTGCATACACGCTCCAGCATGCAAGGACTTTGTCTTGTTTGCCCACTGTATCCCCAGAGCAAAACCTAGGAGAGCTCCAAGTTAAATGTCTGCCTTGGTGTGGTTTTCAGGACACTTAAATAGGTATTTTTCTAGAATGCCCTCTGCATGCTGGTTGGTCCATGAAATCCCACTGTAAGCACATCGTACCTTTATCTCAAGGCTCTGGTTCACATCCCTGAGAAGTATTTTGATGTGGTGGGCTCTCATACTTTAATATAAAAAGTTCATGAGCTATTCCTAAAGTAGGTTTTACTATGATGAAATGGTGGGACAAGATGACAATGCTGGATGGTGTGGAGAGAGAAGATCCCATCAGAGAACCAAATGTGCAGAAAGAAGAAGTTAGAAATTACAAGGATGACTTTTGTTTATTTTATAATAATTCTGGGACTGGCTTAATTAAGATATTATGTTTTTAAGGTACGTGCAATTTAATTTAGAATTTTTTCATGTAACCCAGAGATGTCAATTCTGAGCCTTCTTGCCTCTTGAGATGTTGGGGAGACTGGACCGTCTGACCTCACCCAAGCAGTTTTGAAAATTCCAGAAAATGTTACCTTCTGCTTCCTTTGCATCTTAAACTTCAGTTTATTCATTATATTCTGTGGGATGTCTCACATGAACCCCAGCAGAAACATAGATTTTTCTTCATTGTCCCCTCCCAATCACCAACAGAAATCTCTCATGCCAAATCTTTGTGGTTTAGTGGCATTTATTGAAGACATTTTGGGGTGAAATTTTCTACTAACATGCTGAAATCATCATCATCCCCATCCTAACCCTCTGTCTCTGCTCATCACCCTCCCCAGTGGATTGCTGTAAGAGCTTTCAATTATTCTCCCTCTGCTAAGACAAGTCACACCCTTCCCTATGAATTTTTCCCAGCAGAAAGGAGAGAGTGGGTCACATTTAACTTTACACAGAATTTCTCCAACAAAAACAGTTTTGTACCCAAATGGAAGTTTGGTGCCAACAGTGAAGATCACAAAATGTTCTCTACCTTGCTGCATTTATGGTACTTTTTAACAGATCCCATCATACCCTAACAATGACCACACACAGCCATCCACATGCACACACCTCTTTCCTTGCTGCTCCATTAGAAGAACTTAACTGATCTAAAAGCTGGGTGAATTAACACAATTGATAGTTTTCAGGGCCTGGCTGAGTTTCTGCTGGTTCATTGCAGAGCAATATATTAGACAGATGGGGTCTAGACCTGATCCAGAAATTAGAACTGCTGATTGAGTGGAGCAGACACTTAGTGGGCTTAGTGGTTTCTTAACTGTTTGTGGTCCTAAGAGAAAGTCCAGACTTGTTGACAAAAGGCAACAGATAGAAAGGGTTAGTCTGATACTTCCTCTGGCATGGGAGAGTCTACATAGGCTTAGTCACACAATGTCCATACAGGTGGACAGAGGCTTAACAGAGAGAATCCAGCAGCTAATCACACATGGGGTGGATTTGCCTGATGTTCTCAGTTTTCCGCACTTGGATATCTTGCCCTTCTCTGTTTCAATGGGCACAAGTATTGCCCATTAAAACAGGGTGAAGGAGACTGAAAAAATAAGTAAGGTGTGTAGCAGGCTACTAAAACTAGAGATGGAGGAAAACCTAAAGGGAAAGTAAATTTGATCATGAATCTCTGGAAGAGGGCTCAACAAACTATAACCTGTGGGGTAATCCAGCCTTATGCCTATTTTGTAAATAAAGTTACACATGCTGCTCAACTAATGATGGAATTTACATCCTGATAAACCCATTGTGACTTGAAAATATCATAAGCCAAAAATGCATTTAAGACACCTAACCTACCAAACACCATAGCTTAGCCTAGCCTACCTTAAATGAGCTCAGAATGCTTCCATTAATAACTTACAACTAGTCAAAACAATGAAACACATAGCCTATTTTATGATAAAATGTTGACTACTTGATGTAATTTACTGTGTGCACTGCTTTTACACTATCCTGCAGTTGAAAAATTGTTATTGAACCATTGTAAGTCAGGACCATCTATGTATTGAAACACAGCTATATCCATTTATTTGAATATTATGTATTTCCTGCTCTAAAAGCAAAGTTGAATGGTTGAACAGAGATTGTATAGCCAGCCCGCAGAGCCTAAAACACTATCTGGCCCTTTACAGAAAAAAGTTTCCCTATGAGTGCTCTAGAATGTGAGTTCTTGAGAGCCAAGTATTCTGTCCATCATGTCTACCTCTGTATTTCCAGCACCTACAATAAATAGTGCCTGGCACATATTAGGTACTCAATCAGTATTTGTTAAGTGAATGAATGGAAGAGTAAGCAAATGAATGAATGAATCCCCAGATATGAGGAATCTCATACTTTACAAGCTAACTTTCTTCAAAAAGCAAGACTGGTCATGTATGGGGTCCCTCTAAGAGGTGGAGAGATCATGGCTTACAGAGAACCTACCAGAACCTGAAGATCATTCTGAAGGCAAAGAGAGGTTTTCAGACATTCCTAACTGCTTTACCAGCAGAAACTTCCCCTGTGTGTTTATTTCTAGAAATTAAGGCTAATTTTAAATCTGCAGAATTAGCTAAGCACCCTGATAGTTTTCACTAATGAATTCTAATGGTTAATTATACTTAGTCTCTTAATGGTTTCCGTCCTCCATCGGGGCCCTCTCTGCCGGCTCTGCTCAGAGGGTACAAAAGGATACCTACTGGCCATATTTCTTCAAAAAATGAATTTTTTTTCAGTTCCCAGCAGGCTTTTTTTCCATTTACTTACTAATCTTTGCTTTTATTGATAATTAAGAGTTGGTAGGGAAAGGATGTTGGGAACCACCCTGCCTGATTTCAGAAGATGTAAAACCCCATGGCTAAGGCTAAGTCAGAGACCTTGGGGCCATAAGCCACTAAGGAGACAAAGCTTATTTCCCTGGCAGGGGTGCCGCCCCTGCCCCCTCTACTTCACCCTGCTTGGCCTCGAGCCTGACCAGTTAGCCAGTGACGGGTAAGATTCCTCAAGGGAGGGATGACCTAAGATAGGCACGGTCACGAAGAGGCCCTCAGGGAAGGACTTGGGGGCCTATAGAAAAAGGGGGTGATGGACCCTTGCCCCTCGGCTTTGACACAGCCTGAGTCGTCATTCTGTCTGCAAGAAGTCTCCTAATCTCCTGGCTGCCTTGCTTCCCCTGCCTGACTTAAGCCTGAAACAATGACAGAGGGAGGTGCAGTCCTCTGGGCGGATTCCCCGGGGCAATCAGGCCAAAGAAAGAATGCATAAAATCCTGTGAAACCTGCTTTGCTAATACCCTCAGTTTAAATGATAAGGGTCCAACCCTGAAAAGAGTTTGTTTCCCAAAGTTTTATAGCCCTTTAGCTAACTGGCCCTGACTCAGAATAAGCCCTCAGAGTTCTTTGTTTGTTATCTATTGTTTGACCCTTACTGCCTGACAATGACTGATGAGCTTTACCTGTATTCCTGTGCAAACTGAACCCAATAAAAGCCCATTGAGGAAAAGGCTCCCGGTCCTTCTCCTTTGAGAGATCAGCCACCTTCCCTCCCTGAGCAGATCATGTCTTGGTAGACTTATTTTCATCTGTGGCAGCAGGGGTGGGGTGGGGAGCCTCTGGGTGGAGCCCCCCCCACAAAAGGATACAAGAATGGCAACCAGCTAAGTCATGTTCAACTTTCAGCTTTGAAATGCCTGCAGCTAACTTTTCAGAACTTGGGCTTGGGTGAAGGTTGGTATTTAGTGACTGCCCTTCCTCTCCAATGACCAAAGTTTCTAAAGAAGTAAAATAAAGGCCTCATTCTTAGAATGAGAACCTGACAAGAATATCAGACTCTATTTTAGGCACCTACTCTTCCAGCCTCCTGGATGAGCATGTGTCAAAGGACCCTGTGATTGCTTCATTAGTCATTTCCCCCAAGTTTTTCTTTCTTAAGGAAGAAGGGAGATTATGCTATGAATGATGAGTCTTCATACTGGCAAATGTGGCCACGTATTAATCTGTTCAGGGTGTTACAACAAGAATATCACAGATTGCATAGCTTAAACAACAGAAATTTATTTCTCACAGTTCTGGAGACTGGGAAGACCAAAAGCAAGAAGCTAGCAGATTCAGTGTCTGATAAGGTCCACTACCTGGTTCATAGATAGCATTTTCTCATTGTGCCCTCACATGGCAAAAAGAAAAATCATCTCATGTCTCCTCTTATAAGGCCACTAATCCCATTCATAAAGGCTCTACCCTCATAGCTTAATCAACCCCCAAAGGCCACACCTGCAAATATCATCATACTTCAACATACAAATTTTGGGGAGACAAAAATATTAAGTCCACAGCAGCTCTTCTTCCCCAAAAGTCCTAACACTAGTAAATAAAATACTGTATATACTTTTGAGGCCTCCTTGGTTGCTTGGAAGGATTCTAATTGGTTTACATCTCTTGAGGTTTTCATGTATTGGATGTTGTTTCCAACCAACATATAGCTACTCTCCTCATTTTTGCACTCTGTACACTGTTTACAGTGTCTGCTGTAGTGGAAAATTAAGTGCAGTAGACACCAGAAGCCAATTGTAAAATTGAAATAAAGAAAGGGAAAATCCTGAGAGTAGACAAGAGATGGGCCCTTTGTATCTGTGATTCTGCCCACTTATTTGGCAATTAGATTTTAACACATTCAAATCTGGGGTTACATGAAATTGGAGCAATTCCAGTTGGTGGCTTTCTCTGAATCATTGTGTTGGAAGGAATCCAAAGAATCAGTGCGATTTTTTTCCCTCCAAAAGAGTTAACAGAGAAAATGTTAACAGTTTAATTAAAACAAGACCTGATAACATCTTGGAGGAGTTTCTGTAACTTTCTCCTCCTTCAGTTTACCTCTCAATGATGATATAAATTAATTACCGAGACCTTTAGGTATTTAGTGAGTATGCATCTCAGCCCCTTTTTACACACTTTCACATGAGTGATGAAGAGCATTTCTGTAAAGCCCTTGTAACGGTACTGAGAAGTAGAGTTTGAAGAGTAAAACCCCTTTCTGTGGCTAATGTATATTTAAGATATGTGTCAACATATGCAAAATGAATTATATCTTGCAAAGTCTATAAGACTGTCCCTTAGCACAGTGCTTGGCATCTAGCCGATGCTTAATAAATGCTTTTATATTATTGAGACATTGGCAAAAGTGAATTAGTATTGTTCCTAACCTTTTTCAAAGAGAACTATTACCATTAATGTCTATTGTAAATCCTTCATGAATCTTGCAGTAGACATTTCTTGCCATCACAAGTAATTTCCCAGCATGCAAAACCCTCCTGCTCCTTCATCCCAAAGAGTTGTTATTCCAGGTGGTTCTTTATTTTTCATTCATTTATTCTCTCAATTATTCATTTATTCAACTCACACTTAGGAAGTTCCTGTTATGTGTTAGTTTCCGGAGACTCACACATATAGCACACACACACACAAAAAAGTCAGCTGTGTATAGACAAGGTAAATTGGTAACTGAGTAGAAAGAATAGAATTTAAAATATTATATAGAGTACAGCACTATCTTATGTAAATCAGTAATATTGAACTAGATATATCTATCCAGCTCTCTGTATTCTACAGCATTAAATAATTGCCATGTGTCAAGAGTTG
Source organism: Desmodus rotundus (assembly GCF_022682495.2). Classification (NCBI taxonomy): domain Eukaryota; kingdom Metazoa; phylum Chordata; class Mammalia; order Chiroptera; family Phyllostomidae; genus Desmodus; species Desmodus rotundus. Next base: position 35,428,327 of record NC_071387.1, read on the forward strand.
ACCTATTGTTCTAATACATTATTTAATTTCATCCTCAAAACACCTGCAGACATAACAATCACATCCCCAGTTTGCAACTGAAGAAACTGAGGGTAGGAAAGAAAAAAGAGAAGGAAAAGGGAGACTCAGAGAGGACAGTATGAAAAGAGTGCAAAGAGAAAGGAGGGGAGGAGAAGGGCGTAAGTAGAGGAAAAGGCTGGAAATGAGCATCCAGAATACCTTTTTGCTGAAATCACGCAAGTGAGTGATTAGATTTTCTACAAGTAGAAAACATTTTCTACTTTGCATTTAAAGTAAAACAACAACAACAATGAATCTTCAATTCATTTTCCATTTGAGGCATCTTTACAGCATTATACACAGAGTCTGCCATTCTTACCAACGGCCTGACAACAGGGTAGTAACCTGGAATATTGAAAAGAGCCCTAGAGAAAAAACTGATTTCTGAGAGGATGCGCTTTCCTTATATATGACGTAGCATTTTGATTAGGGATTTAAAATATGTAATTTTGAACATAGACATAAAATTGTTTCACGATGTGAACTTCATAACAACATCAAGTTTTCTGAGCAAATATTGGGAGGCATGTTTACTGTAGTTCATTGTTTCCATGAAGGGTGGTGTGGGATGGGAAGGACTTTGACTGTGAGTAGAGGGATTTTAAGGGAATGTTTGGGAGAGATTTCCAGCCAGAAGATGGGAAGTCACATGTGAAATAGTTTAAAAATATAAGGGGCCTTCAGTGCTTAAATCTAGGATATTAATTTTATAGAAAAAGGGAACTGATGTCCAGAGGGATTAAACCACATGTTAATAGTTTTCTCAGAAGGTTTCCCAGAGTGGCTAGGTAGTGGCTTATCTTGGATGGCACTGATTTATATCGTTTCTTCAGGTGACAAGAAGAGTGACTGGAAGGGGCCTTGAGGGTCCTTCATTCACATTTGAGATTTTGAGATTCCTTCTGGGAATTCAACTTTTTGTCTCCTCTACAGTACATTTTGGTGGTAAGCAAGAATAGAAGAAGGAGAAAGGAGAGAAAAGGAGGAAAATAAAAAAGAAAGGAAGAAACTGGAATGGATTACATGATTGAGTTCTTATTAAATGTGCAGTACGCTGGTAAATATTCTATACCTTGTATCATCTCACTAATCTTTTAACTACCAACAAGGCAGAATCAGTGGAGGTACATGTTTGCTACTGGGATTTAAGCTGACCCAGTGGGGGATCTGCTTTAGTGGTCTGAATGGCTTTTACATCTGACTTTGGAGGCTTGAAGTCTATCAGGCAGGCAGTGTGGGAGAGAAGGTGGATGTAAATTGAGGGTGAGCATGGCCAAGCTCACAAGCATCAGAAGGATGAGCTGGAGCCATGTGAGGTCAATAGGGGCTGACAGGAATCAGTATTGGTTCTTCTTGCCTTTGACCTTGATGGTGTGGGGGTCCTACAGAGGTTTGGAGGCCTTTGCCATGAAGCTAAACACACACCTGGTTCAGGAGTCAGAGGAGCTGAGGGTTGAAGGAAGTAGCAGTGGCTGCAGGCCTAGGTGTGGCCTCATGCCATTGAGGTGAGCCCACAGGTAAGCGATGACCTGTGTGAGCTACAACATGGCTGCTGCTTCTCTTGCACCCTCTTCTAAATCTTCCACAAAAGATGGTCTCTTGTGACCTATGCTAACCAAAGACACACAGAAAAGAAAAGGTATTCTAGGACATATAATTCAATCCAGCCAAGTTAACACATTACAAAACCACCACAGAGGGTTACTATTTTGTTTCATAGGTGAGAAAATAGAGGCACAGATGGGTTAAACAACATGTCCAAGGTCACAGAGTTAGCACACCATTTATTAGCCTTAAACCCTGGAGTAGCAATATTAACACAGAACAATGGCCTCCCTTGACTATGAGACTGCCCAAGAGACCTAAGAGGCCTGGAACTTGCTGAAGGACAGCCCAAGGGACAAAGTGCCTTAGCAGGTAGAGAAGAAAAGAAGGACAGAGAACACGTGGACCTGACAACCTCAGGCCACAGAGGCACTTGGTCACCTGTGAAGATGCAGAGTGCAAAGCTGATACCTAGGACAAGTCAGACGAACCACTGACTACAAAAGAAGGTACCCTGTCTGGATTCTACAAACCTGTAGCCAAAACTACTGTGTTAAATAATGAATTTATAAACTTAGGTGTCACCCTAGGAGAAATAAGAGAGTGGGAGAATTCTGAATTGACTGGGCACTCAGCCAAAAGGGACACATTGAACCTAAAATTGACAGTTTAGTCCAAAGTGATTGAATATCAAGGTTACATTTCTTTTTTTTTCCCGTTAGCAGAAATAGGGATTTATAGCTATTCAATGTTTTGTCATAGAGAAATAAACATTGTTTTTTTGCACCACTGAGTTATGCAATCCACGTCTGAGAACAGTGACATCCCCTCCAGGAATGGTCAGGCACAGGGGTTGTGTGTGCCATTCTCCCAGCACCTCCCACCCCACTGTGTGCTAATCATAGGAGTTTGGGGAAGCCGGTCATTCATTCTCTGCCTTTACTTCTTGGTTGGGAAAATCAGGGTAAAATTAACGCCTTCCTTATTACTTGAGAATTCAGTGAGCTCCTCCGAACAGCACTCTGGCAGCGTGACAGAAGGCGGCTGCATCACCTAACTCTGGGGGCACCCTTACGTTGTGTTCTCTGTGAGCAGTCCTGCTGCTGTGGCTGGCAGATAGCCTCAATGATGCCGGCTACTATTATTTTAAGTATCATTACCTGCATTCATGTTTCATCACATCCTCTGGAATGTCCTCCCTGCCTCCCTAGAGCCTGGGTGAGGGGCTTCTGAGCACCTGTGAGGTCCCCGAGAGCCCTGCCCTTTGGCTCTTTGTCTCACCCACTAAATTGTGAGTTCCTTGAAGGTCAAAAATCACTCCTCTTGTTTATCTGTCCTCAGGCCAAATACAACTTAGGGAACATATGCTAGTAGCTGAGTGAACACAGCCATTATATAAAAAGGGAGCATATAAGGCCAGGCCTTCTAGTGTTAGCTCTAGTGACCTTCTTATCACACACTTCGGGGTTGTGAAAAGAATAGGAAAGTGGGTGTTAAAACAGGGCAACCAGCTGGGAAAAGGACCAAGACAGTAGTGCATTTGTTTCCTCTTGCTGCTGTAAAAAACCACTACAAATTTGGTGTCTTTAAACAACAGAAATTCATTTTCTCACAGTTGTAGAAGCCAGAAGTCCAAAAGCAGCATCACTGGGTTAAAATCAAGGCGCTGGCAGGACCGTGCTCGCTGTGGAGACTCGAGGAGAGAACCCATCCCTTGCCTCTTCCAGCTCTGGTGGCCATGGCCTCCCTCGGCTCATGGCCTCATCATTCCAGTTTTCAAGATCAGTATCTTCAAAACTCCCTCTGCTCCATCTTCACCTGGCCTTGTCCTCCGTGTGCATCAGAAATCTACCTTGCTTTTCTGTTATAAGGACAGTTGCGCTTACATTTAGGGCCCACCCAGATAATCCAAGATAATCTCAAAATCTTTAATCATTATCTGCAGAGACCCTTTTTCCAAACAAACAAACAAACAAACAAAAAACAAGGTAACATATACAGATTTCAGAGATTTGGACCTGGATATATATATAGGACTCATCATTCAGCCTACTACCTACTACAGTAGTAATAGGCACTTTGTGTAAAATTACCTGCACTATTTTCCCCCCTGTTTCAGCATGGAAGGAAGTAGTTATGGCCCAATTCCTAGGTACGCCCTGGGAATTATGGCCATTTCCTGGTATTGTGCCATCCTGGGACCCTGGGAAGAAAATCCGTGACTGTGATTTTCCTCAACAGTCCTCCCTGAGAAGCAGAGCTACTTAACTGTGGGCAGTGAAGTTACAAGCATTCACTGTGTGTTTCCCACGAATGTGGCCTTGACTTGGATGTGTGCTGGAGAGAAAAGGATGAACAAAAGAAGATGAGGAACCATCTTCAGAAAAAGTGAAAGGGAAGAGAAAACTCAGAGGCACGCATATAGCTACTAGTCAACAAATGCTTGGTTAAAGCCCCAGGAAGGTCTTAAAGTCCAACCAAGTAGGAATTTAATTGAAAAAATAGAACCTGGTCCCATTTAAGTACCATCTAAATGTCCCACTCCTCCCAGGTGAGTCTGGTGAGCATTGTTGACAAGTCAGTTAAAGCTGCCCTCAACAGACTTCTGCAGAAAATGCAGGTGACCGGTCTCAGTTCTTGGCACTTTCATTTCTGCTCAGCTAGAGCTCAAAATAGTGTCTGCATAGGACTGTGGGGACACATCAGTTTCTGGATTGTCTGGATAGTTTTCAGAATTGATGTTGAATTAGAAAAGACTAGTAGTTGACTTAAGGTGGGTATTCATATACTTTCAATTATCTTACTTGTAACTTTCCCTGTAATTTATTTTCAAAGTGAATTTAGAATTGGTTTTGAAAATTACTGATGCATATGAAAACATAAATCTAGCAGATTTATTATAGCTACATAAAAAATGAGGACTATTAGATATAGATTTCAAACTGTAAAACATACTCCTAAATAAGCCCTTAATAGTATTCACTGTGGAAGAGGTTTTAGTGTTGGATGGTTGTGTTTTGGTTACATTCATAGAATTTTTGTTTCTAAAAATAACATTCTGAGACAATGTCTTCTATTATATAAAAATCTCAATCTGTCCTTGTTTCTCTGTACTGAATTATACTTCTCAGGTACTACTGCCAGAAAATGCTCTCTTTCACTTTATACTGCCTCTTCTCACCCCTTCAGCAGCTTTCTCTGGTGAATTCCCACATTCGACAGGGGAGCACAGCAGGGCTTTTAAACATGAGAAGTTTGCCTGATGAATCTTTGGTTCACTATTAAGCAACTATCAGTTGTGTAGACTATTTTTCAATTTGGAGCTTGTGAAGTTCAATGTCAAAACTTAGGATGCTGTTGGGGGTGGGGGAGGAGGGGCTATTGTACTGGCTTCTGGGGCACAAGGACAACCAGTCACAGAGACACAGTGACAGGAACGAAAGTGGAAGTTGTCCATCACACAGTCTTAAACTTGCATTATGCTAGGAAAAATTACCCACAACTTAGAGACAAGGCAAAAGGGTGATTATGGGTCCTTGATATCATGCTGAAGCATCGCCTCATTAGCCTGCTGAAGGGACACCTGACTCCAGGGGAATGTAACTTGGTTTGAGCAATTGATTAAGATCCAGATATTTACAATCCTGTGCAATCAATAAAGGGTGATGAATTTCTTTTCTGAAACAAGACAGATAGCCAAAGGGTGTGATTCCATTGCTCGGGGCACACTCACCAGGTAGTATCTAATTTAGTAACCTTATTTTAGCATCCCTGTATTTCCCATTGACCACAAAATCCCCAAGTTCTCAAAATCTCCTTTTGAATTGGTGTTGGCATCCTTTTGTTTTCCTTATTCATGAGTCAGATAAATCTTTGGTACATGTTCACTTTGTATTGTGTGATACCGTTTTTAAGGGTTTTTTTAAACTATATTTTCACACCTGTTATCAGGCCACACTGCCTACACTGAACTATGACCTAATACATTTTAAATATTTCTCAATACCCTTCTGAATGGCTCAATCACATGGTGTTGAGTGTTTGTCAAGAGCATTACATTTTTCAATGTAAACATTTAAAATATGGCACAATTTTTATATCTATGTTTTGCCATTAAAAATGGTTTTTCACAATATCAGGTTCTCAGAAAAATGAAAGAGGCCTCTCTTGATGTGTGAGAAACCCTGGTTGATCATTACTTCTGAAACGTGCCACAAAATTGGAGAAATTCTCTCCTTATTGCTAATTGGTGAGTGGGATTTTAAAGACTTTACTGAGCAGTGAGAAGCATTCATACATACCCCTCTTTACTTTCCTGAAATAAGAACTTAAGGATGTCTCTTAAAACTTTCCCTTTGATTTTATTTTTTATGTTTCCCTCACAGTCTGGGTATCATTAACACCTGACTTCAAAGTCATAGGCCAAAAGCATGACCTCCCTCAAAGGAATTCTAGAGAAAATTACTTCTTGAAAATGGCCCCCTGGAATTTTAGGAACCTGAAGATAGAGACCAGAGATTAGAGATCACCTTCTGGGGCGGTCCTCAGTACTCCCGACCTTTTGTTCTCGGCAGGAACCCCCTAGATCCAGGCAGTGCATCACCTGTATAAATAGCAGCTCTAGATGGGGGGCTCGCAAGAATCACAAATTCAGCATGTCTAAAGCAGAGCTCATGATGCTCTCTTTCTTGTCTTCCCCCTCTCAGTTAATAGTTCTTATATTCTCATGACCAACCTTGGAGTCACCTTTAAAATACCCATCTCTCTGATGTAACCCAACGAGATCTCAATGGTTCTACCACTACATTCATCCACACCGCTCATGTGCATTCTCAACAGCTAAGGGAAGACAGCATTCTTTCTCTCCTGAGTGACAGCCGTAGTTTCCCAATTCATCCACTCACGTCAGTTCTTACCTTCCTCCAATTTTGGTAAACACAAGTTCGTAACTGTTCATCAGCTCACTGCTCCTGTACAGTGAAGCCGGGACATGGCCCACACGCCCTGAATGGCTCATGCACACTTACCTCTCCAAGCTTATTCACCATCCTTCTCTCCCTTGGCTCTCTTGTCTCTTAGCTGCAGTGGCCTTCCTTCAGTTCCTTGACTCTACCAGGTTCCATACTTCCCCAGGGCTTTTTAAAAACAATTGCTGTTCCCTCTGCTGAGAACACCCTTTTCCTTCTTTGCTCCCTAACAGATGACTTCCTAACCCCCATAAGCTGGGTCAGGGCCCTTTGTTACAATGTCTCACTTTACTCTATATTTCTCTATCAAACCATTAACCACAATGGAAATTGTAACAGTATCATAGTGTTTGCATATTCAATGTATCATTGGTATGCAGAAATCTACATATTTTTCCCTTTCTTCTCTCCTTGTGTTTTTTTGGTGTAAAGAGTCATTTCACTCATCCTTGATGCACAGGTGACTCCAGGTCACAGTGAAAATATACCTCCATCCTTCTACTCTTTCTACTGCATGTAGACCAGGCAATCCTTTCTAAAGTCCAGGGCATCATACCCTTGAGGGAAACACAAGATGATTTCTGTTGGAAATGGTTTGGGAACAGGTCTCATAGGGACTAGTCTTCTGATGGGTAAGGTTCTATTGGAACAGACATAGGGATTTGAAGTTAAAACAGTAAGAGGCTGAGGGCAGGGACTTAGGGCACCACGGTGGTGGGGGGCAGGTAGGAGATAAGAAGGAGAGGGTTGTAGATATGAGGACTTCATGGGCACTCCATGTGTGGGGCTTGATCCAGACTAGTTCTCCATGAGTGGATCTGCTGCTAGAAGTGTCTGGTAAGTGGGACGAGAAGCAGGCTACCAGAGAGCAATGAGGGCCATCAGAGAGCAGCAAGCCCACCAGGCAACCTTCTTCAAGTGGCAATTCCAAGTCACTTGCACTTCGGCCACTCTCCCTCCCCCATGTGAGCAGAGCTCCCGGGCATCTGTAAATCTAGGGGAACTCTGGAACCCTAATGAGGACTAAGGAAGAGTTAGGCTTTTAAAGAGTCTAACTGAGCACTCTGGAGCACTCTGAGCTGATTTAGAATTCATCTTAATTTATAATAAAGCAATGTTGCATTTAATACCTATATGTCTTTCACTTCCATCCTAGTGCAATGTGACTTCCATTGTGTTTCCTGATCACTGCTGCGTGCCCATATCTGACAGCAACTGGACAACATTCTTGTTGAAGTCCTCCCTGGGAAAATGGGGAGATTTGGTCAGATAAGTGGTTATTATGGCAGTTTTAGCCTTACAAATACCCCTAATTTTAAAAGAATCTGACTTACAACCCCAATATGAACATCAGTTTAAAAAGAGAATGCTCTGGCTGAATGAGGAGTAAAGATTTGGCACTTAGTATCTCATAGGCCCCTTACTTTCCTTGCTCCTTCCTTCAGGCATCCTGAGCTGGGCCCCCAACACCCTTGGGATTGGATTATCTATTAATTAGCCTGTCCTGCAAGGAGCTGCATGAAGCTTTCCAGTTACAACATACTTACAACATTACGTTATTCGGTGACTTCAAAATGAATTCTGTTCTAAGACTCTCTGAAATTAGTGTGGCTGGACAATGAGCTAAGACAATTGTAAGCTACACGAGTTTTAAGGATGAGCCTATTTTCTTGATGCATGAGACTGGAATCCCTGGCCCCCCAAACAGCTTTGTCAGCACACTGAGATGTGCTGATTCTGGTATTTCAATGAAAGGAGGAAAGGTTGCCCATGGCTGTGGGCCCATCTTGCTCCTTCCAGATGGTCAGTAAAGGTTAATCTACCCAGTTCCTGCTTTGGACAGGGAGGCCTCCCTGGCATCTTTGATTAGCTATTGCATTAGATGCCTTTGCCTCATCTGATATCCTCAGCTCTCTCATACTCAGATCTCAAGAATGAGTGTAAGAACGCCACTCTGCCAAGTCTGGGTTCCATCTGCATATTTCTCCATGCCTAAATTAAACCCACTGTCTATCACATGTGTGCAGACCCAAAACAAACTCTGCTGCACTTCACCAAGACCTGTCACCAAGGCCAAGAGTGCTCTGCTCTCCGCCTCTTATACGCACTCTTAATCACTGGCATTTAGACTTAGGGAACTGTCCCCACTGAGTAAAAATGACAGTATATTTATATTGCATTTCTTAACATGCTGGGACCAGATTTTCAGCATAATGCCAGCCCCTTGTGACAGACATGCAAATTAGCTTAGATCCCAGGGCCCCTGATCTGTAAGAAATTATGGGGGATTAGAGTTAGTCGCTTGTTGCAGGAGAACATGTTTTATGTTGAAAATATGACTCATGGCTCTAGGGTGGGCAATTTGGCCAACTTCTTCTTCCCTTAACACAGCTGATTGAAAGCAGCACCTGGATCCTGCAGTTCTAATATCCATAGATGCTTAGGAAGAGGCCCAAATTCCCTATACTATAAGAGAAACCAGCATTCACATCTTCATGGGCAAATGTGGTTATGATTTTAGACCTCAATTTAATATTGGATGGATCCTAAAAAAGTATCACCTGTGCTTTTTTTATTGAAAAAACAATCATGTTGTTCTCTAGCTGTGCTCTGAAAATACTTCTGTTTGACAACAGATGGAATTTGATTGATCTTCACGAGAACAATTTCTATAGACACTAATTACCATGATTGAACATTATGGCTTCCAAATTCTTTTAGTGAGGGGGCTCCTGTCTCAATTGACCACCCAGAGCCATTTTCCGACATCTTCCCTTCCCCTTTGTTCCCCACTCCTGCCTTTTCTCCAGATGAATGACCCCATTACACTAATAGGGAAATTGAGGCTTGTGGCTGGTCAGTTGTGAAGCCAACAATTGAACACACACCTGTGTTTCCAAAAGATATGTTTTTTGCAATCTCTGGAATGGTTTGTCTATAAAATCCTTTCTCCGCCAAGATTTTATTCATTTTAATTATTTTTCTTCTCTATTTATTTCAGCCCATCCACCTATTTTCCACCCCCTCCTCACATATCACTTCCACATTAAGCCACATTTTTTCCTTCCATTCTTGTTTTCTAACAGCAGGAACAGCCAGAGAAAAGGGAAAATCTATTGGCGAGGGCTGGAGTTTAAACATAATGGTTTTTGTTCTCCATCAATTGCACTAGATATTCAAGGATCCTAGAAGCTTTCCAAACAAATGCACTCATCTAAATTTGTTTGTCATAAAACAAATTTCCTGAGGGAACATCACTCTGTTGGGGACTAATACTCCCAAGTCATTGGGAAAGTGCCATAATGCCCCTGGACTGGGTGAGATGGGTAAATGACTTGTATTTATTTATTTACGTTTAGCATCTATGAAAATCTAATATGCTAACAAGTTATACTGTAAACAGGGACACTTTTGGCTTAGTGGAAGGAACAAATATTTAAAGAACTGTGATATATGCATTGTTTATGTGTTAACATGGCTTCTCAAACATGTCATTCATATAACATGCTCAAAATTTTGCCATATCTTGAACCACACACACTGCTTCATCAATACTTTTTTTATATCTACTTTTCCATTTTTACAAATAAATATATTTCTAAAAGAAACTTCATATCAATAGACAGTTGGAAAACAAGACTCCAAGCCTCCCAGCATGATATCTTTTCTCTCTCTACTTCCCTCCCACCATCCCTCCATCCTTCCCTCTATCCCTTCTTCCCTCCCGTTTTCCCACTTTTTTTTAAAGGATACTGTCAAGGGTTAGAAAGTGTTGATCAAAAATAGCCTTGCATTGGATTTTACTCCTATCGGGAATCAGAATGCATGAAGAGACTTCCTCCCTTGGTGAGGTGGGGAGTCTCTGGTTAGTGGGCTGCCTGAGAAGTATTTGTGGTTTCATCTGAGTAAAACTTCCAGTTACCAGCTTTCACCAATAAGAAAATAATTTGTTACCAAATTCTCTAAACATGAGATTCAAAGCCCCCAATATTTCTGAAGAAAATACACTGTTTCTTTTCTTTTTTTCTCTTACTCTCCCTATGTCTGTGTTGGGTCCCTAAGGTTTTTCTTATTTGTGATGGACCATTTTCCTCCAGCTCTGTGTCTTCTGCCAGCAAGGTCCAGGCCACCTTATGGGGCTTAAGTTGCAACTCTTCTTTTGGGAAGAAAGAAGCAAATGTCATTATGCTCACAAGACCAAAGAATCATTCTGCTGCCTCATTTTTGTGAGGTCTACAATCTTATGTTTCACCTGCTCTGAAGGAAAATTCAGAGCAAAATGGAAAAAACTCAGAGACATCAACTTACCTTTTACTTCTGTTTCTGTGCATTCAGAGATCCTTACAGCTAGAAAGAAAACAAGGCAGCATTTGCCAAGACATATGTTTAAAATATAGGTAGATCTCAGTAAAATTTAAGTATATTTAAAACATATAAACTATGTATTCTCAAGGTATATTTAAAACTAAATAAATAATAAAACATGGTTGTAAAACCAAAAGGCTATTTTACATGTTTCAGTAGAAGTATGATGACAATGTAATTGTGCTATTCACAAAAACATTTCATAACTTACCAAAAATATTAATTTATCATGAAAAGAGAAATGAGGTTGAGGAATAAGACCTAAGATCACAGCTGTACGATGAGCATCTCCTTTCATTCCTTTTTATGCTTCTTGGAGACTCTGTGTAACTTCATTTGAGGTCCCTTGTGGATGTGAAGCACCTTCCAAATGGCCCTCTGGCCCACCAGTGAGGCTTTGCTCTGGGTTAGCTTAGCCTTGATCTGCCATTGGGGGCAGTTCTGTGGCAATGGCCAAGAGAAAATACCTGTGTTTTTTCGCTCAGTTTGTTTTGTCTTCTTGCAAGGGCTTGGATGTGGCTGGACCATGAATCGCACCCATAGATAAGACATCCAGCCTTCCCTCTTCTGGTCTCTTGCCCGGGGGGCCCAGTGGGCCTCACTCCTTCCTTTTCCACATACTAACTCATTCTCTCACACATCATACACACTCTTCTCCCTCAACAATCTGTACAAAATGGTAGAGGGAAGCAAGATATATAAACTTACCCTTGCATAGAAACATGGCACAATTGGTATGCGGTCCCAGACAAAACAAAAACAAAAATTTAAAAATTTAAAAAAACACAAGGAAATGGGAGGTACAAATTTTAGCTAAGGCTGAGCGCATTGCCCCATCTACAATTTCATCAGATATGGGTTTGTGGTGGCCTTGGAAGTCATGGAACACTTTTGCGGGTTGATAGGAATTTTTGTGAATTAATAAATATAAACCCAACAACTGTATCCTATTCATGAAACTTCCTTGAGCAAAATTCTTATACAAAGAAATCTCTTCTAGAGAAGCTTTCTTAGGGAACTCTGATATGGGCACAGATCCACTTGGGGGTGTTATAATAAAGGAGGAAATGGACAGAATTAAAATGGACAGAATTAAACCCAAGTCTAAATAATGTAGGGATTTTTAAAAAAGTGTGAGGAGAGATTAGGGAAGATGAGGTCAGCTATTCCTTGGCCCTGGGCTGAAAGCTTGGCTGTGGCTGGGGAAGGATTGGGGTGTGGAGCTGTCGCAACAGCTACATGACTCATGGATAGGGAAGGGGGTTGAGAAAGTCCCCAGGCTAGAAGAGTGAAATTGGTTCAATAGGGAAAACCTCAACTTTTTCCATAAAGAAGCCAAGTTACTCTGTGTCTCTAGGGTGTGCATAGAACAGAAAAAAAAAATGCGCATTAAAAACTTTGAGTTAAAGAACAACACAAAGGTGTCAGAATGTAAAAAGGAAGAAGAGATACTAATACCCCTGTGCATTTATTATCAGAAAAAAGCAAATTGAACTTCCCAGATTTGATTTAGAACTTAATGGGAAGGAGAACTTAAAGTATAAGAGTAAAAATTCACCCTGCAGTGTACATGAGTACTGATGTCATTTATGCACAGTGTATTGCATCCATGAACTAATACACACAGAGGCTTCACTCGCTTATTCATAAACTTGTTGCCACAATGCTGCTGAATCTGAAATCTTTACCTATGTTCTCCAACCTTGAGAGTTCCAAGGACACTAACCTTTAAAATTCACTACAAGTCTGGATGTCTTGGTAATGAAACCCAGATTTGCCACTTTTTGTCCTAGTTTTCTGGGGACTGGGAGTAAAAATGTGAGCAAGCCGAGATGATCCTGATGCCCCATGACCTTTCTGAGGCAGGAAAACCACTGCCTTTGAGAAACTGCTTAAACAGCTCTTCAAGAACACCCGTCTGCCTGGACTCAGGAGTCCTCTCTCAGAACCTTCTCTGAGTGGCTCGCTTGCGATCCAGCTGAAGCGCTGTTCACATGTGTGATCAATTTCCTCCCTACAAGAAGGAAAAAGGAACCGTACCAAATGCAGCTTTAAAAAGTAGTGTAAAACTACTTTTGGCGAGGGACCTGAAAAACTTGGATTCCAATCCCAGCTCTGTCACCATCTGACTATGTACTCAGGCAAATTACTTCACTTCTCTGAGCCTAAGGTTGCTTATCTTTAGAATGGACAGGTGGAGCTAATGCTATAGAATGTCTCCAGCTCTTACATGATAGGATTCTTTTTAAGCACACATTTTCATTTTTAGGACATATAAAAAGACCTTGGTGCCTATCACCTTTCTAAAACACCAAAATCACCAATACTCCTCTGTGTCGAATTCTTCTGTATTATCTTCTCTGATTCCAACTCCCTTCCACTGCCTCAGAGGGAATGGCTGTTCTCAATATAGTGCTTATTATTCCTTGCATTTTCTCTATACTTTAATTATATACGGGGTGGAGCAAAAGTAGGTTTATAGCTGTGCATATGGAAAATAATACAAGAATTAACAAATAATACAAGAATAAACTCTTAGTTTCACCTACTCACAACTGTAAGCTTACTTTTGCCCCATGCTGTATGTTTGTACCTCTATGCAATACAGGTGTCCCCCACTATCAGAAAGTAAACATTCCTATGAAATTTCTTAAAAACCAAAATGGCATTACATTAGGAAAAGAAGCTATTACCATTAATTTATACAGAAAATTTTTGAGCATTCATAGACCCCCAAAAATAAACTACCAAATCATACGAAATAACACATAAATCTAAAATAACACCAACATAAAGTAAAAGTAGGATTAATAGGATAAATACACAGACTGTATAAAGTCGAAATAATGTATGTACAATGTAGTAAAAAGACTGTCTGATTTCTCCTTAAGTACATGATAATGGAACACGATGTTTTATATTCCTATCAATCTACTCAATGTATTTTCCATTTGATCCATTACTAGATACCAACCAAGATATCACCTTGATATTAGAAGAACCAATGATAAGTTCTGCAGCTTTCAAGATTCTTTTTTTCTGCATGAAAATAGTACAAAGAGTGACAAAGGCAACTTGAACACACACACATTGTCATTATTTCATTCACCACAATCTAAAATCTTAATTATGAACAATTGTACACTAGATGTTATCAACCTCATGAGCTCTCTTAGACTTTTCTGATAGCTTAGGATATATCTTTCTAATGGATACACAATCTTTCTAATGGTTACACAAAACAAATTGAGATAAAGCACAGATGTTCATAAATACAGTTCAAAGCTATGGTGGCTTGGTTGAGATTGTGAGTGTAGTTCAGGAAAGCTCAACAGTTAGGTTGCTTTCCAGTTTGCTATTACCAACATCAATATTTTGGTAGGTATAGACTTGTTTACAAAGGTATATTCTTAGTGGTGTATACCTAGGAATGGAACGGAATTGCTGGTCTCAAGGTGTATGCATGTTCAACTTCAGTAGACCACTTTTTTGAATTGTTCTCTAAAGTGGTTGTGCCACTTGATATTCCCACCAGCAGAATATGAGAGTACATGAACCAAGGACGTGTGATTCTGATGTGGCTTCTCCTTGTAAGGCAACGTTGCCCTTCCTTTATTGGAGGTGGAACGTTTTGTCTAGTTTACAGGGTGATAGCAGTGGGAAGTGAAAAATAATTAATATGATTCATTTATCCCATGAATATTCTCGAGTACAGACTACGTATGTAGCACTGGCAAGTGCTCAAGACTGGCTGGTGATAAAGACAGTTCTGCTCTCGTGGAGTTAACCACACGTGCATTTATTAAATGTCTCTTTTGTCTATGGAGTTTATTGCCTATTCTTCTCATTTAAATATTGCAATAGAGATTTGAGGTAAATATCGCCAACTTCATTTTACAAATGCGGAGCCTGAGGCATAGAAAGAGCACATAACTAAGAATTGGGAATGGATTAGAACCTAGGCATGGCGGTAAATGTCCCATTCATTCCCCTGTTTGGTTGTCCCCCACTGGTTGTCTGAATGCCTCTGCGCAGGTAGAGAAAGCAAGTTGGTATGCTGGACTCACAATGGAATCCAGTGTGAATAGAAAATGCGAAGCAGTGTGCTTACCTGTCTTTCAGATTGAGAAGCCTGGAAATCCCCAAGAAGGAAATTGTTCTTTAAAGCTCTTAAATCTGGAAATGTTTTGAAACTCTTGGGAAGAGTTCTTATGTCTTCTCCCCTGCTTTCTTTCTGTATCTTTTGGGAAAACTCATGTTTGAGTATGGATGTCTGGGTTATGGTCTCTGAGAAACAATAGACGCTCCTACCCCACCGAGATATGAAACCGCAGGTGTTGAATAATATTGAGTTCTGAAGAACTGGAGTCTTGAGGTTTTTGTGGCTTTTTTCCCTACAACATCTTGAAAGTATTTTCTCTGTGTCAAGTACATATTCTAATCCTAAAAGAAAGATCTTGATATTTGGAATATACAATGTGCCTTTTCCCCTCAGCAAGGTGTACAATTAATTCCTTATGTTCTGGAATAAAATGGTGAGGTAGAAAGTGTCTCTGGTATCCCCAGAGCTTCCAGGCACACAATAAGCATGTTTATCTTTTCATTTTCAGAAGTGATCATTGCACACTCCTGCCTACAGGAGAATGAATAACTGAGATTCCTTTCAATTGTTTTCCCAAAGAAAGTGTAAATGAAGTCATCAAGCCATCTGGTCGACCTTCAGCAGTCATTTACTATATTCACTTAGCAGATCTATGAGTAAACTGAAATAACAAGTAAAGAGCTAGCTACAGAAATAAGAATCCTGGGAAAAGTTTGTGTTAAAAGGTTAAAATTTATAAAAGAAGGAAATGGGGAGAGAGAATATAGATAGCTTCCTCATACCTCACGCTCTGCTCAGTCTGCCTGTGTACCACCATCTGTCTCACAGTCCTGGTTCTTAGTTCTGACTACTCTTGGTACAGGTAGTTTTCCTACCTCTCCACCCTGGGGGAAGTGGGCAAGAGGGACTCAAATTATTAGGGAGCACTCTCTCTCTAAAATCAGGCTTCTGCCTTTACCCTAAGTCAGAGAATTTTAACAGATAGCTGGAATTCAAAACAGGGTTGCCAGGCTTTTAACTTTCTCTATTTTTTTCGCCTCTCAACTTGCCATCTTGGAGACCTAACCAGTTAATTAAAAACAAAAGTATTTATCAAATCACAGCAGGACATACAAAACCAACACACTAACTCATGGGAACTAAAGCAAATTTTTGTAGCACAAGTGAGCTAGAGCAAAATCATCCCTTCCCAATGTCTCTCTATCTCCTCTGACAGTGTCCACATCTTTTAAGGATACATTATTTGTGGGCTATTAGGTCAGAGAAGATCTGTGATTACTTGATGCCACAGTGACTCTGAATGTGAATATGCATGCAGCAGGGACACCTCCGATCTACCCTCTGAGTACCATCGTCTGGGTACACAGGTTCAGGGAATAAATCCCAAACTCTGTCCATCATCCACCCTCTACCTGGGGATGGGGGGTCACCATAATCATCTTAGTTCTTTGGGTCATCCTCAAGGATGCTGATATAACAGATTTTCAGAGCCCTAATCTAGTGGTTAATTGAGCTTTTAGGCTTCCTTTCCTGAGGAGAGTGGACTTTAGCATATTGAACTTGGATGGGGGCATTTACTTTCCATTACTGGATGCATAAAGTTTTATAACTATCCAAATTTCTCTCTTGGAGTGTGGGAAGAGAGGCTGATGGGAAGAGGTTAAGACTGTAGTTGAGATTTTAAAGTTGGATAGAGATTTTTTAAGGCATAAAATGTAGAAGAGACGACCTAACTTACCTGTACATCTGACTGACCCTGAGTTATACAGTTTTTCAGGATAATAGTCTGTTTTTCCAGATGCCCAGAATGTTTTCCCAGATGTTCTAGTATGCCAAGTAGGAGCTGTGTCTATTTCTTATACCATATTTGGGTTTTATGTGTGGAGGAAGTAGGACAGAATTTCATTAATGACTGTGATGGATACTGTGATACATTGCCCTAGTGCCCCTTTAATGAAAGAATTTTTGCCCCAGATGCTAGGAGTGCTTTTGGCAGATAGCCTTCATCAAATATTACTTTTAGGTCTCTTCCCCCTGGAGAGAGCCCTGTGCCCAAAGTCAGGCCACTTCATGTGGTGCCCCACACCCATGCCTGACCAGTGTAGCAATGTAAAAACCTGGCCATCTCAGGCTAACTGTGATGGGTCTTCTTGCTTCAGGAACCATGGCTGTTTTGCCAACGCTATTCTTGGGCCTGCAGGTAGCTCAACTTTTATCTCTAGCCAATATTTCTTCTTTACTCTCCCTTCCCCAGATGTTGACCCAAAGAACATACTCTAATAAGTATACTTCATGCTAATCTCTATAACAGCAGGTACTAGGAATGATCTAGGAAAGTAGGTGCTAAGATATGTTTTGGATCTGGGTCACTTCCCTTACTAGAAGCAAAGCCAGGACTAACTGGTAGGAGGAGTTCACATAACCCTTTGCACAGATGGTTACAAAATTGTTAAAAACTACACTGATGATGAATTTGGATATCATTAGCTGGTGAGGACTTTGAGAAATTTGGGGGAAATATTAACTATAAAACAATATAACTTGGTGGCTCTTGGTAAGTTAAAGCTCTAGGGAAAGATAAGAAAAAGCTGAGTGCATTAATTTTCATTGGGAAGTTCAGTGTGAAAGCTATAGAACCTCTGGAATTTTACCAAGAGGTTCTCATATCCTCAGAGAAAGAACACAGAGACCTGAGAACCAGGTCCAGGACTTATTCTCCAGAGTAGCCTGACTGCAAAGAAGGATGAACTCCCAACTCACATACTGGAAAGAGGGCACCAGCATCAAGTGGCAGCTCTTCTCTTGGGTCAGAGCTGAAAGTCGGACAGACCTGTTACAGAGGTAGGCTCATTGAGAGCAATGGAAAGAATAGAACCCTCAAACAATAGAGGCCAAGTAGCCATGTTTAATCATCAGAAGTCAGAGGGAAAAAATCATAATATTAAGTGGCAAGTTGGAAATGCAGCAGGGTTATGGGGACGGTTAAAGGAATACAGCATGCCCATGGGGCAGAATAGATGGGTGGCTGACAAGCATACTGCTCAGTTTGTTCTATTAAGAATGTCAAGGTTGGATGGTAAGACGTGAAATCCCATCAGATATGCCATAATCTACTTGGGGAAAGTAAATCACAGGTCCTGCCCACACTCCAGAGGAAGAGATCATTCAGAGAATAAATATGGAATCACCCTAGGGTCTATCTCCCGTTCTGGGTGATCTGAAAGGCTGCCAGCTTCTCGTATTCATAGCAGGAAAAGGCTTTGTAACGGGCCTACAGGGCAGTGCAAATAGCTCTGCTATTTGAACCATAGGGCCTGAAAGACACTATAGGCGAAGTATTAGAGGCAAAGTGCTGGGAGGAAGGTTTTTTTTTAATATTTGGGGTGTCATAATTTTATATAATACAATAAATAATAAGACTTTATTCATGCAATGTCTTGATTGATTATGTGATTTTTCTGGCTCATTTTTCTACAAAGTCATCAAAGTTAGCAACTTCATTTCAATAACATAATTGAAAGCCATGTCAGTGCCCTTGGTAAATGTAAGATCAAAAATAATTTTTAATTTTGAGAAGGGTCGTTCTGCTGATGCAACCATTACTAACCATTACTGAAGCTGTTAAGAGTAGATTGCAGGTTGTGACAGCATTGGGTCAAATTTCTGATAAATTATTTCAAAATAAGATTTTAGCATATCTAGAGCATGATTCTAAATCTTCCTCTAAAGAGATTTAACTCTTTATACAAATCATTTTTGTGTAACTCTGAGTTTAATTTTAAACATAAATTTATAGGATGACATTTTAATGCTTCCTCTGACATTTCCTGTAACTTGTAGAGCTTATTCAAGAAACCAAAAGTGACTTCATGATTTGTGTATAACTCAAAATGCTTGTTATGGAGTCTATTGCCATATCTTCAATGAGAAGAAAACATTAATTTTAAAATTGCCTTTCTTGCACATAATTGGTTCATTGGGAAGTTAGTATGAAACTACTGTTTTTTCATTGGATACAACAAATTTTTAAATATAATTTCTGTTTTTAAACCTGAGGATCTTTATTTTCTGGTTTTGCAGCAAGTTTAGAGATCCTAAACTATTTGAAGAATTCTAGGAACTCCCTGGTATGTTTCATTGCAATGTTTATGTGTATTCTTTCTAAGGAGTTCCAGAACCAGTTCCTCTGTGTGTGTGTGTGTGTGTGTGTATGTGGTGGGGTGAGGGTGGTGTCCCACACATCCGAACAATTCTGGGACACCCCTGGGAGTCCCACAGTTCAACTCAATTCTGACACCGTTGACCTGGAGACAGTGTCAGAGTCCACTGGTTAGGAGCTCGGGCCTACAAGACAGCCCCCTTCCTTCGTGCCCCTCCTCACACAACACTTCAAATGCCAATTGCAAGTTGAAGTTGTCACCTGTGCTTCTGACAGACTATAGATTAGAGGTTCCAATGACCCCTTTCTTAGGCGTGATTAATTTGCTAGAGCAATTCACAGAACTCAGACAAACATTTAATTACTAGGTCACCAGTTTGCTATATGAAAAGATATAAATGAGGAACAGCCAGATGGAAGAGAAGCTTAGGACAAGGTATGGGTCAGGGGGCGGGGCTTTCACGTCATCTCCAGGCATGCCACTCACCCTCTCCTGAATCTCCACATGCTCACCAACTTGCGAACTCTCCGAACCCCAGCGTTTTGTGTTTTTATGGAGTCTTCATTACATAGACATGATTGATTGAACTATCGAATATGGCTTCAACCCCCTCTCCCCTCACTAGAGGTCAGGGGGTGGGACTGAAAGTTCCAAACTGCTAATCATATGTTTGGTTGTCCTGGCAACTAGCCCCAACCCTTTCCAAAGTCACCTCATTAACAAAACAGAAGACATCTTTGTAGCTTTCAAGACTCATAAAATTCTAGAGGCTTTAGGAGCTCTGTGCCAGAAATGGGGAAGGGGACCAAATCTATATTTCTTATTGTATACTATGATGTATTATATATTATGTATTATTTCACTTTTTAATAATTCACTGGAAAGTCTACTGGCTGAGCACAGGCAGGCCCTATCTTGGTGCCCAGGCCACACAGTTAATACACGTGTAGGTGCTACAGGGAAAGTTCCCAGGGCTGGAGGTGAAAGCAAGCCTTTCACCACAGGTCCCACCATTAAACTCCTGAGGTGTCTCTCCTTTCTTCCAGGGCTGTCACCATTGCTGCTTCTGCTGCCGTTGCTGTCCCACCCCTTGGTGTCTTCAGGGCCTTGACTTGCCCAGGTATGCTGTGTGCACCAGGCGCTCAGCCCGGCGGCTTGGCGTGCACATTGAACATTGCCGGTTGTGCCCGTGAGCCTGAGCCCTTGTGTCCGTATATTGTTACCTGGTTCTCTTCCCTGTGCACATGCACACTCAGTGTCCCATGGGACTTCACTTATAAAAAATAAAATTATTAACAATTTCGAGATGGTATCAACAGGACAGTAAACCAAGCATGTGCCCCCTTGTGAGAGTGGGGCTCTGTGTGATTACTCTGGTTGCGTGCCCATGAAGCCAGCCCTGCGGGAAGCCTTGCTGAAAAAGTGAGTGTCACCGGATGTCTTACATGCTGCTGGCTGCTGCACTGTCATAGGAGCAAGTGGGGAAGAGAAGCCCTTTCGTCTCTGTGTGTCTCCAGTGTCCCTCTAAGTGTCCTATACTAACAAAGGTTTATATCATGCCAGTTGGCAAAGAAAAAATGTTCATAGGGTCCATCTCCAGTATCACAACACAGGGTAAAGAATGGGTTTAGAGCAATGAAGTGTTGACCTAGGTCACTTTGGAAATGAGTAGAGTCTGTAAGCCTAAAGGCAAAAGAAACTCTACGTAAGCACTGTACTCTAGTGGACAGATTTTTCCACACCTATGTGAGTTAACCACTAGACTGAAACCACTGTACGTGTAGAGTTGGATTGAACAATTCAGTAAGTCGTGGGAGCCAGGTTTCACACTATTGGAGCAGGAGGTTACAGATAAGCAAGGGGAGGAGACAGGAATGTTCTACATGGTAATAGATTAGAGTTGGAGACATCGGTATGAACCTGTGTTTGGTTCAATATAGATATACATGATTACATGTAGAAATATTTATAGATATGAATATGTCTAACAGACCAACACTGGTTAGCACACACACATATATCTCTTTGATCTGTTGGCTGAGAAGAAGGACCTGGAAGCAGTGATATCCTAATTGCAACAAGCACAGTCAGCACCCAGATCTTGGTTTCTAATACCTTTCTCCAATAAAAGGAACCAGGGTTCTTTGGAGAAAATGGCTGATTCTAGGAATGGGGCCGGAAATATACTAGATGAGCCTGAGTATCTCCAGTGAGTGAAAGCAAGAAAGTACTACCAACAAACACACAAAAACCCACAGAAAATACTCCACAATAATGGGGCTATGTCAAAGGGATTCAGATGCCACCTGAAAAAGTTGCAAATGGCCAGACCTGGAATGATTTGAGCAACAAAATAACTAATGTAGTATTGAATTACTGCCCAAAGTATAAAATAAACATCTATGAGTCTATGCTGATATAAATAAATGATTGAATAAATTAATAAGTGGGAGAGAATAGACAAATCTCCCATGCCAAAGAATTCTGAATAATTTATGTAGCTACTCCTCTACCCTCAAGGTGGTAGAAGATAAAAAAGAAGAAGAAGAAGAAAAAACATGAGTAACTCTACAGTGGAGAGTGTGATAAACATTATCTCAAGCCAGGAGAGCAGTTAGCATTAATAGTTCGATGTCATACTCATACTGATAACAGGTACTTTATTTTTTTTTAATTAAAGAAAAAATATTTTATTTATTTATTTTTAGATAGAGGGGAAGGAGGGAGAAAGAAAGGGAGAGAGACATCAATGCGAGGGAAACATTGATTAGTTGTCTCTTGTACACGCTCCAACCGGGAACCGAACCCCCAACCCAGACACGCGCCTTGCCTGGGAATTGAACTGTCACCTTTTGCTTTGCAGTATGACACCCAACCAACTGAGCAACTGGTCAGGGCAACAGGTACTCTTTAAACGATGTCATGCAAATGGCCCACAGCTCTGTGGTCTTCCTGCCGAAAGCACAGTACTCCATGATAAAAACCTCAGACAAATCCCAATTGAAGAATATTCTATATGATAACTGACCTCACAACTGTCAAAAACAAAGGAACATCTAAAACAAGGAATGTCTAAAAACCGTCACAACCAAGATAAGCCTGTGGGGTCCTGGATGGGATCCTGGGATGGAAAACAGACATGAGGGGAAAATGGAAGAAATCTGAATAAAGAATGGGGTTTAGTTAGTAATAATGTATCAATATTGGTTCAGTAATTGTAACAGGTATTCTATATGAATGTAGGATGTGAGTAATAGGAAAACCTGGGTAAGGGATATACAGGGATTCCCTGTTCTATCTTCACAACTATTCTGTCCGTCTAAAATGACAGTTCACTAAAATAAAGCTAAGAGGCTGAAGCTTGGTAAGTGGCACAACATGTTAACATCCTTCAGAGAGAAGTCAGCCCTAAAAGAGGCACTAGACTGCCAAAGAGATAAACTATTTTGGTCCACTAACTTCAGGGAGCCTCTGTCATTTGTCATTCCAGTAGAGGCACAGAAGGCACACGAGTGAATGGCCACAGTGCCAGGGATGAAGGCTTCACCTGGGCTATCAGCATATATTCCAGTTTATTAAGGCTGATCAGCTATCTTCACTGCCGAATGTCCATTTATAGAGGCCAATAATGAGTCCTTGATACGGCACCGTCCCTCAAGGAGAAAAATTGTCCACTTGGAGTCAAGTTGTCAAGCTATCTTGGATCCCTTTCACATTCCCAGTCCTGCTTCCTTCTCTTCCATTGACAAGCATGGATTCCTAGGGCACTCCTTAATAAACATCTTATATGCTGATCTTCAGCCCAGTGTCTGTTTCTCAGCCTACGACAAGTGTCTACGAACACTCAGGTTCCATTGCAGGCGACTTACACTTGTCATCTCTGTTATTCTTCACAACATCCTGTGAGATGTTTTCAGTGGTAGCTATTTTTAAGAGTCGGGGCAAGGAGCCTTAGAGGTTAATTAACTTGTCCAGGGTTCTATCACTTTCAGGCCCAACTAACTTCAAAGGCCATGTCTGGGATGTCTACCATGTTAGCTACAGCTGTTGTAGGAAAAAAGAAAAAGGCAGTAATGTTCATTTCATACCATGGTCTAGACATTGTGCTAGGCACTTGTACCTACTCATCATTCAATTTTCACAGCAAGCCAATTAGAGAGTGTTATCCACCACTTGTACACATATAAAACCAAGACTAAGGAACTTGCACAGGGTAAGAGGCACAGTTGGTTCTGGAATCTAGGCTTGCCTGATTCCAAAAGCAATGAATGCATTCCCCTCTTGGTCAAGCTCCTTACACCCCCCAAGATGGAGAGCCACTTGGAGAACACAAGAGAATGGAAGACCTGTGGCACACATTTGCCCAGAAACAGCCCAAACTATGCAATGTTTATTGAAATATCTACCATAGAGATGAGTCAGAGGAGTCTTCCACCAGCCTCCTAAATCCTGTAGTCACCTACAATTACAGTGCTATACAATTTTTTATATGAAGCAGGACACTCTCAAGTATCATGGGACATTAGGCATAAATCAGACTGGCCATGGGGAAACAGAATAATGCTGCCCTGACTATTGGGAAAAACTGTTATGAATCTTAGGTACCATTCTTAGTTCATACTTAGCTGGTGCCTCAGACCAAGCCACACTGTAAGTTGGGTTTTAAGAGACAGTGCTTCACTGATTCTCTAAATGGCTTTAATGCATTAAGTTTTCCTGAGCAAATTCAACCACGCTTCTGGCCTGTTAATCACACAGACACTCAAGTTCCACTCTGATACAAACACTGTACATTTCCGATTTGTGGAATTGTTCTCCTTTAATTAAATGAAGGGGGGAGGTGTAGCTATTTTCAACTCTCTGTACAAATTACTACCCAGTAGAAACTGAATAATGTATTGTAAGTAGTACTTATTCTATTTATTGTACCATCTATTGATGTGTGTTGGACTTGTTCTATTTTGGAGGTACTGCCATGGTAACTGGGCTCCTGACAAAGGCCTGTGTCAGAGCAGAACTTGAACATGCAGAACTTTAGATAAGTGATGAAATAAAGAATCAACTTCAGTAGTCTCAGGAATAACAATTTGGAGAATTGTGGTTTGCTCCTGGCTGTATTTGTCTATGAAGTTGGGAAGTCCTGAGAGGCAGCTCCTGGAATTTATTGAACATTGACTGGTCCTGAGCAAAATGGTAGAAGAAAGGCTCTTTTCACAGTCTTTTAGCTCCCTTGTGAATATCTGTGGCTCTGCCTCTTGTTCCATTTTGACCTGGGTCAGGACCACAGCTTTAGGCAACCTTCAAGCTGGTGTTCAGTCTTCAGAGAGGTAGGCTTTAGAGGACTGGGTTTGGGTCTACAGTCCTGAGATATAGCCCCCGGCTCTGCCCTGAACTAGCTGATAATCTTCCCTGAACTGGCATTCCGTTTCACACCTTCACACTTGGATGCCCTTGGAGGTCCTGGGATCTCTAACCTCATGTTCCTCTTGAAACTGGTGCTAGGGGAGGCAGGGAGAGGCTCTGATTGAGTCACCCTTCTCTGTGGAACTAGCAGATTCCAGTGTTCCTGCAGGGAGTAGGTATCTAAGCTATGTTGACTTTCTACAGTTTATGTCTGTAGGGACTGAAGACACCATGAGGAAGCCCACAAGAGCATAACTTTTCCTGAAGCCTTGTCACCTCTGTTCAATTTCTCACTTCTAGGGTATAACTAACAAACATAGCGGTGACCAGGTCCTGCTCTGCCTTCTTCATCTTTTCCCCCACCCTCCCTCCCCTTCTCAGAATCTCTCAGCTTTTCAGGCCAGGCTCCATTCAACTACTGAGTCAGGCCCAGGAATGCAAAGGAGCTCATGTGCCCATGGGTGGCTATGGGTCCTTCCGTATAAATTGTCCTGGGGCTCAGAGACAGTGTGAGGATTATTTTTCTTTTCCTCTTCTTCCAGCAGAGTTTTAGAGCTAAATTGTTCAGGCTGGAGTTCCATCAAAAAGCAAGATGGTCATGATCTCTCAGGAACTTGCTCAGAAAAACTAGAAAAAAAGGTCCTGGCAAAGGCTCTGTATTGTTAGCCATGGGCCCCAGAAGGGAGGCTGATAGAAATGGTATCGTCTGTGCAAACTTCCTGACACAAGGAGCAGTGAACTGGGCACAGACGGGAAGAGGAAGGGAAATGGAGAGATTTCCTGTTTATTAGAGAAAACAGCTTCTTACTTGGCTGACATAAAATTTGGAAGATTAGCTAAGAATCCCAGCTCTTCATTTTAGCCATCATTTTCTACACCCAATATTTGACAAGTGGCTGTAAACTTAGTACGGAAGGCAGGCTTAATGCCCCATCCTGTTCTTTCAATCAATGCTCCTGCAACAAAGGACTCTGTGTCCCACCTCCTGGTCTTTGGTCTTTGGCAATCCCCCACAAAATTATTTCAGTCCTTGGCATTCTTACTGGCCCTCCCTTATCCTCGAGCCTTAGCCAGAAGCCTTGACCCTCTGAGGGCTTCCAAAGTTGAGGGGCCACTGGGTCAGAAATAACAGATGTGGGTCTTGGATTTAGAACAGATCCAGCTCTTCTCAACTCTCTCATCCTTTAAGTTTTCTTTTATTGATAATGGAAATCCCACATCTCTCTCTGATCCTACCTCTATTTCCCTTCCCCTCTCCATAAACAATAGAAACAACTGTTTTGCCACTCAACAGCCTTCTCTCTTGGGATCCTGGGCATTTCCAGTTAAGGAGGTCAGCTATCATGCTAGTCCTACTTTCCTCCCTCATTTAATCAATTCTTATTCAAGTACATCCAATATATTCTCTGTCAATGACACATTTTTTTGTGTGGAGGTGTTAAGACAACAGGTGTGGAAATCTGCTCTAGCTAGAGTCTTTTTTAGGTTAAAAAGAAAGCTTAATAAGATGTCCAGTGACTGTAATCTTTTGATTTTTCTAGAGGGCAGAGATCAAAATTTGAAAAAAAAAAAAAAAAAAAGAAAAGAGTGCTTGAATGTCCACATCTGGGGTGAATAAATGGAACGGTGAGAGAGGGCATGGAGGGAACAGGGGACTGGACACATTCTTAACAAACCAAGGGAGGAAGACCAAGTTGGGGCTTGGTATTTTTAGAACACTTCCGGCCCGTTAAAGCTTGAGATGTTAATTATAGGACCTGTGGATGTCAGCAGAGATCTTTTAAAAGAATAACTTAAGTGCCTAAAATCCCCCAAGAGCCGCTTTTAGAAATGGCCGTCAAAGACAACAAAAGCGAAATGCGCAAATGCCTTCTACGCAGGGTGGTGCTGGGCAACCAGCTCCCTTTCCAGCCTCCCCCCACGCTGTTGCTAGGAGACGGAAGGGCTATACTTCCATCATCTCCATACTTGCTAGGAGATTGAGTAATTGGCCTCTGGATGTGCGTGTGCTGCTTCCCAAAATATCTCTTTAAAAAGACGTGAGAGGGATGCAGAGACAGTCGGTAGGATGATGGAGGGCGGACACTTCCCAAGAGGACCGCGGGTTCCAAGAGCCAAGATTGAAGCTGGGAGGTGGGGAGGGGCCCACATGTGGGACAGAAATGGGGAGCTGTTTACACAGCTTTCCCAGATTGTTTCCCAGCCCTGCTATTGGGTACTGAGCTCCTGAGTGAAACCTGGAAATTGGAGATAACTAAAATTTATGAAGCAATGTGGTTTGGTTATTCATTCTTAATATTGAGACACAGCAAGGCTAGGAGAAATATTTTAATTTGATTTTGTAGATACCTAAAATGTAAATGCATACCCTTTATAGTGCTTGATTATAGGTGTTGAAGCCTATTTGGCGGGGAAGGGGACTCCCACCCACATGCACACAGGCAGGCACACCCTTGTGCACACACACAGTTCACTGTGACGACAATGCTTGCTTCAGCTGCAGGAAGTCAAAGAAATAGAACATCCAGTCCCACAGCTGTTGGAAATTAGGAAACCTGGAGATGTGGGTCAGCACTGCCTCTAACAGAGGCATAACTCTTCTGACCTTTCAGTGCCTCAGTTTCTTCCTTTGTAACCCCACAGGCTAAGCATCCCCAAGGCACACTCTAAATCTCCAACTTTGTTAGAGGGCCACATCTACTCCCACCTTCTCCTCCTAGCCAAGGAACAACATCATATTGTGTCTCTGTGGAGGTGTTCAATTCTTTCTTTTAATTATTGGGGAAAACCCAATTGATTCCTGAATTTTCAATCACCTATTGCTGGAAGAGTAGATTTGTGAGTGGAAAAACAGATTTAAATTTTATTATTTTCTTTTTTATCAAGCTTTTCATACAATACTTAACATGTCCAAATTTCAGTTTTCATAGTATCACTTTTTTAAAAACTAAGGAAGGAGGGTGGAAGGAGGTAGGGGGAGATGCTATATTGACACTATATTCTGATCTTATAAATGAGAACTAAGGATCTGGGGAGTTTTCCTTAAAGTCACTGGCCAGATTATTGTGTTCTAAGAATTAGAATGCAGGAATTAGGAGACTCACCTTCTGGTTCTGACTGATCCCTAACTCATGGGACCATGACCAGACCCGTATCTGTAAAATAGGGGTTAGGGGAGCCTGTGCTCCAGGAATGTTTGGAAGAAAAAGGCCGTGATAAATGTAAATGCACTTTGGAATATAGAAATGGTGCACAGAATATTCTGCATTCTTTTCACTGCGTGCCTGAGAAATTTATTTATTTATTCAGCGAGCATCTTCTGAGATGCTGCTGCCACTAGGCCCTCGTTAGACCTACATTCACATGGCACGGACACGTGGTCAATGTCATCCATCGTCCATCCCGTCCCACAGTTCCAGGGAGAATGACTCCCCACTACTACAGATAACTGAATTGTCAGTGATCGCACCCCCTGGATGCTAGACATTCTCCTAGGCTGAACCTTTGCACAGTGTGAAAAATGCTCCCAAATCACTCCCATGAGTGTCTGTCTTATTTTGTTCTTGAATACTCCCAGTGACACAAACCTCAGACACTACTTCCTGTGTTAATGAACTCCAGTGCCTAATCATTGTACAAACAGATGTTCCTTAGGAAAAACAAATAAAATTATGGCTATCTTTAGGTTAGCAAACACCCCCACTGTTGGCTGAGTAGTAAGCAATGCCTTCACCTTTTTTTCTCTCTCATCAGAGATGGGAAAGCTTACTATCCTGTGGAAGGCCCAAACTCCCTCCTCTTCCTTGTTTTTAATAACACCCAGGGAGATTTTGGATGGACCTCAGACACAAGAGCAGTGAGAATCTCTATTCATTGTCTTGACACCACTGATAAATTGTTTTTCCGGGAGAAGAGGAGACACACCTCACTTTTAAACTTTCTGATCCCTTAAAAAGTTTACTTTCTCCTTGGGCTGTGAATGACTTATATCCTGGAGAACAGGTGAGTAAAAGTGAGATGATGCAACTAAAGAGTAATGAGGGGATTGTGGACCAGGCACTAGCTTCACCAGGCAGAGCTGGGTTCCTTGCCCTTTCTCCTGGGTATTTGGCAAGCATTCAGAGTTTTCTGTAGAGGAATGGATTTGCAAGGAAGACCACAAGGAAGTCATAAAGGGATGCCAAGTTATAATGAATAAGAGTTATTCTGTACACTCCCAGGAGATCTAAGCTCATGAGAGGCATTTGTTGGTTCAGTACCAGGAAGTGCCTGCTAAGGAAGCCTTGTAGAAAGGCAAATGGACTGGAGCTGGGGATTTGGGGAGCAGGAGGAGATGTTCAGATACATTCCATCTCACTAGTACTAAGCCCTCAACAAGAATGTGCAAAGGACTGCCGTCTATGGCCCTTCCAACCTGTGAATCTGTGACACTGTAGGAGATCCAGGAGAGCCAGTCTACCCATATCCGCCCTCTACTCCAAAGCCAGGAAGGGCACTATTTGTCTCCAAAAAGTTCTATTCTAGAAGTGGAAGGTTAATAACCCTGTAAAATGCTTTTTGGAAGTCCATTATAGAAAAGTTCCCCGGTCAGACTGAATTGAACAAAATAACCATCACCCTAAAGATACCACAGAATTATTTTTATGCATTTTCATTTGGAATAATTGCTCGATTTCTGGCAAGCATAAAGGGAGGTCCTCTCCAAGGGATTCTTTTTTTTTTTAAATCCTCACTGAGGAAATGTTTATTGATTTTAGAGAGAGAGGAAGGGAGAGAGAGAGAGAAACATCAACAGGAGAGAGCAACATTGATCGGGTGCCTCCCATTTGCACCCCAACTACGGATTGAGCCTGCGACCTTTTGGCGTACAAGATGATGTTCTGACCAACTGAGCCACCCAGCTAGGGCTCTCCAAGGAACTTTAATATTTTTGAAAATATGAATTCCTTTTTACCACCATGGTAACTCAGTTACCCATTTGAAAATAAAAACCTAACCATTCTCATCTTCAGTCATGGCAATGTTGCTTCTTCTGGCAGCTTGTGTGGGGCCCCCACACAAGCAGGAAGAAAAATAACTCTCTCATTTGGGAACACTTGAAGTCATTTATACTAATAATTTAATTTACGGTTTTAAAGCACAACTTAGCTCAGCTGAGTCTGGAAGAAAAGCCCACATTAGATAGTTTATAAATAAGTAATATAAGGCTTAGGAAAGTTAAAATGACTTGCGTATGGTTACCCTCTGTTTCTAAGCATCAGTCTACCATAACTCCCTGCCTAGTTGCTTGACCTCTTAAGCTCCTTAACATCCATCCATCTATTCATTCATCCACTCACTCATTCAAAAATGATTGACACCTATGTGTCATGCTAGGAGTCATCACAGACAGGGAACCAAAAATACTAAAATCTCTGTCTGTCTAAAACATAGTAGTTATATACTAATTAGGAAATGGCCAAAAATTAATAAATAAAATTACAATATTGTCATGCAAAAGGGCAAATTACTGGATATACATACAGCAGACCTTCTGGAATATCATGATTTGGGGTAAAACTCATGGTGACAGAATCAGTACCCGGTATGTGTGGTCCCCATTCAGTTACCTGTCACCTTCTGGAATTGCACACATCTATCTGGTAGGGCTGAACTTAGACTCCTGAAGAAGGATCCTGACCTTGGGGCTTGGGGCTTATAAATTGCATGGTTAAGGAAGTAACAGCCCCTCTCCTTCAGTGATCTAGAGCAAGCATTTAACAACAATATGGCTGAACTTCAACTCCAGGGTATCCTGCCAGCTCAGTTTCATGGTCATGGGCTGGGTCCAAGATTTGTGTTTGCTCTCCACATTATACCAAGCTAGCAGCAGGATGACCCTTAGCAGAACCCATGGCTAGAGAATCACCAGCTGCTCGGGCATAATAGGGAGTTATGTTCCAGCCTTTTAATTGATGGTGACTGATTGATTGATTGCCTCAATCATTGGGCCATAAATGGTTTCCGTGGAACTTTGTAGGAAAGTTATTTTCTGTGAGACATGTAGTTTACTACTGAACTCCTTGATTTTTGATGATTTATTTTTCAAATCTATTAGCGCTCTCTCATTCTTATACTAAAGTTCAAGGCCCTTCTCTGTCTTGCCTATTCTCTGCTGAGCCAAGTCCTAGTTCTAGCACCACATATTTCTATTTAGATGGTTGAAATTCTGGGACCAAGCTTTATCATCCCATAGAACAATATTTCTCTGCCCTAGCAGTACGTTAAAAACACCTAGAGAATCCCCTTCCCCCCACAATGCCTATGTATTGCCCCCACCTCAGATGAGGAGAAGCTAATTTTTTCAGGGTGAGGCCTTGGCTTCTACATTTTTCATATAGAAGTTGTCCATGTGATTCTGATCCACAACAATGAGAAGAAGTGCTCTAATATTCACCTTGCCACAAAACCAAGACTGCATAAAGAGAACCATCTTCTCAAATTAAGAAAGAAGTTTTCAAGATTTCCAGGGAGAATGGAAGACTGAATGGGATCACAAAGCCTCCCATCTTGTTTTGAACACATACATATGCTTGATGAAACAGAAAAAAGAAAAATCCCCATGAACCCAATGAAACTAAAAGTCAAGTTAATGTCTTGAGAGTAAAGCTTTGTGGCCCATCTTGAGCAGATGGTCAGAATACCGTCAGGGAGGTGTGGGGTCTGGGGATGGCTGTATTGTATTAGGAGAGGTGTGTCCAAGATGCAGGACCCTTGGCTCTGGCACCAGAGCCACTGAATTGGGCTGGACAGTGAGTTAGAAACATTTCTCATATTTCTTGGGTATCAGTGAGACCTGGGATCCATGGGTTACCCTAGGAAAAGTAGACACATCCAGTAATTGCTGAGATTGATTTTGTCCCTAAAGAATGTGGACTTGAGTTAAAGAGCATGATTTAAAGGAAATGAAAAGGGCATTTTCCACATTTGTGTTGGTACCTACAAATCCATATCTACCATAGGAGAAAAGGCTTTACCTGTCCATAGGGAGGCTGTTATATTGTCTGTGTGGCAAGTGACTTTAAGTCAGAAATCAGTGTATACAATGTGATGTGTGTGCAAGTTAACTCTAGCTTACACACTAGAAAGGAGTGGATATTGTGACATTTGTAAAGACATATAGGTATGATATGGATGACATGTGCAGTGCCCCAGTGAGAAGTGACTTAAGTACTTAATTGGTATGTAAAATATTGTTATGAGGGTTTGTTAGTTATCATATGGGATACTAGAAATTGTGTGCATCCAAAATGACTCTGAGGATTGAAGATTTAGTAGAACTATTGTACAAGTCCTGTTATTCCTGCATGAAGGAGGAGGAAGACTCTAGTAAGCCCAGCTCTCTAATGCCAGGAGCACAGTTTTCAGTGACCAGAGCTTCCTGGGTCTTCTCTTGCCTGTTTCTGTCACCTATTCTGAACAGAGGCCAGGCTGGTCCTGCCATTCGTATATCATTGCATCTGCCTTTGAGTATAACTTGCATGCAAGGGCAGGGAGGGGAAGTTCCCTGGACTACATAGAGGGAGGGGTATAGCCTTGATAATAAATTATTGCTTGTTTGGGTGAATTTGGTCTGAACCCTGCAGTCTTGACAAAACACCACCTATAGATGGCAGGGGAAAGGAATGGGATGTTTAGCTCTCATATAGCTCTAATCACAGGAGCCTACCAAAGAACCTGACATTAGGGAAATGGCCAAATTTGTAGAGATTGTTGCAAGAGAAGTATTCTAACATTACCCCAAGCCTCAGACCACCACTTCTAGGCAGCTGCCTCCACCTGCAGGCTCACCCTCCCCTAGACTGATGGGTGGGGGAATGGGATGAGGAGCACTGGACTCTAGGAAAGCTCTGAAAAGGGGCTTTAACTTGACTTTGAACCTTGGCTTAGTGGCAGCCAAATTCTTACCTTTTCCTTAATGACCAAAGTCTGACATTGCAGATTTAATTTCATAGAAAATTTCTAGTCCCCTTGAACCTTGAGTCTTGGCATTAGCTCTTACTGATGACTTCATTTCTACTGGGCTGGGCTTTTGACCTGCTTTTGACCAGTCTCCAAGGGACCCACTGTCCAGACCCTAAACATCAACTCACATGGCCAGCCCAAACCCCACTCGAAAGGCCTCACAATGCCAGCCAGGTGCCAGCTTTTCTGCCTGTTACCTGGAGTGGAACCACTTGATTTGCTCCCTGTTTTGAGGATTAAATGACTTCCTCCCTGGCAAAGAGCAAGCATGTATTTACTGGTCAACTTTTTTGACCTAACTTTTTGGTAAGTTCCTTAACTCTCAGTGCCTCAGTTTTCTCATCTGTAAACTGGGGAGAACAATAGTACCTACCTCCCAGGGTTGATGTAAGAGTTGGGTGAGTTAGCATACTGTGGTGGGTTGAACAGTGGCCTCCAAAAGGTATGCCCATGTAGTAATCCTTGGAACCAGCAAATGTGATTTTATAAGGCTAAATATGTCAGGATCTTGAGAGGAGGCACTTACCCCGTATTATCTGGGTGTGCTCTGAACGCGATCGCGTGTATCATTAGAAGAGACACACAGGAGAGGACACCTGAAGAAGAGGCAGAGATTAGAGCGATGCAACCACGTGCCAAACAACACCGGGAGCCACCAGAGGCTGGAACAGGTAAGGAACAGGTTCTCTCTTAAAGTCTCCACAGAACGTGTGGCCTTGTCAACCCCTTAATTCAGGCTTGCTGCCTCCAGGACTGTGAGAGAATAAAATACTGTTGTTTCAGGCCACCCAACTTGTAATTTGTTACAGTAGCCACAGGAAACTAACACACACACATACATCATCCTGGCATACAGTGAGCATTTGTGTGATTAGTCAATTTATTATAAGGGTAAGGGTTCCTGTTTTAATGAGGTTTCTAATCATAATACTTTAGAAGTGTTCTCATTTAAGATTTCAGAAATCTGTAAGAATAAACAACATGAATGTATTTGCGGGGAAGGATAGATTGGGTCTACAGACACAGTCAAAGGCTTGAGAAAACTTCAGTAATTTGGACTTTAAACTGATAGCATTGTAATTGTACAAATAATAGGAATATAAAAATATAGTCTGGTAAAAATTTAGATCTTTAATAGTCCAAATAGGGTTATAGCTGACCAACACATTTATTAGCGGTTGAACTTTCATCTTTAATCCACAGTTTCTTTGAATGGGAAGTGGGATATACACTTTGATCCCATAGGGACGCATGATTTTTTGGACAAGTTGTTTCCCTTCTTCCCCTTACACAGCTTTGAAGTCCTCAAATCCCTGCTGAACTTTTAACCTGGCCAGATTTTTTTTTAATTCAAGGAAAACATACCTGCACTACTGAAGGGGTGTGGAGGTCATGAGGCAAAGTTCCTGAGGAGTTTGATTTTGAGACAGTCCACCACTGAATCTTATGTTCATGAAGCCTACACTGGAAATGTTGCTGAGATGTCTCCTGTGCCTCTCAAAGGTCAAGGGGAAGAGGTCAGATGCTGGGAAATATAACTGTGCAATACTGAGAAATAGAAGAGTGGCTGGAACACTCCGATGGCAAGGAAGAGACAGGTCAAGAGGCCCATTGAACCACCCTTATTTTGTCCTCCTTCACCTTTATGATTTTGGAAACACTGGCTAACAGAGAGGCCAAGGGACTGCAGCATCTTCAACTTCACTACTTCTGCTTGTGGGTTATTCTGATTCTCAGCACTGACCCAACCCGAGAATGCCATGAGACCCAACATTTCCCTTGGCAGGTTTCTTAGGTCTGATCTCTCAGAAATCAGGGTGATTCTATCTTCTCCCTCTGTGCTGTCTAACATAGCAGCCATGTGGCTGCTTAAATGTAAACTTATTGAAATTAAATAAAATTTCGAATTCAGTTCTTCAGTCACACTGGCCACATTTCAACTGCCAGCTAGCCCCCTGTGGCCAGTGGCTACCATATTGGATGGTACAGATTGACCATTTATATCTTTGCAGAAAGTTCTATTGGACAGTGATGCTCTAGTTATCCAAGGTATAAGTTGAAAGTATCAGGTTATGGAGGGATCAGCCAGGGGACTTGTACTGAAGCCTATTTACTATCATTACCTTCAACTAATGAACACTGCAGGCATCTATAGTGATTATGTCTAAACTACAGACAGATAGGAAAATCGAGCACACCATGCCTTATGAAAAGTCTATACATTTTAAAGTAATTATGTCATTTTAGTCTCTCTTTTGGAGGATGTTATTTATTGTAAGACATCATTTTTATTAAATACACTGTAGTACAAGAGACTTCCCATGTCAGGTTGAGAGAAGCTGGTCACATGATTTACAAACAAAACTTTTTTTATTTTTAAACACTGATATTCTGGTGTCACTTTGAAATCAGCCAAGATGCAGTGGGTCTTAGTAAAGCAATGGACCTCAAAACAGATTGCAAAACAGGAACCAGTAAGTATCAGCACAGAGACATCACATTAAAAGAAAATAAAGCAAATAAAGAGTTCCAAATACCAGGTCACAATTTAAGGGGCAATATATCTTCAGAGAGATATTAAAATGTGTGTGTGTGTACATGTGTGTGTGTGTATGGCCCAGATATATACAAACATCTCTCTGTGTACAGAAGCAAATGCAGAGAGTGTCCACATCTCTTGGCAGATTTGTAAGTGACAGGTAATGGTCAATGGCAGGGAGTAATATTTTACCATAATTTGGTCATTTGTCAAGAGATGGCATATTTAAATCCACATTTGATTCAAAGACCTTGCATTTAAAACATTTCCAGCAGTTTTATACATTTTTAAAGCAATAGTAAGATATACAAGCTGCAAGATGTAGGCCTTTACATTTCACTTTATGTTCTCCATTTTTTTTATTTTTCAGTTCAAACACATGAGTATTAGCAATTTTTATGATGCTTGCTCTGGTATGTTCAACATTCAGCCAACCTTCACTCAGGATCATTTTTATGAATGCACAGACCAAAGAAATAAAAAACACAGACCTGGCCTAGAATGCATAGACTAAAAAAATGACATCCCATGTTCTCCCATTTCATCTCCTGAGATGTGTGGTAAGATGGCAAAATAGTTGCTTGGTTGCTGTTGTGAAATTCACAGTGTTTTGCCTGCAACACATATACACATATATATTTTTTTGCTTTGCTTTGTGTTTGTGATAAATGAAGTAAATAAATAAATAAATAAACAAATAAATAAATAAATAAATGTAAAAGGAAGAGAAAGGGAAAAATTCGAAACCTAGAGATACTGAATAACCTTTGACGAGAAGTAGTGATTCATGCCAGCCTTGGCAACAAGGAAATACTCTTCGTGTGCCGTCGTATTTAGCTACAGATCCTGCCCACCGCTAATTCTCAAGGACAACATCTGCTATCACAACCTTGGAGTCTCTACATTCCACAACGATGCATCATAAAGAAATTGCTCTAACTGCTCGTTTAGCCATCTGAGGAGTTGGATCACCAGCCATCCCTCTCATGACATTTTCTGTAACAGTGGCAGAGGGCCTAAGCAAAGCTCAGCATTGGGAGTAAAAGTCCTCCATTGGAAGGAGACAGAGAGAGACAGAGACAGAGAGGCAGAGAGAGGGAGAAAGAGCAAGAAAATTGAGGGTGGATATATGCAGTCATTTATCTTATTAGAGATACAACATAATGCTGTTGGCATCATAGAGAGTCCAGTTTGCAGGAGGAAAGGGGAAAAGATACGTCCGTTTCTGACCAGGGGCCCCTTCTGTCATGGCTCTTTGCAAAGGGCAGCCTTGCACACTGTTGTTTGCATTCCCACTCGGATGTGGGAATTCCTCAGAGTCTCTCACCTCACTGCGGGGTCTCAAACTTCTCCCCATTGGCCTTTGAGACACTGGGCTCCCAACATTCCTGCTGTCTTCTGGAATGCTTGAACTCTGAACACAGGTATGCAGGGGTCATAGTGGGACAAGATGACATAATACAAACGTGCAAAAAAGATAAAAAGACACCCATTTTTCCTTTCCTGGACCTTTACATAAGGAGATCTAATTCAATTCACATTTTCCTTTGCAAGGAGCCAGAGAAAGGACTCAGTGTGGTGGGATGGCTTTGAGTCAGTTGTTTTGGGAAGCACATTATCTTAACTAGGCCTTCCAGCTATATAGTACTGCACAGAATTGAGAAGAGCAGTGTAGTCCTATCCACATGGAGAATGGAAGCATTAATGGCAAATGATGTTAAAAGTTTTGGTTATTTAGCAGATTTTAAGCAAATTATTCATAGTGCACCCTACTTATTTCTAACGCTGTGTGCCTATAAATTTATACATAAGCACACAAACACACTACATATGTGTGTTTGTCTATGTATAAATCAAGTATTTATAACACATATAAATACATGAACATAGCAAAGGTAATGCTGATGTGAACACATATGTATAATATGAATTCTGATATGATCCTTTATAGCATAGTTCAAAATATCGTCTAAATAAGCCTGATTATGACATTGGTTCAGTGTACAAGTACTTAGCTGAAGCTATGAGCATGATTATATCTCAGCTGCCTGTCATCTCATGTGTTTCATTTTGTTCTTCTAACTTCATATCCTGCTTCGTGAACTTGTTAGCGTTTTTCTTTCCTGGACTGGAGTGTCTAGTGGATTGAATCATGAACTTCAGAGTCGGAACATTTAGGTTTAGTCCCAGTGGTGCCAGAAGCTAGCCTGGAGATTTTGAGCATGCGATTTAACTTCCTCAAGTCTCAATTTCCTCAACTCTTAAAAAAATGAGAATAATTTGCTAACATCTGTGAAAATTGTTTGGGAAGCAAGGAAACAATTTATTAATGAAAATGATTGCCAGAGTTTGAGCGAGAGAATCAGGTTTGTCACTGCTATTGTTGCAGCTTTTACTGAATCTGATGGCAGACCATATTCCGGGATCGTCACGTTTTAGAGTGAGGTTGCTCCTGTTCTAAAAACGAGAACAGCACAAGAAGAGGAGGTTGTGGAGGACCAGTGTGGGACATTTGAAGATAAGCTGTGGTTCATTCAACTACTTTAAAAGCGATCTGGTATTCTTTCAGTGCAAGACATTGCTGAAATCAGTACATACTCTTGAGACAACAGAGGATAAAATAGTAATCGGCAATATAAATAACTATAAAGCTTTGCACTTGCATAGGACCTTTCATTCCAAGACCTTGAGGGACTTGTCAAAAGGTAAGGAGAGTTTTGTTTTGTTTGTTTTTATTTGTTTGCTTTTATTCTCCAGAAGAAAACAACACTGGGATGGAATGGAATGCTCTCGTCTTCTCATTTGCCTTAAACAATCCTTGCTCTAACACTGCACAGCCCTCCTCAGATGTGACCCTTTAGAGCACTCACTGCCTCTTTGCTCTCTGTTACAGCCGCACAAAGAAGTTGTAGCATCTTCCCCCAGAGCAGCTGGCCAGTCACGCCGCATGGCAAACCTGTGTAGGTTTCCAGGTCATTGCTGATGGAATCTAGAAAAATTTTGTACAAATCTGCCCCTTTTCGCTGCTTCACGGAGTGCCACAGTGTTTTAACAGTACCATGGGTCCTTAATAGGATATATACGTGCAGGTATATATCATGGAGATATGGCTTTCATTATATTATTATATGTATTCTGGAGGGTTTTTTCACTGACAAAGAGAACAAACAACTCAACTCCCATGTCTCTAGGCCAGCGCAGAACTTGAAGGGACTGTAAGGTTTGTCTTGTCCAACCCCCTTCACTTGACTGCAAATGCTAATGGATTTCCTCTTGTTCTCTGTGAATCGATATTTTTGTTTTGTTTTTTATTTTTGTTGAGAACTGGCTATCAAACCCTATAATGGAAAATAAGGTATTCCAGTGATTAGGGGCACAAGCAAAACCTAAACAGAGCAATTGCACCTTCAGAAACAAATATGAAATAAAATGACTTAAGATGAATTAAAATCACTCCTTTTCAATCTGGCTTGTGTTATAAAGATATCAAGTTAGCAAAATTCCCCTCACAGAGGGTAGCAACTTTTCTTGAGGAACAGAAGTATTTTTCTTCCTTGGTGTAACTGATCATCCAAATAACTGTAAATTTTTATTTAAATTTACAACCTCATTTCACAAAACCTGTGACTGCCCAGAAGCACACCTCCAAAGCTTGGTCTGGGCATAGCTTCTCATTGGCATGCTGTGCCTAATTTTTTACTTTACTTCTTTTAATGGAGTGAAGAAAACAAAACCACACTGACTGTGGAGTACACTTGGAATGAAACCACTCTCCCAACCAGAGCCCAGAGCAGGGACTTGGCCTGTGTACACTGAACATCAATGCATAAGATATCCCCAGAGATGAGGGTTCCTCCCCCTCAGGGATTGACTTTGCCTTTCCCACAGTCCCACAGTCTCACATTGGGTCCGACGTGCATGAGGACGTCCGGGCTTCAGGGTCCAGCTTTGTTAAAGCCTATCACCACCCTACAGCCCAGAGACACTTATACTTGGCTAATGAACTCCATCAGCTTCCCCTAATTAAAAAAGTTCTACCTTTTATGAATCTGTTCTACGTATCAGGGGCACAATGTCTGGAGCAGTAGTTTCTGCACACAAGGTAGTAATTGACAAAGACCATGCACAATTTTGCTTGCACAGTTAAAAGGACAGGTGGGTGGTGGTAGGGGTTGGAGGGAAGTGCTGTCTGAAAAGTTCAATATAAGAGAAGCTTGTCTCTGAATGTACAGCTTGTCCTATCTTTTCCAAGTGCTTGGCTTTCCTACCCAACCCTGAAATGATCTCTGGACAAGAATCCATCTATTTTCAAAAGAACTTGACAAAGGATC
Organism: Desmodus rotundus; assembly: GCF_022682495.2. Classification (NCBI taxonomy): domain Eukaryota; kingdom Metazoa; phylum Chordata; class Mammalia; order Chiroptera; family Phyllostomidae; genus Desmodus; species Desmodus rotundus. The sequence goes on from NC_071387.1 coordinate 35,467,803, forward strand.
ATTGGATAACACTTGGAAAACAACCCAGTGCTATGGCCATGATCTACAAAGACGAGACTGTCTGAGCATGTGACATGCCATCTTGTGTCTCGCCGAAGCCATCTTTTCTCTCTACTATACTCTAGCACTTCTGGTGATGGGAAATGAATAGTCCATGCCACAGAGTTCAACAGTCTTTTTACTCCTCAGAACGATCCTCAAGGGAAGGTGCCAAATACATTCCTCCCAGCTAACAGTGGCTGGGTTTTTCCTAAGCAGGGACTGATGCCAGCTGATCCCAATGGTTGTCTTTGTTCCTCTCATATTGCGGTTTATAATAAATCTTCTTTCTCTCTGGTTTTAATCTCCCATAATTAAAGGGCTTCCCAGATTGAACACAAGTTTTTCTTTTTCATACACAGGCTTAAGCCATCCAAAAACAATAAGAACAGTAATAATAATAAATAAATAGAAGTGAATCCATAGGAACTCTCGATGTCTGTACAGCAGAAGTGACAGAGTTTAAGTCAAATATTGGTTTTCCCTTTTTTTCATCCACATCAAAGGCAGGAATACAACAAGGCATTGTTAGTCGTGGTGGGCAAACTGGAGTGTCTGCTGATATAACAAATTAGGTTTGTTAAGGCCTTTGTCTATGCAGAGTTAAGAGTAATGCAGAAGCCAGATTGATTAAAAAGAAAGGGTAAGAACTGTGAAGCAGGGAAGACAAAAAAAAAAGAAAGAAACGAACAAAAAGATAACAAAAACTAGAGAACAAACCTGGGGAGATGGAAAGAGAGAAAGAGATAATGCCAAAAAGGTGTCCATACTGTGTCTACGGATGGAGAAGTACACATTGCTTCCCTCTGAAAGCTTCTTGGTGTCTTTGTTGTTAATACTGTCAGAGTAGAGAACAGCAGATAGATGGCATCCAGCAGCAGCTAAAAGACGTTCACTCTCTCGGCCCATCTGAGGAAGTGCTTTGGGAAGGATTGGTCTGCGGGAAAGGGCCCTAGCCTAGAATATCCAGATAGACCGGAGATGCCTTGGCCAAGTTCTGAAGGAGGGTATAGATGCCCTTGATGTTCTTCCTCATGTGGGGCTCTCGCTGCCAACACCCCAGCATCAACTCATAGACTTCCTGGGGGCACGTTCGAGGTCGCTGCAAGACTCGGCCCTGAGTGATGCATTCTATCACCTGGGTGGAAATCAAAGATGGGATCAGACAAGAGGAAAAACAATACAGATGAAATAAATGTCAGCACAAAGACAGGGTTGCTTTAAAGAAACCCACTCAGTGTTTATTTTTTTCAGAAAGAAGAGAGCAATTATTACAGGTTTGTATATTTTGTTTAATTGCATTACACCCATTTTTCAAGCACATTGATTTCACCAGACTAGTGGAGAAATAACTTGCCTACATGAGTGATCCCAAACCACACCCTAGAATTCCAATGTGTTTTAGTTTTACCAGCATTAGATGGAACTTAGGTCACCTCTGTGTCAGGGTGTTGACTGATGAGGGACCCCCAGAGTATAAAAGTGAGTGTTCATTTTGGACAATGAACTTGGGTAAAAGACAGACTTGGGCCTGAAGAAGATGTGAGGTGCTTGACCAAGAACCTATGCCTCAAATATAGACATATTTGCAAAAAGGACTAGAATAGGAAAACAAAATGAGTTTTTCACTAGAAGTGCATGGTATAGTGAAATGTGCAAAAAGGGAAGAAACTTGAGACCTTATTGGAATAATACACAGGAGCTAGCTGTGCTCTAAGGGTGCTACAATGTCACACATGTTATTAATTTGCTAGATGAGCAGCACACAGTGATTCCCCAGTCCCATCCCCAGAGGATGCCAAGCATGTCAGCAAACACTGCTTTTCCTAACTCTTAAATTTTGAGAGCGACTCTACTTTGGCCACGGCATTTAGGTGCATAGGGGGCCATTTGGGAAGTGCTGTACCCAACAAAGCCACATTAGATCATGTCCTAACTTCCAGCCAAGGGGCACCTCTTGGTGTCAGCCCTTTAGGAGGGTCTCACCCAGCCCACTGCACACCTCATTGTTGGACAGCTGGTACCAGGGCTGTTTGCCATATGTGAAGATTTCCCACAACACGACCCCCAGGCTCCAGACGTCACTTTCTGTGGTGAACTTCCTGTACATGATGCTTTCCGGAGGCATCCAGCGAATGGGCAGCATTGTGTGGCCACCGACCTGGCAGAAAGCGGGTGAAAAAGGAGGCATTAGTCATGCCCAAACCAAGTTCCCACCATAAGTGGAAAAGGTGTGGAAGGGAGACATGGGGAACATTTTTCTTCCATTCCGTTATTTGAATTTATTAATTTTAATCATTTATAAACACATAAATAAAATACAATTTCTTTATAATCTCAAGCACCAGAGACATAAGGCAAAGAATGGTTGACAAATCTTTTTCGTATTTCCAGTTCTCTCTTGAAACTAGATAGGAGCAGAGTTGATGATTAGGTGGATGTTCATTTGGGTAAAACACATACACACATTTTCTGGCACGAGGATGACTCAACCTTCTAATTAACAAGATAACTTTGACCAGGATTACAAGCAGGGGTCTCTTCATTCCAAAATGGTCCACCAAGTGACTCTACTTCCTTAGCGAGGCCAGAGTTTTCTTCCAGTTTAAGGTGTTAGAGCGAGTACACAGTGCTTCTTCAAACACCTTCTCCACAATCCAGAGATGAGTAAGGCAGAAATTATTCCCATTTACATATGAGGCACCTGGGGTTCAGACTACTATAGACACAAAGAAGTCAGGTTTTTGGACTCCAAGCTCAGAACTTTTCTCTACGACAGGGCACTGCAGCTGAGCGTATTTACAAAAATAAACATGTAACGATGATTCTGAAAAGCCCATTTTAGTTAAAATATGGAGGCTGAGGCATTAGATGTCAAGAGCACTAGTATAGGCAAAGAGAACTTTGTTTGACAACGAAGACTTGTCCATGATTTCCTACTTCCTGGAGAAAAGTGAAGCATTCCATTTTCAGGTCTGTAGCATTGGGACTGTCTGATTTTACAACCGTGATCAGATTTCTGCACAGTAGCCCTATGGGTAATAGGTCCCATTTTTCATGCTGGTGAACCTCGGCACAACCAGCTCAAATGTCGTGCCTGACACGAGGCAGAGGGAGAGCTTACAGACACCAGGAATTCGACCTCATGGACAACATTCAGTCCCTGGGTTCTGAGACTAATGCCACAATTATAAGTCTCAAAATCCATTTCTGACTCATTAAAGGAAGGAAGTGGACTAACAGTGCCTGAGAAATGCTGCCTAACTCTGAGCCCAAGGAGCTGGAGGGGGGGGGGGGCGGGTTAGAGATGTCTAATATGCTTGGTGGTTTCAAATAATGCCCTTAACCTCAAAACACACACACACACACACAAATGTGAAAGGAGGATGATGCCTTTTGTTGTTTTCGATTCTTCTCTGTACAGTGACTCCCAATCTGATGAGTAGGAACGTAACTTGCTGGCTCAGGGTTAAGGTGCCCCCATATCTTTATTTTTTAGCTTTGAATACATCAAAAGCTCCTACACTAAGTAGAGGCTAGTTGTCTTTCACCACCTTTTGATTTTCTCACTTGCTTCTCACCCCTGCAGTGGCAGGTAGTCACTGTTCAATGAGCACAGACTTCCCTCACGAAGCTGTGTGGACAAGACTGAAGGTGATGGCAATACTCAACCATCAAGGTTACACCTGAAACACAACCTGTGTGACATCGGCACTGGCCAACCAGAGAGGATGACAGTGGTAAACTAATTTGAAGGTGTGTTTGTTGAGGAGAGAACCGGAGAGAGGGAGAGAACCATTTACAAACATCTCCTAGAAGCAGCCAGCTGAAAAACACACTCTGGGATGCATTAATTTAGCAAGATACCAGGCTTCCCATATTCCTTGTGGATTCCCAGCCGCAGTGCAGCAGACAACTCTCAATTCAGGACACTGGAAATGCTGGGTTTCAGGGCATACCCTAGTGCACCATTGCCTAGTGGGGCAAACTTGACTAGTTGCCAAACCACTCTGTGCCTTACTCTCTTCCAATATTAAATGTGGGTAACAGTGAATACCTTCCGGGGTTATTGTGAGGTTAATACCTAAGCAGACAGTATAAATTTCAATGCACTAAATACTTTCAAGGCATTGCTTCCTTCTCTGTCATTTGACTGTCTGAGTTCCTCAACATGGGAACAGCCACTCCAAAGACACAAGGGAGAGTCAACACATACATCTCTCCCGCCCTCCTCGCTGCAATGACAAGTGCTCTGCGACCCTGTGACCACAGCACCTACTCTGCCAGGTTTTCTGTCCTGCACTGCTAATGGCCAAAGAAAAAGCTCTTGTTTCTTTTAAAGGAGAAAAAATAAGGTTCAAATTTTGATTTACATGTTTTCCCATCTGATCATTTATTTCATGCTTGGACGGATTTTTCACTTTAATTCTTTCAAGAATCCCTTCTGGGATTTCACGCATGCTGTTATAAATAATGCTCTCCTTGTTCTGATGTCAAACGGGTGAGTGTGGGAGAATCTAATAAAAGTTCAAACAGGGTTCACAAGTTTTCTAAGCCCGCTTAGAACATTTTTGAACATTTCTTTCACAGCCCTTTCTCAGGATTTTGGAGCATGTCACAAAAGTAGACAAAAAAAAATGCCACCGTTGTTACAAATTGCTGTCACATTTCAGTCACAATCACTGGATGGTTTTTGGAACCTCACAAAACCAGTGTGTGGCAACAAACACAATGAGACATTTGTTTCACATTGTGCTACTTGGCAACTTGCCCTCACACCCTTGCTCAAATATTTGTGACATGGAGTGCAATCCCAGCTATGACACTGGAGTCAGAACTGCTGCTTCGGCTGTCAGATATGCTGTGGTGCCTGAGGAGACTCTCCTGCGATCCATGTGGCTCAGGCCGAAGGCCTTTCACTAAACTCACCAGACTGAACTGATCAAGATGGGAAATCCAGTCAGCTGGGAGTTCACTTAGATTTGCAATTTTTATTTTCCGCAACCCTAGACACAGGGGTTCCAGTCCTACAATTAGCCACCACCACTTTGCCACCATAGTCATCCATCAATTCTTAGTACCTCACATTTACACAGAATTGCCACTCAGTTATCTCACTTGAACCCAATAGCTACCTTCTTGGGTAGACATAGCTTGCCTTCATATTACAAACAATGCCCCCAAAGTTCAAAGATCAGTAGCTTACCTAGAGCCACACACAGAGTGCCTTCCCCCTGAACGTCTTGCACTCATCCTGATGGGCCGCTCTTTGTTTCCAGCTTCTGTACTCTCCAACATATGCCCTGCGTTTTCAGCCAGCAAGCTTAGTTGTGGCTCATCACCAAGGCCAAACCTACTCAAACCTGTTGGAAAATTTGATCTCCTTTCTACCTAGTAAAGGCAAGCTCACATTCCACCATTTCAAGGAACTCTCTGTCCCTCAGTGCCTTTTCTAAGTACTAGGAAACCCTGTGCCCACTTGGTACAGCTCTGGTAACACTGTAGGCCAGACACTCCTTTTTTTTGCTAACAGATCACATACCTCAAGAAAGGTGGATGCTAATCAGTTATGTGTGGCAGGGCATGAGGGGGTTGGTTGGTAAGCATGTGATGTCTTCAAGTGGATTTCTTGTGAGCACTGATATTGGGAAGGAAATCTTATAGTGTTCTTTCAAAGAGATCAGTGTTTGCTGTCTTCTTATCCACCCTCCAGTAACTTCTCTAAACTCCTGATACAACCAACTCTTAGATTAAATGAATGAAAACTGGCTCACCTATTTGACACAATAAATAAGAATGATTCAATGAAAGTTGTAACCTCTTAATAAAATGCAACCCAAAATACTGGAGTTTGCGTGGAGTATAAAAGCTAAATTGTATGAGAAATCACACTCCTTGGTTTTCCATCTATAGAATAGATGGGGTGAGGGGTGGCCTATGGTACAGACCTGGAACTATTCACTCTGGTAATAGAGTCTAAGAAGATGTCATAATGCATAACACGAAGGGAGTATTGTTCTACAGATGGAGACTAGTGTGTCATATCTTAGGAGGCTGGAGAACAAGGACAAAGGCTTAAGAAGAAAGTTAAACCATGGAAAGAAAAGGACTGAATGACCATCACGGCTGCTATTCATTGCAACATGGTGAAATCAGCAAAGCTAACCAGAACGATGTCTGAGGCCCATGACCAAACAGAAATCCTAGAGTGGCGAGAATAAATCAAATTACAGAAAATAGTGAGTTCTGTTTTTAAAACATCTGAAGAAAAGAACTTTTTCATTTAGCTCTTCATGTGATTTCCATGACACCTCACAATTTTGATGGTGACGTATTAGATGATCTGGTTAAATGCAAAAATAACAACTGTGTACTATTTAAAATACCTGGTTCTGGGCATCCTTTAAATCTACCTGGTTGAAAGGTATTTAACACAGTAAATCCTGGACAGAATACTAAAAGGCCCTTGGTAAAACTGTCTTGTGCTAGAAATCAATGATTTTATTATTTTTAAATCAACTTAGACACATCTAATCACTAGAACTGCAATATTTATTTCTTATCCAAGAAATATTCTTTGGGTGCATACTTTTTGGTCATTAGGTTATAAATTGTGAAAATTTCCTTGTCACTTAACAAACAATATGATTTATTTTTCTACATAAGAAAACTAGGACTTAGGGAAATCAAGGAACTTGCCGAGGACGTGTAGCTATGAATTGATGTCCAGCAGTATTGAAGACACCTCTCTATCCCACCATTATTTATGCCGATAACCTACTTCTTTCTCATTTTTTACAAATATACAAAGCATCTTTTTCCCTGGTACATGTTAACGATGAGTACACAACTCATTTTCCAGGTACACTGGGAGATGACAGAGGAGGTGACAAGCTTAACTCTTTTTTCTGTTGGGCTTCACACACACAAAAAATGCATCTACCACCCTCCTTACCTCTTCATCTTCTCTTCTTCTGCTGCATCCTTTCTTCGCAGTGTTGCCCCTCCCCAGTCTATTCCTACTTCTAATTCTTTGAATATCCTCTCAAGTCTCACTTGTCCAGCCCCATTTCAAATACCAATGTTGCATATAGTCTTGCCTGATTTCTTTCTTTTTCCCTCCTATCATGTCCAATTACAGTTGTCCACTTATGGTTTTCCCAATTTTCCCCTGTTGCTCTCCCTTGCCCTGCACACCTCTTGCCTTCACAGTCAACCCTCACCCTGTTGTCTACGTTCATGGGTCATTTTCTTGTCTCTCCAACTGATCATGCATATCCTTACCACAACTCATTATTCCTCCACAGTGATGCCTCGTCTCCCTTCTGTGTTTATGAGAGCCACAATGGTAGTCTGGAGCCTTTCTATAGATCCATAGCAACTTCCTAGCTGGCTTGGAAACCACTGGTGATATAAAGTGAGTAATGCTAATCTGGGACCTTGTAAACTCAACTAGCAAAACCAATGATGCCTGGGAGGCCACTTCCAGTTTGTGGTATTTACTCAGTGAGTGAGTGATAACTTGTTTGGCAGCCAAACATTTTACTCCCTTAGAAACATGCAGGCCAAAGGGCAAGCCACATTAAGAGATGATTAGTTGTCAGAGGCTTTTGGCAGCATTAAATATTGAAGAGACTCCTAGACCTCCTCGTGCACCCTTCACCCAACTGCTTTGTTTCAGTAGTTTCTCTTGATCTGTTCCTTAACAATTCATGAAAGCTGTAAACTTTAATAAATAGCTGGGCCTTATTTACTTATTCATTGTGTTGTATCGGTAGCATGAAGCTAAAAAAAGGAGGGAGAAACAATTTACGCAAAATATTCTCCTTGGAGAAGCTGGACCCACTGTGGTCAGACTGTGGGCACTTTCTGACCACATCCAGGAAGATCATAATTCTCCAATTATAAAGAGTGATGAGGTGCTCTTGTGGCGCATAGTTACCGAACCAAGGGATACTTCATGGGAAGAAAGGCAGCCCTTCCAGCCTTGCCAGACGTCCTGAATGAACTCAGATCAAGTTGAGCCAGGAGGAGTGCTGGTGACCTCCTGGTCGCCCTCTCGCACAGTGGGAGCTGATTATCACTACACCTGAAATTGCTGCTATTGGCAGCCTAGAAAATCCTTCATTATCTTTTACCATAATGGTCGTAGCAGAAGGATTATGACTTAGTAACTTCAATCCAAGTGTTTTGGGATTAGTCAAAGAGAGGGCATTCTGGACCTCATTGCTAATGATATTCCTGCAAATCTTTTTTTTTTTTTTTTTACAGTGAAATCTCTATCCTGCCAGTACAGGGCAAATGACCATGTTTGCAAGGGAAGGGTCACAGAGCTACCCTCACTATCTTCTGACATTTGGATTCTAAGTGAACAGATGAGGCAAAATTTGTATTTCTCAAAATTTGTATTGAGAACTCTAGCTTTATTTTACCACAAAATAATAACACAAATAATAAAAATAACAATACTTCATGTTTGTATAATGCCTTGTTTTTGCTTTTTTATAGCATAACCACATTTATTTATTCTATAATAATTATACTTGCCTCAAAATATGGTTGTGAAGATTAAATGAGCTGATATTAGAAAAGCCTTGTGGGACCATTGTGTGATGCCATTTATATGATAAGGCATTCTTGGTAAGGCTAAACTGTAGGTCTAAACAACCTATGGTTGACAGAGGCTGGGAATTCATGGCGGGGCAAAGGGACTTGCCCTACTGGGGCATGAGGGAGCTTTGTGAGGTGCTGGCAGTGTTCTAAGTCCCCATTGTGGTGGCACTAAATGACTCTGTTTGCCAAAACTCAGAACTGTACACTAAAAAAGGTGAATTTTACCATATGTATATTATACCTTAAAAAACTTGACTTAAAAATAAATAAAGCTCTTACATTAAGGCTCAGTATATAATAAGTGTGCAAATTATATTAGCTGTTATTGTTAGGCTAAGTATTTGAGTCTGCAATAATGGGGTAAGTCACCCATATTCTTTTATCCCAATTTAAGAGGTGAGGAATCTCCAGGCTCAGAAGCAAAGTGACCTACCCAAGACCACACAGCGAAGAAGCGCCAGAGTCTACACAAGGACACAGCTGTCCAAATGGATGGCGTTTTTTCCGTTCTGCCTCAAGTCTGACATGCAGTCAGATTCAGGGATAGGAAAGGCTCTCTTCCAGAGTCAGCTAGGGCTACCATAACGAAATACCATAGACTGGGTGGCTAAAACAATAAAAATATATTTTTTCACATTGACTTGAAGTCTAAGATCAAGGTTCCTGCAGTTTGGTTTCCGGTGAGAGCTCTGTTCCTGGCTTGCAGATGGCTGCATGTATCTCATGTGTATGTGCAGAGAGTGAGCTTCAGGTGTCTCTTCTTATAAAGACACTAACCCTAGTGGATAGGGGCCCCACCCTATGACCTAATTTACCCTCTAAGTTACTTCTCTAGAGGTTTCATCTCCAAATACAGAGACACTGGGTGGGGATTCAAGATATAAGTTTTGGGGGGTACACAAACATTCAGTCCAACGCTTCCTTTTTTTTTATTCCAATACACTTGGAAGAGCAAGAACAGCTCCAAATATGAAGTTGTGCATTTCTCATCCAGAATGCAATTCTGTGGTCTTCTGTTAGCATCTTCATGTCCCAAGTAAAGGTTCACCCCCACCACTCCCTTTGCTTCCTGGATGACTCTAGATACTTTTCCTTTAACCAACTACAGTGGTACCAGGGTACTTGCCAGCTTCAGAACTTGTCAAACCTGGTACTTGTCCCATTTTGATGAGAAAAATTTTTTTAGCACTTGGCACTTGCTTACCACTCACCACACTTGCCAGAACTTGTGCAACACCCCACAAGAGAAAATGTTTCATCAATCCTCATTTGCTTGCCCCTTGTCAGAATGAATTAACAACAGGTACCAAGATACTACTAACTCTAGAGGTTAGCAAATGGCTTAAACCTGCTTTTGTCCCACAGTAGCCCTCAAATTCAACTCATTTCCAGTGCAAAACTTAGGGCAATCTCAGTCTTCATTTTGGCCCCACCCCCACTCTACCACAATTTCCCTGGGTGTAGTTAAGGGAGAGTGAACAGACCCTGGAACTCTTTAGTGATGTGTAGAGAAAGGCAGAAGGGCTTCCTGGGCTCCATGTTGCTTCAAGTGACAGCATGCATGGGTCCTACTGTCCCCTGCTTGTGTACTATGTACAACTTAAAGAACCAAAGAGTCTCAGATCTAAAAGTGATTATAGTTTCACCTTATTTTACATTTGCTCTAATCAGGAGCAAATAAGTCTTCTCTCAGTAAACATGAAACTGCAATCACACCATTATTTTTTATCCTCACTCAAGGACCCTTTTTTCATTGCTTTTAGAGAGAGAGGAAGGGAGAGGGAGAGAAACATCGATGTGGAAGAGAAACATTGATCAGTTACCTCCTATACATGCCTGGACTGGGGATTGTACACACCTGGACCAGGGATCAAACCCACAATCCAGGTATGTGCCCTAACCAGGATTCGAACCTACAACCTTTTGATTATAGGATGATGCTCCAACCAACTGAGCCACACTGGCCACTGATGTTTAACAATCACACTGGGATATAGAAACAAGGACAGTTCATTTTAATAATAGAGTAAACTTAGACATGCCCCTCCTTCCTCTGAGGGCCTCTCTCCATCCCATCCCACTAACTCTTATCAATCTAAGGGGAGTTTCCTGAGTAAGCAATGGGAGGACAAAGCTTTTTGGAAAAAACTAATATAGCATGCCCACAGGCATGTGATGATTGTACTTATATTGTGTTGGCCAAAAAGTTCTTTTGTTTTTTTTCTGTAAGGTGGCTCTAGTAGTGCTTAGTTGTCTTTAACTTCATTCGAAACAATTTTGTTACATTGTATTGTGACAGCTGTCATATGGGCATGCATTTAAGAAAAACTTATCAAAATTGGTGAACTGTTGGGGTACAGGGCAGAGCGGAATAAAGGGGAGAAAAAATGAGACAACTGTAATAGCATAATCAATAAAATATATTAAAAATAAAAAATAAAAAAATTGGTGGATTGTGTAGCCATTTTAATATTGAAGATGGAAGAAAATATGTAACATTCTGGAATATTATGCTTTATTATTTTGAGAAAGGCAAAAACAGAACTGAATGCAAAAAACAAATTTGTGCAGATTATGGAGAAGGTGCTGTGACTGAGATGGAAAGGGTCCAAAGTGGTTTGTGAAGTTTCGTGTTGGAGATTTCTTACTGGGTGATGCTCCATGGTCAGGTAGACCAGTTGAAGTTGCCAGCAATCAAACTGAGACATTAGTTGAGAACCATCAATGTTATACCATGCATGAGATAGCCAACTCAAAATACTGAAATCAATAAAGTTATTGGTAAGAACGGAAGATGTGTCTTTTATGTTACGGAAAAAACTAAACAGACTTTTTGGCCAACTCAATACATCACTCAGCAATGTGAATTCGTACATTCTAATGACATACATTTCATCAAGAAGCCATTTTTTTAATGTTCAATATTACTGAGCTTTTTATGGCCTCCTGTGCATTATGGTTTTTAACCCAAGAGACCATCTGACTCTTTAGCATTTGAAACCAGAGCATTGCATCCTTTCAGGGGGAAAAGCCACAGAGACTGACATGGTGCTGAGCAAAGGCCACCAGAAAAGCAGGGGTGAAATATATGCATGTCATTGTCTATGTTAAGGTGATTGCATTATGGTGGTTTAGTACAAAAATTTCAATGTGAAATTGTTTCTATGGAAATAACTCAGAAAGGCTGGTATTCCAGCTAGCTTTTAGAAAAGGAAGAAATCAATGGATTGCCAGCAGAGTAGGGGAAAGAAAAGCACTCTCCATGCCAGCTGGGATTACTATGATTACTGCTGCCTGGGGTGCATTACGTCCAGTAAGTGGAGAGATCAGGTTTCTGGGTGGACACCACACATCTGTCCCACCATTAACCGCAGCGTCTTAGTTAACGCTGAAGACCCTGCCAGAATGTACATTCCACCGTAAACCCGAGATGAGGACTTGATACACAAGAGCTAGTTAAAAATGAACAAGGTCCTCTATCCTCCCAGTTCATTTGGATATAGAAACATGAGTGCAACAATAAAGGAAAAGTTGCTTTCTCCAGTGAGCTCTGAATGCTGTCCTGGCATCATGAGGGTCTTTTTCTGCAATGTCTGGGATATATGGAATGCATAGAGGTTGTGATCTCAGTTACAAAAGACATGATTTCTTATCATGCTCCTGTGCAGTAGGAAATCATAGTAAAAGTAACTCTCCATTACCGAGCACCAAGTCTGTGTGCCAGGTTCTGTGCAAAGCCACTGCTTAGATTTAAAACTCACTTTTCTCATACTTCTCCCAACACACCTACAGATAAAATGTACCCGTGGAAAGTGCGCATAGTACAAGCAGCAGTTGCTTTGCAGTTGTGAAACTGGAACTCACTCTCTGACTAGCAGCTTTTTTGTGCAGAGTGAAGAGGGGCAGCTCAGTGTTATAGAAAACCAGTGGGTGTACCTGGTTGTTTCTCAAACTTTTCCACCAAAGCGACTAAAACTGCAGAAGTAAGTAAAAGACCAGGGTTGTGGGGAATAGTTGGGACCATGTCTGTGAGTCCATTCCGGGGTGCTGTGGCAAGTGTGGTATTTTTTTCAAGTCTTAGTTTTGTCTTTAACATCTAATATAATTACTGTATTCAATATTAGACTCTACAATGCATTGTGAAAATAACGATATGTCCCAAACTTATTTACTAAAATTTATGTTTTAGAAGCACAGGCCATGTTTGTGTGTGTGTGTGTGTGGCTTCTTGAGTCTCTGTTATGGACACATCATTTTGTGTCCAAAGTCTACCGAGACCTGGGTTTGAGCAGCAGTGGTGATAGAAAGTGAAAATGCTATGAAGTGAACAGACCTGGTTTTCGGTCTAGCTCAACCACTTGCTAACTGAATAGATAAAAATAAATTATTTTATGTCTTGGAGTCTCTCCTTTGCATCTAAATGAGAATAAAACCTTATAAGGCTAAATCAAGCCAATCCCCTTCCTCAACAGGCTACGTTCTAAAAGAGGTGATGAACAGCTAAATGGCCAGAAGTGAGCAAAAGAAACATTCAGGCAATAGCCTTGAGAAAACAGAAAGAGCCATACACCAGGATTCCATGTGGTCCTACCCACTGCATAGCTCTGAGGACTCCATTCACATTGTGTGTGGTCCATGTGAATGCCCCCTTCTAGAGTTGTCAAACCTGGGGATCTGTATCAGAAATCTGGGGCTCTACTCTGGTGCTTATAAGACTCTCCATGTGATTTTGGGCAAGTCATTGCCTCCCTCTAGGCTATAGGTTTTCCACTTATGGAATGAAGACAATGATACTTACTGTGTCTTATCTGTGAGGCTCAAGTGAGGTGCTGAGATAGAGTATGGCTGACATGGTAATACCCAATCCACATGTACTCTATCATTGATCTTGCTTTTTTCATGTGCCTTTATTTCAGTACATTTCAACAAATTTGTGTGTAGTTAGTGCACATAGTGTCACCTGCAGCGATGTTGGGGAAACAACATTGAATGAGATTAGGTCCTTGACCACCAGCAAGGTGGTCAAGGTGGAGAATTGATGCCATAGTGGAAATGGGAACATCTGGCTGTGTGCTGTGATGCTGGTGCTGTTTGGCCCACTCCTAAATCTACTGATGCTTTTAGCTCCCTTCTATTAAGAAGTAAATATTAGGATGCCCAAGCATTTGCCACTCTGTCCAGAGAGTATCATGAAAAGAAACTATTGAAAAATAGCACAAGAGAAAGTTTTCAAAAACAATCAAGACCCCAATTTCTCACTGAAGTTCCCTAACAAGAAGGAGTTGGACACAAGGCCACAAGGAAGCTGTGATGACTGAGTTGTGTTTAGCTTAGTGGCTAGGGTTCCACATCTACCTACCATTCACTGCAGGCCTGCATGTGCAAGATACAAACAAGAACTCGATGCACATTATTTTGCTGAATAGCATGGAACCACAAGCTGAGCGCATGCAGGGATGAAGAGGGTACCTCAGTTAGAAATTCTCATCAGCTGCCTGTGGCAAAGACAGTGACTTAACCATGCGGGTTTTTCTCAGTTAATGGAAGTCCTGAAGTACGCAGCCAAGGGCTGGTGGAATGCTCTAAGGAGTGGTTCCAGTGACATCCTTCAGGAGACAGCTCAAATCTGCCCGCTTCCTTCCACCTCCATTTTCATCTCCCTGTTCTGTTGTTACCCTCCTAGGTTACCGTGACAGCCTCCTGACTGGCCTCCCCTCTACCCATTTCCCTTCTTATCATTTTCCAATCCACTCTCCATTTAATAGCAAGAGCAACAGTTTTAATATATTAAAATCACTTATTTTTCTGCTATAAACTCTTCAATGACTTCTCATTGCCCTTAGGATAAAATGAAAAGTTATTGAAATGGCTCATAGCACCCTGGTTGATCTGAGTGCTTCTTTCCACAGTCTCCTTTTATGTTTTCCCCTTTTCCCTGCAGTGACCTATCCATTTGGGCCTTGAATGTCTTTGCACTTTCTCCTTTTAGGTGCTTCATTCATGCAGCCCCTCAATTTTCACCTGGCTAACTTCCCCTTGTCTCTCAGAACTTAACTTAAATACCATACTCTTGGACATCAAATTCACGTTGACTACTGGGCACTTCTACCTCATAGTGCCAGTCAATTATAACAATGGGCTTTTTGCATAGTTTTGTGCTTGCTATCTCCCTCTGACTACAAGGTTCATGACAGAAAGCACTACTGGCACAGTGCTTGAATGCTCAATAGATATTTGTCAAATGAAGAGAGTGCACCTGGCTGCCTCAGGCCTTGTGCATAGACAATGAAATAAATATAAAAGGAGAACAAGGGGTTAAAGCCATAAAGGTGGCTTCCTGTCAGCCCTGCACAGGGCTCGCAGCACAGGCCCCATGGAGCCGAGAGGGCTATCCAGAGGGAAAAAGGAAAAATGGGCAGTAGCCGATTTGCTTTAGGGTGACACCTGTTTCTAATTTACACTGCAAATAAGGAATGGAAGCATACATGTGTTGTACATGGTGTAACGAACATATGGGATAATTTACCAAGAAAAGCCATGGAAGCCAAAATTAATGAGCTGAAGTGACCCCTTGGTTGAGGAGAGGGTGCAAAGCTGCTGGGAGAAGTCAGAGAGAATGGAAGGGCTGAGTGCCCTGTCCCTGGGGTTCCCTTCCCTTTGCTCGTTCTGTGGTATGTCTCATTGGCCATAGCAAGTTCACTCTCGGAAGCCATCCTGCTTATAGAGGCCCCCTTGGAGCCCCATCAGAGTTTGCATGGGAGGGACTCTGGTGGCAGATGCCTGGGGATAGAAGAGGCTTGTCCTCTATGGCACCACCTATGCTGAGCTGTGAGGGCTGGAAAAGTAAAGGAGGCAGATGGAGATTAATGAGTGGAGTTCTAAAGCCCTCAAACCAGCCCACAGCATCACCTCTACCTCCTGCGTGGTCCTACACTCTGACTCTCATCTTTAAAGGATTATCTATTTCCACCATAGAAGATGCTGTTAAGGAAAACTATCATGATGTATTTTGGATTCTCAAACCCTCATTGCACAGAGTACAGATTGATTTTTTAAGTCATTGAGTTGATAATCATGTGTTTGTTTTATATTATTCACTCATTCAGCAAAATTTTACAGAGCTACCTTCTGGGTGCTAGGCATTGTTCTGGGCACTGGAGACATGTCCTCATGAAGAGAAGGTAGCTGGTGATTGCTTTATGCTTCATGTCTTCATGAAGCTCTCATTTTAGTGGGAGACACAGACCAAGCATAAACAGACAGCTAGGCATGACAATGTCAGGTGGTAATAAATGCTGTGAAGAAAAAGAGTAAGTGGATGGAGAGGATAGAAGGGAGTACTCTTTAGATAGGAAGGTCAGCAAATGCTTTTCTGAGCAGGTGATATCTAAGCAGAGATCTGAATAAAGTGAAAGAACAAGACATGCAAAATCAGGAGGAAGTGCACTCCAAGCATTTGGGTCAGCACATGTGGCCCTAAGGTGGAAGCAACCTTGATGTGTTGGAGCAGTACGGAGGCCAGTACGGATGAATTGACTGTAGCAAGGGGGTGAATGGTGGGAAAGGAGGGGGAGTGCTACCTGGGGCCATCACTGACGAGGTTTTATATAATGGTGCAGCTGCACTGGAGGGTGTGTTATCTACAGCTACATGTCCATGTCAGTATCTATTTTATATCTTTACTTCTGTATCTAAATCATATGCTACATCAGATAGTATTTCAAGGCCAGTGTTCAAGGCCAGTGACAATATTGTGGAGCTTTCCAGCAAACACATAATCTACGACAAACACATAATCTATGACCCAACTTGCCATTTACTAACTAGGGAAACTAAGACAAAGAAACTCAAGACCATAGTCAGAATCCGGGTCTAAGGTGGCAATGAAGGACAGATATTCCAAATCCACTAATCTAGTCTTTTTCTCTTTGGTTTTTGCCCCTTACTTTGCACCACTTCCCCAAATCCACCTGGTGGCATGGCCAACTATGCAAGCTAGCTAAATCACCAGTCCCTTTCTCTGAGCCCTGTTCAGGAGGAAATTCCTTCCTCTCCAATGCAGAGAATTGGACAATGACATCATTGCACAGCACAAATAACCAATGCTTTCTTTCGTAGAAAGTGATAAACTGAGGAAACAAACTGGGTCTGGCTGTTTGTGTCCCCCACCCCTTTCTTTCAATAGAAGGAGGAAGGAGCTGTAGAAAGGTTCTATCACTTCTAGTCCCTTCAGTAGCCCAGATGTATTCCTGAGTTTCTGAGGATGATCAGTGATAGCCCCCTTGGTATTTAGCTTTAGGATTTATGCTGATGGTTTCTACATGCTTCTCTCTGTCAGTGCATGAGAGGAGACTCCCTCTACATTACCTTGTTTTTCCTGATTATTTCCCCAATATTCCATTAGTTATATGATCACATTACTACTCAGGTCATTCTTTGACTCCTAAAACAATTTGAGTTTCATCTGAGGAAGAAAGCTGTCCTTGTAGTATCCCAGGGGAGAAGAGGAAAGATTCCACAATGCTGAAGTCCTTAATGATGGTCTGTCAGCATTCTTTCTTTGCGCACCTTCCTTCCTGCCTCTCAGTCTCTTAGTCAACCCCACGCCCTGCCCTTTTATTTTTCAAATTTTCCCTCCCAAGGTCTGTAACTCTGGCAATTACATTTTGTCTATACCAGAACCTCTATTTAGGTACAGGTCATTTAGGATACTATACTCACTGGCTAATGTCTATTTGAATCCATTTGCGGAAGTAGCTTTTGTAAAACACATAAAGGTCTTTAAGCACTACAGTCTACTCTGTGAATACAGACAGGGATGACAATAATTCTCTTCAGCCCTAAATAGGTCTTTAGAGATGAAGACAAGAACATCCTAGAGAAGGTCAGAGTGTCCAACCTTTTGGCGTCTCTGGGCCCCACTAGAAGAAGAGTTGTCTTAGGCAATACATTATATACACACATGAATGAAAACTGATGAGAAAAAAAAGGTTTTAAGTAAATTTACAATTTTGTGTTGGGCCTCATTCATAGCCATCCTGGGCCACATGCAGCCCACGGGCCACGGGTTGGACACCCCTGGCTATTGAAAAAATAAGCTATTACAAATTAACTGAAAACTGTAGGGATGGGCAGAGATGATTTCAAATCTGAGAACAATGGGCTTTTCAAAAGACCACCTTTTCCAATGGTGGTCTGTCCTCTTCTTACTCAAAGGTTAAATGTCCTCCACTTTCCTCCCCATTTTCAGCTCATTCCTTCATCTATCTTCCCCATTCCCTTAAATAGCACCACCATCCCCACCAACCACAACTATTTTTTGTTTAAAGCTAAAAACCTAAGAGACATCATTGATTCTTTATTATTTCTTATCCCCCATCCAAGTCATCAGCAGGTTCTTTCTGCTCTACCTGCAAAACTTACCTTGAATGCATGCACTTGCCCATTTCCACTCTAAGTCTAAGCCACCACCCACTTGCACGTGGACTAAGCTATTGCTCTCTCAGCTCCAGCCCCAACTCAGCAGGCAACCTACCTGAGTTCCTCTCATCTTAGTCTGGCCTGGCTTGAAGCTGAGGACATCTTTTGAAGACACCCTCACCTTGCCCCCCAGAAACTCCCTCATGGTGTTGGTGGCCTATTCCTGCTTCCTCGGCCCCACTGGATGACATTCTTCTCAGTCCCAGGGATCAGATTTTACCTTTCCCCATCACTGTAAGTAGATTTCAATAAAGCTTAATACTGGAGCAGTCAGGTAACAAAAAATATATGCTCAAGTGAATAGTTTGTTACAGGATATATTTGGTAAAACTTTCAGAAGAATGCTTATTTTTGGAGGCATTTGTGAAAGACTTCTTTCTTTATCCATTTGCTAAACATGTTAATGGTCACTTCATTGCCTCCCTAAATTAAATCACTGAAGTTGCAGCACTGTTTTAAAGTGGGAAAGGTGGTTACTCCTGGAGGGAAAAATTAGGTTCCGCAGAAGGAGAACCCAAAGCGATCTTTATAAGGTAAAACACTGCAGAGAGACCACAGCAACTAATAGCTTCTGGGCAGCCCTGCATATCCACACATCTGAGGCTCGCACCAGACATGGACCATGAGCCTCGGGGGTCAGGCTCTTAACGATCTCTGCTAATGAAAACTCAGCCAATCAGAACTGGCCTCATTCTCATAATTATCCCCTTGGGGTCTTCAGAAATTACGACCAGGCTTGCCTTGCATTTATATCACCCACGTCCTGGTCAGGAAATCTGGAAGCTGGGCAGTGGGAGGTAGGAGGGAAGCAGGTGAAAGGGTGGTCTGGACACCTTCTTCAAGTGATGAGGCAGTATCATCAGGAGAATAATGCCCAACTGCTCGTCACCAAGGGCAGGTCAGGAAAAGGTGAGGGTCAATCGTCACATGAGGATCTCATATTTGATATAATCAGCTTTTTGACATTAATGGCCAATAGGTCATTAACTGCTTGAATGCTTGGATGACGCTGAGGGCAGCTGTGAAGTCCCCTTGTCTGGACCCCTCTGATATTTTATATTAAAATACTCAGGGGGGCTTTTCCAGAGGTTCCCCCAATTAAAAAACTTAGGCTTTCAACTGAAAGAAAAGGAGTTCTGGCTACCACCTATTCCAGAGAAAGTCTCTGTATCAGTCAGTGCCCAGCACAGTAACTGAGAGCTGGATCAGACTCCTGCTCCCACAACAGCTCTACAATAATCACCCACTACCCTAGATAACCTGTCCTCTCTGTCTGTATGGGGCAAGACATGGAGAGGGGAGTGAGCAAGAGTAACAGTGATAACGGTCTGAGGGGCCGCTGTTGGAATCTTCCTGGAAAGAGGTCATTACCTTCCCTTCTCCTTCTCTCTGTTCCTCCCATCCTCAACCTGAAATCAAGTAGGGGGCTTTAAGAGAAGTCTTCATAAAGACTGGGGTGCCTTAAGAAGAGGATACAGGGACCGCATTTTCCATTTAGGCTTTTGTTTAGGCATCAGACTGTATGCACTGTCAGGGAGAAGGGAAGTGGATGGGAAAAGATGGTGGGGCTGAAATAGCCAGCAGGATAGCCTGCTCTCTCATCATTTGGAAGGGATAAGTGGGCCTGTGGAAAATGTCTATGTCTGAGCTTTCTTGTCTGTACCCTGGCTTCCCACAGGTGACACCTGATCCACAGAGGTGTTCACTGAGAAATAGTGACAGCAAAGGAGAGTGACAACTGAGAAATAAAGAGATATTGCTTTTTATCCTCAGTCCCTCCTCCCAGCTCCTAACCATAGGAACTAGAGACACAAGAGGAGCAGAGAGAAGTCCCGCCTGTGATGCTGGAAGAGGAAGCTTTGACATTAATGGAAGAATGAAGCCATAAACTGGAATCAACTTGTTTCGTAGCTACAGGTGAACAGCAAGACATGGAGGAAACTTAGATGCATATTACTAAGTGAAAAAAAAAAACAGTCTAAAAAGGTTACAGACTGTATGATTTCAACTAGATATATGACATTCTTGAAAAGGGAAAACTATGGAGACATTAAAAAAAAAATCAGTGGTTGCCTGGGCCTTGGGGGAGGGAAGAAGGAATAGCAGAACAGAGAGGATTTTTAGGACAATGAAGCTATTTTGCATGATACTATAATGGTGGCTACCGGTCATTATACATTCATCAAAATGCTTAGAACTCCAAGAGTGACCTCTTACATAAACTATGGACTCTGGTGACAACGTGTCCTGTAGGTTCATTATGATAACGAATGCCCCACTCTGGTGGGAGATGACGCTGGTGGGGGAGGCTGTGCATGTAGGGGGGCAGGGGATTCATGGGAAATTTCTGTACCTTTTCCTCCATTTTGCTGTGAATCTACAAGTACTCTATAGAACATAAAGTCAATTTTTAAAAGTGTTGCAATGAGGACACAGCTGTAGCTGTTACCAAAGCTCTGTTGCTCAGTTTGCATCTGTGCCTTAAACATTTGAGAAAAAAAGGTTGCCAGCCCTGCCCCGTCCTTCCAGCGACCTGCTGTTGTTCACGAAGCTGTGGGGGTGCTCTGTAGAAACTGAGACCCTGAGCAGCGAACACAGAAGTGTTGCTCGGGGGAAACCAACAGAGCATGCGGTGGGGAGGACGGTGGCACAGAGTGGTCCACCCAGCCAGCCTCTGGGTGGAAGTCAACGTGGCTGGAAGCCCACTCTCAACAGGAAGCAGGAAACTGGAAACCCTGCTCAGGAGCCTCTGAAATGGGGACAGTAGTGCTTGGGAAAGAGGCCAGGAAAATGTGGGGCAGGACCATTTTCACCCAGAAGAAGTTTAGTTTACCATGGAACACACACAGTTTCCCTGTCATAAGATTTTTTTTAAAGAAATAGACTTTTTAATTTAATTTTGAGAACTCAAGAGATAAACTTGCCAAAAAGGATTACAAAAATGTTGGGCATATCAGTCTAGCAATGGTGTTGAGCTAGAATAAATTAAGTCAAGAAAGGATTGAAGGATATTAGAAAGAAGTGTCTTTAATTATAATGATTTGTGCCTTAATGGCCCAATATGTTGACAGTATCATAGCTCAAGCTATTAGAATATGACTTTCATCATAACAGTTCTCTTTGAAAGATATTAGACTTTTAACAGACAGTGCAAAAAGAGCTTTTATAACTTACTGATGAGTGAATGTCATATGACTTATCCTTACAAGCTCCAACAGGCTCAGGCAGTCATATAAGAGAAAACTTCAGTACTGAGTTACTGAAAAAGTATTCAGAGGGAGAGGATAAAGCACAGGGGATCCTTCTATGCATATCAGTAAACGGCTGGGTTCTCTTATGTGAACCAAGGAGAGGGGCCCTGGGAGGCACTTGAGAATATTCAAAAGATGAACTAAGAACCTCAAGATGAAAAGACAAAAGGGAAGAGTTTCTCTGGCTCAGATGAAGGAAAGGCTTCTTAGGGCTTTCCCAAAATGAGACTGACAACCTCAATACAGATGAGGGTCCATTTGGGGCAAATTTTCACACACCGGCGCTGCATTAAAATGATATCATCTGAGTCCAGACTGCCGGACCATGTCAGGGTGACACTGTATCGTGTATAAAGGAGCACCTTCCAGTAGCAAATTGCTTTTCTTTCCTGAATGGATTCACCTTACATCACATTCTAAGTGAGAGTTTAGTAAAGCAGAGCCTGAGGTTCAAGCTTATCTGTTCCTACTTTCTCAGGGAGGGCAAGGCAAGGGAAGCAAGAGTGAGGGATAAGAAGAGTGAGGCAAGGAAGGATGGAGAGGCAGTGAGAAGAAGAGTTACTAAACGAGCCACACTTTGGTGTCCATGTGACCAACTGCTTCCTTACAGGTTTCTTCTGGGAGCCGGTGGGAAATACTGGGTCTCAGGATAGTGTGATTGAAGGGGAGAACAGAGAATAATTTATCTGCGAGCTCCTGACTCCTCTTGTTCAAAGATTCTAACACTGGGTGTTGTCTTCCCTGCACTTCCCTGCTGAGCATGCATGGGCATCAGAGTGAGTCCAGTGGAGCTTCATCTCAGCAATGACAAGGAGTCTGCAGACTATGATGCAAGAGGTACGTGATGAGAGGTGGTGTACATGAGCGGTACAAGGTGCTGTGCTGTCAGTTGAGGAACCTGTACATAGCTGGTCATCACAAGGGCTGCAACAGAACAAGATGGCCAGTGGTCCCAAAGACAGGCAAAGCCTAGAGGATCTGAAGCAGCACATAAGAGATATCTGCTATAGGAAGGTGGTTAGGCAACAGATCCCATTAACTCTTCCTTCTGCTGTGATTGGACCATAGCATTTCCCACCCAGGTTTTCAGAACCATCATTACTTAAGCAGCCTGTTTAGCCCTTCCCCTTCCTCAGTTTGCTTTGCTGAATACAGAATTAACCTCCATGTCAGGCCAACTTGGTGTCTCTCTGCTGACCACCCAGTCACTACTTTATGCCTACAGTAACTCTTTTTCACCTGCCCCAAGGGTAGCAAGTGTCTGTTCTGGCTACCACGTGCCCCTAGCTCACAGTTCAAAACTCACAGTGTTATACTTTCTCTAGGCAGTCCCTTTTCTGGTAGGTATTCTGTTTGGTTTCCACTCTAGTTATCACTCCAGTAACCTTATTATCCCCCTGATTTCTAGAGTTACCTGAATCTGTGCCCCTTAACCACTAGCTCAGTGCCCAAGCCCCTGACCTCCAGGACAGATTCCTTATAGCCAATTCCTGATTCACAGGACTTTGGGGTATCTATGCATAAGACTGCTCATTTTGGGGGTCCATCACTTCAAGGAGCACTTAGCTTTTTCTTGACCCCTAGTCTGGACTAGAGATTGTTTGTAATCTCAGCAAACAACTTTGCCCCTGGGCTAATTACCTACCACTAGCTAGACATGCCCATCCTAGTGCCCTGGTCTAAAACCTAGCACCTGCCTGGCTCTACATATACCATGCCTGGCTGCCGTGTCTTCTCTGTAAATGCTACACTGTGAAGATAAGAGCAAATCAGGAACTGATAGAGACTTCATCCTTAGTTGGCTTCCTGCATAGGTCTGCAAGCCTCTTAAAGGGCAAAAGGTGCACATGCTCACCTCCATGGCCAAGTAGAGTCAGGGATGAAGACACATACTAGTAGTCATTAGTGGAATGGGGACAAAGCCCCAGGTGATTCAGCACATGGATAAAACTGGACTCACTAGCCTGGAAAGAGCCACAGAGATAAAGGGGGTCAATCACTGGGGGGCACTAGAAAATCAGCCTGATCACAGAGCACCTGCTGTGATGGGGCACACCCACAAAGGAGGGGACAGGCCATTATCAGGTACTTTTTCTCTTTTCCTATCTGTATCTCTCTCTAGACCTCTTCTCCACTTTTTCTTTTCCTTTTATCTTTCATGTAATACCATAATACACAAGGTTGGTGCAGAAAAATTCCAGCCATTGTTAATATAACACAAACTGTTGGTGTGACATTGATGTAAGCTGGCATCCAAGGAGAGTGGACTGGAAAGTGCACCTGTGAGCAACGATGACTTCACTGTACTCGTCAGTGGGGATGGTAGATGCCATTGAATGAGCATGTGTACTGTGTGGCTGTCGCTTTCAAAATGACTGAGCAGGTAGAGTGACGAATCTGCATCACATTTTGTGTTAAGCTTGAACAGTCCTCTGCAAAAACTATTTGGATGACTCAGAAGGCTGTAGCTCTGGGTAACTAGTGATTGGCAGCTTCATCATGACAATGTGCCTGCTCATGCATCACATCTCTTGGAGAGTTTTTTGGCAAAACATCAAATCACTCAGGTGACTCAGCTTCCCTCCCTACAGCCCAGATTTGGCACCTTGCAACTTCTGGCTTTACCCAAAACTAAAATCACCTTTGAAAGGGAAGAGATTTCAGACTGTTGATGAAATTCAAGAAAATACAATGGGGCAGCTGTTCGTGATTGGGAAAACTGTGTGAGGTCTGAAGGTGCCTACTTTGAAGTAGACTGAGGTGTCATTGTCCTGTGTACAATGTCTCATGTATCTTGTATCTTCTTCAATAAATGTCTCTATTTTTCATAGTATATGGCTGGATACCTTCTGGACAGACCTCATACATGGCAGGTCCAGTATTAAAGGCCTGCCCATGGCCAGCAGCTTCCTGATTGCAGACCTCGAACAGAGCCCAGCTCTCTGACTGGGTATGCTACCTCCCAATACATGGTATCAAGGCACCAGCTTGTGACCTCTCTTGAGAATCACATGGTGCAAGCAGACTTTGAGCCCCAGTGCAGGATCTCTATCCTCCAGTCTGGTGTAGTCAGGAGCTAGAGTGGGAAATAGCTTCACTTTCTATCTACAGAGATGAGCTTAAGTGACTTGCCTCTGGGCATCTGTGCTCTGCTCACTAGCTCACAGCCACCTGGGTCAGAGTCACCATCTTGCTCTAGCTCTCCCTCTGAGAGGGGGCCTTAAAGATTTCTTTTGTAAAGGCTGGTGGAATAAGAAACCATGATGGAGGTCACTGCTGAGTCTTATCACAGCAATACTTTTCATGTTACATTAATAAATTTCAAGTGCTTAAATTAAATCACATTAATGGCAAGAGGGTTACATCTTTCAAAATGCTTTTTACCAAGGTTAATATTTCATGCTAAATCAGTTCACTCTTTTGACATGTTTATGACCTGTGTACAGCAGCCTCATATGTTCACAATAATGTCCAAATTGAAAGAATATGATGCTCACTTCACAACATAAAAATTACTCTTTGTTAAGGCAATTTTAGGCATCTTGTTACATTTGGGACTTGTGTCCAATCAGATAGTTTTCTTTTAAATATCTGCCTCTCTTATTTTTCTAGGATTATACAATCAGGTAAACTAGAAAGAGACTGTTGACTTCTTGGGATCTCAAATGTCTGTGTGTTTCTTGTTCCCTATTAAAGGCTAATTACCTTTAGACAAGTAAATGTGATCTATTGAATTAAAAACTTTACGAGTCTAGAACTTTTACCCTAAATTTGGACCTGATCTCAAGTTTCTGTTCAGTTGGCTAGATAAAGATGGTATGTCCCAGTGTTGGAAACATAACTAACACGTGTTCCAGGCCATATGCTGGTTCTTTACATATGTTAATTTATGTAGTTCTCAAAACAACCCAGCAAGCTAGGCTTTATGATGTCCAATTCTCAGATAAAGAAACTGGATCAATGACTTGCCCTGGTGTGTGGCAGAACCAGTGCAGCAGCACCTTTGCTCCCAGGCCAAATCAGTTCCAATTTGCTGGAATTATTATTGGATTCAGTTCAGAATGTACAGAAGTCATAGGTGCTGTTTGCGTGGGCACCTGGGATTCCATGTGATCCATGGGGCAGAGTGAGAGTCATAGGCCACACCATGCAAAAAAAAAAGACAGAAAGAAAGAAAAGAAAAGAAAAAAATCAGGGGCTAAAGAAAAGTCTTTCCTCAAATCCTACCAATGTTGTAACTACTCTGAAACAACAACAACGACAACGCTATGTAGTCTTTCTTCTTGGACATGCTGTGCTGTACAGTGTGGTTCTTTCTAAAGCTGGTAGGCTGTCTATAGGGTGTGTTGACAGGAGCCCGGGAACACCTGCATCTCAGTAGGCAGCTATGAACTGCATTTCTCTATAGGAAGTTCTTGCAGGAAAAAAAAAACCCCAAAAAACAAAAACAAAAAACCTCTAGTTCTTCCAAGACTTCTCTGTGTCTAAGGACTCACATGGAGTTTATCACTCAGTCTGCTATTTTTAAAAATGGTCTAAGGGTTACCTCCAAGCCCTGACCACAATGTGGCTTTCCTCAGGGAAAATCCTGTCCTCCCAGTTGGAGCATGCTTCAAGCATTGCAACTGGCCTGTATGCAGATGCACCCTTGCTGCACATTAGTGGCTCGTCTGAGTCTAATTTAGGCCACAACACACACCAGGCAGGAACTCTTTAATTCCATGTTCTCTTCAATGTTCAGCAGATTTTGTTCACTCAACAAATGTTAAATGCCAGTAATAACTAACACCTTCTCTCTCTAAATAAAGCACTATTTTGAGATGGTATATACATGACCATTCTGATTTAATCTTTTATTTAGAGAACAGGAAAAAAAAGCCACACACAGATTCTGTCAGCAATGATTGAATTTCAAAGTCTGAAACTAGGTCATGATGACAGGACGGAGGACAGGGGATGCTGAAGGGTCCAGAAGCATCGAAATGATCTGGGCCTGGTAATAAAAAACTGTGCCTTCTGCAGTCTTCTTGAAGGGGACAGGGTGGGAGAGTGGGAAGAACTCTGGGTGGGGGCCTTGCCACTGAGCTGTGGTCTGGGCTCTGCTGCTATTGTTCAGCTGTGCTCCGTTTAGCTACTAGCAGCTTCACCTTTGTGGGACTTCAGGGTCAAACTGGGTGATATCTGAGAAAGATCTGTTCATTCATCTAAATGATTCATTTATAAAGCACATATTTATAGGATGCCTATTTGTGTTCAATATGAAAAAAACCATGTAGAACGTGGCTCTCACCCTCATAGAACTTAGAGTAGGAGAGATACTAATCAAATAATCTCAAAATAGGTATGAAATTCAAGTGCAGTAAATGCTGTGGAGGAAATGTACATGATACATAAAAATAGGGTAGATATTCAAAATGTCTAACAGAAACTTTCACAGAAACCTTCATAGATCTTGGTGCCTAAAGGCTCCATGTCATGTCTGGAGGCAACTCGTTAGTGGCTGAATAAAGTGAACTCAGGGTGGTGGCTATTTATTAACTTCTGCAGAAATATTTTAACTTTTGCCACTAGTGTTCTGGCTGAATATTGGCATTGCAAAAGAGCTTATAATAGAAGACTCCACTCTGAGCTGGAAGGCTGGTAAGAGGCTTCATGAGGGGTGACATCTGAGCCAAGAACTGAAGAATAAGTAAGGATAACTAAGTGAAAAGAAGAAGAAAATTATTGCAGGCATAGCAGTGGAGCATGTTCAAAGTCCCTGTAAAGATGGATAAAAATTGTATGTTCCAGTGTTGGAAATAAGAGGGAGCAACACATGTAAGAGTTGCTGAAAGAAGTCCAGCATGGTTAGAGTGGGTTAACCAACAGGAGCCTAATAAAGGCTGGGGCTGGGGGATGGGGAACTGGATATGAACCAGAGCATGCAGGATCTTGCAGGTCAGTGAAAGGAATCCATTGAGCAATGGGAAGCCGTTAAAGATTTTAAGCTGAGAATGGCATGGCCAGATTAACACGTTACAAAGAACAATCTCTGCTGTGTAGAGCCGAGGTTGCAGTGGAAGCGGTTAGAAGTCATCCAGCAGAGAACTTGGTGGCTCAGACTAGGATGGCGGTAATAAGGGTGGAGAGAGTATCTAGCACTTGCTTGCTGAGTTGGCAATGATGGTCATTCACTGAGAGAGGAAACACTACCATAAGCTTGGGTATGTTGGTGATAGGAGCTAAAACAGAGACAATTGGAAGGGAGAGGGGCTGACCGTGTTGTGATGAAGAGGGCACTACAGTATTCAAGAGGAAACCAGAGTGTAGGAGAGGGGTCTGGACCAGAAGTAGGCATTTTTGAGTTACCTTTGCAGCAGCAGTTGCTGAAGAGACAGCCTAGGGAAGAGCAGTGGACTAGGAGGGGGCTTTGAGAAGTTTCAACAGTTACTGGTCATATCTTTACCTGTGAAGGAGACTAAGAAAGAGGGGCTAGAGTAGACAGGGAAAACATGCTGGTTTGGAATCAAGGAAAGAGAACACTTCAAGAAAGAGGGAGAGGGTGACAATTGTCTAATGGGATGAGGACCGAAAGTGCACATTGGCTTGCTCTCCAGAGAGATTTCACTGAGGGCTTAGTGAGAGCTGCCATATTTTCTCTGAACTTTTTACTGTGAATTAATGATAGACTTACAGAGAGGGCCCATGTACCCATTGCCCAGCTTCCCCCCATGATAGAATCTTACATAGCCACAATATCAAAACCAGGAAACTGACCTTGGCACAATGCAATTAACTCAACTACAGACCTTAATCAGACGACACTAAGAGCTGCTTTGATAGAGCAATGGGACCAGAAATCAAATCGGAATGGGCAGGGCAGGGAGCGGAAAGAGGAAACAGAGGCAGGGTAGATAGTAAATATCCACCCTGTGCTGCTCTGTGCCAGGCGTGACACCAGCGTGGCGCCCTGTGGAAACCTTCACATCCACAGGATCTGGACAAGGGATTAGGGGAAAAGGAAGCTGAGGATACAAATCTACGTCTGGCAGTAGGCACCAGCATCAGATGCCACAGTGGGCCGAGGGGCAGGAACTCTCGTAGTGACTCATTGAGAATGTCCTCTGTACCCCAGGCAGTGTCAGAAGAAAGTATACTAGCATGGTGGACAAGCATCATCGTCTCTTCCTTCAGGACAGATTTTTCTGGGGAGTTTGTCATCTTAATGCTTCTCAGGTTTAACTAACTGTTAAGAGCAGAGAACCTTTCTATAGTGGAGCCCCAGACATTTTACAGTTATTACATGTTCTAATAGAACTTTAGAAGGAACTTTTGCTAATGGGGTGGAGTAACATATTTCTAACAAGCCCATTTTACAGATGAACACATTGAACCCCAAGTTCTGAAGGAGCTTACATTGCCCAACCACATAGCCAGGTCCTCCCTGGATCTCAGAATTCTGATTATTTCCATTCCAGTGCCTCTTAGAGGTCCCTGCTTCCTGTGTTGCCCTGGATCTCAAGAAGCTGATTCTGTTGAGCCAGGTATGTAGTCACTGCTTCCTATGAAAGTTTGATCATTTTTATCCTTCCAATAACACCCAAGTTGGCTACTCCCAGGTATCAAACAGCCAACAAAATCATAGAACATGTTCTATATTTGTCTCTTGTTCTGGCTGGTGGATGGCCAACAACCAGAAAAATAAGTATATGAAACTTGAGGATAGATTTTACTGCTGCGCCGCGTTCCAACTCCTCCCCCCAAGTGGGGACATTTTGTGAAGTTCTGTTTTCAAGATGGAGGGAATCAGAGGGGAGGGGGCCAAGGAGGAGATGCAGGTGGAAAGGGGCAGCAGGGCTTGGATCCATCCCCTCAGGGCTGGAGCTGGGCTCAGCCTCATTTAGGCAGGGGCATTGGGAGGTTCCCCGAACTGTGCTTCATCCCATCTCAGCCTGTGGGACTTAGAGAGCACTGGCTGCTGTGTGAAGAAAGCTGTAACAGGAGGCTCTGGTCCTGCATACTAATTGGCTTACTTAAATGACTCTTCATCCCCTCTCTCCAACTGCAACAATCCCCTTCCGAAATCGCCTGCTCCCAGTGGAGGAGGCTTGCTGCCATGGTAACCCAGCCTTCCAATGCTGGGAAAACTCACCATAGAGAGGTGGGGAGAAAAATTCCACAGTAGAATTTCCAAAGAAGGGCTCAAAGGGGAGGGAGAGGGAGAACAAAGGTTTGGGGAATGATGTAGTTGGAGATAGGGAGCTTCCCTCGTTGAGGGCCTCAGGTGTTCTACACAAATGTGCATCCAGACATGTAAAACTACAGAGACAAGACCAGACAGGGCTGGACACTGTGAGACACCACCTATGTAAGCTAATATTCAGAACACTTCATTCACAGGATGTCCGGTGCAGAAGAATGGGGGTAGGAACATGCCTGCAATAGCCTCTTTAATAAAATGTACCCTATGCACTCACTAAGATATCAGTAAGTACAGAGATTGAATATGCCCTGATGAAAAGGTGGACTTTGTCACTGAGGGTTTTGTTATTGTTTTTGCTCTTCTGAAAAGCATATTTGAAACACAGTTATACCTCCTTTGAAAAAAGAGAAAATATATCAGTCTAACGTGTGTGTCTCTCTGCTGAGTTGTTCCAGGAGAGGAGAGAAACCACCCAGATATGCTTGCTTGGAGGGAGCCTGTTCCCACCCAATATGACCCAAGATTTGCTGAGCTTACCAAGCGGAAAGACAGCAGGGCAACAGCACTTGGGGCCACTGAATCCCCTTTAATAGGACCAAAAAAAAAAAAAAAGCAATAGACAGGCATGTTTGGTGATCCCCTCTAATTCTGGAGAGCCTCTTAGCATTGTCTGAAGCTCGGTTCTTTCTGAAATGCTTCAATTCATTCTCCTCTGTTCCTTCGAGTTTCCCTTTAGGTCCCTTTTCTTCCTGTTTCTAAAGCAAGGCAGTGCCTTTTGCGTCATGAGCCCATGGCATCGTTTCTGAAACA
The DNA here is from genome assembly GCF_022682495.2 of Desmodus rotundus. Classification (NCBI taxonomy): domain Eukaryota; kingdom Metazoa; phylum Chordata; class Mammalia; order Chiroptera; family Phyllostomidae; genus Desmodus; species Desmodus rotundus. The sequence goes on from NC_071387.1 coordinate 35,498,178, forward strand.
CCCCAGTGTTAAGGAGCTGGCACACACAATGTCGAAAGGGGTGTTTAGTTCTCAAAAACCAAATCAAACACACACACTAATGTTCTCTCTGGACCAATGTGGGAGAGAGTTTCTAAAGGCCGACCACAAGCTGATTGTGTTTCTGACAGCCCCCTTCTCTCAAAGGAGTGGGCAAATTCTGCCATGCCTTTATCTGTGCCTGACAACCCCCAGAAACAAGCCAGGGCTGGGAGCAAGCTTCAGGTCCAAGTCTCAGGAAACGCTGAGAGCAGGAGATGGCCTGTGCTTGGAGAATGAAGCACTGGAAGCCACACAAAAACAGGAGGAAATTGGTTTTCAGATGGAGCAAACGGCACAGAGAAAAGCTTATTCAGTCGTATTAAGTAAGACACACAACAATGTCACATTCACCTTTGTCCCTCTGATGTCATTTTTGACAGAAAAACTTTGTAACATGCTTGACTCCCAAGCCCTGGCTTTCAAGGCAACATTTAACAAATCTTTCATTTATTTCTTTTCAACAAATATTTATGAAACAAACTCTGCTAGATGCCAGAAATACAAAGACAAATATGTGCCTGGACTTCTTTTAGAGGGTGTTGAAAATAATAGCAGTCTCTTAACATTGGCAGCCTACTTCCAGTTTCCAAAGCACTCCACACATCATCTAATTTAATCTCCGGGACCAGCCTGATTGTGTTAGATACGGCCTGCGTTGCCTGAGCTAGAAAGGAGGGGCAGAAAACCCTCGACAAAAGTTGCCAGCAAGGTTGGGGGGTGCTGTCCTTGATATGACCAACTCGCTTTGCACTGGAAACTCTAGGTGCTGTGAGTGCGTGTTCTCTGGGTACCAGGGCACACAGCTCTCTAGGCATAAATACCCACATGGGAGATTAAATAAATTAGCCTTCAAAGAAATCTTTGAAACTGAGGACAGTTTATTCAGAAAGAAAACTGGCTTTACTTTCAAAGAAGACTGCAAAAAAGACACTTTCAAAGGTGATTTAATGAGGTAGGAAAAATACTGGCCAAGGAAGTAGAAGGTGGACAGCCTGGCCCTACTCAGTGGCTTTTGGGAACTGAGGAAATTAGGTCAGATTATTTCTAAACTGCAGTTAAAACTCTGCATGACTGACCAGGCACGTTTGCAATTCCATACGCTGTTCAGCAGCTCCTGAAGAATGTTTGATCCAATGTAATTTTAGAAATAATGCAATTGAATGTTACTTCCATGTGTGTTTATTGAATTGCCTAAACTGGTCAAATGTCAAGAACGAAATAGCGTTTTCAAGGTCTTTTGGTTTTGAGGTCTCTCACAGGTGCTATAGGAATGATACGAATGGAAAGCATAATGCCTGGAACAAAATAGACTTTCATAAATATTTGCTTCATAAATATACGAAGGCGTGGATCGATGGATGAATGAATGAATGAGGAATGAATGTTCATTGCTCTCAGGAGCAAAGAGCAGAATTTTGTCACGGTGACAAACTGGAGATTGCAAAAGGATATCCTCCTGAGAAGTGTGTCAGCGTGTGTCATGCCAAAACCAAACCTCACGTAACCAAGAAACAAAATAGTGCCTTGGGGGAGGTAGGGTGTAGTGGGCGGGTACATCTGGAGTTGTTGTTTTTTTTCCTAATTTTATTGTTATTCAAGTACAGTTCTCTGCCTTTTCCCCCCACCCCAGCCTAATCTGCAGCCCTTCCCACCTCCCTCCCATTTCTGGCCCCCCCATTATTGTGTGTCCTTTAATTGTTCCTACAAACCCTTCACCCTTTTCCCCTGAAATTCCCTCCTCTCTCCCCTCTGGTCACCGTCATGTGGAGAAAAGGGAACCCTAGTGCACTGTTGGTGGGATTGCAGACTGGTGCAACCACTGTGGAAAACATCTGGAGAAGTTTTAATTTTACTACTTCAGTCCCACTCTTGTTTTCTTAAGGTTAGTTTGTTGATTTATTGCTAAGTAGCCAAGTTGCTTGTGCTCTCTGATCCTAGATATTTGCATTTGGAAAATGAGGTTACTCCTGTCCCAGCTCCAAGATAGCACGAATCTATGCCGACTCAAGTATCAGATTTAAATCCAGAGTCCCTCCTTATACTAAAAACATTTGTCATTTGAAGTCATTTTTTTGCCATCAGATAAATGACTTATAGTACCCTCAGCTCCTTGGCATCTTGGCCTGTGGCCTGGCACGCTGACGGTGCCTCCAAGGTTATGTTAGCCTGGCTGTTGTGCAGATACACGCTCAAGGATTTAACTCCTAGATCTCTCTCTCCTGAAAGGAACCCATGGCTCCTGCCATGGAGGTCTGTCTGTGGCTCTTCCTATGCCTCTTTTGCTGTGGCTGCGTTTCCTGGGAAAATGTATTCATATTTCTTCTGCATCTTGTAGCACTATATGAAAACTCCCAACCCATGAGAGCATCTAGCATTTACTCTTTCTGATTAAAGTACTTATCAGATTAAACTTTGTACTGTTTTCACTTTCTTTATATATTTTGTCTTTCCAACTAGATTAAAAACTCTTCTACATGTGCAATCATACTACAATATATAAATGTATCAGAGTAATGTCCTATACACCTTAAACAATGTTTATATCAAATTCATTCAGTTTAAAAAATAAATAAAAAGCTCTTGTAGGGTGGGGCCCATATTGGTGCACACCTGTGTCCCCACAGCACCCAGGAGAGGATAAATAAGCACTTGTTGATTAGTGGGTAGTAAATACATGCTAATGATTTTACGAAAGTAATTGCAGCGTTCAAGGAGCCAAATTAGGAATCCATAACACTGACGTAGAGGCAAATATACAGTATTAATTATATGTGGACCAGAATTGTAAAAAGTAAAAATAAAAATTCAGAAGTTCCACCATTAAAATTCATTCTGTAAAAATAAATTAAAATTTATATTGTCTGCATGATAAGTATTATTCAGTAGTGTAAATTAAATAAGAAGATATTATTTAAAGAGAAAAGCAGGAGCAGAATTATCTCCTCACATGCTCCATTGCTTAGTTAATGCTTCTGCTCAGGAAAATAACTTTTAAACTGCTCAACTTGGTGTTACTGATTTTTCACTTTTATTGCTTTGTTACCCTTTGATTCCTCAAAAATGAATCATCAGTGTTGAATGTGTGTGAGGATAAGAGGGGAATACAAAGAAAAGGAAAAGGAAGAAACAGAAGAAAGAACATACCTATTCACTGGTTTCCTCAAGGGCTGGTGTTCAGTTCACTCTGCCCTGAGTCAACGCGACTACTTGCATTTCTGTAACTTACAAAAGAAAACGGGGGTGGGGTTCCTTATCCATTTAGTTCATAGAACTGTGCCACAACCCCCGTGCCGGAGTTATCTAAATGTCGTCACTGGATTATTTTTTTCTTCCCCACACCAAGCATTTACCAGGTACTGGTGAGAGAGCCCATCCAGTTCAACCCCTGTGCTTGACAGACTCACAACTACACTACATCCTTTCAGTGGGGGAAGGAGCTAACAGGCTGAACTTCCTAACAGTTTCCTTTTACTCTGAAATGCAAAATTAGGCCATTGTGGGGTCTCCAATGCTCGCTTTTAAAAATCAAGATATCAAACATATGATCTCATTTACAGAAGGAAGTGTGATTTTTCTTCCTTATTCTCCTAAGAAACAGCCCTAGCTAACTGACTCCACGTTTCCTGAAGACCAATTATAAGATAATCTATTCTGACCTAAAAGATACCTTTAAGTGGTGTTTGGATATACCTTAGAACGTCCTGAGTGGAACAGTTAAATTAACATCGCCTTTCTGGACTTACTAAACATAGTGAAAGCGACACAAAGGGCATAAGGTCTCTCTCTCTCTCTCTTTCTGTGTCTGTCTCTGTCTCTCTGCCCCCTTCACTCTGTCTCTATGTGTCTCTTGCTCACTCTCTCCAATAATTTGTCAAATCGTTGCAGTAGGTTGAAAGGAATGAACTCTATCAACAAATGCGATGCATAAATGATCATGAAACTTGTTGATATTGTAAATGGAAGAAGTTTGAAGGGTGGCTAAAACAGTTTCTGAGGTGACTGGAGCAACCTCTCTAAAGAAATACTATCAGTCTGAACTGGTTTGTGGGCCATTTGCCGAATGGTAGTTGTTGCTGGCCTTCAAATAGCAACCAGATAATAACCGTAATTTAACTTGTTCATATGAGCCTTGCAGAAAGCAGCCACCTTTCAACTCTAGGGGGTGGTTCTACCAAGAACACAGAGTGAACCTCTGTGTAATTAAAGCTCCAGCTGCATGGATCTGCTCGTCAGAAGTTCAAAGAGTCCTGGAGACCAGTCCTTCCTAGTCTTCTTCACCCACTCCCATATTCTTTTCTGTTTCCTCCTCTTTCCTGCCTTTTCTAACTTTATTATTCATCTCTGAAACTGCAGGAGAAAAACTGCAAGACACCTACTACTCCAACTTCCTAACTAAACTGGGTACTCCGTGAAGGCATGACCTTTTTATCTTAGCACAGAGTCTTGGTAAATGTCGGCAGAATTAATGGGCATCCCCTTTGCCCATAATGATGTCCACAAGAACATTACTTCCGTGCAAATGAATCATGCATCTTAAAATCCTCAATCTTATCACAAGTTAGGCTTAACCAATTCAAGATGGGTGGATTTTACTCTTCAGGAAGACCCCACAATAACATTTATCCATATTATACCCAACAGTGAGCATAAAGATTAATTAGTGGGTAGTTATCACCCTTTATAAGTCAAGTGCATAACGGTTACCTCCCTGACAGAAGGGGTAGTTAAGATCTTAGTCTGTGCAGTGATGCTATGCAAGTTTAACTCCTGGCTTTTACCATTTCCGGATGGTGTGAATGTAGGCAGCACCTCTTTACCTTGACAGTAGGGCCCGGTGCACTCACGGAGTGGTTGGATACATTTTATGAGTTGCACCTGCAAAGTACTCAGAGGGGTTTGTCCTTAGTAAGCTTCAGTAAGTGTTAGTCACTTCAGCCAGCTGATCATAGCTCTTTCAGATAGAGACATGAGGGTTTCAGAAGAGGCAGCTTCACTTTGTTCCCACCATGAACAAGGACACAAAAATAACAGCAAGAGGCTGGTCCATACCTGAACAGTAATTCTCTATGTGCCTGATTTATGTGAATAAAAGTAATATATTAACACAGGGCCTGGCTGTTTCAGCAAGCACTTCTGCAAGAACAGGTAAGTGGTTTTTTATCTCCTTTTCCTAAAAAGACACAGTCTACACTGGTAGCTTAATCAAAGGCACGTCTGTCTACGACGGGAGGGTAAAGGCGTGCGCACAGCCTGCAGTAATGGCAGCCACTCTACTGGCTTGCGGTGCAACATACTAAACCATTCAAAACTTTTGTAACACACGTCATTTCATTTGATCTCCATCACGACCTGCCAAAGGTACAGGAGGAAGGCAACCAAAGATGAAATAGAGAGGGTAAGAGGCTTTCCGATGGCAATACATGAGTTAATGGTAAGGATAAGACTGGAACTTAGGTACCTTGACTCAACCCTAAGCTTTTGCGAGCTTACACATGAACTACTTCTTCATGACCGACAGTTAATTTTTAAAAATCTGACTACATACTATACTTTTTTTGGCATATCCTTTCCCAGTGGTCCTCATAGAGGGGTCTGAAGACCAGCAACACCTGCTTTACCTGCAAACTTGTGAGAAGTATAAACTCTCAGGCTCCACCCCAGCCCTACTGAATCAGAAATGCTGAGGTGGGTCCTAGCAGTCTGTTTTCCTGAGGCTCCATATGACTCCCACATACACCAAAGTTTGAGAACCACTGCCCTAGAAAAAGGAGGCTAATAATAACTAAATTACCTCATTGAACCCTCACAACAACCCCAAGATAAGTAACACTGTCGTCACAATCTTAGGTACGAGGAGACCGAGGCTCTAAAACAATGGTCGGCCTCTCTAAGATCACAAGGTCAGTAAGGGAAAACTGAAGTGCAAACTTACTTGGGCCTGACTCCAGAGGCCCCAGTCCTAAGCCCACTGCTCCATGGCTCTCAACAACTACAGTGGTCAGAAAAGGCTTTCCTAGAAAGCGTTCAAATCAGTTTATCATTTCTACCCAGCTTTCTATTCCTTTTCTTCACAACAGACCTTCACATTTAAAATGGTGCTTATCATGTACCCCTGCTCCCATCATCTAATTTGGGGGAAGGAGTGTTAAAATACCCAGTTTATCACACTCAACAGTGGACACCTGAGCCTTTCTAGGGAATAATCATACAAATACCCAAGTCCAGTGGGATCCAGGCTCAGAGAGTTTAGGTCACTTTTACATTATTCCAAATTTGAAACTGAAGAACACTTTGACCATGACACTCCTCAGATGGTTGGCACTTATTTTCTGAAGGGATAAAAATGCCATTGACCTCAATTTCCATAATTAGAACAAGCTCAAAGGTTCAAACAGCATTTTTTAATTGTCAGACAAAGAGTTAAAATAATGGCGAAGCCCTCAATTAGCAGAGGAAACCACCCCCCCCCCCCCATGGAAATCTTGACAGCTGTCAAGATTTAAGATACTTTTCAAAGAACTACAGGTGCTCTGTGGTTTTGTCCGGGAATTCACCAATGCTAATCCCAGGACAGGGCCTATGTTTAAATGGTTGCACATTTCATTTTACGCTGCATCCCTCTTCATCAATCTTACCTTGGGGTCATTAAGTTTTCAAGGAACCATGGAAACAGAAATGATTATAAACTTAAAAGACAGCAATTTGGTATAAGATGCTATTTCAGGTCAAGTAGGCTGTAACTTTTAAGACTAGAAATGGGGACACTTAGGGGCCTTCTTTCTTTAGCTTTTGCATCTGCAAAATGACCTTACTACCAGTAAGGCTTACTTCAGTAAAGTAAGAATACTAATTACCCTTTTCTACTTCCCTATCCTTGCTTCACCCAACAAAAGTGATATGAGGGAAGAGTGAGACAGAATAAAGGAAGAATCCACCATAGCTATGAGAAAGAAAACCTATTTCATCTGCTCAGCTGCATGCTGTCCACCCCCTTTGATAATCACACACTATTATATTTTGCCTACATATCTTTGTGGGATAGAGATTAATTTAGGATATATCCTATCATTGAAACAATTTTGAAGTCCAAGCACATAAATTTCTTCCTTTAAACCAAATGGTCATGTGAATATCAACCAATAGCTATCCTATGTACTAGAGAAGTGTTAATTACCCCACATTTTTATATTCTGAATTCTATGTATATTACATTTTTACATTGGCACATGCACAAAAGGGTAATTTTGTCACAGCACATTGGTTTGTAAGTAAAAAGTAAGAAGGGGCCAAAACAAACCTAAGTGGAAAGATTGGGACAAGGAGGATAAGGTGGACTTGAGAAAAGCTGAAGGACTTTGGCGATAATGGCTTTAGCATGCACGAGGGAGAGGCACCTGTACCAAGTAGATTTAGATTAGATGCCTCCTCCTGTTAATTTAAGGTCCAGGTCCTGCTGAGAAAGAATGCTACTCAGTTGTCCTTTGCTAGTCCTCAGTCAGTAAGAGCCACACATGTCAAGAAAACTTTGACTTGTGTCCTCTCAATGTGGTGGTAGACGAGTTTTCCTAAAAGGGATCTTGGCTAAAGGTCACCAAACTCTGCTTCCTTTCCTCAACATCTAAAACTGAGACTTTGTTCCATGGGGGTGTATAATTCATAACTCAACCCAATCAAAATGAAAAATGATATTACATGTAAGCATTAAGAAAATGCAAACCATTCTTAAGTAGTTTATATTTTCATTAGTCAGAATGTCTATACAATAACAAAGCAGTGGAAAAATAATCAGAAATTAAACCCGTTGGTTAGTTCTCCACATAGTATTAATCAGTCAACTAGATTGCTGTCCCCTTGCCCAATGAATTAGCTAATATCTTGGCTAAGCTAATTTAATTATTTTGCCTGCATAGACTCCTCCTCAGACTAATCAATAAAAACCCAGAAACTGTCATTTTAAAGGTTAAACTGCTAAGTGATTCAAAACAACACCATTTCAAAACAGCTTCTCTCTCCAAAACTCCTCCTTTTTTATCCAGTGAACACAATGGCTAAAGCGCAATGCTATTTTTTAAAAATACAATTCTTCCACTTATGCAGAAAAAGGACATTGGGGTGTTACACTTTCTCAATTAATTTATGAAGACAATGAAAAAAAAATCAGCAAGTTCCAATCTTTAGGCAATTTGAACTATAGGTTAAATAAACTATATTTTGTTTCCAGAATAAAATGGAAAAAAAGAGATTAGAAAAATAATATTTGTTAAATTACACATACATGAATAATTACATTCATACATGAACACATTTTAACACATATATTTTAAGGAAACATTCATTTTGAAGGAAAAAAAATGACTCAAAATTTACCTGTTGAAAGCATACAGGCATAAAATCTCCATAAGAGAAAACAAAAGTGGGTTACAAAAATTGGGAAGTAGCTGATTTTGCCAAGTGTCCTTTCCAGTCCCTTCAGACAGATCTGCCCTTCAGTGAAGGCATCGCCCAAATTCACATAAAAACCTGGCACAGCCAAAACTAGGTGTTGGGAGGCATTAAGTAAAATGTACATTACAAAGACTAAAGTCATTTTTAAAAACATGGGTATGTTAAAATTCCATTCAGTGCCTGTAATGCAAAAGCGTTCTGCGATATGTGAAACCACAGATGTGCGGGTACATGCACACACTAAGTTAATATGAAGTCACAGACTCACATGCTGCACTGTTCACAACCAGAGAAATACAGCTAAAACTAGATTAATAATGCTTGAACCCTTCACACACGAAGTGTATCGTGTAATAGAGAAATTTAGATTCTACAAACTAATTTCTGCTGTATGTGTTTACACTATTTATAGATGTAGCTGATCTCAGATGTAATACCTACTTCTGGTAGAGAAACTGAAAGAGTTTATGAGCATTCATTGAAAGCCATATTGTAGAATCTAATCAAGAAGCACATTTTATATTATAAATATTTGTTGATTTGTAAGTTTTATAAATTCTGTTCAGATTCTGCAAATAAAAGAGCTCCGAAGCAAACACCAAACCAAAACAAAACAAAACCCTAACATGGGTATCTGAAGACTTTATTTTAGACTTCCTGTCCTCTCCCTCTGTGACCCAGCGAACTCTGCTTTCACCCCCCAGGGCCTTCCTTTACGTCCCTCTGAGGATCACACTCCTCAAAAGCTCGGAGGCCTCATTTCGGACATAATAACCAAGCTCAACCTGGCATTTTCGCCTTCAGACACGCCACTCACTCGGCCCTTCAGACTAAGATGGTGAGTAAGGGACTCTCCTGGCTGTTAACTTCCTGGCTTGTGCTGAAAGGAACTAATCGGCCTGAGAGACAGAGATCATGCACCAATAACCAAAGGAATTCAGATTCACACCTGGAGAGAGTGTTTTAGTCAGGAATTTGCAAAACTTTTCGTGTAATCACCAATCTTCTCAGGGCTAAATGCAGCGGAGACACCCAGGAATTGGTAGTTAGCAATATTCATATACTGGTGTATTCTGTGCAACCGTTTTAAAAACAGGATGACGATATAGATCAAGATTCATAATAATGTTCATATCCTTTGGGCCTGTGAGTCAACTATTGGAGCTTATCTAGGTAAATAATTCAAAAGAAGAAAACAGTCCTACATGCACCATCATGCTGTCTGTACAGTTATTTAAGGTAGTAAGACAAGGAAACATCTAGAAGTCCAACAATAGGGGACAATCCGGTAACTCCACTAGATGGAATACGACGTACTCATCAGAAATGATTATACAATGGTTATTTTTCATAATAAGAGAAATGTTTATAATAAAAGACCAGGCAGAAAACATGAATAAAAGTTGTAGGTTCAAGGTGATTACAACTATGTAATGCACATGTACATGTATGTACATTGTGTGTACGCCATAGATCCTCATTATTTGAATATTCTGTTTTTGCAAAGTTTCCCATTCCCTACAATTTATTTGTAATCCCCAAATCAAATGTGTGCTTTCATAGTCATTCAGGCACATGCAGAGCAGCAAAAATTTTGAGTCATCTGATCTTCCCGGTTAAGGTCGAGCAAGCGGGTGCTCTGCCTTCTTGTCTTAGCTCTCATACTGTAAATTAGCATCTTTTTCATGGTCAATTTAGTGCACATTTTTACATATTTATAATTTCTTCTCATAATTTCACTGATTAAAATGACCCACAAGTATAGTGCTGAAGTGCTGTCTAGTGTTCCTGAGGGCAAGGAGACTGTGATGTGCTTTCCGGAGAAAATACTTGTGTTAAATATGCTTCATTCAGACATGAGTTACAGTGCTGTTGGCTGTGAATTAGTTCACTGTTAATGAATCAACTACTTCCAATAAATAAGATGTGTCTTTAAGCAGAAACACATAAAACAAGGTTATCTATTGGTAGTTTGACAAAAATGTTGTGACCACAGGTTCACAGGAACCTAACCCTGCATGTCTCCTGGGAGAAATCAGCATTTGCAAACTCAGTGTTTTCAGTGACTTTATGGAACACAACTCCACTAATAATAAGAATATAATAATAATAAGTATATAAACACACATATATGCACATATATAATATATAAAGGGTATACTACAAGAGAATTGTGTGTATAAATACACAAATATGTAATTATGTGGTTTTAGGGATAGATTTAGTTTTTACTCTTAAAATTTCAAAAATGTTTTTATAACATTGCTTTCACTATAAAAACATTTAAAATGGAAAAAGAGCCAAAGAATCTCTGCTGATTGATAACAGAGTTCTCTGATCCTACATACAGTTCTTTTGAAATCAATGTCCTTACTACCTCTGTCAGACTCAGCAGGCTGGCCAGCATGTGTCCTTTGTACTTATTCTCTGGACAGGTCATCTGATCTTGAAATATTTTAGTTGGCTCTACTAAGAGGTAAGAATAATAGCAGACCTACACAAATGTACACATCACAATCTTGCAGTAAGTTTCCCAGGAAGAGAATCCGGTTCTCTTAGGTCTCTAGCATCGTGGTCTCCAGTGTGTCTACTCTAAACTGTTACTTGATGCTACACACTGACTTTCGTGTCCCCAAATTCATATGTTGAAACTCTCCCACAACAAGATGATATTAAGAAGTGGGGCCTATGGGAGGCAGTTAACAATACATTAGTTCATGAAGGTGGGGCCCTCATCATGGGATTAATGCCCTTATAAAAAGAGAAGACAGAGTCTCTCTCTCATTCTCTCTCTCTCTCTCTTCATGCACATGCCAAGGTCAGGGCCCTCACCAAGAATGCTGGCACCCTGATCCCAGACTGTGACAAATAAATTCCTGTTGTTTAAGCCCCCCAGTCTATGGTATTTTGTTTTAACATCCTGACTAGACCAAGACAAAGCCCTAATTCCCCCTGTGACTATATTGAGGAGGTAATTAAGGTTAAATGAGGACATAGTGGGGAAGTCCTGATCCAATAGAACTGCTGTGCTGATAAGGAAAGGAGAGACACCAGCGAGCTTGGCCTTTCGCTCTACCATGTGAGGACGCAGTGAGAAGGTGGCCATCTGCAGACTGGAAAGAGAGCTCTCACCAGAAACTGATGATGCTTGGCACCCTGATTTTGGACTGCCAGCTTCTAGAACTGTGAGGAAATAAATTGCCGTTGATTAAGCCACCTAGTCTATGGGGCTTTTTCTGCAGTGGCAGCCTGAGCTAACTAATACCCTTGGGTTCAGTGGTCTTCCCCTCCAACTTCCCACTAGGTTCAGAGGACAGGATGTATTAGAGTTATCATTGGCTGGCTGCATCCTTCTACTAAAAGTCATAGCTCTTGCTCAGGCGACTTTCCAGGTAACCATTCTCTCCCCTGTCACCTCAGACCAAGAAATGACAAGGTCCTACACTATTTTTTGTGGTTTCCCTACAAACTACCTACACTCCTATTACTCAATTTCAGTGTGCCAACTATGTTTTTTCAAGACCCTGAGAGGATCTAATAAAGTATGGGATTTATTAAAAAGAGTATTTTGAAAAGTGTAATTCCAAACACTGTTTCACTGATAGAGAGGCTGAAACTCAAGAGCTCCTAATTAACTGGTAATAACGTCATGTCCCAAGTCACCCGAATGATTACAAGTGGGATCAGCACAGGACAGTGGCTGCAGGATTGCCTGTACCTCTGGGCATGTGATGACAGTGCCGATGTGACAGTCAGAAATAAAGCCCCTTTGGTCTGCCTGGAACACAGCTTATTAATATTACATGTTTCTTCCCATACTCTATGAGCCAGACCTTCCATAATCTCTGGTTCCATTTTTGGTTTTGCCATGTCTTTTTCTCCATCTTGGTTCCATTTGCTGAAAAGTCTCCATTGTTCCAAGGGTCAGGAAAAAGGGGCAGGGGGAGTGCTTGTTTAGAAGTGATTGCCTAGCAACACATCTTCCTAATTCCAAGGACAAAGGCTATTTGCATTTTGGGAAAGAAGAAAAAGAACTCCACTTCTCATGAGTCCCAGGGTAAGAGTGTCTTGCTGACCACTCCTCAAAGGAACCTTCCTTCCTCTGAGAACTCCCCGTGGGTGGCCTTTCTTTGCCTGCACCACTCATGTCTCTTCCTGAGGGTGCCACCTTCCAAGGTGCACCCAGAGCTGCCTGGGGCACCGAGTGCCTCCTGGCACTGCCAAATTGCAGCCCCTGGCTGGTGGCACCAGGACAAAGCTCAGAACATCCTGATCTCATTCAAGTGGACATTTCTTTCCCACACTGTTCTTTTCACTTGTAGCTTTCTTTCCTGGAAACATGCCACACCCAGGGGATGTCCAAGCCTGCTTGCTCTTAACTCTTAAACTGCCAGTGGGTGAGTTCCTCAAGCCTGCTTAGGGAAAGCTGAAGACAACAGGGACATGGAAAGAGGAGATATTACCTACACCAGGAAGTTCTTGGCTGACCTACAGCAGGCGGGGACTGAGGAAAGATAAAAACTGAACTAGGTTGATATATGAAGAAAAACTACTATTCTGAACTAGAAACTTCCTAGCAAAATATCCTATCCTCCATCCTGCTGAGTCTCCATGCAGAAGAAATAAAGGCTGGTTCTCTTCTAAGTGAGGTATGGAGAGGGATAAGATTGGAGTCCTCCATGTTTGTGCCTTAAAAAAAGTAAACTCCTAGGCTATCTTGCTCCATGTTAGGCAAGTCCTTTAAGCTTATGAAGCTCTAGATTACCTTCTATAACACAGATATTTAAGAAGGACATGGACAACTGTTGACAATGTTTAACTTACTTGAATAGTGCCAAGTAGCACAAGGCGTCGCCTTGGCTGTACTGTGTAATGAAGGCCATTTCATGGTTGTGTTTATATTGGTTCTTTTGCCTCCTTATCATGCTAAGATATTTGTCGTGAGGAGAGCCCTTGTCTATGCACAGGTAATATTGATCTATAATATGATAGCAGATAGCAGATAGGCATGAAGATGTTATCACGTTTCATATATCCTTGCATTCCTTTGCCATTTTATGTATTTCACACACACATACACCCATGACAAAGAAACCATGCTGACAAAGAAAGTCGGCATAAAGCTAATAAATATGCTGTTTTGACTGATACAGGGATATTCGTTTAAGAGAGAAAAAGTAGAAGAAAATGATCTGTAATGCCAGGATATACATGCATCAGGTGAAAATTCTGAATGATTTGTGGGAGTTGGCTGATGGCCAGGGAACAAAGAGACACAGTTTTTAAAATAACACTACGCAAAACTTCACCTTCTACAGAAGAACATGGCTGTGGCTTTGTGGTTTTTGTTTATTTGTGAGGGTGTTTGTTTTTTTCTTGGTCAAATTTGTAAATTCTTTAAGATTGGTCCTTAAGTCTTCTCTGTGCAGAAAGTATTTTTATTTATTTCAATGAAACTGGGAATTGACCAAAGAGTTTTAAAGCTGAAAGGACTTTAAAAGTCATCTGAACCAAATACTGTCCCATTTCACAATTGATACCTACACACTGAGGCCCAAGGAGGTTCTGGTTTGCCCAGATGACAAGCAGATCACATCAGTGTCATCTAATTTACAGAAATCATTACTTAGGACACTTTGGCTTCATGTGACCACAGGCAGTTGACCTTATCAACAAGAATACTGCATTTGTTAGCAAGCAAACCTTGTTTCTTATTTGAAAGGGTTTTGAGGTATATATTTTTGGGAATGAGGAACCTGGAATGCTAAGCAAGGGCTGACATAGACCACCATGGTCCTATTCATTTCTCATTCAGTTCAGTGGGAGTATTTGAGGACACAGTAGGTATTCCTGCACTGAATGATCAACTAGGCGACACTGTTATGGCCAACTGTGTCTCTCCTTGGGTGAATGTTCTCTCTCCTGCAAAGTTGGTGAGATTTTCTGAGAGCTTGGAGAATAGTGAAGCAGTCATCTGGTAAAAAGTTGAATCAAACATTCTCTGGGTTTCCCTGATCTGCTTACCATTTCCCTTTTTTCTCTTAACAACTGCCACTTCATTATTCACAGTTAGTTGTGCTTCAAAGCCATGACCATTTGGGCATTATCTTCTCTGTGATGTGGAGAAACTATTGGGCATTGTCCTTATGCTATTTAAATAATTATGCCTGAAGTATAATGAGATACTGAGCTTCAGACTTTTTAGAATGGTCCATGCACATATAATCAATGCGTTGGAAAGCCCTGATGAAGTTTGGCAACTGGGAAAGAAGCGAGGAGAATTGTAGACAAGGGCTTACTGGAGAGCACAGGGTGAGTTAGAGCCATATTTGATTCTGAAAACAGAGAGTTTTGTAATCTCTCCCTGTGCACGGAGGACCTACACCTAGTCAGATCTTTTATGTTTGGGTTAAAATAATTTACAGAAATGAGAATATGGTAGCTGATTTTAATTGTTGGAATAAAATTCCTGGAATCTTTGAGTTACAAAGGCTTTTGTAAATCATCTACAGCATATATAATCTGAAAATAAAATCCCCCAAACTAAATCAAATAAAAATGCATCATGTTAGTATGAATTTATTTCTAAAGCTTCAAATTGGTAACATTTATGTATCATAAATCAAACCACAAAAACACATTAAAGTTTCTCTATTGCCCAAGGAATTAAAATCTTATATACAACCCATCTTAGCATGTGGGTTTCCACTAGTTTTTATTAATGATTACAATGCACTTAGTAGTTATATTAATGGTTAAACACATATGCAGATGACATTTAAACGAGCTGTTTATAACATCAATTACTGAGGCCTCTTCACAACACTACTTGGTTCCACAGTTTACAAAACACTGAGCCATTCCATGGTGTCCTGGAAGAGAGACAGCCTGTGCTTGGACACTGCCCTCCAGTGACCAGGGATTCCTCTCTTGGCCAGGCAGCCACGCCACAGCTCTCACTCTTAGGCGGCTCCTGGTTATACGGATTAGGTGCCAAATCCGGTGCATGGAACTTCTCCCCAACAGTCCCACTTCTGGCCTTGGCACCAGTGTCCTCATCTGCATGGCAGGAGACAGCTCATTTGTTCACATCTAGGTCCTCCTTTCTCTCATCCCAATGCCCCTAGTTCCCTCACCCATCCCTCCTATAGCATGGTCCCAGACTTCTTGATCACCCTCCTCTGAGTGCTCTCTTGCATTTTAGAGACATCCTTGAAATATAGATGACTTAAAATTACCTCAAACACAACACATACCAAACTGAATTCTTGGTCTCTCCCTAGCTCATTGGGAAACTAAGAGAGTGAATGATATAATTGTCTGTCCAATCATGCAGGTCAGAAAACTATTTCATATCCTTGACTTCTTCCTCTGCTTTGCATTTTCCATGCTCACAGGGTCCTGCAATTTGCCTCCTAAATAGTTCATAATTCTCTTTACTTGACTTTGTCTCCACTGGCATACCCTTGGGCACCATATCATTGTCTCTGTCCTAAGCTTCTGCAAAAGCCCTTAACCCATCTGCTCACAGCTGCTCCGTCTCTCCAGAGTTGCACCATCCCACACCTTACTTAAAACTCTTAGCAGCATCCCATTGCTTCATGATAATTAAAAATCTTTAGCACATCTGACAAGGTCCTATGTTACTTAGTCTCTTTCTGTTTTTCCAACATAATTTGGCACTTCATGCTCTGTGCTCAGCATACTGGCCATCTTTTATCTCCTTCGCCATGCTCTGCTCCTTTTCACAGGGCTTTCTACCCTGTTATTTCTTCTGCCTGGAGTGTGCTTTTCTCTTCTTTTGGTCTAGTTAACTCAATCTGCAAGGCTCGCTCAAAGATTCCTACTTCAGTCTTCCAGGAGCTCTTATATCAGGTCACATTCCCTTGTTACGGGTTCTTATAGCCCTTAGGACATCTGCTTCATGATACTTATCACAGTTCTTATTTACTTATATTGGTATTATTTTGCTAATGCCGGGCTCTACAGTTGGACCCTTAGCTCCACTAAGCTAAGATAAGTCTATTTTCTGCTCATTTTTGTCTCCTAGTACACATAAGGTGCTCAAAAGTATTTGTTGTGGGAATTAACTGTGCAGTTCCTATTTTGATTCTCTCTGTTCCATCAGGAGAATTGATATTAAATCTGGAAAAGATGGGACAAATATGGCCAAGAGGAATTTCAAATCCAAAGGAGATGAGATAGACAGCTCAAAGTTGTTTTTAAAAGAATGCGTGTCTCCAGGCATTATTAAATGATGTCCCAGCCTGTTCCTTTTGAGAATATTAAGCTTGGTATTCATGCATACTGCAGAAAGTAGGGAAAAGGAAGAACAAAGATGATGAATGGAGATGGGAAAAGGTTGATATGATCTTCAAAACAGAGTGATGAAACAGAACTCCAGAAATAACAGGTAACTGAACATGACCTTTGTGCCAGAGAAAATGTTAACAGTTAAAAACGGTTTGAAAGCACTTGGAAAAGGAAGCAGTGATGACCAGGAGCAAGTATGGATTTATCAAGATTAAGTCATAGCAAATGATTACCCAGTTCCTGTTAGGTGAACTTGCAGGAGAGCAGATGGGAGATTGCCATGGGCATGAAGTGTATTGATTTCATCAAGAGTCTTGAAAAGTTCCCCATGATATCCTTGAGATGTAGAGAAATGTAGGTTGAACTCACAGCTAGTTAAATACTGCTATGTGCATGCCCAGCTTACCACTGCCCTGCCCAGGGCTGATTCACTCTAACGCTATTTACCTGAGATATTTTCATTAAATGTTCTCTTTGTTATAATTATTATATAATTATAATAACAATAGCTGACACATAAAGTGCCCACTCTGAGGTATGCACTGTTTAAAGTGCATTTAATCCCTGCAATTGCAGTTTGAGAAAGTGTTATGGTTGTAGCCCTTTAACAGTTAAAGAAATTGGGTGTTGAGAGGATAAGCAACTTGTTCAAGGCCATGTAGTTAGGTAAGAGGTAGAGCTGGAATTTAAACCCAGCAAATCTGGCTCCAGAGATCTCTCTATGATATCCCCACCTCCATCTCCATGCTTCAGATGCTCTCAGCCAGCAGACTGTATGATACCCGATTAATGTGCATTTCTGCACTATTCTGCAATGCTCTAAAGTAGGAGCTATTTCCCTGTAATGCACAGACCCCCACAGATTCATAGATAGAATTCACAGAGTTCTATAAATTTGGTTTGCATCTAATTTTCACTAATCTCAAACAGAAAGTTAATATTTACTTTAATTATTAATGTAGGCAACAAGCCCACAGTAGTATCAGAAGAATATATGAAGTTGTTGCCTGTAGAAATCAGCTGTTTTCATATCACATTATTGTTGCAGCTATCTCAAAACATCATTTATGTTCGCTGCTTTGAAGTGACAATGGTTATTTGATCTTCCACCAGATATCATTATTTAATGTTTTAAGAAAACCACATGTGTTATTATATTACCTATGTAACATGTTATAACTGTACTTCAGTGTAGCGGTACTCTTTTGTAACTCTTTGCATTTTATTTTGTGCATTTAAAGCCTTACTTGGGGAAAGCGTTCCCGGGCTTCCTCAGCCTGCTGAAGGGCAGAGCTGCCTCCGTGCTCTCCAAGCAGAGCTGGTGCCACAGGGTGTGTAGTCGATGCCATGACATTTTCCCTCTGTGATATGTGTTTCATGCCCAGGCAGGTAGTTATGACTCATAAGGGCTTACAAAAGGTAAGCAAGTGATAGCTCTGGTCCAACCACCAACAGACAAACAAAGCATATCACACACACAGAATATTAAAATACGCTTTCTGTGGTGACAGTTAAAGTTGCCTTTAAGTGCATAGCAGACACACAGAGTCCAGATCAGCAGTAAAGATTAGGGGAGTCCTTTGGCCTTCTCAAAGACTTCATAAACGTCACTCCAGTCTAGCAGGGTTGACAACCGGTGTATGAAGAGGGGCTGTAAAACACTCATGGGCGGTATATCATAAATTCAGGAGATATAGGAAGATATGGAAAGTGTGATGGCCAATGTATGTGCCCTGAAGGCAACACCCAGGGACTAGTCTATAAAGATCTGAGACAGCGCTCGCAGTCCTAGGAACCCATCCCAGCTTCAGGGATGTTTATCCAAGAAAGCATTCCTTCCAACATGGAAGGCAGGGCCCAGCATGTGCCATGGGATTCTGTTCTGCCCCTGTTCACCGATAACAACAATAACAACTAACAGACATATATACTTCACACTCTCCATGGTGGCTTCCTGACAGCACTGAGGAGCTGGCAGAACAGGCTCACTCACCATTTTACAAGATGGAAAGTAAGGTTTGGAGAAGTTAGGTGAGTTCAAAGCTACACAGTGCACACACATTGCAGGAGAGGACAGACCCAGGTCAGCTGTCTGCTGGTGCCATGTTCCTCAGCATATTAGCCAGATTTGGAATCTGGAAAGAATCCAGATTTCGTCCTTAAGAAGCTTAGACTGGCTATTTCGGAAGCCCCTTCCCGAACGAAAAAGTTATGGTTCTGAAATTTAAAGTATTCCTTTTCCTCCTTCAGCCAATAAAGTTGTAGGACTTTGTCCTGCACAATACATGTTAAGGCCACTAGGGGCAGAGCTCTGAGAATCCACTAGGCAACTCTTCTCCACTTTCCAAGGAGAAAACTGGAGGAGCAGGGTTTGTGCTGAGGGAGGGCACCAGGGGAGTTCAGTCTGGGAAGAGCATGGTGTTCGAGAACAGAGGTTCAGATGCTAGCTCTGCCACCTGGATAAGCTATGGTATCTGAAAATTATTCTCATCTCTATATTGTTAAATATGGTTGAGAAGGTTAAACATCAAGCCAAGATATGAACAGAGGCCAATAAATGTTAGTGTTCCTGACAAGACCTAACATCAACTCTCTAAGTCACAGGTGGCAAACACAGGGCCTGTGGGCTGAATCTGGCCCTCCACCTTGTTTTATTTGGCCCAGCGCCTTGTTTCTACCCGGCGGCAATGCTGAGCTCTTGCTTAACTGTTAAGGAGAAGTTACATTTATACAGTCCTAAAACTACATCCAGCCGTTTGAAGGCAACTACAAGGCTGATGTGGCCCCCAGTGAAAATGAGTTTGACACCCCCGCTCTAAGACATGAACAGGAGTCTTTTAAGGTCACAATTGTTTCCTACAATGAAGCCTAATGAGTTTTCCAGAAGAAATTCATGACTTGCCCTCAAAGAGCTTTGAAGAATTCAAGCACCTGTGGTAGCTACAAGAAAACATGCTGATACTGATTTAACTCACTCTGCAGTTTCACCTCAGACTAAATGTCCCCCCATGCCCTTAAAACTGGGCATTAATCTGTTTAAAACACTTGCAAACCCCAGGAAGCTTTTGGTACTGTGTGCAAAGGCGGGGCGGGAGCCTCGAATCCTCCTCAGCCTCCGCTGCCGTATCCCCGTCATCAGCAACATGTGAATGAACCAAATTATCTCCAGGGCTGAGGGCGTGGGCCACAGAGCCAGGCTCTGCTGTAAGAGGAACCCAGCGTCATGTTCTCCACACCCCCAGGAGGTGGCTGATGCTGTCGTAGGGCTGTGAGGGAGGAAGCCAGCCTGGAAACGCCATGTAGGGAAGAAACTGTTCCGTTTCAGTGTTAGGATTCTAAAATAGCTGCTAATAAAATGCCTTCATACTGTGACACTTCGGTATAGACACCCACAAGGATACCTTGACAATCTGTTTGACTCCTCACAAGCCTTTTCTAGCTTTTCCTGCGCTGGGCCCCCACCAGTCACCCACACAGAGAGACAACCGTGCAGTGACAGAGAAGGCCAGCAGGGGTCTGCTGAGACTGCTGGAGTGGCTGGGGAGCCCTGGCTCCTCAGATGTTGGCTTGTCCAGGAACAGGTCACATCAATTTGAACCTGCTGCTTTCTCTCTCTCTCTCTCTCTAGCCCCATGGTATCTTTGATAAAGCTTAACTAGGGAATGAGCCAAGTTTACCACCTAGGAGAGAGGGGAGATCCTCAAGAATATTCCCTTCACTGATTCAGAAATGCCATGGTTCAATGAATCTAGGTTCTGATGGCAAGGGGAATGTAATAGTGATTAAAATTCAAAGCTTTCCCATTGGAAGTCCTAGAAATCCATTAATTACTATAATACCATCAGGCAAATAATGGGTCAAGCTTGAGAAAAAATTTAATAGCATCTAGCCCATTTTTGCAGCTTGCTAAGTAAGATATTTTATAATGTTACCATTTGAATCTTAGCATGGATGAGACTGCAGTATGTCCATAGCTACTTTTTGTAAATGCTGCTGAGCAGGGCCAATATGATTCTTAAACTTGACTGCACATCAGACTCACCTAAGAAGCTCGTTAAAAATGGGAAGTGTTTTTCAGGAACTACTATAAAGGACACATGGACAAAACCAAGGGGGAGGGTGGAAGCAAGGGAGGGAGGTGGGTTTGGCTGGGGTCTGGGAGAGAGGAGGGGGAAAATGCAGACAACTGTAATTGAACAACAATAAAATAATTTAAAAAAGAAATTAGATAAATAAAATAAGATGCTTTGAGAAAAAATATACATATAAATTCCCATTCTCATCCCCCAGAGATGCTGAATCAGTATCTCTAAGGTGAGGTTCAGTAATCAAGACTGTGAAGAAAGCATTCTGAGCTATTCAGATGTGCAGTTGTGCTTGGGGGTGTAATAGTGGGAGGTGCTCTAGTGCCAAGTGAAATAACACTGCTATGCACCTATTAGCATGAGAAAAAGAACTTGAGAAGCTGTTTCACAGTCAGATATTACAGGCAAGTTTGTGTTTGAAAATTTTCTTAGTGGCGCCTCCTGTAGGACTTGCTTTTATCTGGTAAGTAGAACTCCCCGGGTTGAATGCCTGTACTAGATTCTCATGACTACTGGTGGAATGCTCACCCAGAGAAGCTGCTGCAGCTTCACAGAAGGATCAGTCCTGTGTTTTTAATGTCTTGATATGCATCCAGTGTTAGATTAGGTTGTTTTAACAATCTCTTGGAGTTTTCTTTTTTTAATGGAGGTAAAATTGCTATATAACATTGCATGTTTCAGGTATACAATGTTGCCATTCAATATCTGTATGCAACACAAAGTGAATGCCTTGGAGTTTTATAGTTTTTAATATCTGGACAAATAGACCAAACAGCCATAGGAAATAACTACCTGAGGACAGAAGTTTTATGGGGAGTTGAGAGATTGAGTCAAGTCATGCTCGGACTTAGGAGTGATCTTCATTCGGGAGATCCACTACTATGGAAGGCATCTTTACTTTCGTGGACTTCCAAGAAGAATATCAAATCACCTTTCTTGGAACCTTCTTTTAGGCAGTTATCATAACCAGTAAGAACCTGGAAGTGCCTAGCCTTGTGAGGCATTAGGGAGGTCAAAATTAGAAGATACCCATTCTGCCCAAAAGGCACTTGTAATCACTCTTGTTTATAACTTCAGTCATTTGCAACAGTTCAACAATACCCCATCTGCTTTGCTGCCTTTAAGACCCAAGTCAAATCTTGTTTCTTCCAAAGAATTTTCCAGATTTCATCTCACATTCCAGTAAAAAATCAATGTATTTCTACACTTTGCAACATGTATTACACTGCCTAGTATCAGAGTGATTCATTTGTTTCTTCTCCCCAGGAGATTTGTGGTTTTCTTTGGGAACAGAACATGTCTCACTCAGTACATATTGAAGAGGCGTGGCTAAGAATTATATATGAAACATGACACCATCTTGAATTAATCCAGTCATTTATCCATCCAAGGTATTCTGTTCCCGGCCAAAGGACAAAGACTGTGGGGTAAATGTAAAAAGTGTGGAGCATTATTAATATTCTGTCCACACATCTTTTCCCAAAGCCATCTCGAACCAATTCGCATTCGGAGGCGGGGGAATCTCTCAGAGGTAACAGGAAAGCTAAGATAATTTCTTCTTGCTCAATATTCACTGGAGATGGAGAAAATCTACTCTCCTACTTAAGTAATAATCTTGTGTAGGCAGGAAAACTATAAATGTAGAAGAAGTATTATGTAAATGTAAGTTACTTAATTAAAAAGGGGGGGGGGAAGCCATCACAGGGAGTAGCTGTTCTAAGGAGATGGGAAAACTTGTTTTCTTTACTGCGGTTTATCAGCGGTTCACAGATTTTTGAAATGACATGTTCATCACAATGAGAGAGATGGCAACTGCCTTCTACTTCTAGGTGAGGTGGAGTAACAGGAAAGAGATAAGAGATTTGTCTTCTCATCTGAAACAACCAAAAATATGGCTTGAATATATTTACAACATTTATTCCAAGACATTAGGTAACAGGCAATGAAGGACAATGATCCCCAATAGATGGAAATAATTGTAGTGAGTCCCATGTTCAACAAGCTTACTTCACTGCAAGAGACAGAGAGGGGAACCCAGGTGGAGACGAGCATGCTGCCTAAGTTGAGAAGATGGAGTTGAGAGTCTGGTGAGACACAGGTGGCTGGAGTGAAAAGGACAGGATGCCAGAGAAGAGACAGCTGCACACAGATAGAACTCTGAACACCTACAGAGGGTGCCCGTTGTGCATGCAGATGAGTATTGAGCAGTGCATGCCTGTGAGGACAGTATCAGTGTATGGGGAAGAACTATCCAAAGGATCAGTGAAAATAGTGCCCAGTGCTCACACAGAACCAGGGCAGTGTGGATTCCCATGAAGCAGAGTGAAAACCTCATGATTCAGGGGGGAATTGAGTGCCCAGTAGATTATGCCTCAGTACTGGGGAATCATTAGCTCTAAAGTAACCACTGGTCAGGTACTGCTAAGCTTAATAGCAACACACCAAAGGACCAAGCTGTTTCAAGGCAATATAACCACACTCCAGAGCAAAGCTCAAAAATATGTATGGGAATGCAAAAATATCCAGCATCCAACAAGATAAAATTCACAATGTCTAGAATCTAATGTAAAATTACCAGGCATACCAAGCAATAGGAAAATATGATCAATCCATGAGAAATATCAATCCAGGAAACTGATCCCGACAAATATATTGAGATATTTATTATTTATGCATCCCACATGCTTAAAAAGATAACTAGAGGCATTGATAATTTTAAAAAGTTCTATGTTGAACTTCTAGAAATGAAAATGACAATGTATAAGATGAAAATACACTGGATACACATAATAAAAATACTACACATTGCAGAGGAAAGGATAAAGGAAGTTGAAGACCGAGTGGTAGAAACTATCCAAAGTGAAACACAAAGGGAAGAGAATCCAACATCATTAGAAGAGCTCAGTGAGTCATGAGATAGCTTTAAAAGGCTTAACATAAGTGGAATTGGAGTCCCTAGTGGGCAGGTAGGGGGAACAGAAGAAATAGATGAACAACAATGATCAAAAAAATTCAAACTGATGACAACTTATAAACCCACAAATCTAAGAAATCCAAGCACAAGAAATAGGAATGAATGTATACCAAATCATATATAATCAAATTGCTCAAGGTCAGTAATAAAGAGATCATTTCAAAGATGTCTGAGAAAAAAGAAGCATTGCATACAGAGGATCAAAAACCAATGACTATGTCCCACTTTAATTTATCGTCTTCAACAAACTTTAAAGGGAGGAGCTCATTGTAAATAAGGAAACAGAGGCTATGATGGTACACAAGGTGAATATAGCATAATTTTCTCTCCTTAAAGCCATTTGCTTTCACTTTCTATCTCCCCATCCCCATGGCAGAATCCTAGTTTGTCTAGGTCTTTGGTAACAAGCCATTGATCTGTGCAAGTGAGTTCAGTCCTTAGTCTTGACCCACCTGTGACCAGTGAGGTTCACAGAGGAGTTTTTGCAGAGAAGACATTCTGAGAAAAATTTACTTCCTGATGAGAAGAAGATGTGCAGGGAGAAACTACATGCTCCCTGTGGCTGCCTTGCCTCCTTCCTCCTCCAATTGCAGTTTTAATATGCTTGGAGTTGCTGCAGCCATCTTGTAGCCATGAGGAAAAACCCGAGAAAATGTAAAGTGCCAAGCCATAGCTCTCACATTGGGAAGCCTCTGCACCAATCAAAACCTGCCAGCCTGTGAACTTCTTGTCACAAGAATGAAATCAACTCCCTATCTTCTTAGGCCACCACTAGTAGTGTATTTCTATCTTTGGTTAAATGCATTCCTAACTGATCAGACCATATGATTAGAACAGGCAAATCAAAGTTTGAACCTTTGCCTCTAGGACCCCAGTCTGATGCTCTTTCCCCTATACCTCAGCTAACCCTTTGTTGCCACCTTACTTTTTTAAGGGGCTCTGGTCTGAGTAATGCAAAAGTATGAAATGTCACCAGTATGAAAAGCTGAGGCCTGACTGCTGTAAAAAATGGGGTAGAAAAGGGAGAAAGTCCATGCTGAAAATATGTCTCAGTACTTTAAGAAATCAGAATCCTTCTGGCCCCTCCAAGCCAATGGTCTATGTCCTACCTTCCTTTCCAGTGCACTTAAACATGTACTTAATTTCTGCATGAAGCACTTCTACGTACAAAGTGGATGGGCTATTGACTTCAGGAATAAAGGACTGGGAAGACTGAAAAAAACATAAGGGATTTATTCCATCTCCTGCTAACAGTCTTCTCTGGTTGGGAAATGGATAGGACCAGGGACCTGGGCAAAGGTTCACCAGGCAAAATCTTTTTTGTTGGCCTCAGCCACTTTCTACAGCCCTTCTTGAAAGTCCACACAGCAAGGAAATAAAGACTCTGAGGAGTTCTGCAGCAAGGAAATTGGTGTTTACTTAGTGATCACAGATCTCTTTTGTTGGTGAATACCCACTCACAGCTCAAGTCTGAAGAGACACTGCTCTAGGCCAATCAAATACGCACAGGAAGGGGGATCTGAGAATCTTTTGGCTGAATCTACTTTCATAAGCTGACATAATGCAATCTGACATGTCACTTTCTGGCATAAAAACACTCAGTGGCTTCCCACTGCCCAAAGGACCGAGTCCAAAGTCTTTGTCATGACAAACAGGCACTAGTGAAATCTGATAATAGCCTAAAGAGCCTATTTTGTTACCTTAGATGTATGCAAAGGCGCACCCACTCCCTGGCCGCACACCCTGTGATGTTTACACTGCCGTCTCTCTTCATATGCTACCTCCTATGCCAAGAATGTCTCTCTTCCTTCCTGGCCTGGAGCCTTCTTGCCAATAGAACAATTTAGGATCTGTATCTTAAATACCAGTTCAAATGTCTTCTCTCTGTGAACCCTACTCTCGTTTACCAAAGTAGGCTGATGACTTCCTCTTCAGAGTTGTCAGTATTTATCTCTATCACTGTATTTATCACATTATCACATGTCTGAAAACTCCTTCAAGTCATAGCCCATGTGTCTTTTTTATCTGGATTGCTTTAGTATCTAGTGCAGCATCTAGCACTTAGGAGCTGTTTCATAAATGTGTGCTGAATAAATGAATGAGTGAGTGAATGAAAGGACAATCACCCGCACTGTTGCAACTCCCAAAAGCACATGTAAAGGGTTCTTAGAAATACTTGAATGCTAACTAAGCCAACTTAGAATCTTGAAACAATTTATGCAAATCTAGTTTAATACAGAATTAGTCTGAACTCAATGTTCTGATTTCTTTCCGGCAGACAGGTTCCTCTAAGCTGTGCTCTCTCCAAGTGTTGTACAGGACATAAATTAAAGATGATTTCATAACATAATAACCTCCTATGTTTCTGAGACCAGTTTAATCAAATGACTGCAAACAGAAAGCTCTATAATTGCTCATGTGAAAGTTAAGAGTCATTGTGTAAGTATTGTGCATTAAGGGGGAAAATAAGGAAATGATACAAGCAAAGAGAGTTGATGACATAGAGGACATTCCCCTTTTGGGAAGGGATGGTGTTGCCTCTTAAGTTGAACACTGTGCTTGGTTTTTAAAGGTTCTAGGCAGAGTATACTGAGGGAAGTTTTTCTACTATAGTATAAATGCACATAAGTTTTAGCTTTGAGCTCACCATTGAAAAGTAATTGTCTGAGATAAGGACATCCCTATATCCCTAACTTTACTTCCTGAAGTCAGTGCTCCTAGTCTCAGAGCCGGGCACACCTGTAACCTGAGTGTCTTCCCAATTTAAATAATCTACAGGGCTAAAAAGACTCACCCGTACCAGCTTTTCCTGATGCACATCCTGTTCAATAGTCACTGATTGACCACCTGGAATAGCCAGCCTGTGAGGATACAAAGATGTATGCCTTCTCTTCTCTCCGCCCTCATATTAGTGGGAGACACATATATGAACAAATTTCCATGATGCAACGTGCTCTATGCTGTAATGCTGATTTATAGGAAGTATCCAGAGACCCCAGAATCATGAGCACTTACTCTGCTTGGAGGAAGTCAGGGAGCAGCTGAAGCTAGAATTGCCTCTTAAGAATTAGCAGTCATTCACCAGGGAGGTGCAATGGTACTCCTTACAGAGGAAATGACATTGGCAATTTATACAACCACACACTGAAAACATTTGTGGAATGTGTCAATACCTGTCTGCCTATCTATCTATCTATCTACCTGTCTGTCTATTTAATCTGACTACCTACCCATCTAATCTAGAAATGTTCACACTACATGAAAATATTCCTTAAAAATAAATACATTCTTTTCAAAGACTGAGGCATGAAAGTTAACCCTTGATCATTTCTTATGTGTTTGTCCAGTTCTTAAAATATCTAAGCCTTCCCCTCTGGGTTCAGGACTTGATTTTCTAGTTCGCCACCCGCTCACTCCAGTGTGGGCAGGGAAAGGTTCTGAAGTTCAGATCAGTTCTTTTTACTTTTGGTTCTGTCAGCTGATTTTAGTTCAACCCATCTTTTCTCTCTGTAGTTAACAACCTGGGATTGAGCACCTAAAGATGAACTTTGGACTTTGTTGCTAATATTATTTTAACATTTTAGGATTCTGACCATGGCCTTGTTTAGTTAAGTTATATTCATTTACTTTGCTAATTGTTCACCCTAAATCGATCTGCCTATTCTACTTCCTTTTCTTTCCCTCGTAAGTGGAAGATGAATTAAAGAATAGAATTTCTTACCACTTCAACATAACACTAAAGCCCAAAGGAGAACAAGACACAAAAGCTAGGGTCTCAGAGGTTTAGGGCCCTCTATTCGCCAACAAGTCACATTCGTTTTAAGCACACGCTAGATCCCAATGGTGAAAACTACCAAAGTGCACATTAGAAAAATCCCAGTGGATCCACTGTGGCACAGTAATGACCACGCAGAGTGAGATCCTAGGTCTGTGATAGGCAGAGTGTGACAGAAATCTGGTTCAGATGTTTCCTAAATGTCGGGCTTTGCCAATGGTGGGAGGGAATAAAAGCAAAATAGAAGACAAGTACTGCAGAGCTGCTAATTAAAACAATTCAGAGAACATAACTGCTAGAGTAATTTTGGACCCACCATATCAGGCTGGTTTCAATGCAAATGTAGTGTTCCGATTTCCTACTTCATTGGGAAGATATAATTAGTTCAGCTGCAACAGGGTGGAAGCCTCAAGGCAGCCGTTTCCTGGTGCTTCCAGCTCCACTCCCTCCCCACTCCCTCCCCACCCCGCTCCCCGCCACCGATGGAGAAACATCTGCCACCGCCACTCCTGCCCCCAGTCGGCACAGAGCTGTGGTCACCCCACATGGCTGCACATAAGTCACTACAAGCAGAAAGTTTGGGCTGCCAGTGGGACTGGTTCTTGCTTAAAAATAAGGGATGTGTTACTTCTCAATAAAATGGACTCCAGGTCCAATCACTGTCCTTCTAGATAAGATAGCCTTGCTTAACACAAAAATCCTCCCTCATTACTATGGCAGAAACGATATTTAAGGCAGGTGATGACAAGTCACATCATCTATGGCATCCTGTCATGGAGGGTGCACGCTTCTCAAGATCAGAGGAGAATAAGGAAGAAAAGGTGCCTGCAAATGAGAAACCCAAACTGTAAAGTGAACACATCTCCCAGCTGCTGTGACAGAGAAGACGAAGAGGCACCATGAGGGGGAGGGTTTAACACCAAGCGTATAGATGGTACAACAGGTACAACAGATCATTGACATGATAGCCAGGAGTGTTCTGGGAATCACCGCTGTAAGATGTTCTGGAGTTCACCGGCACACACAGAGGAACAGCTTCTGCTTGTCTGTCTCACAAATTCAACAGCATGGACCCTACTGATATGCTTTTGACATTTTAATAAGCAAAAAATATTCTGCAGAGGAGTTCCATAATGATAAATACTCTCATGGAACCAAAAGGTGAAACATCATTTTGAAATTTTAGAGAAGGCAAAGTGAAAGTCATTGATTTCTTGGTTTTCCTGACTATTATCACACTGCCAGGTCTTACATTCCCTCACCCGCTTTTCCCACCTATACCAGAGGCCAGTGTAAGTCTGGTTCTTTTTCCTCCTCCTCAGTGGGAACAACAACCAACCAAGGGCACACTACGAACCCTGCAGCTGCACTGACCAGTGACCATGGTGTGGGGCGGGGGCAGGGGAGGTAGAATAAATGTGGCATCTTAACGACTGGGATAGCTCCAAGAACATTCAACAAATAAGGAACAGGGAATCATTCTTTTCTCCAGTCAATCAGAAGGAAGTACGTCAGGAATATGGCATCTAAATGGGGGGGGGGGGTTCTTTATTATATGTTTCTTTGTAACATATAATAAAATAAGGTAAATGGCAAGATGTCTTCATAATATGTAAACAAGCAGGACTAATCTCTTATGTCTACTGTCGTTATTTTGCTAGAATTGTCTTTTTCAGATTTTTGAAACATATAATTTATATACCATAATATTTACTCTTTTAACATACACATTCAATGGTTTTCAGTGTATTTGTAAATATACCAAATGACTGCTACACAACTCTAGAACATTTTCATCACCCCCGAAAGAAACTCCATATCTAGTAGCCGCCACACTCATTCTCCATTACTCCCAGCCCCTGGCAGCTACTGATCTACTTTTTCTCTCTATGGATTTGCCTTTTCTGGATATTTTACATAGATGGAATCATATAATATGCGACCTTTTGTGTCTGGCTTCTTTCACTTCCTATAATGTTTTCAAGGTTCATCCATGTTACAGCATGAATCAGTACTTACTCCTTTTAATTAATAATTAATATTCTACTGCATAAATTATGATATTTTCATTTATTCATCAGTTGATCGACACATACTATTTTCACTTTATAGCTATCATGAATAACGCTGCTATTTCATCTTTGTGCAAGTTTTTGTGTGAACATACGATTTCAATTCTCTTGGGTATATGCCTCGGAGTGGAATTGCTGGGTTATACATTGCTGAACATTTCGAGGAACTGCCAAACCGTTTTCCAAAGCAGCTGCACCATTTTACATTCGCACCAGCAGTTTCGGATGGTTCCAATTTCTCCACATCCCCAGTAACACTTATTTTTGTCTGCCTTTTTCTTACAGCCATCCCAGTGGGTACAAAGTGGTATCTCACTGTGGTTTTGATTTGCATTTCCCTAATGACTAATGATATTGAGCATCATTTCATGTGCTTATTGGCCATTTGTATATTTTCTTTGGAGACATCTCTACTTAAATCCTTTGCCAATGTTTTAACTGAGTGATTACTTTCACACTGTTGAGAGTTTCAGTCTTTTTTTCCTTTGAATTATTCTTTTAGAGATTGTAGAAGAGGACATTGGGTTCTACCTTGCTCAGTCCTAGCTTTGGAAATAAAGCATAACTTTATTGATTTGCTTAATGATACGGTTGAAAACATTTATTGGGCACTTATTTTGCGCCATGCACTCTGCGACCTTGGTTAACTTACTACTAAAGAGAAAGCTGTTACTTAGACCACATGTTTCTCCATTAGATGCTCATCAAGATCAGCAAATCTTTCCCCTGGGAAAGTACCATGTGTTTCTTTTTCTCCTGAGACAAAGAGACTCCCCCATCCCCACCTCCCACCAAGGAAGCAGAGCTAACAGAGGAGATGCATCCATTGATAATAACGGACCATCCACCTTAGATAACTAGAACAAAGTAGTCATCCCTAGATGACTAAGGACAGGTGCTTTGAAGCTCTATGTTGGATGCTTGAAGTTGAGACTATGTTCATGTTTTCTACAAATAAACCAAAGAGAATCTTTTTCAATTTGGTCTCCATTCCTTTTTGATATATGAAACGTGGGCAATGTTTATGAAGGTGACAAAGAAAAAAACCCACAAAATATTCTACAGAAGAACATATAGCAAGGCAATGGATTCATTCTGTTAGACCAGAAATTTTCCATCTTTTGCATCTCATGGCACACGTAAACTAATTACTAAAATTCTGCAGCACACCACAAATTATATTTTTTATCAACCTGACAAAAAATATGTATAATTTTGATTCATTCACACCGGATGGCTATTGCTGTGCTGACTGTTGTCATTTTTTATGTGCCAATCTAAGGAAGTCGGTGCCTCTGACTAAATAGTCAGGTATTCATGTTTTAGAATTTTTTATGGCACACCGGTTGAAAAATCACTGTCTTAGACTAATCGTATCAAAGTTGGCTCAGCTGCCGTGCAGAGTCATTGAAGGCGAGTGAGGCGGCAGTGAGGACTGCAGGACAAAGACCGAGAAGACTCCTCCTCAGAAATAAATCACAAAGGGGTTAGCAAAGGCGAGGAGAGGCACTTTCGCCACCAGTCCTACCTTGTTATGAAAGTTAGTCAAGTTGTATGTTTTATCCCCTTAGGCTACATACATATGGCGCATTTATTCCTTTCCCTTCCTATTCTCTTCGTTTTCCCTTGAAATTCCAGAAAAACAAGAAAGCCAAGTCGAGGGTTTGAGGTTGTAGCCACCACACGAAACTTCGCTTTCAATAACATGACTTCAAGGTTTCCAGAGGTGTCCCTTCTGTCTCATACCCAAGTCCCAAGATCTCACTTAACAAATACAACATGCCAAAGGGGCCAATTCCTGGTAATCAGTGGATTTGAATTGTTGTCTATAACTCTATCCCTTCCTGCATTCAGTGGTGGAACCCCAGGTGAGCTAGGTGCAGCTCTTCAGAAACAGGCAGGAGGGAACTTCTCACATTTCGCCAAGGCCACCTGCTAATCCACTTTCAACTAAGATGGCTCTGTGTGGGAACTTCCAAGGCCTGGTGTACTATTATTTATGTGAGAAGTTCACCTGAGGCCAGACCTCAAATAAAGGCTCCAGACATAATTTCACAGAACAAGTGCAAACCTTAAAATCCTTTAACTTCACGCCCTCCAGGAATTCCCCCCTGGAATTTGCTCAGGTTTCCCTGGCAAAATTCTCAGGCTGAGAACTTTCCTCATGAAGACATCACATACCACTCTGGCAGACCACGGAAAGTTGTGGACTGACCTGTGCTCTCCCCAGATGCATGTGTTGGGGCCTTAACTCCCAGTTCCTCAGAATGCGGCTGTACTTGGAGACTGGGCCTTAAAGAGGGGATTAAGTTAAAATGAGGCCATTAGAGTGGGATGTACTGCAGTCTGACTGGTGTTCTCATATGAAGAGGAAATTAGACACACAGAGAGTCACTAGGGTCCTGCACGCACAGAGGAAAATCCATGTGAGGACACAGGGAGAAGGAGCTGCCTGCAAGTCAAGGGGAAAGACTTAGAATAAACCAACCCCGCAGTCACCTTAATCTTGGACATAAAATTCTGTTGTTTGGGCCACTTAGTCCGTGGTAGTTTGTTATGGCAGCACTAGCAAACTAATGCAAGCAGGGACTCCCAGGGAAACAGGGCCCTGGGGTCCCCCAGTGGGCGTAGCAACTCACCCTGTAGTAGTCAGTGCTGTACACGTCCCGGGACATGCCAAAGTCCCCGATTTTCACCAGGAGGTTCTCGCCGACCAGGCAGTTCCGGGTGGCCAGGTCTCGGTGCACGAAGTGTTGGGACGCCAGGTAGACCATGCCCGCTGCGATTTGCTGGGCTATGTGTAGCATCTGTGACTGCGTCAGCTCCGTCGGCGGGTTGCCTTCGGCCATCAGCACGGCGTCAGGTCCGTGTGCCCTGTGGGGGACATGGAAGGAGTTGCTGGAGCTGGAGTGCTTTACCTGGAGGGGCCCTTTGTCCTCCCGGCCCCCCGTCAGCTGCTGGTGCTAAACGATGCTGTCCGACTTAGCATGAAGAGGAGAAAAAGACACTTCACCCACAGTTACACTTCAACAGCACCCAGGCTTCAATTCCCAGAGAGTCTACAATTCCATGTGGGCCTGAACGGTGCCCCCACCCCCAACATACAGACAGGTTCATGTTTTAGGGGCTCCAGAAGTATGCTGGGGTCAGGCACTGGCCAGAGCCCCTGACCCTGAAGAGCAGTCAGTGGCTGAAGCAAAACAAAAACACAAAAAACAGAAAACAAACCCAAAGTAAGGAGAGAGTTCAGCTCTCCTAGAGCAATGGGTCATCGAGTCCCACCCCTCCCACTCCTCCCAGCCACATGCTGCAGCTGAGCACCTGCCACCCAGGCTGACCCCTCCAGAGTGCCCCACCAGGGCGGGAGCTGGCATCTCCAGTCTCCCCGATTCCACCTGCTCTGTGGTTTCCAAACTCCCCTATCTCCCGAAAACCCATTTCTGCAGAGTCCCAGGGCATTCAGCCTGGGCATTCATTTCCTGTGAAAAATACCATCGCCTTGTGCCCACCCCTCCCCCACCCATCTCAAATCTCTCACTGGCCACCACGTAGGAGAGCTCCTTGAATCACAACACATTTATTCTTTTCCTGGGGAACTTTTATTCTTTACACTCTTGGGGAATTAGATTACGATATTTTATATCTTCTCTTTCTCCTATCTTACACCCCAGGCTTTTCCCAACTGTGGAATGATTTAAGGCAGTGATTTTCAAACTTTCTCATTTCATGGCACACATAAACTAATTACTAAAATCCTGCAGCACACCAAAATATATATTATATTTTTGGTAAACCTGACCAAAATTAGGTATAATCTTGATTTATTCACACCAGATGGGTATTTGCTTGGCTGTTGTCATTTTTTTATTCAACAATCTAGGGGAAAAGAGGTCAGTGCCTCTGATTAAATAGTCAGGCATTGCTTGTTTTAAAATTTTTTGCGGCACACTGGTTGAAAATCACTCATGTAAGGCCTTGTAACACTGATAGGCACTCCAGGGAGGGGAGGGTCCCAGTCTTAGGTTATGCAGTCAGGACCTGCAACCCCACTCCAATGCTGAAGGGTGAGCCAAGGTTGGTCACTGCTCCTGGAGGCCAGAGGTGGCGCTGTGGGGCAAGAAGTAAAAAGCAGGGGCAAAGGGCTTCTCCCTCTCAAAGTCAGGGCTAAGGACATCTCTTTCCAGGCATTTGACATAAATTCAGAGGATTTTAAATGAATTTTAAAGTGGTGACTATGCCTCCAAGGTTCTAGAGCTGCGTATTTGAAAATGTGAGAGCAGAATTCTCCAACCACCCCGACCTAGTAGTGTTGCCCTTCAGCCCCACCCTCACAAGGGATGAGTTAGCCCAAGCGCAGGTATTTACCCCGTCCATCACGGCTCTAGCCCACAATGATTCCCCCTTTCCTTGATTTCCAAAACATGCTGTCATCTGCTCTGTCGTTCTTTTATTCTCAGAGAACAAGCACAGGGCAAGGATGTGGGGAGTTTTCCAGTCGCTGGAGTGTCCATCGCCATGATCTGGGGGGGCCTTTTAACTTTTCCAGACTCCCTTTTAACTTTTCCCCCATGGGGAAATCAGTGTGTGATTTCCCCATGTGTCAGAAACACAAGAGGATATCATGCTGTGATCATTTAAGTCCCCTCTATCTCTAACTATCTGATTGAGCAGTTCCTCGGGAGGAGCTTCCTGTTTTTGCACAAGGCAAATTCTAACACATTCATTTCACCTCCACTCAAACCATACCCCCGACCTCCTCTTGTCACACCGGGGAGCATCACAGAGGGACATGCCTCCGGGATATCTGCAGCTCAACATCTCTTGCTGGAGCAGAGTCTTCCTGTGCAGTGGGCAAGGCTCTTGGGTACCAGAACTGAATTTGAATCCTGTCCTGACACACTAGCTTTGATCTCAGAGGAGCTACAGAACCTCTCTGGACCTGGTTCCTCATCTGTAAAGTGGAGATACTGACTGCACCTTCCTCAGCACACTGAGGTGAGGGGCCATCGAAACTCTGCTTTATGGTATTTTGTGGCCTTTCATCAAAAAGCCAGAGATACCTTTGCCCCTCCCCTTTTATGTTTTTGTTGTCACAAATTATCCCTATTTAGGCTGTGAGTTCACGTCCAAATTGTGTAGCTAGTGTCTTCTCTTTTTTAAATGTTTTTACCTCCTTTAACTTTTATGTAAAGCACAGGTGGCAAACACAAGGCCTTCGGGCCGAATCCGGCCCTCCTCCTTGTTTTATCCTGCCTGGCACCTCGTTTCTACCTGGTGGCAGCGCCAAGTTCCTTGCCTCTAGTTAAGGCGTAGTTACATTTATACAGTCCTAAAATTACATTCGGCCCTTTGAAGGCAACCGTGAGGTTGATGTGGCCCCTAGTGAAAATGAGTTTGACACCCCTGAAGGGGTTCAAATATATAGTGATGGAAGATTTGATGTTGAGTGGTAAATATACAAATGATGTATTATCAAATTATACACTTGAAACCTATATAATTTTATTAACCAATGTCACCCGATGACATTTAATGAATTTTTTTTAAAAAGTCAGAGAGAATGCCCTGACTGGTGTGGCTCAGTGAGTTAGGCCTTGTCCCACAAAGCAAAAGGTTGCCAGCTCTATTCTCATTCTCGGTCAGGGCACACGCCTGAGTTGCCAGCTGGGTCCCTATTTGGGGGCATGCAAGAGGCAAGCGATCTAAGTTTCTCTCTCCCATCAATGTTTCCCTCTCTTTCTCCCTCCCTTCACCTCTCTCTAAAAAAATAAATAAAACATATTTTTTAAAAGGCAGAGAGAAAGACTGTGCAAAAAAATATCCTCTTTAAAAAAGATTTTTCAAAGATTTTTACTTACTGGTTTTAGAGAGAGAGAGAGGAAGCCGGAGAAGAGAGAGAAAGAGACATTCATTTGTTGTTGCACTTATTTAGGAATTCACTGCTTGATTCTTACGTGTGCCCTGACTGGGGATAAAACTCGCAGCTTTGGTGTTTCAGGACAATGCTCTAACCAGCTGAGCTACCTGGCCAGGACCAAAGAGCTTCCTTAAAAAGTAAATGGAGAGGTGATGTGAGAACACAACCACTCCTTTGGGTATTTCTTTTTTGTAATAGGCCTGTGACCTCATTCTTAGGGCTTCCACAGGGCTGGCCCCTACCCCCTCACTAAAGTTTGTTCAAGCCCAACCCTCCCCAGCACTTAAGAGGCAGGGAAAGTGAGAACGTTTTCACTCATCACAGGAGACCTTATGTGACCTCAGTACCAGGAGAAGGACCTAGGGGAGCACATAAACTATGGGAAATCCTGAAATACCCAGAGAATCAAGGCTGGGATGAAATCATAGATTTAGTGCAGAGTGAAATAAGTTGTTGATTAGCCACAGCTTAGACTCCTCTAAGAATCTGTCCCTTGCAAAAACTCCGGGGAAAAGGAAAAGTTAGAGGTCAGTGCAAAAGGCCACCTCTGCACAAAACCCCATCCTCTGGCCTCGCACTCAAAGGCTCCAGAAAGCTGGCAGCCCTCCAAAGCCTTCTGTACTCTGCATGACCATGTGAGGGATGGGGCAGGCGCCTGCTCGCTTCCCTTGAACAGAAAGTCCTGCTGTAAATAAAGGGCAGGTAAGTTTTCTAAGCAAGTTCTTAAGAATAGTATAAATAAAGTTAACACAACAGCCCTCTGTTTCACTCCCCAGAGTGCCCTGCAGCTCTTGGAGAAAAACACATCTCATCTCTTCCAGGAGAACATGCTTCAAGAGTGAAAAAGCCCCATCAGCACCCTGGCATAGAGAGCAGGAAAGTTCAGCGGTCTTCTGACCAGGGAAGCTGCTCACCCTTCCTTGGCTTGTTCTCTCCCTGCGTGGGTTATGGTAGGCCCTTAGCCACACTGTTCTGGCTCTGAAATTCCATAGCACAGTACTTTCCTTCTGAGTTTTTGGCGGCCACCTCAAGGGGAAGGATGGTGGTGGTGAAAAGCCATGGGTTTTGCAGCCAGAGGCTTTGGATTTGAATCCAAGCCCTGTCACTCACTAGCTCTGTGACTCAGTTTCTTCAACTGTAAAATGAGAATGATGGTAATAATGGTTTATAAAGTTTATGCAAATTACAACACTTAAAATGCTTAGAAAGGCTTAATAAATAGTGATTCTTATTGCTTGAAAAAAGTCTTGTTTATGTTCTCCTCATTAGACAGGAATTTTGGAAAGATTAGAGGAGAAACTCTGATCTCCTTGAAAGCACGGTGTTTGTGTTACTCCTCATTTCCCAGCCAGCCTAGCATAGGGCCTGATCATGTTGGTACTCAGTGGATGCACTTTGGAGGAATAAAAAGGGTGGGAGATAACTGCGGGCATCTGTCTTCATAGGGCAGTGCCGATGACACGTGGGAACGCATTCATGGCGGTTTAAGGGCTGGGTTCCCTTTGGATGGACTGTTCACAGCACAGTGTCACACCTAAGAACCTGAGTCTTGGCATGGAAAACCTCTGGTACCCAGAGTTCAGCAGGTTCTGAAACTGAGCAGAGGAGGTTTCCAATAGCTTCAGGCCCTGCGTAAGATGCCAAGTGAGAACTTGGTGTGGGCTCCCTCTGGAGGGCAGGAAGGAGAGCTAGGTAGATGTTATAGAGCCAAAAATGAAAGGATCAACACACACACGTGTGTGCTACACGTGTGTGCACAGTTCGAGTTCACAGAACCATTTAACTGTATTCAGGTGAGAAGATGTGGATTTATTATGCTCCAGATTGGGGAAAGCACCATTTTTAATTAAAGTAGCCCAGAGCATGGGAACAAAGAAAAAATGTTTCTCGTATGAGCAGCTAGACCTCAACCAAATTCAGCCCCTTTTTCTCCTTTCACATTAGGTCCGACAAGACAGTATGCAAAAGCCACCATCAGCCACTCTCCTATCCCCATACCAGGAAAACTTTGCTGCCCTTAGATAATACATGATTAGGATGACTGTCTCTGAACACCATGAATTGGCTCCATATTCCTAATCTCACCTGGCATTTCGTCATCCGCTCAGCCAGAGGCAAAGCAGAGAAATGGGGCCCATCCCGGCAAAGGAGAACTAAGTGCACATGTATCCATGAGACTAGAGATGGTGAAAGGGATCCAGATGGCCACGTGATAACTTTGCAAACACAGCAGTACAGTCTCCCCTCCCACTGCTCTCTCAGCAATCGACTTATTCCTTAGACTACACAGTTTCTGAATCTTCCCGTGGCTGCATGAAGCTACCAGCACCAATTTCGGTGGAAAGCCCTCTTCAGCACCCACAAAAAACAGAAGAGAACAGAGGTGTGGGTGTTACCATAACACAGAAGGTATACTAAATGTCCCAGGAAAATGCAGCAGAGAAGAAGGGTGTGGGGACATTTGTTGATTACCTCCCATCACAATAGTCCTGGCACTAGCCCATTATGTGGATAGTGTCATACCCCCTTTATATGAAAGGAAACTGAGGCCAGCAAAGGCAGGTGCAAATTAATCACCTGCCCCTAACATCGTTCCTACTTTTAAATTACATCATCTACCAGGAAATCACAGGCAGCACGTTTACTCATCTTTCAAAGCTGAAGGGCAGCTTTCTTTGAAAGAAAACAGCATGTTAGGGCCAGACAGGACTTAGGAGGCTCTACTCAGGCTGGCTGAACCATGACTGCCTGCTCCCACCTTGAGCCCACCTCCTGCCTCATCCCTTCCCCACCACACTGCACCTGAGGAACTTGTTGAGGTCCCCGTGCTTCATGTACTCGAAGACCATGATGAGCGGGTCACCCTCCACGCAGACGCCGTAGAACTTGACAATGTGTTCATGCTGGAGGTTGGTCAGCAGCTCGGCCTCACGGTGGAAGTCCTTGCGTGCATTGTCACTAGCATCTTTCAGTGTCTGGGGATGAGGGACAGAGAGGGGAGAAAACCAGCATATCTTAAATGAAGAAGGTCAAAGGGAGGTTACGTGGAGAAGGAATTACTTCGGTGGGCCCTGAGGTGGGAAGGAAATTCAACTCATTAATTACACAAAAGATTAAAAATGGCCTCATTTCTGAGGACATAATGTTTGTATTAATAACTGAGGACAAGCCTCTCATGGGTATGCAGAGATTTACAGTTCAAAGCACCTGCACAGGTGTTACTTCAATAAGTTATAGACTTGAGCGCTTTCGAGTCTTCATCCCTTTTAACCCTGATCTAGGCTCAGCTATCACTATGGACTTGTCTCCCATTGTGGTGCCTGGGGTGCTTTTTAGGATGCAGTGTGCACCTCGCTTCTGCTCATACAACCTTTTAAAAACTTTATATTATGGCAATATTCAGGAGAGAGAAGAGAGTAATAAGCTCTCAGGTACCCATCTTCCAGCTTTGACACTGACCATTTTGCCAGTTTTATCTGGCAAACTGAAAAGCCTTTTCCCACTGGTACCCACACGCACTTCTGGCTCAGGAAACGTCTCTGCCAGCAGGCCAGCTACAGTGCCAGGATGAAGATGTCCAGGATCACGCCAGCCTTTTGTTCTCAGCTCAGACCACTCTGACACCATGGTGTCATAGCAGGGCAAAGTTGGCATTTGTTGATGCCACACAAATGTGCTGAGCTCCTGTCCTGTGCCAGTCACTGAGCCAGAGCTATGGTGGCATCAAAAGGACATGGACCCAAATCCTGGCCTTGGGCACTCGTACGCAAATAGGGGGATAAGCACATATGATAAGTCAAGCTTAAAACACAATGTTCTAAATGAACTGGCTCCCCTGCCTCTCAGTCCAGCTTGATGTCTTCTTGACATGCCTCTCTTGAAACTTATGCATCCACCTTATGAAACATTAGTAGCTGCCCAAATGACACCAAGCCACACTTCCCTGTCCTTACATGTATGCATCTCTCTGCTTGGAATGTTGACTGAGGCATGTACCTGGTGTTGGAGGATGAAAAATGCCTCCCTGAAGATGTCCACATCTTAATCCCTGGAACTCATGAATATGTTACCTTACATGGAAAAAAGGACTTTGCAGATGTGATTAAATTTAGGATCCTGATGTGGGAGATTATCCTGGATTACCAGAGTAGGCCCAACATCATCCTAAACAAGGGTACTTGGGAGAGAAGGGCAGGAGGATCAAGAAGAGAAGATGTAAGGATAGAAGCAGAGGTCAGAAAGGAGAGAAGATACTATGCTGCTGGCTTTGAAGATGGAAGAAAAGGCCACAAGCCGAAAAATGTAGGAAGCCTCTAAAACCTGAAAAAGATTAGGAAACAAATTCTACCCTAGAACCTCCAGAAGGATCCAGACTTGTTGACATCTTGACTTTAGCTTGGTAAAACTGGTTTTCAATGTCTGACCAACAGAATTGTGAGATAAATAATTGGTGTTGTTTTCAGACACTGAGTTTGTAGTAATTTGTTACAGCATCCATAGGAAACTAATACATCTGGTTAACACATAACAGTCCTCCAGGATTGGGCTCAGATAGCACCTTTCTGAGAAACGTTCCCCGACCCTCTCATTACTGTTACATCCTCTCTGCCCCCAGGCTAGGCTGGACAACCCTCGCTTGTACACCTCATAATTAATTTGTGTCATATCACTGGCCACAGTACATTTAAATTGCATGTTTACTTGATTATCTCTGGTATAAATGGTGAGCTCCTCGAGCCTTCTATCTCTGCATTGTCAGCGCTGGGCACAGTGTCAGGCTCACGGCAAGTCCTCAGCAGAGGTTTGTAGCATAAATAATCAAGGCCACAAGGAGCAAACATAAGAGCAAAAGAGGAATTCAGAAAGGCAGCAAACGCTTCAAAGGAGGGACAAAGAAGAGGAAAGCCCAGAGGACTCCTCTTGGTAGAGGTGGCATATTGAGTATGTGGACACTTTTACTAAGGGGACTGCAATCACTCATTATCAGAGTTAGACTGCAAATGTGAACACCACATTCATTTAAGTTGGAACAGAATGAAAGCACAGTCATCCACCAGGTGTGGACTGAATGTAAGACTGCACACTACATCCTGTGTCGAGAAGCTCTGCCAGATGCCTGGTGGTCATTTGTAGCTCACTGCCTCAACCTGCTCTCCCTGTGGGGACACTCCTGACCAGGGCAACTCATAGACCTCAGGATGCGCCACAGGTCAAGTTCCTGGGAAGCAGATAGAGATTAGTAGACAAGACATTGACAAGGTATGCTCTTGGGATTAATACCTGTGGGAAGAATTGGGCAGAGGATGAAGTTGAGGTATAATGCAGCCTCCACAGAGCCTTATCTGACCCTACAGAGTTGTCCTGAGTTGGGCCAATGGGGCTGAGCCATTATAACCCCCTTTCAATCAGCCATCAGCTGGGGGCCACCCTAGGGGGGAAGTGTGACCATGAGAGGATTTGCTGAGTCCCCACAGGAAGTGGGGATCTGAGGACTGTCTGTTGGAGCTTTTCCAGTGAGTAGGGGAGCAGAACCAGGTGGTTCAAGATTGAATCTCCACGGATGCGTTTGCAATATGCAGTTTACCACGCCTGGGGCTGCTCTCTACACAGGCGGGCACAGGTGACTAGGCAAGGCCTGCCTCACATCCACCACGTGGAAACACTAGATGGCAGAGGTAGCAGCAAGATCCCAAAGTCTTGTCTGCTGTCGTCCTCACACGGAATCTAGCATCTTCACTAACTGCCTGTGGCAGAATTTGAAGCTTTCTCCCAGTGGTAACCTGACTCAAGGAGACAAATTACCAGTCTAGTTTTCATTAGGCCCAAAGCAGTTAATTCTTATGCCAAATTCTGAAGACACCATTAGATAAAAGGGTCTGGTGATGGGGTTTCCTATTCCCACTTTAGTAAATGGTTTTCTGAGAGGCGTGTATCACCAGTTCTGCTTTGAACAGTGAGAAGATTTGGGCCAGCAAGTGCCCAGAGAGGTCATCAAATTTTGATAGGTCCATTTCCATGGAAACTGCACATTTCCTCACTTAATATCAAAATGAACAGTGGCCAAGAATCTAGGATCTGAAGCTCCGCTCCCTTGAAGCTTCAGAGACTGGGCTTGTACCACCTAAAACCCTTGTAACTCCTTTTAACCCTGTTGCACAGGGAGGAATGAGGGGTTTATGTTGGTGACTTGTGTGGGTTGGTTTTATCCATGGGCATGCTTTTATCTGTCTTTTGTTAAATCTACCTACTGTTTTGTTTTACTGGACTTCTATGTATAAAAATAGCAGATGAGGAAAAGAGATGAACATGAAGGAGATGACATTGTCATCAGCTGCATCCTTCCCCTGGGGTCCACAGAACAAAATACACACATCTGAACATTTCTCACACTTGGACTTGCATCACAGATTTGAATATGTGTCTGTCTCCACTACTTCCTTTGACAGCAGAAATGTGTTGTGTTCACCTGTTTATCACTGGCTGCCTAACTCAATGTTAGGCAACACAAGAACCCCTGACCAGTGAGGTCTGTGTAAACCAGAGGTAAAAGGGCATTAGAAAGGAATGAACCATGAATGCTCATCCGGAAAGAGCATGGCCCCAAGTAAGGAACAGAAATAAAGGAAGTGCCAGGAAAAGCAAGCAGGTAGGAGAATGCAAGTTGGATGGGGGCCCTTTCCAATGCACTTTGTCCTGAAAAGCTGGCCCCAAGTGTTTGTATTCTCCTTCCAGTCAAAAGACAGATCTTCACAATGGTGGTGCTCAAATCAAAGGAATTCTAATTTAAAATCAAAAGATCTGGTTCAAATCCTGGCCCTGCTCTGGACCTCTCTGAACTCTGGTTTTCTCTTCTGCAGAGTGAGGGTAAAAATATCATCTACTTCACAGGACCACTGAGAGGATTGGGTGAGACAGTGTAAGTTGTTATGCCTTCCAGGGTCCCTGTAGAAAGTAATGTTGGAGCAATTTGCATTTGAAAACACAAGCAGGCCTGTGTTCAGTTTGCTCACAGGAGGACCCAGCAAGGACAAAAAGTTCCCCTTGATGTGTCTTTAACAGTGAGGTGGAGACGGTGATGGCACACATTTAAGTCATTATCACAAGGCACGAACAAATTCTGCATGTAATCTTTCTTCTCGAGTTTTAGCTATGTAGTGTTGATTCAAATACTGCAGTGTGTGTGTGTGTGTGTGTGTGTGTGTGTGAGAGAGAGAGAGAGAGAGAGAGAGGAGTGAGGTGGGGGCAGGGAATGTCACTCAGCATGATAGAGGAGTAGATTGGGAGAGAAGACAGAAGATAGAATTTTCCTCCGGACAGGAGACAAAAACTGACAAAGTTAACAAGCATCTAATATTTTTATTTCCCAAAAGCAAACTACTATGAGAAAAGAGTTCACTTTTTCTTTAGTTTCAAAATATGTGCTTCAGTAGCATTTTCAGATTTAAGAGAGAGGATTTCACTATTCATGGGGCAAATGCATCTCACAAACTTGGCTTCATCCTATGTGCCCATCCATTTTTGCATGTTGGATTCTTTCTCTAAATTATGATTCAATTCTATTTTAAGAGGTTCAGAAAATAGGGTGGTAACGAGTTGGGCAAAATCATCTTCTGAATCTGGCACTCTAAGGACAGAATTTTTCTAAGGGTAGAACCATAGCCAGACAGCAATCAGAAGTTGGAAAAATCCTGCTATCAACTCTATTTATAAAAATCATCTCTGTTTTACTACCATGGCTGATTGTCATTCTACTCAATTAAGAGGGGCTTGGCTGGTTCTTGGAGTCCCTTGGCAATGGACATGAGGTGGGAGCCTCTCTCCCTGACAATTCCCTCCACTTAAGTCTCATTTTGACAGGCATGTTTGCCCCATCACTGAGCACTGCTTTTTTATTACTCCTAGTGTCTGCTTTGTAACTTCTTTTCTTCTTGTTCCCGTGAATTTCCTGACACTCCAAAGCTTGTAGCCTTTCTGAAGACATTCTCAAGGGAGCAGTCCCATCCGGAGCTAATGTGAGCGACTGCCTGGTGTACACATTGATTCAGAGCTTGGAAGAATGGAGTAACAGGAAATAAACTTCAGCACAGAAGTGAGAAGTTACTGAAGTAAAGTAGAAGAAAGGAAAATTAACATTCATCTGAAATGCTTCTGCAAAATAATAAAGCTAATAGGAAGCTAGTACAAGAGGCAAGAAAGCTTATTTAGAATCATTGTGTTATTGGATGGACATGACAAATGATTATGAATTTCAAAATGTAGGTGCCTTAGGAGATGCAAGGTAAAACAGAGATGGTGTCCTTTTCTTGATACTGACCTTAAATTCTTCTCTTACACTTTTTAGAGTATATAGAAACAGAGTTAAAGTAAAAGATTTTTAAAAAGAAGAGACTATTCTGGGAAGACCTCACTATTCCCATGCCTACAACCACACTTAAAACATAGATGGCAATGAGTAAACTCCCATATGAGGCAAATGCATGAGAATGCTTGTTAAAATGCCTAAGTCCTTGTGGGTCGGGATCATTGGGTCAAGATCTATTCTTGCTAAGGGAGACTCTTACTCTTCTGATATCTTCTAGACCTGCATTGTCCAAAGTGCACACCAACAGCCATGTGTGGCTAGTGATCATTTAAAATATCACTAGTCCAAACTGGGATGTGCCGTGAGTGTAAAACACCAGATTCTGAAAACTTGGCATCAGTAAAATATCTCATTGTTGAAGTAATAACAGTTAGATATGTTGAGTTCAATAAAATATATTAATAAAATTAGTTTTACCTATTTTTTTCTTTTTTGTTGTGTATAGTAAGAAATTTTAAAATACAAATGTGGCTTGCAGTTGTAGTTCATGTTATACTTCTATTGGGCAGCCCTGTTCTATAAAAGCCACCTCGCTAGGCTAGTAATGGGTCAACCTGCTTCTGGGAACATTTAGAAGCAATGCTAGCCTGAGGTAGAATTAAGACAGACACATTTCTTGTAACATTCTCACAGGCGATGGTTAGCCAAATATTTAGAGGAAGTCACAGTCACACTGTTGTATGATTCTTCTAACTTTTGGCTCTCCTCTAAAAAAAAGGTAGAGGGAGCTTCAATAAATTCTTATAAAAGTGAACTTTGGAGGAGTATATTTTAATAAATTCAGGA
Organism: Desmodus rotundus; assembly: GCF_022682495.2. NCBI lineage: Eukaryota > Metazoa > Chordata > Mammalia > Chiroptera > Phyllostomidae > Desmodus > Desmodus rotundus. The sequence continues at coordinate 35,542,967 of NC_071387.1, forward strand.
ATAGGAAGATTTCATAGAAATAAAATCTTAGAAACTAAGGAGAGTATAATAGGTGACTCCCCCACGTTCCTACAAATGTAAAGAACAAATTAAATCATTGTAAGAAAACAATAAAGACCACAAACACTCAGACGGTGCTCACTATGCACTAGAAACCAACACTCTGTGCATTTCAACTCAGTCATATATAGCTGGCCTTTGCGAGGAAGGGCTTTCATTATATATCAAGTGACAGCCTCAAATACAAGATTCACAGCCAGGGTGTTGATTGCTGCTATATCTATTTTTCACAGCTGTGCTGACTTTAATGGTTCAGAATCTAACAATTTGACCATCCAGTTATAAACATGTGGCTAAATTCTAACTCACATTCTTTAAAACACTTTCAATAATCTGGAGGCCAAAATTGATGGTTTATGTGTGCATATCCCATCAAGTTGCATATTACAAATGCTAAGCCTTGGGAAGATATGAAACTAACTGATAGAGAAATATTGACCAAAAGAATGAATTAGAAGTTGGCCTCCAATATGGAAAACTGCGATATATTTACAGGCTTTAAATATGCCAGCATACAATTGTCTGAGTCAATTTTACCAGCTACACAGGAACTGGTAGAACATGCAGACTGTGATTCCACTGTGAGTTGAGCTGTCATGTTCAAGTCAACTCAAAAGCAACACAGCTACCACAGTGCATCCATTCTGGGGATGCAGAGGTGTGACATGACCCTCCAGCTACGTTTGGTACCAGATCAGTCCTCAACAGAGTGAAATGCACTGTTTTGGTTTTAGCATTTCTGAAAAGATTGAGATAAACTAGAGATAGAGCAGGAAAGAAGGTCAACAAGACAAAAAACAGATTCCCTGTCAAAGGTTAAAAGTCGAAGTTATTGGGACTTAATAACCGGGGCCTACCTGACCCAAGTGCAGGAGGGATTCCTACAGGGAAATGTTGTTCCCCATTCTACAGTGCATGTGAGCATGCACGTGTGTACACACACACACACACACACAACCCAGGGAAGAATGCATTTACACTAAAAAACAATAGAAATCAATTAAGCAATGTCTGGACCATTAAGATGATTAAGTCTTTTAACTAGCCACCATTAAAAGTTCTACAACTGCTGTTCCTATTGACATGTAAAGACAAAATTGATAGTACTTTGTGCAACATTATGTCCTGTTAGGGCAACAATACACAAGTTCTTTTAAATACACTAATCTTGTTACCATCCATTTCCATTTTGCAAGAACAAGGATTTACAGATCCGTGTAAGTGGAGAAGTGGAGGGGAAGCACAGGAAGAGGGACGAATGGGAGAGGGATTCCACATTAATCAAGATGTGAGTATGAATATGATGACTGTCACACAGACACAAACAAAACAGAAAGACTGAAAAAAAAATAGCCATCTGTCTCAGAAATAAACTTGCCTGGATAGAGCACTTGAATCGATGAACGCTTGATGCACTTTCCCATTTATGAATTGCTTTACTATTCCAGAATTGGAGAGAATGAGCTTTCCTTTTCAAGCCTGTATTCTGTCCTTAAACATATTCTGAGACAACTGGCTCTTAGTCACTTCTTTCCCATAGGTGGTCTCATCTGTGCATGTGAATTCTTTGGCTGGCTGGACCACAGGTAGGTCGCCTGGCATAAAGACTAAGGGAATAACTGGACACATAGTATTTTCCATAGAGGATTCTGACTGTAAGTAATAGAGACCACGTGAGCAGCAGCTGGCATGGAAGCTGCCATCAAATGTTCGAGAACAGCAGAGACGAGAGAGAGCTGTACTACATTAGCAAGGAAGCCTAGAGGACAATCCCTGGTGTCTTGCAGAGAGAGTGAAGAAGGGACAGTCAAAGGGCTAACTCAAGTCCTGAGGGAACTTTTGGATCCCAACTATTCCTGTCACAATGAGGCCTAGCCGTCCTGCAGTTTGGCTACAGCACCTTTAATATCCTTTTGGAAAAGCAATGCCCCACTTTCAGTCATGTGTGTTGGGCAGAGTTAGTCCAATCCTCCATCTCCAGGGATACGCATGTGACTTGGGCTTGGATAATCAGAATATTCTATTCCCTTGGCCACAGGTCCTGGTGATACAACTGAAGGCAAGCCAGTAAGAGTCAGCCCTTGGACTTTTGCATAATTGTTGGGAAAGAAAAGCTTTCTTTTGGGTTGCTAAGTTGGCAGGACCCAAGCCCAGAGCCATTGCTGACAAATCTTTACCATGGCATCAGAAGAACTTGCCTGAGAATGCAGTCAATATAGAGGAAAGCGGGGCCAAGATTGATAGATAGACATAGAAAGAAAGAAAAGAGAGAGAAAGAGAAAGAGAGAAAGACAGAGAGAGAGAGAGAGAGAGAGAGAGAGAGAAGAAAACAAAAAAAATTAATTCCCTGGAATTTGCAGTGCTAGAAGCTAGGATACCAGTAGCAGGGTTTACCATTATCTTGAGTAAATAAATCTCTTTTCTGCTTAAACCATCTTGAATTAGTTTCCAATGAGCATTATACTGCTCTTCTCCTCAAAGCTGATTATGTTTTGCTGAAGCCAAAGCCTTCACTCCAAGATCCAGTTTTCTTTATTTCTACCTATTCGCTTGAATTGCATTTTTATTTGGAAAACATGTGTCTCTAATCTTTACATGCAAATGAGAACAACTAACACATTCCTTTGTGTTATTTGATAAGTGGTATTGTGTTGAATTTTCTCAATGTAGTTTATCAGGGCATGTGTAAATTTGATAAATAAAAGTGTGGTGCACAATGGACATGAGGAAACCTGAGTTTTAGTCCTAGGTCTGACATTAAATGACCTCCTGCAAGCTATGTGCCTTTGGGTGGGTTATTTATCTCCTCTGGGTTTCTGCTTCCTCATTGGCAAAATGTGGGACTTAGGCTAAAGAGTATCAGTAATAGCTCTATGTATCTGTACAGTGATTTGATCATTTCTAAAATAATTCTTCATTAGATTACATTGTTCTATAGATATTATCTTTACAGTTCCTCTCAGCTATAAAATTCTATGAATATCAATAGCTCATCAAATCATTTCCTTACCTAGACATGCCAACTGCCAACTCATTACTTTTTCTATAGTCTATCTGCCCATTCATTTAGCCATCCATCCCTTCATTCATTTAACAGGCATTTACTGCATGTTACACACATTAGGCCATGTGCTAAAAGACATGGATCCCACCCTCAGGAATATGCCACTCCAGTGGAGGAGACAGACATTCATGCCATTGATTAAATAGGACCATGAATACATATATAATTACCAACCTTGACAAATGCCAAAAAGGACAAGTATAGATGCCTTAAGAGCATATAATAGGGGTGGTCTGACCTAGATGGGGGTGCAGGCAATGGGAAGTCTCCCCAAAGAGAAGCACCTTGAACTGAGATCTGATGGGTTGGTGGGAGTTGTGTGGACCAAGGGGCTAGAGCCCTCCCGACATGAAACAGCAGCATTGTGTTGGGTGGTACCTTGTGGCTGCCTTGTGGTAATATGCCAGAGGGCTTATCAATCAACTCTTCCAAAATCCTCAGTGAAAAAAATTATCATTAGGTCCTCTGCTAACAAGAAGATACTCAGAAACATGAAAAGCAAAAATTCTAAGTTAGATCCCAAAGAAAGTCGTCCTGAACCTGGATTTCACCATCTCTCATCTTCTCAAGTCTTCCTGTACAGCAGCTCTCACTCACTCTACCCTACCCCTCGAGGGCGTCACCCGACTTCTCCAGGGCTTGGTTTTTTCATCCATCACCTAAGAAACTTGGGTTATATACATGACTTCCAAGGGCTCTCTCATATTTAGTATCTGATGTTTCTAGAACCTGAGTTAGTACAGAGGGGAAGAAGAAGCCACCAGTCCATCGGTATTTGTGGCTGTATTTAAAAAACAAAAATTAGCATGCATTCATAATATAATAAAAAATGTTGTAGGAATTCTAGCTATTGAAATGGAGGTTGGATAGAGCCAAAAATAGCTAATGTATCTAATGCAGGGAGACTGCATTCCTTGACAGTGAAACATTTCCTTGACAATTGAGGTACTTAAAGGTAAAGTAACTCATTTTGATCAAAGACTGGTTTCTTTACTTCTCATCCTCTCTGTAGCTTCTTCAATTGTAATTCAGTGTAAAGGGAGAAATGGTTGACAAATCAATTTCACTAAAAAAACCCAAAGGTCATCCAAAAATATCAAGAAAAGGGTAATCGGGTTGAATCCAAACATGCAGATACTGTAATGGGAGAGGCAAGTTCCGCCTCCACATGCCCTTGAGTGCCCTGCACATGCCTTAGGTTCATTTCCATCTTAAACTGGCTCCTGTGGATCCCTCAAGCTCTTAAATGACTTGGAGCAGACAACACCCGGATTTACAGGAACCTGACGTTTGTCAGTCTGAATGCAATGCCTTGGATTTCAAACCAGTCAGTTCCTTCCAGAGAAGGAAAAAGGACAATAGCTGCTATTTCTTAGCATGCATAATCAATGCTGCAGGGGTTGCTAGGCAACAGGCAGAAAGACATCCCTGGGTGCCTCCAATGGAAGAAGAGCAGCCCTGGCAGCCACTCCTCAGAGGTGACAGGCTGTGCAGGCTCTGGAAGCTGTGTCCAGTTTGTTTCACTCCTTAGAAAAACCCTTTTATTCTGGTTGGGAATGAACCATAGAATCTTCCTCCCAGCCTCACTAGATAGTCTTTGAACAGACTTCCAATTGGCCCACGGCCCTAACAATGAGTAGGTCAGGCTGGCAGGCTGGCAAGAGGCAGCTCCATGAAAGGTCCCTGTGCTATTTTGATCCAATTCATCCTGGAGTCCGTGGAAGATCTGACTTGTTCCTGGCATGGCTGCAGCCTCTGGATCCCAGAAAGTTAAAATGGGCATCCTCTCAGAAGCTTGTAATCATGCTAGCAAACATAAGCAAACCCTCTGATTTCAGCAAAAATGCACATTCAAAGTCAGTGAAATGAGACTTCCTAGGTGTGTGACCTTGAAGTTGGAATGAATTTTTAAGTTGTAGGCATTTTGTCCTCTGCTTGAGATAATTGTTTCATTGGAATTTCAAGAAGGGGACTAGCAAACAGACAAGTCAGGATTTGATAAAAGGGCAGATCCATTTGTTTTGTTTTGTTTAGCAAGTGTTAACTAAAGAACAAGCACTCCTCATAGGTCATTAACTTGCAGACACTTATTTGGCAAAGCCAGGAACCGCATGAGGACTAGGCTCTGGGTTTGGGTCAGAGGTATGATTAGGACTACGACTGGGGTTTAAACCAGAGAGAAGTCTCCCTGACAGTGGTGAGGAGAGACATGCCCAGGTGGAAGCGCGCTGTGGGCAGGACAACTGGCTATACTTGGCTGTCACGGCTAATCCTTTGTCATTACTGGCCCGATCCCTGATGTCCTATTTTAGCATGTGTTTGGGAGGAAATGTAACATAGGAGTTGACAGTACCCGGGTTTAGCTATAGTGCCCTTTCCTTAAGGGCACTATAAGAAGTATGGAGGCAGGCACAGGATAAGGAATGATACTAAGGTGAAAGGTTATACCAAGAAATTTTGTGCTTCTATGTATTTGGCTGAGGTCTCTCAGCTACTCCTACACTGTCACTTAGGGCTTCTTAGCCTCCCTGGATTTTCTCACATTCAAAGCCTCTCACTTGTGACCCCACGACGTGAATTCAGAGTCTGAAGGCCTGATTTAGCTCCCTGGTGGCCCCCAAATAGCAGCGGGAAATGTGGGCCCAGAACATAAATCCATGGGGTTCAGTCTCTTTGTCTCTCGCACATGGCTAGATTAGAATTAGATGTTCCCCAAGCTTCTTCTAGTTCTAACATTTTATCAGTCTACGAATCTACAAAAATAGAGGCACCTTTTGGTCTGATTTACCCAAAGAGAAAAAAAGTTAGCAGAAGAAGAAAGCAAAGACTGAAGATTTAACACTGCCAAATGTTCTGAACATTTTGTGTTTTAAAAATAACAAACTTTTTGAGTAAATGAAAGAGGAAGCAATAGCAGGGATTCAACATTCCCAAAGTCACTGAAGAATTCTCACTTTACACCTTGACCCACTTGACCTCACCTTTCCCTTATTCCTCCTTTCCTCTCTCTTCCCCTCTGCCTCACCCCCCGCCCCCGCCATTTGCTATTTTAGTGAGATAACGTTTATTTGATAGCTATTACACGTATCCTCCCTAAAAAGGTCTGACCTTCGTTCACTCCAAAGTGCAGGTTTCAGGAGCTTTTTCTGAGAGTCTAGGAGTACTGATGCCACTCGGCTTACTTACTTTTGATGACGAGGAAAGCAAATGCCATTTTCATTTGAATGGACTTTAACAGAAACTGTTTAGTCTACAGGATGGGTAAGCTCAAGAATAATTTTATCTCTCTCCTCAGTTACCCATTTTGTATGTCCTGAAGTACTTTAATGTTAAGAACAATATTAATGGAATATACATTTGATAAAAAAATTAAGTTGGCCTGTTATAACTAGTAAACAAATGCTATCCATACAAATATTCCGTATTTGGCAGAAACAAAGGAACATACCAACAAAAAACAACCCCAAGTTTAATCACCTCATATTAAGTCAAGAATTCACATATTATTAGATTAGCTATGTCCACATTCATTTGTCAATTAATTTATTTTATAAATATTTTCTTTCCTCTTTGAAGTGTTCTATATATGTTATTCAATGCCTTCATGAGATTTTTTAAAATTTTGACAATGAATATGTAAAAGATCTACAGAACTTTTTGTGCTATTTTTGTTAATTCGTATATTTTAGAGAGCTCAGTGGAAATTTTACCCTCTTCAATAATTTTTATCTTATTGAAGATCAGGTCTCCTTTTCGAGTTTTTGAGAAAATGGCTATGATGAAGGAATTTCAGGCTTTTTTGTTTTAGTAAAACCTTGTATCTGCTAGGGTGGCAGAATCCACAAGAAATGCCGGGCACTCCAGGATGAAATCATGCCTGCACTAGATACAATCCTGGGGCCTGGGAAACATCTGGGAGGGACAAGGTAAGGTACAACAGGTCTCAGTGGAACGGAGGCTGAGAGAGGGCTCCCTTCCAGAACGTCGACGTAAGACAAGGTCCAGCTGAGCTGGGCACAAGCAGCAAGCAATCTGAGGAGACAGGTTGAGTCTCCAAGGCTTAGCTGGTTGAATTCTGTCTGACCCCAACGACCTCTATCCAGAATTCAGTTAAAGTTGACTTGGAAGAGTAGCTCAAGCCAGTCACAGCCTGCAGACTGGTAGATTGCCCCTAAAGGAACCTTCGACAGTTAGATGTGCCCCAAATATCCTTCTCACTGTCCATTTAGTTAAAAGAATTTGAACACATCCTTCATAGCAGACATAATTTGCTCCTGATTCAGCCACTAAAATCAAATAACACTTCCACACATTACTGCGACCATGGATAATGAGACATTCTGGAATGTTCTCTTACCTTCACTGCCACCAAGATCTTGTCCTGCTCAGGACAGAGGTTATAGCATTCAGCTAGGAAAACTTTTCCAAAGGCTCCTTCGCCTAGCTCCCTTTTCAGAACAATGTTATGTCGCTTGATGTGCTGAACAACTGTAAAACAAAGACAGAATGGAAATTGGAATCGAAGTACACAGAGCTGGAGGGGGGGGGCAGTGGCCTGTATCCTGAGCTCTTCTCTGCACACAGCAAACCATAGGAGAAGCCCGGTGTCCATGCTCCCTGTCCATCCCAAATGGCTGGGCGGCAGTTGCATCAGCTTGCTCTCCAGAGTCCATTTATTGTTTTTCATAGAACTAAAGTAGTGACTTAGCTATTGGCTGCAGGATGTCATCAATGCACTTCACAGACTAGGAAAGGGGGGAAATGAGAAAGAAATGGGCTTTAAAGGCAGCCCTCTTACAAGCCAGATGCTTTGCATATATTTGTTAGTAGTGTCTAGTGGGGAAAGGCAGAGAGATAGTCAGGAATCTCTAATCCTTTGTTAAGCTGCCTCAGGCTCCTGAGGGAGAGGGGCTCAGAGGACACAAAGGGAAAATACAACACCTGCATTGTGAATTAAAGCTTCGTCCTCACCCTGGTGCTAGTCTCCTGGTGAGTGGGTTAGACCCTGGTTGATCCTCAGTAATTCTTTTTGTTGGGGTCAGAAATTTCCAGGCTGTGCTAAAAGCTGCCTTTCTTAGTCCCTTTCTAAGATCATGCCCTAGGCTTGGCTCTCCAAAACAAAGAAGAGATGCTTCTGGGGAAGAGAGAATATTTCTTCCTTTAGTATAGAGCAGAGCAGGCCCTTGTCACTCAATCACATGCCTTTCTGGAAAACAAGGCAGGAGGCAGTCAAAGGTCTTTGGAAGCCCATTAGCTGAGAGGAGGGAGGCAGAGCACAGCAGTCCTCGGGACAGAGCCAGTGGAGAAGCCCAAAAGGAGACTGTAGGGGACAGCACTGCAGTGCAAGCTTGTGTCTCTTCACCGGAATATCAAACATGAACTCCCTTAGCACAAGGGTAGCACCACGACATGGGCCACCATTGTTTTCTGAGCTCCTCATCCCTGAATGGTGGTATTAAGAAGAGATTGCGGCACCCTCTAGAGCTTGGAATGTGTGTCCAATAATGTTCTCTCATTTTACCCTCACGACCCCCCGTGAAGCAATGCTCTCTGCAGGAATTCCAATGATCCTGTGTGGGAAATGAGGAGCTGGGACTTGAACCCTGGTCTGTCTGAATGCAGAGTCTGTTTTTTCTTCTACACCACAAAGTTTCTCTTTAATTGCAAATTGTGTTGAGCATGACAAGAGAGATAAAAAATATGTAAGAATATAGTAAATAGTCAAACTAATCTCCCTGCCTCCTCTCTGCTTCATTTGCCCTGCAAAGTCCAGTTCAAATCCTCACTCCATCAGAAAGCTTTCCAGGAAGACTATGATCACCAAAGACTCCTCCTCTGGACTCATATTATATCATGGCTTGTGCTTAGTTGAATTCTGACTTATCCCCCAATTATTTCACATCTGTGAACTCCTGGAGGTTAAGATAAGCCCTATCTACCCCTGTTATCTCCTATGCTGAGCACAGAGAGAGGATTTGTTATTGTGATTTAATTGAATAACCTTTCTTTAAATGTTTGTTTTTCTTGACTACAAACTGCATTATAAAAACAAAAGAAAATGCACAGAGTATCTGTGTAGTTTAAATAATGATAATAAAATGAGTGCCCATAAAACCAAATTCCCATGTAAGAAACAGTGTCACTAGTACTCAGAAGCACCACTGTGTTCTTTCTTGATTGTATCCTCTTCCCTACTCTCCTCCAGGAATAACTACTACCCTGAACTGGTGTCAAGTCATTTTTTATAGATTGGCTACTCGTGATATCTCCTTAACAAGACATTGTTCAGCTTTGCCTGGTTTTGAACCTACATAAGTGGAATTGTACCCTATCTATAATTGTACCCTATCTATTCTTCCATATCTCACATCTTTCATTCAACAATGTCCTTCAGATTGAGTTTGATTGAGCTACAGTGTGGGTGGAGCAGTAATTCTTTTGCTTTTATCACTTTATAATATTTTGTGGAAGAACTATACCCCCATTTGTTTTATCCATTCTATGCTGATGAATATGCTACACAGTTTCTCTTTAGATACAACTTAATATAAAAGGCAAGTGGTGATTAAGGTTTTACTTTAATAGGATTTTTCCCCTGGTAATTCATGTGGTTTGAAGCAATGAGGGCTTCCACAGGCCTCTGGGAACTCAGGATGATAAAAATCAAAAAGTCTTTTATGAGCAACTATATTAATGACTATAAGAATGTATATTAATTAATATCTCATGCTCTAATAGAAATGCCTGGATTTAATAGGAGAGAAATGTGTTCATTAGGTAGAGTGCCCATATAAAGAGACAAATGTAATTTTGCAGAGAATTAGCTGCCCTATTTAAATCTATTATTTAACTCCATGGTTGTCACATGTTCCTTGGGAATTAAATAGCCACTTGATTTACTTTATATTCTCACCAGGTCGAGGCAAGTATTTAACTTTTTTTCATTTGATTTACATTTTCTTCTTCTTTTTAAAAATATTTTCCAAGGAGGAGAAAAAGTTGGTGGGAAATAAGTTTATAAAGCTATGGATAAAAAAAAAAAATTTCATCATCTCCAAAACTAAAATGGATGAGACCAGTTTTTTTCATGTTGACCTTGAAAGCATTAAATGCATCTTTTCTTTAAGAAATGGCTATTTTGCATTAATTTATTTTGCTGGTTTGGGAACTAATAGATTATAAGAATGGTGGCCTTTTGCCAATGTGTACCCCCTAAACAGAATTAATCTCTCTTTTATTGTATGAGACTGAAAGCCATTCAGGGGCATAGGTAACAGTTTACATTTGCATTCCTGACTAGGTGTCACAGCATTTTACAGTTGGTGCTATTAAATATTTGTTGAAATATGTGCTGAAAGTTAATAAGACCGCAGGCAAACACTGTTTAATTGTATTATTTCAGTCAATTGACAACAGCCCTATTGAGTATGTAGCAATAAAGTGGCCCAATTCTCTCAGATTTCAGGAAAAGGAGCAACAACTACCCTGAGGTGATCACATCATTGAGCTAAGAATTTTTTTCCATTATCCTCCAAAGAGCATCAAGAGTCCCAACCTGCCTCACTTCCTGTTTCCTGCAATCACCACAGGAAATCCTCGGTACCCTCTTAGGGCACCCCTCCTTACCCACCCTCTCAACCCAGCTTTGCTGGTAAGTACCCCAGTCTGAGTCCATGTCACCCCTTCACCTCCTTCACAGACCCTTCCGTGGGGCCTTCTGGGCTTGCCACCCATCACCCATGAGCTCTCCTTAAACTTCCCTTTACTTCCTTGACTCAAGTAAAACCTTGGCTATGCCTGGAGGACATCCACGCTTATTTCCTGCAGCCCTCCCAAACGGAAGCTATCCCCACCCCTTATCCGCAAGTATCCCTTGGGTCTGATTCCTGACTCTTTCTCTCTCCCCTGCCAGAGCCCCAGCTATCACAAAGTGCCTATCTTAGGGAGCCATCAGACTAGACCACCTCCACCCCTTCCTTGCTGACTTCAGGGTTGCTCCTCTCCCACACGGAGCTCCTGGCTGACACTCTCCCTCCCCACTCTACCAGTGCCATCCTTCTCAGGGCCTGGGGCAGAGACAGCTTCTGCAACTTGCCTAAGCTATAGAAACATTGGGGCGCCATTCATCCTGCCGTTGAAAGGGGAGGCTCTGTGGGGGTCTGGTTTCGCTGGTGCATGGCGATAAAATGACTTTTGATAGGAGCAAGACTCTCTTAATGAAGGAAGCAATGCACTGATTCTAGACAAGCCCCTTACCTCATTGTGGACCAGCACGAAGGATTCCATAATAAATAAGCTGTCAGGTAAAGATGTAAATTTTTTTACATACTTCCTTTCCCTGAGGTCAGACAATTCTCTGTTTTGAACTTTGGAGACTTGATTAAAATCATCCAAACCCAGATGAATAACTAATAAAATAAATAAATAAATGCTCAAACTGTACCATAAATGACTTCCTTGATTTGAAGAAAAACTAAAAAAATAAGTGATTTTTAAAAAGTTTTATAGATAAAATCTCTCTTTTTCACCTTGCCCAAAGAGAAGGAGGCATCAATAAGAGGTGTACGTGGTATTTAGTAATACATCACCAAACTCATGTGGTCTGCAGACTGATCTATGTACGTCAAAACAGTCAAAACAAAGACGTGATTAGATTATTGTACAAATAAATCTGTTCTATAGAACCAAGAAGTCAATGACCAGCGATAGTAATCGAGATGAGTGGCTGAGAACTGACTGGCTGTCTTTCTCATTAATGGAATTTTCCAGAGTGGAAATTTGGTGTCCTTGGTCATTTGCTTCATATGTAACAGAGTTGAGTAGGTTCCCTGTTCTGTATTAGTGTTACGTTACATCTGAAAAATGCATTTTGTCACAAAGTAGCTTTAGTAGTTTACAAAGATGCTGGCAGTTTTTGATGGTCTGCTGGGGGGTGGGGGTATAAGGAGACTAAATGGTAATGGGAAAAAAATACGTTAAAGACTAAATTAAAAAATAAAAGGAAGGAAGGAAGGTAGGAGGGAAGGAAGAAAGGAAGAAAGGAAGAAAGGAAGAAAGGAAGAAAGGAAGAAAGGAAGAAAGGAAGAAAGGAGGAAAGAAAGAAAGAAAGAAAGAAAGAAAGAAAGAAAGAAAGAAAGAAAGAAAGAAAGAAAGAAAGAAAGAAAGAAAGAGAGAAAGAGAGAAAGAAAGAAAACAAACCTTGGCCTAGTGGACATATCCTGCTCAGCACACAGACCTTAAATTGAGACATTTGTTGAGTCTCTTGTATATGCCAAGTACTAAGTGATCTGCAGCTCAAAGTAAAGATAATTTAAAATTTTGAATAGGAAGGTAAAAAGTAATACAGACTCAGAAGATAATGTTCTATATTGGAAGCAATCTCTCTGCCTCTCTACAGAACTAACTGTAGGGCCAGTTGCCTCAAAGTAGGTTCCATCTCAGAGGACTGGATGCTGTGATGGGAAGGGAACTTAGAGATCAGTGAGTCTGACTCCCAGGTGTTTGACAGTCAATGAGTGAGACTTGGGGCAGGACAGTGACTTTCCCAGGGCCACATAGGTAGAAGGTGGCTGAACTAGGACTCAGGCGTCCTGACTTTCAGAAGAGCTACCCTTGGACTTTGTAGCACAGGCCCTATTTCGGACTAAAGGCAGTGAGTATTTCCTGATGTGAAAATGGAAACAGGTCTTTCATTTAGTTAATTATCTTTTCTAGTAGAAATGCTTGAAACATTCCATTTATCATCTGAAATGGACCAAACATCTCATAATGAAGAATTTCATTAAAAAATGACCAATAAACATAAAATATGAGTGTGAAAAGCAGGACATCAAAGTTAAATACCTTGAAAAATGCTTGAGTTTGGTCTAAATATAATAAATAAAAATTACTGACTATCTATCTTAATGCCTATTTCATGGCCAGCATATCAAAACAGGTAAAATCATCTACCTTGTAAAATTAAATTTGCATAAAAGATGGAAACTATGTTTTTGAATTTCACCTACATTTTTATTAAGATAAAAGTTGGTAGTAAAATGAACATAAATGCAATTAAGACCACAGGCATAAAACACACCAGGAAAAGACATGGCCAAATCTTCATAAATAATATTAATGATGAAATAAAACATAATAATACCGAGCCATTCTTAAGCACTTTTCAGGAAAAAAATCCCAATGTGCATTACCATCAATTAATTTTCATATCCTTCTAAATGAGGTCAATAGTCACATTTATTTTACAGATGACACCACAATTAATTGACTTACTTGTGGTCATAGAGCAATCCACTTATCCTTTTCCAAGTGCTATTTCCAATGAAATGAGAGGGAGAGAAGTGGGTGCCTAACATGTGCTGATTGCTATTAAGAGCCAGAACATGTGTTGAGAGGTTTACAGGGGTTATCAATCTTCATAACAATCCAGTAAGGTATCCTTATCTCTGTTTTTAGATTAAAGTAAAAAGAAGAGTATCAGATCAGCTAAATAACTCATCCGAGCTTGTAACATTGGTAACAGGTAGATTTTGCCCATCTAGGAAACCATGGATCTATTTTTAGCAATTTAGTTCAACAAACTCTTATTAAGTGCCTACTATGGCCTGGGAATTTTTTTTTCTGTAAGGTCTAGAAAAAAGGATGAGTAAAATAGACCCTAATTAAATGAAATTCTTCAAAAAAAAAATCAAGAAACTTACAACCTAAAGGGACCGAAAAATACAATACATATATCTATCTTATATCTTTGCTTCCTTCATAAAAGATTTTAAATACCTCATGTGACTATGCAAGGAAAGCAAACTTTAAATAAGAACTCAAGTCAAGGAAAATGGAATGAAAGCAAGAACAGGCATTAAGTAGAAATGCAAACGTGCAAGTTCTAGGGCCGCACAGGGTTATTCAAATTAAGTCATAATTTGACTCTGAGCTTCCTGGCAGCAGAAGCCAAAAGAAAAACAGTAATTTATAAAATTTTTACTACCCAAAGTAAAAGTACAGACATTCCTTGTGGTAAGAGAGAGACTTTATGGCATTTAGTTTTCAGAGGAATATTCTGAATGGATTTTGCACAGGGAATCAATGTCCTCACACTGGCCCTAGAGTAAATAGCGAGTTTCCTAAGACTATTTCTCAAAGCAGAATTCAATAAGATTGAAACATGTGGCACAAAAGCCACCCTCAGCCAAGCCCTGCAGGGGGAGTCCACAGCTCTTGTCACCCAATGGCATAAAAGTCAATGTCTGCGGGCACACTCAGGAGTGCTTTGGGTATACATCATATCAGTGCTTCGAAGAACAGGTATAATTTCTGCACAACCACTGTTCGGTCTAGAACATATTAAGCAATCTAAAGTATTTTGTGAATAAATAATTACAAGAAAATGTAACAATAGATGAGAACAAGAAATAAAAATGATGAGGAAGGGAGTGTTTTAGGTGGGGGGAGAGAAAGAGCAAGGATGGTGATGAGGAGAAGTCCAGAATGTACTTGAGAAATAGTGATTTATCTTGGTTTATTCCTGAAGAGAGAGTAGGTGATAGGCTCTAGGAATAGGATGAGACTGGGGCACAACAGGCTTTGAATACCTCACTAGGTAGTTTAAACAAGTTTGGACACTAAAAAGTATGGACTCTTGAACAATGATGTCACTGCCCTTTGCCTTCACTTCCTCATCTTTAAATGAGTACATTTGAATTAAAAGGCATCTCAGGTCAGCTTCAGCACACACATCCCACAATCTGTGAGTCCATGACTTTATTTTGTATATGGGTCCTACCAAGAGTTATTGAAAACTTTTTGAGCATGGGTGAAAAGTGTTAAGTACAAATCATTAGATTATTCCGGCAAGGTAAACTGGAGTCAGAGAAGCCAATTACAGTGTAGCTGTAGAACACATTGGCACAGAGACCTGTGCTAACCCGAAGGTGGGCTCCACCCAGTTACCATTTATATTTCCTCTCCAGCCCCTTATCTGTGGAGTGCACACAGCTCAGAGTGACTGCCCCCAGGGAGGCTAAGGTCAAGTCTGTGACCCCAAATAAAACAGAGGATGATGCCTAGGATAATGTTTTCAGGGAAAGACAGAGAACAATGAGCCATAGAACGAGACCAAACTGGACAAGTCCAGAGAGGCAAAAGAGCGAGCCACAAATGAGCTTAAGGAGAGCAAAAGTCACACTATGGGGGCAGACCATTGAGTGGCGAGTGAGGACATGGATGTGATGGGTGAAGATTGCTCTTATGGGAGATCAGGGGCAGACAGGTAGGTGTAGAGATAACAGGCACCTTGAATCTAGAGGATGAGGCTGGGGGTGGATTTTGAGGAGGGAGAAATTTGGGAGTGCTTGTAAGTTAGGAACAGCAGTAGGGAGTAAGAAATTTAAAAGACACAAAAAGAAAGGAAGGGAAAGAGGGAGGGAGGGAGGGAAGGAAAGAGGAAAACTGGGGAGTGAGATTTTGGGGGAAGCCTCTGAGAGTACAGTGCAGTGGAGGGCACAGCAAAATCCTAAAACAGAGAGGAAAGATTTTGAGTGAGCCACTTCTGAGGGCTTCAGCCTTGGTGCTCATCACAGCATTGAGCCACTGAAGGAAGAAGTAGACTTTCAGGGATCCCCAAGGGCTCCTCAGGCCTTCGAGCTAGGCCCTGAAATAGGTCCAGTGAAAGACTAGATAGACTCTTGCAAAATAACTTTGCACTCCTGGGAGGGCAACAGGTACCAACCTGGGTGCCCCACACAACATCCATTATCATCCAAAATGATCCCTCACTCTTAAAACAAACTTTGGTGCCCTCATGCTGAATGAGAGCAGGACGGCTGTGGGGCATGCTGGAGTGATGCTTAATTTAACCCAATCGTTACAGTAGATAAATGCAATTGAGTTATTTGAAGTTAAATTCCCAAAACTTCTTGTAGAAAACAGCCAAGGAGGGGGAAAGCCCCAGAAATCTTTCAAGCTGTTAGACTGTAGGGAATACCATACTTCAAAATACACATACGGCACATCCTTCGCTTTGACAGTCCCTAACAGCCAAAATTATATCTGTTCTTCACACTGGCATGTGGTAGAATTGGATTGATTTGCCCTGACAGCCCTCCCTGCTGGAACAATACTTGTCAGTCAGCCCCAACAATGTTTGTATTTTCACAAATAATTATACAGAGTGATTGTACAAAACCCTGGCAGGTGGGACAGTCAGTCTTTGCCTACCTCTTTGACCCTGTGTCCCTGAGCCATAAAGTTCTTCCTGCTCCTAAGGATGGAAAATATTCCTTTAACACTCCACTTCCCCATCCCCAGCTGTGTGCATAAACCTCCATTTGAGGGTCTTATGTTGGCATCTGTTCTATCATTTGGGATCCTCCCACATCACAGATACTTTCCTTCACTTAATAGTTTAAACCAGTAGCTACTATGTTTTCCTAAGCGACTTCTTCAAGATAGTTGGCCTTTGCCAGTGTACCTCCACAGGGATGCTCCCATTGTGAAAGTAATTTGTTTTTGATGGGGATCATTTACAAATCGTGCACATTCCGGGGCTTTCCTGATTTATGTCTTAATTTTGAAGATTTTACCCATCCTAACAGAAGTAGATATATAATATATATATGCTATACACATGTAACATAAATTTCTGTACACATACTCTAGTGAGGGGGCAGAAACTGGTAAGAGAAATGCAGCTATGACAATAATGCTATGAGAGTGTGATAAATGGTGATGAGAGGGGCAAGCAAACTGCTATGTAAGCAGACCACTCAGGAGAGGCTCCGTGAAGTCATTGAGTGAACTTTAGAGAAGTAGGTTGGAGTCTTCAGGAGGAAAGCTCTGAACACAAGGGCCAAGCCCTTAGTCTATAAACACTGAAAAGTCTGTGGGCATTTATGAGGTCCACAGTTCCATGCCAGCTTCCCAGGCTGCTTTCCTCAGCTGTAGACTCTGCCCTAACTCCAGAGAAAGGCAGATACTCAGTAGGGCTCATAACCAATGACAAGTGCTACTGTCTTTAAGAATGAGGGTCCCAGACAAGATTTTGGGGGGTGCATCCCAAATGTTTTCCAACTCTGGATAGCTGTCTGTCCAATTAATATGCAAAGCAGAGTCCTATGATATTTGTTCTTTAACATGCTTATTTGAGAAGCCATATTTCAAAAGGTAATCCTTACTTACAGTTTTTCTTCAAAGGGTTTTGCAATACTTGCAGCATCTTTCAATCCAACATACATGCCCCTCCCCTCCGCCATTTCACCATTTAAACATCTATGTGAAAAGAACTACGTTTAGTGCTGCGGAAGGTTCAAGAAGGAATAAGGGGAAGAAAATACATATATTCTTCATGCTAGGCATCGCGTGAAGCACTGTACATACATTCTTTTATTCAGACAACCTGATGGACCAATGGAGAAACATCACTGTCTCCATTTTAGGAATATGGTAACTGAGTCTTGGAGATGTTAAATAATTTGCCCAAAGGCATACAGCTACAGCTGGAAAGAGGGCAAGATAAGCTAGGATTGACTTCAAAACCCATGTAGTCTTTCTCAATAGAACACAAATCTTTCCCCAAAGGATGAGCAGGCTATTAGGGAGGTGAGGCAAATACACAATAACAGTTGTTAAAGGCAGAACATAAAAACTTCCCTGATAGATATAAAAAATACAGGGCGAAGGGTGTTTAAAAGGACAAGAAAGCAAATCCTTTGAGTACAGAGTTTGAGGTGAGAGGACGTGCCATTTGAATTTTTCCTTGTAAGTTGAGCAGGGATGGAAGAGTTGGTTGGTAAGAAGGGCCTTGTAGGACATGATGAATTATGACATTTCCAAAATGCCCATGTGTCACTGACTTGATCATATACTGGACCTTCATGTTAAGTCTAAAATCTGAAAACTGTCTCCTTTGAAACAAATGAAATTGCCATTTGTGCAGGCCCAAATGAGACAAATACCGGCTATTTCATATGGCTCAGCCTAATTTATTGCTTGGTTGTATCTTTGCAAACAGAACTTCTGAATGTTAGAAAAAAAGATCCATATATTTTTTAATTAAAAAAAAATTAAGAAAAGCAATACATGCAACTGGTAACAAATAAGTAGCTCTAAAGACCATAAGATAAAAAGAAATTGTACCCTTCCACAATCCTTCCTGTCTTCAACCCTGCTCCCCGGGTTCAATACGATTTGAGGTTTTTTTCTAGGGATCGTATCTATAACTTTAATTAATGTTATACCTTCTATTCCTTTTTTCCTGATTTAAGACACTCACTTTCTATGATGTAGGAGGAGGATTTTGCTCACACTATCTCCCACATCCTACCAATAATTGATAGCTGTATTATTTTCAGTTCTTCTATTCAATATCTATCATATTGCATGTCTATTTCAGGTATCCTGACACTATTTTGTATATGATGAGCATATTAGCACCCCTGCCTTCCTCTGCCCTAATCACTTCCCATATTCTACGGGTTTGATCTTTACTGAAACTGTGCCAAAACTGTTGTGATGTACAATCAGCTCACAATATGATACAATTACGTGCCTTACCCTTCTATGAACTGGAAAGCAATAAATGGAATTTGTGTTGATAGAACCAGCTTAATACTGTATACTGCAAGACTAAGTGGGTGCCAGGACTGCATTTTCTTCTCCACATGCCTAATGTCAAATCTAGTGCTACTTTCATTATACCCCGCTCCTTCTCATTACAGACACTTATCAACCAAATACAATATATAGCACAAAAGCATAAGAACAGGGGAAAGCAGGGAAGTTAAAGACTGTGTGAAGTCAGTAGAATATTGCTGTATCCTTTCCTCAGAAGTCAAATCATCCTTTCTCTCTAGCTACCAGGCTTATCCCTTTCACTCTCTGTCTATTTACACTTGGCATCTTTGATGAGCTGTAAAGTCCAGGGTGTGAACTCACGTCTAGAAGCACAGTGTTGAAGGCAGTTTATGAGCTGGGAGTAGATTTATAACGTGAGAGTCATGGTGCTTGGGTTCCTTTCCTCTCTGCCTTTTGATAAGGACTTGTGGGTTCTTCTGTTAGCTGGAGCACCGCCAAACTTTGCTGTCCATGCTCCAAACTCAGCTTTTGGAGAACAGCTATAAAGAGTGTACAACTGAGTCACATTTACCTAATCACACTGCTTTAGAAAGGAGAGAACTGTTCCCATCTCCTGGACTCTAGGGTCCCATTGGGGATCCTGGAGAGAGTCACACAAATCTGGCTGCTGGTATGATTTCTCAGGCTTTGTAATGAAGTCTCTTATAAAAATTGACTTCTCCTGAGAGTTTCAATGTCACTAAGACAAAGGGAACTTATGCTGGGTGACTAAAAATTCTGTTCTTATATGTTAATATGAACCATTTACATCTGGAATTGGCATGGTCTAAAGTACTAAAATGGCATCAAATACTCGGAGTAGATTTTATTTAACAAATTCATTCAAGAACAAGCCAATGTTTAAATGATACAGGATGCTGAAGTTGAGGAAGTAATCGGCGACAACAGTGTGTCCCTGCGGGTATGGATAAAAACTGCACAGCCCTGCCTAGTAGTCCTGGCGGACAAGCCTCCAAAGAGAACCTGACTTCTTGGCAGTGGCAGGGTTTGGGGGTGGGGGTTTGGAGCAGTGGAGCCAGAACCTGACAGTGACGGCCCAACATGGACTCAGGTCACTACTCTGATCCAGGCTCCTCCACCTTAAACTAATTGAGTGAATCAACAGTATTTGTAAGGAACAGTAACATAGTCTTATATATTGTCCCTCTACCTTATGAACGTGCACACAAGTATAACGAAATGGACAGGAGGGAGATCCTTACAAGCTCAGATGAAACCACCTAGCTATACAAGATCCAATGAAAGCCAAGGAGAAAAAGGCCCATCGAGGAAGGAAAGTGAGAAACAAGGAGGAAAGTGTCCCATGGACAGGGCCCAGGGTGGCGATGCGGGGACAAGAAAGCTGCCTAGCCCTGGCTGGTGTGGCTCAGTTGGTTGGGCATCATCCTGGAAAGCCAAAGGTCACTGGTTCAATTCCAAGTCAGGGCACATGTCTGTGTTGTGGGTTTGGTCCTCAGTCATGGTACATATGAGAGGCAACAGATCAATGTTTCTCTGACATAGACTTCTCACTCTCTTTCTCCCTCCCTTCCCCCTCTCGAAAAATAAATAAATAAAATCTTTAAAAAAAGATCTGGGTTGAAATGTAAAAAATGGATTCAATGGAATAATTGAAGGAAAAGGTGCGTTCTTAAGTAAGAAGGAGAAACAAAGGCATAAAGGAAGGATAATGGGAATAGTATCACTCTCTTCAACAAGGGGTATGATGAAAGGTGGTGCTTTGGAAACCACAATAAAAGTTTTAATAGGTTAAATAGGAGCAGATCACAGAGAGCCTGAAGGTTAGATTAGGGGTCTAGATTTGATTCTATAAGGATATGGAAGCTATTGTAGGTTCCTGAATGAGAGTGGGGCATTATATAATTAGTATATTGTCTGGTAGGGATATGCACAGTGTATTAAATGTGAACCTAAGCTAAGAAAGTGGCTAGGAGATTGTTGCATTAATAAAAGCATAGTCATGAAATCTTGGTTAGAGTTGTGGCAATGAAAATAAAAGGAAAGCTGCCCTGGGCGTGTAGCTCAGAGGATTGATTGCAGGCTGCGAACCAAAGGATTGCTGGTTCAATTCCCAATCAGGGCACATACCTGGGTTGCAAACCAGGTCCCCAGTGAGAGCCACGTGAGAGGCAACCACACATTGATGTTTCCTTTCCTCTCTTTCCCCCTCCCTTCCCTTCTCTCTAAAAATAAACAAAAGAGAAAAAAAAATAAAAGGAAAGCTATAAATTCTAACACCTATGTTATTTAATAATTGGAGTAAAAGCATTACTCACTCATCTACCATACTCCACATGACTCTCAGAAACATGAATGGCTTTCTCAACCAAGTTTCCCCCTAACTCTGCTGCCAAATTAAATAATCTAGTTGCCAAAGCAAAGAGTTCATTAAAAATTACATGCATTAGTCAGAAAGCTTCCTTATTTTATCCCTTAGTCTTCTATCCAGGAGGACTTCTCAAAAATAGTGATTATACCCATGCACAAACACCTTTGGGATCACCTGAGACCTTCTCTATTCAGGGAACTATGGATTCACGTCATATGCATCACTGCATCATCAGACGGTGTTGTCATGTGGACCCATTGGACCCAGATCTGCTCTGAGGAGACATGGGTGAAGACGGGGAGCAGAAGCCGATGCAAAAAGCCCCAGATGTGGACCAGAGAATGAGGAGGACAAGGGGCAGGAGGACAGGGACAAGTATGGCACTGGTACATGAAAAATCTGGATCCTAATACCTTGATTGCTTGGGCCTGCTGGAGTCTT
Source organism: Desmodus rotundus (assembly GCF_022682495.2). Lineage (NCBI taxonomy): Eukaryota > Metazoa > Chordata > Mammalia > Chiroptera > Phyllostomidae > Desmodus > Desmodus rotundus. The sequence continues at coordinate 35,564,488 of NC_071387.1, forward strand.
TGTACTTCATCCTGCCTTCCCAGCCCTACCCAACACAATAACACTAAGGGTTGAAATTGTCCTGTCCTTTGTTTGCCAGGTGGGTTCATAGACATGGCCAGATTTGAATATAACTACAGTCTTCATTTTCATAAGTGAATTGTAATAAAGACTCACTTCCCCTTTAAATTTCAATAGCTTTGTTGTGCTTTCCACTCCCTCTTCACTGCAGTGTGTGGGCATTACACACACACACACCCAGACACCTCACACGCTGCACTGACAGCTGCTTGCCAGTCAATGAAGTCACATTACTCTGCCATGGGGACGTGTGAACTCAGCCGCCTCGCAGGAGGTGGGCAGAGGCACACACGATGCAATCAGTGTAAACGGGAATTTTCTCTCTCTTGCGCCTGGCTGTTTTGTTGGCTTATTGAGCAGAGGAGTGAAAAAGCTTCATCGGTTAGAGAAGCGTATTTAGAAAAAAACCTGGTCTTTTTATTGTCATTATATGAGATAATAACTTCATGAGACTGTCACCTTGAGATTCACGCTGGATGGACGAAGCAAGCTTCTGGCTCTCAGAAAAATTCAACAGAATTGTCCTCCTTTTTCCATGGAAGCGTCAACAGCAATTACACATCAGGGACTCCCTAACAAATGTACCAGAGCCCCTCCAAGGGCCGCTAGGCTGCAGACAGCTCAATCACTGTCACGACGTCTTCAGCACCTTTAGCATCACCCTTAGAACTGATACTTGTAATGCTCCAGGCCAGGCAGCTGTCCTGTGGCCAAGAGCTGCCCAGCCCAGTTGCTCCTAGCGCAGCGCACGTTTATGGGCTGTCATTCCAGCAGAATGACCTCCATCTCAGGCTCCGGCAACCCCGAAACTGATGACCTAAACCAAGTACTTGAGAGCTTAAGTGCGCTATTTCACAGGACTTTTATACTCTATGAAAAGAATTATTGAAAGACAGGTATTTATTTTGGGTTGTATGTACTTACATTGTGTCTGATAGTATGCAAAAAAAAAAAAAGATTTGTCTCACCTGACATCATTAGACTACCCACAAGGACTTCTACGCCCTCAAAGTTAAACCTCTTTCCAAGACCCATCGACACTAACAAGCAGACTTGATTGTTTAAATTAGAAATGTACGGTGGGAGGAAAGCTACAGGACACCGGGATGGGATGAGACTCCAGAAGCCTAATTAACAGGACTAGGACAAGGGAGTGTGACAGACTCATACACAAGTGAGCTGGCAGCCCTAACTAATTAGCAACAATTAATTTTACGGTAAGAGCAAGAACACATGTATTATGTTCTATAAAAGCTTAATAGATGTCACCATAAATCACTCCCATCTCTCCCCTGAAATTCAACTTGCAAGCAGGCTGCCATGAAATCTTCAAGAATTAACACTGTCGAGCTGCCTGCTATGTCTTGGATCTTAACATGAAAAAACAAGATGATTTTTTTTCTCTGCCACTTGGCCCTCCACTAATCTCAGCTGCTGTAACTGGAGGCAGGCTCAGCCGCACCCAGGCCCTGAACCTATTCTGATTAAGGAAGGTAAAAATGAGCAGCCCCAGGCCTGCTCCTGGTAGGACCTGGGATCCATTGTCCCACTGTAGACTGGATGGCCGTGTGCCCAGAATAAGCTCCTTGCCTGAAATGACAACCAGATTTCATCATCTATGTCTTCTGTCAGTTGGAAAGGCCTGCATGGAACAGTATGCGGATCAGGGGCTGAGCGGGAGAAGGAGCCTGGACCCCGAGTAACGCCTGCTGGGCACGGGGATTAGGAGCACTGCTGTGGTTTCTTTCTGTCTGCTTTGTTTTCATTTTCCACTGTTTTTTAAATTGTAGTAAAATACACCTAAAATTCATCCTTTTAAAGTGTACAATTCAGGGGCATTAAGTGCATTAACAATTTTGTGCAGCCATCATCACTATCCAATTCCAGAACTTCGTCGTGCCCCCAAATGGAACTCCTGTGCCTATTGAGCAGTCAGTTCCCCTCTCCCCCTCCCCTCAGCCTCTGGCAACCACTAATATGTTTTCTATCGCTATGGATTTGCCTATTCTGGATATTTCATATAGATGAAGTCACACCATCTGTGTCCTTCTGTGTCTGGCATCCTTGCACTTAACATAATGTCTTCAAGGTTCATCATGTTTTAACATGTAAAAGCACTGTATATTTTTTGATCACCCTGATTAGCCCTGTCTGTTGGCCAGTGTTGGTCTCCTTCAGCTTCCTGAACAGTATCTCAGTTCGCTTCTGAGTTGGGAACCCATTAGAAAGCCCAGCCAAGTCCTTCCAGGCCCCTTCATCAAATGGTTGCACTTTATTTCTCATCCTCCCAGGCTCTTGGTGGGACCCTACTCTAACAGGGCAGATTAACTGTAACTGGGACTCCGCTGTTTGTTAGACAGCTCTTTCTACCACAATCCACCAACCAAAATGGGCTTCCTCAGCACGGAGGTAGACCCAACCTACCCTTAGGAGCACTGTACATCACTAACTCTGGACTAGTAGATTTTAGATGCCAGACTTCAGTCAGGTAAGTGAGTGGCCCCAGCCCTGAATCTACATTTGAATAGTTTTAATCTTCCAAAAAGCTCAACATTTTGGGATGTATAATGCTAAATTAGAATGTAGGAGATGTGACTTCTTCCAGGGAGATGGACTAGACATATTTTTCTCAACTCTTCCCACAAACTTATGAACCCTGGACAATATATAGAAAATAAACATAAGAAGACTCTGAAAGGTAGAGAGACCGATTAGAAACTTTGTAATTACATGGTAATGAGTTCCTTGAATTTTATTTTTGTCTCATATATTCCCAGATTAGAAATGAAGAAGCCAGGAACCTGAATATACACAGGCAGAAAAATACCCAGAGAAAAAGGCTGCTCTCTCTTTCTAAAAGACCGGGAAAGCAGAAACCAAGTCGGACAGAAAAATCTTAACACGGTTACCACTCTACTCCTACCAAACCCCATAGGAGAACTGTGGCTCCACCCTCTGCCGAGCTGGCAAAGGCCATGTGGGGAGCCTGGCCTGCTTCCCATCTTCATGAGGCTCTAATACGGCATCCAGCCATGGGCCCACGTGATATCAGAGAAAAGGCCAAGCAGAGAACTAAGACTTTCATACCCACCAGGCAGTAACAAGTGTCTACCCACCACCACCACAGTATTATTGGAGACCATGCAGGGAGCCTGTACTTCCATCCCCACCCTGCAGGAACCAGGCACTCCCCTTCCATGCAAGGGTGATGTCAGAGGTAGCTGAGTGGGGAGTCAGGACTTTTGCCACCACCCAGCAATAATGAGGCCACTCTTCTCCCCCACACACTAGGGTATCAGTGGAAGCCATGTGGGGAGAAGTAAAAGGCATTCCACCCCTCCCAACCAAGGAGGTATCTATCAGTGGGGGCCTAATAGGGAGAGGAACTCCTAACTACACCAAAATACTAACAAGGACACTGCCTCCTCGTGTTAACAGTGGTTGAGTGGAAAACCTGGATGTCCACCTTCACCCAGCAGCAACAAGGCAGATTCCCCATTTTCCCTACTAGGATGATATCAGAGAAAGCTAGCTAAAACAGAAGACTTAAATACATTCTGAGTCTCAAACAGAATACCCTAGATTTGTAAGCCTCAATCAAAAATCACTGATTATACCAATAACTAAAACGATCTCAAACTGAATGAAAAAATAAAATCAATAGATGACACTGCGAGGATAACAGCAGTGTTAGAACTATATGACAAAAATTATAAAGCGGTTATCATAAATGCTTCAATGAACAGCTACAAACACATTAAAAGAAATGAAAAAAATAGTCTCAGCATGGAAATAGAGGATATGAACAAATACCAAATGGGAAATTTAGAACCAAAAAAATACAATTACCAAAATTAAAAACTCAATAAATGGGCTCAGCTACAAAATAGAGGGGACAGAGGATAACATTCAGTGAACTTGAAATAGAACTACAAAAATTATCCAGTCTTAACAACAGAAAGAAAATGGACTGGAAAAAATAATGGAGCCTGAACAGATGGAAGTGTGGAACTATAGTAAAAGATCTAACATTCACAGTAGCAGAACCCTAAAAGAGGAAAAGAAAGCATGGTCCAAATGTAGTCAAAGAAATAAAGACTGAAACTTTCCAACTCTGGCAAAAGACAAACCTAAAGACTCTAGAAGTAAACACCACACAGAATAAATCCAAAGAAATCCACACTATGAAGATTACAGTCAAACTTCAGGAAATTAAAAACGGAGAAGCAAATCCTGAAACCAGTGTGAGAGAAATGGTACCTTACCTATAAGGGAGAATCTATTTGAACGACAGTGGATTTCTCATATAAAATGATGGAACCCAGGAAAAAGCAGTGCAAACTTATTCAAGCGGTGAAAGAAAAATGCTATCAATCCAGAAACATATATACAGTGAAAATATCCTTCAGGAACAGAGAAAGGAAAAACTGGACAAATACATTTCCCTTCTCCTTTGGAGTTTTCTAATTTCTGTTTGAAAGCAAAAATTACAATATTGTCTGTTGTGATTTTAAATATATGTAGAATAAATAATGAAGGCAATTATAGTATAAAAAAGGAGAAAATAAAGGGAAATGAGGTTTCTATATTTCATTTGAACTTCCAAAATTAAGAGATGGTAATAGTTATGTATATAAGGTGGGGCAAAAGTAGGTTTACAATTGTTGGTGTGGAAAATAATACAGTAATTAATAAATTGTAATACAAGAATAAACTGTGTGGTTTGCATACTCACCACCGTAAACCTACTTTTCCCCACCCTGAATATAATATAATACAAAGAGCAACCACTGTGCAAAAGGACATACTCAAAACTACTACAGACACACCAAAATAAAATTCTAAAAAAAAGTTGAAGTAACCCAGAGGAAAGCAAGAAGAAGAAAAAAGAGATATAAAAATAACAATGAAAAAGAAAACAAAAATAATAAAATAGGTGACTTAAGGTTTAACATATCAATAATTATATTAAGTAAGATGATCTAAATACACTAATTAAAAGATAGTAGTTGACATATGAATTAAGGAACATGACTCAGCTCTAATGGCTTCTATAAGAAAGTCACTCAACTATAACAACACAGGTAAATTGAAAATAAAAGACAGATGGATGAATACACGCACACACATATATATTACACACACACATATATTACACACACACACATATTTAAACATTCTTGAAATGACAAAGCTATAGAAACAGAGACCATAGTGATTGCCAAGGGTTATGGGCAGGAGAGAGAAGCCTCAGGAGGGAGAGGGTTTAGCTCCATGCGGGATCTTAGTAGTGATGGAAATGCTCTGTATCACGACTGCATCAATGTCAATACCTTAGTTGTGATGCTGAACTATAGTTTTTCAAGATATTGTCATTGATGGAAACTGAGTAAAATGTACTTGAGATTGCTTTGTATTACTTCTTACAATTGTATGTGAATCTACAATTATCTCAAAGTAAAAAAAGTTTAATTAAAAAATGTCAGCGATGTGCCTTGTGCCATTGGACACGTTTTTAATATGGACAAAGCACATTGCTTGCTTGTAAGAAAGGGTGTGCCACTAAAAGCTACCATTCATTATTAACAATCGTGGCTTTGATCCCACCTGCATCGTAAGGGAGCTCCTTGAGGGCCTGGCTCATATATTATTTATTCATAAATCCTCCACAGTGCCTAGCAAGCACCCTGCTATGTAATAAGTGCTCAATAAATGTTGGCTTAATGTTTTTATCAGCAATGCATTGAGTATGTGAGTATGTGTATTGTGTACTGTTAAAACATTGCTTGCTGTAAATGAGAAAAATATTAAAGAAATGTGTCATGAAGTAAATTAATGCCATCTTTAAGAAAGCGATTAGATCTCTGTTTTCTTTTTACTAGTGCTCTGTTTACTTTTTTCTCTCTTTGGTTTTGTCTGATTGCAAAAGTCATCAATGTTCATCACAGAAAAGTTTTGAAGTCTAGAAATGTGTAAAGGCCTTCACGGCACCTATTTCAATGACTACACAAGTCACTTCCAATTTGACATAGCTGCCCAAAGTGTTTAATTCCAGTTGCCGTGTTCATTGAGTCATCCATCCATCAGATGTATGTTGAGGGTCTGCCAAAGGCAGTCAAGTGGACCCAGAGGGAAGTGGGGTTCCCTACGCTCTCCTGCAAATGAAATGGACTCGCTTGTTTGAAGGGTCCAAACAGAGGGGGTCTTGTTTCTCTTTTCTGGTGGCTAATATCAAAATAACTTAAGCTTCTTGTACTTTGGCATCTTAAAGGGACAGTGCTCCCTGGTTAATTATAACCACAGCTGAGTACTTCCCTAGAACTAAAGAGGACATCTCCAGGGGCCATCTGCCAAAGCATATAAACTAGCTTTTATATATATGAGGTTGGGAGATCAGAAACTGTGAAATTGGGCAAGATTTTGAATCCACATATTCAAATACATTCAGAAACAGAACAAAGTAAAAGGCAACACAGGACAAGATGCTGGGGTTCATAACCACTTTATATTTATGTCAAATCTATATTCTTTGAAAAACTTTATTCTTTAAAAGGGGAAAAAAGTAATACCTCTGAAGATAAGCAGGCAAAATCTATTTTATCAACAAAAAATGCATTATTTTCATTTCCTGATAGTTGTATTGGTGTAAATTTTATCCACTGCCTGAGCAAAATTAAGCAAAGCTTTTGGGATTTTTTGCCAGGCAGGTACAAAAATTTGTGTGCTATTTTTTTGTTCCACTTTTTGAAAAAGAAATAAACTAACTCAAGAGAACATAATTCTGTTTATTGTTCCTCTTGGTAATAAAAGGGAACCAACGAATCTAGACTTTTACCAAATACTGAAGTGCATTTACTAAAATGCACTTGGAACCCCAAATGCAACACACTTTTCAGCACATTTTCTGAAAATGTTCTGTTGCTATGGAAATGGCTATGCAATTTATCCAAATGAAAGCCATTCTTCACAGGTGAGGACCTTCTAACTGGGTTCACCATGCGTCCTTGCCTTTCATGTCATGATTTAGCTGAAACCTGTACTAGAAGCAGCCCTGCCAGCTACAAACAGAATTGCAGATGTCAAGGTCACACTTATCACCACTTGTTATTGGTGATGCTAAATACATTTTTTGGTGGTTTGAAGGAGATTCATATGTTTTGATTCAACAAATATTGATTCCACATTCACTGCAGGATGGCCACACATATCCTCATCCCCATTGCATCTTAGAGAAATGCTTTGAATTTCCCCAAAAGCATACTGGATTTTTTTGAGCCACAAAATTAGTTAAAAATATCCTTCTATAAAAACACACCTATTTAAAAATCACTTTTACAAAAGAAAAAAGATAAAGAATAAATCCAGCGGGGCTGGGAGGGGAGGCTGTTATATTAAGTACAATTTACATAGGAATAAATAGAAATATTGAAAGCAGTCTGTCCACAGATAGAATCGCTGTCACGTGTGATCTTAAAAGCACAAGAAGCCACTTTTCTCTGAAAGCTTCTCTTGTTTGCCTTCAGCCTCTCTGCTGGTGCCAGAATTACCTGATTGTTATGTGACTGGACAGGGTCCATTGCCACCTACTAAACCTACTGCTCTGAGAGGGAGGGACAGGGGATGGATCCATTTTGATGAGAAACACACTAAACCCAGAAAGAGTCACTGATGTCGTGGTTGGGCAGGAGCGGGAAGAACCAGTCCATGCGAAGAGCAAAATCAAATCACCGCAGCCACTCTTCCTTCTGTCCCTGACACACTCATCATCTCCCTGCTCTGCCCACTAGTGGGCTGGTGAAACTGCCCCCCAAGGTCACTGACTGGCTCCACCTCACAAACCCAGTGTTTCTCTCAGCCTTTGTCTTTGTCCTCGCTGCAGCACTTGACACTGTCACCTGCTCATTAGAATTTCTCTCTTTTCACTTCCATGACACTAGTTCTCGGGTTTGCTCATCTTTTTCCTCTACTTCTTGCTGCTCCTGAATTCTCAGCGGTCCCAAGCCTGGAACCCCGGAACCAGTGCCCTCTTATTCTTCTCTTTTACATGTTCTCTTCAACTCCAACTACACATTATTTTTAAGCCTCAAATCTTCCTCCCATACAGATCTCTCTCCATCAATATTTCAAACCCCATAGCTCTTCTGACCCTACTTCCCATCTGCAACTTTCTTGAGAACATTTAGCCCTGAATGTCTTTTCTACTCCCTGGATGCAAAGTATTAGCAGTCAACTGCATCTTTGGCCTCCCCATCCTGACCCTCTACCCTCGTCCTTCAATCTCTCTCACTACTCTTTCACACCCAGATTGACACAAATCACTTTTGATTCTCCCCTTGTTGTCACAGTATACATGTAACGAGTGGCCATTGATCCTGCCTCTATGATTTCTCTCACGTCTGTCTTCATTCATTCCATTAAAAGCCATCGCCCTGCCAAGACCCTTCCTCCTTTAATCTGTATTAATACAATGGTCTCCTGTGTAGGATCTATCTGCCTGATACTCCAGGTTTACTATCCTAGGGCACCCCACCAACAATATTACTCCCTGACTGTGGCTGAAATCCAAATAAAAAATATTTTTATATTGCAACCTAGGACACATATGCCAGTGTTCACCCTAGATTTCATAAAGTATATTTATTTTTATTAGGATGGTGCACTTTTTAAAACTCAACTGAGTTCAATTTTATTTTCTTAAAAAGTGACTGGTATGACCCACTAATGAGCTGAATCATGTATGTTAAAAAGCATTGATTTATAAGATGATTGGGTAGAAAATTATTTTCCTCTTATCTTTCCTACATCCTACCTTCTACCATTCAGGTGAAGTAGAAAATTTCATCATTCTTTAATCATGCCTAAAACACTTTTTTTTACTGTGGTAGACTATACATAACCTAAAATTTACCATCTTCACCATTTCTAAAGTGTACAGTTCAGGGGCATTAGGTACCTTGACACTGCTCTGCAATCACCACCACCGTCCACCCCAGAACTCTTTTCATCTTGAAAAGCTGAAGCACGGAGCCACTAAACAATTACTTCCCACTCCCTCTCTTGCCAGCCCCCGGCAGCCACCATTCTACTTCGTGTCCTTGTGAATTTAACTGCTCTGGGTACCTCACGTAAGTGGGATGATATGGTATTTGTCCTTTTGCATCTGGCTTATTTCACTTACCATAATGTCTACGAAGTTCAGCGATGTTGTAGCAAATGACACTATTTACTTCCATTTTAAGGCTAATAAATATCTGTTTATGCCACTTCTTTTTATCCATTCATCCATTGATGGACACCTTGCCCTGCACTTTCAAACCTGTACTTCTGTCCACATCATTTCCTTGCACATTCCTAGCTTATACCACACACACACACACACACACACACACACACACACACACCCCTTCTACAACCCCTCCATGGCATAGGTATGGGGATAACATTGACACCTGGTATTTCCCTTGAGGAAACACCCCTTCCCTCATCATTTCCATCACCTTCTTTCTTCCCCTTCTGAAACACTCTTTCTCCATTCCCCACTTACATTGTTCCTTCCAGAATAAAGATAACTCTACACTAGCAAATCCTTTCTCACAAATGCATCCATCATCTCAACCCCTGTGGGCCTTCCTCTCTCACCTAATGCTTATACAGTCACATCAACATCATCTTATTGTCTACCTTTCTTTCTCCTTTTCATTAAAAAAAAATTAATGTATAATGCTCCTTAAGGTTGACAAACATAGGTAAGGCTAGGAAAATATTGGTCTAAAGGAGAAAAAAAGCCAGATATTTATAAACTAAAAAAAATGTTTTCTATTTTATTTAAATACTTGGATTATAACAGCATTACTTTCCACTGCTTTTTGTTGTAAAACTAGAGATTTGACCTTGAGTGAAATAGACTTTCATGAATCACCTTCACAGTCTAACCACTGCTTATAAACTAGTTGCTATAAGATTAAAGCATTCCAACTCTCAAAAAACTGGCTTTATAGTCAACAAATATCTATAATGTAAGAGAAATATCTCCTCTCTTCACACAATGCCTTGTTATTTGAAGTGATATCACTAAATTTTCATCTCTGGTATCAGAGGAGAAACATAGTTTGAATGAAAATATTCACAGAAAACTCAGATGTCCCTTTTAGCAATTTGCTTCCGCTTCCTTAACTACATTCTTAAGCGGCAGTTGTTAGAAGAACATAAAATATTATGGTGGTGGATGATGGTAGCAAATGCCATGTACAGTGGAGGGAGGAAGTGGAGATAAAGGAAAGCAGGTAAAGGAACCATAAAGTAGAACCCATGCCTGAAGAATATGTGGTTACCTTGCTAAGAATGTATCTCATTAAAACTCAAAAGTGTATATAAAAATTAAAGGGCCCTGGCTGGGTGGCTCAGTTGGCTAGAGTGTCGTCCCGACAGGCCAAGGTTGCGGCTTCAATCCCTGGTCAGGGCACATACAGGACTCAACCAATGAATGCATAGATAAGTGGAACAATAAAAATCAATATTTCTCTCTCTCTTCCCCGCTTCCTCTCTCTAAAATCAATAAATTAAAAAACAATTTAAAGATTAGAAACTAAGGTTTGCTAGAATTATACTTCTAGCCAAGCCTCTGCAAATTCCATTAATAATTAAACTTTTTACAGCATTCTCAGTGACTCCTAGAGGAATACATTAAAGACAGGGGGTATCCTCTGCCCAAGGTTAAGCAAAAAGGCAATTCAATGATGAGGATTAGAATGCATGAATTCTCAGTTCAGAACACTGTGTTCCTAGCATACAGGGTAGGAAACAACACTCTGTAAAACCTGATTAAGAAAGGGGAGCCAGAGAATAATATAAGGGTATTTCCATATTTAAGCTGTTTTGCAGCACCTAGCAGATCTTTTTTCTCAATTCTTCTTTTTGGCATTGCAGGTACTGTTCATTTAGACTCACTAATTTTGAACAGCCTGAACCAGCTGCTCAGCAATAGTTGGAGCATCTGCTTAGTAATACTCCAGGCAGAAAGTTCTATAGGTTCATGAGTGAGGCATCCCAGGATTCAGTAAAAAACCAGTGTTCTCAGGCCAGTTAATGTCCTTAGCATATTTTGAAAGGAAGGAAGGGAGGGAAGAAGGGAGAGGAGGAGGGGGGGAGGGAGGGGAAGAAGAAGGAAAGAGTGGAGAAGATATAAAAGAAAGAATAAATGAGAGTTGAAAGAGAAGGAAAGATTTTCCTGCCTACTAAGAATACACTGCTTCTTCTAGCTGACTTCTTTTCCCATCAAAAAATAAGATGCATTGAAATCAAAGACTTTGCCCAATTTAAAATAGAGTTAGCAAGTATTTTAGTACTGGGGTGATCATAACATAGGAATTTGGAAAGATGAGAAAATTGTGAGAATATAATTAGCTGTAAAATATTTCCAAATGATCAGCTCCATGCCATATTCTGGGCTTTCATCCTCAAAGTCACCCCACGGTCATGGCATTGACCTGGCAGTTCCAGATGCCTTCCAAGAAAGCTTTACCCAAGGACTTGTGTTTATTAGAGCTGCACTGGTCAGAACTGCACCACACTTCCAGCTGCCAGAGAGTCAAGAGCGCTGGCCAAGAGACTCTTCTGCAGGATGGAAATGATCTATCTGTGTCATCCTACTTCATAGACATCTAAAATAAGAAACTGAAATTTTATTTAATTTTCATAATTTAAATAGTCATATGTATAGACTTTCAGCTGGGCAGTCCAATAGAATTTTAAAATTCCCTCATCTCTAAGTTACATGGTGACCCTAAGAGGTGGGCTGGAGAAGAGGATGAAGGATCACGGAAATGATCTGTAAACGTTTGCAACCATGCTAGTGACTTGACAATTATTGTTGTATTTAGACCTCACAGAAGCTACAGCAGGCTTTATTGTACCTATTTCACAAATAAAATGTCTAAGGCTCAGTTGAGCGATGTGGCTAAAACCACAGACTTAATAGTAGCAGATTTATGCTAATTTTATGGGGCTTAGAGAGCATTGTTTATTAATAATTTTTTAAATAATTTTTTAAAAATTATTACAGAGCTTATAGCACTCTATATTTGTCTCTTCTTTTTTTTTGGGGGGGGGGGGGTCCTATCTATGCGTTATTTGCTGGAAAAAAACCTTTAATCAAATATACAACTTATAACTGCACATTTTCTCTTAGAAATTTACCATGCTCCACTTACTGATCTTATTTCTAAGTTAAAATGTGAACTGCCTGCATGCAGTTCATTAGCACACCGGCTCCTTACCTCCTGCTACCTACTCACTTGTCTTTTGATCGATATGCTGCTCCCTGATGCCTGCAAAAGAAAAAGTTTTTGTACTCAAGTTGATAAATGTTTTCTACTGCTGAAAACTTTTAAATTGAAAACTTGGGGAAAGGAATTTAAAATGAATCAATGAAATGAGCCTTTTAATTTTATCCAGGCTGTCCTCTGTCATCTCAGAAGAGCTGAGGAGGCTTCCTTCCCATTCAATGACTGGAGAAGACAATGTTAATGGTCTGATCACTGAAAAATTGACAATTTACATTTAGACTCGCAAACGCAAATACTTTTTAAATAGCACTGCCAACCCTTTACCAAAGCACGCCTCTGAAATGCAGCTGCTTCAGTTCACTGCAGGCTTGCTGTGGCCGGGAGCTACAGGTGATGTACGAAGGAAAAAGGAGACCATAGAAGCCAGCCCATCACTGTGACCTTGGTCTTCTTAGGACTCTTCATTGGGGATCCACATTTAAGAATAAAAGCTTTAAGAATATCCTTCCTTCACTATCCCCAACCACATGAACACATTAAGAAACACAAAATCCTTCATATGTTCTGATCTCAGCAGGTATGGGCAAAGGGAAAGGGTAGTAACAGAGCCCCAAACAAAAACAGGTAGATTGGTTTCTCATCCCATCTTTGCTATTTATTAGCTATGAGACCCTACACCAGTTGCTCTTCAAACAGTTGTCTGGTGTTTTAAATGAAGAGGTAGAACTAAATGATGTCTAAGGTCCCAGACAATGCTAACATTCTGAATATGATCATGTTATAGAGAAGCCATCACTTTCTTTCCTTGATACCAGCGGAACTGGTCTGATTTCCAATAAGAGAAGCATCTGGTGCCATGCTTGTGAGAAAGATGCAGCTGTGAGATGTGTGTGTTGCTTGAGATGCCCGCCAAAGTATGTTGTTCCCTTAACATGGACTTCTTTCTTTATACCAACTGAACAGGTATTGTTAAATCTCATCTCTCCTTGGATTTTCCAAATGGCCCTAAGACAGGAACTAAGTATTGGAGGAGCTGAGTGTTCATCCAATAAGGGACCAGAATCCTGATCTGTGGGACCCTAGGGGGTCTGCCACTCCATTGTGCTGCTCTGTTCATTCTTCTGGCTGCCCCTGCCTCTCTCTCTCTTCCCCTCTCCCTTCTTTCCTCCATGACTAAATCTTCACAATGGGAATAAAAAATTCCGTTCTTATGTAAAAGCTATAGAGTAGTATGGCATGTTGTTTTCAACAATCAGCTGGCTCAAATTCCTGACCCCTAGTCAGATGTTTTGCTCAAACCTGCCATTTCGACCTTTAATGGAACAGTGGCAGGAGTGGGAATATTGGACCTGGGAGTGAGGCTTGGTAGTGAGTGGTAAGACAGGTGCCCTCCCAGCTTTCTAGAGAGGAAAAAAAATAATGATTGGTAACATGACCAAATTGTTAAATGCTTTATTTGGATTGGTATACACTGAAAACACATTGCTACCATGTCTGGGGTCCTCTGTGCACTTCCTTGGATATTTTAGGTACTCTCACCTATGTTATGTCCTGAAATACATGATCAGCTTTTGATGGGGAGTTGCTTTAGAACTAGGTAGGGGGAAAAAATAAAATCTCTAGGTAATTAGAATTTGAAAACATATTTAGTATTCCACAATACAAGGAGCCAAACATCCATGCTGGTATCTTCCCAAAGGAACCATTAATGCATGAGTTTTGAGGATCATCATCCATACGCCCCCCAAATCTCAGAGCTCAAATGACTCCAAAAAAGGAACTATGCCAGACTTTATTGTCACTGAAGACAAGTACCTCATTCGGAAATAAACTGAAAACACTAAAAAAAACCCCAAAAACAAAACCAAAAACCCTCTTTCCTTTTAAGCCAATTCAAGTCCTAGTATGTACATAGTAGGAACAAGGTCTGTTTATCCACACAGAGAGATCTACTTCACGAAGTGCACTGTGTCTGGCCACAGGCAAACACAGTTTTCTATATCACAACATCACCTGGAAGACCACAAACAACTGGTAAAATGGAGATGTTCTTCTGAGAAAATGATGGCACCAGAGAATGCAGCTCTGAGAGAGATGCAGACTTCGTCAGAGCCAGAAGTTAGACATTGTCAAGCCCCTCATATATGGCTTTATCAAGTCTCATCAGCTACAGTCATTTTACACTAAGGCCACAGAGGTGGTAGCATTTTTGTTAGAGATGTATCTGTCTTCTAAGGATGGTTTACAAAGGCAACTCTAGATATCATAGAAAGAACAAGCAGCAGTGGGGAGGACCTGTCCTCTTTGTCTTATCCCATAGGCTTTCCTGCCTCTGGGTTTCCTTGAAAAGTAAAGGCAGCACTGAACACTAGAAAGTGGGTCCAATCTTCTACCCACCCTAGGGTTAAGCTTCAGCTGCCATGGCTACAAAGACGTAAACATCCCTTGGTCTTTCTCTCACAAGCCTTTTCTGTTGGCATTTCTTTTATCTTCTTCAGATCCTTGTATGGCAGGAGATGAAATTCACCACTGCCCCATCTAACATGAGTGACCACCAAACACATGAGCATCCTCATAACCAGTGTTTTGAACTCTGCATCTAGTAGATTGTTTGTCTCCGTTTTGTCTAGTTCTCTTTCTGGAGTTTTGTTCTGTTCTTTCATGTGGAACCTGTTTCTTTGTCTCCTCATTTTTGCAGCCTCCCTGTGTTTATTTCTATGTATTAGGTAGAGCTGCTATATCTCCCTTGGTAGAGTACCAAGCAGAACCTTTAAATAAACATATGTTCTCCTAGTTTCATTTTAGAGATGTATCAAAGAGCTGGGTAACCCAGAATACTGAGTACAATAAATCTCTTTAAAGACACATCTTGAAGGCCTACCACAAGACTTCTTCCTTCCTTCCTTCCTTCCTTCCTTCCTTCCTTCCTTCCTTCCTTCCAGTTTTTGGGGATATCACAAGTCATTCGTTCTGGGTTAGTCTTGGAGACAAAAATGTGTGCTTCAGATTTCAATCACTGCATGGTCCCTCCATCCAATACATTACTGTGCTCCTCTCTGCCAGGCAGTGTTTTAGCAGTGGGTAAAGGAGACCAAAGTCCCTGTCCTTGTGGAGCTTACACTCTTGCACAGTGCCTGGCACCAAAGAGTGCTCAGTGAAAGTTGCTGAATGAAGGCATGCATGCACTTTCATCTTAAAGAACAAATAAATCATCCGGTTAAATCTTAAGTAGTTACATAATTTCTTCAAAAAGTGTAGTCACGTCCATAATCAATGTTGCCTTGAAAAAAACCTAAAAACAAACCAACCAACCATGATTAATTTCCCAGAAAAATCTATCCCAACAGAACAACAACAAAAACAAGAGAGAGAGAGAGAGAGAGAGAGAGAGAAGCTTACTCAAATGGGCAGTAATGATCCTAGGAAAATGTTATTTAGAAATTAGCATAACTTCTGCAAGAGAACAACACAGACAAGTGCCCTACCTATCACACCCCTTAGAAATCTCATTGAATGAGTTAAAGATCTCAGGGCACCATTTGTCTTTTATTATCAGGTAATAATTGCTCAAGCTCCCTCCACTCAGCAAGCAAGCCCCCCATACTCTAAACTTCTCCTACTGCAGCAGTGAGAAGGGAGAAGGGAGTGAAACCTGGCAAAGGCAATCCTTAAGAGCTTTATGTTCCCTCCTCTGCAACACTGTATTGATTTTCTCACACTCCCCGAAGATCTGAGACTTTTTATAATCATGACCATAATTGAATGCCATCAGGGGTTCAAGGGGACTTTCCTCTTTGACATTTAAAGAGACAATAGCATCAGTTTAAAAGACATAAAACCTTACCAAAAAGCCAAGGCAGTCCCATAGACCAACCCTGCCATTCTCATCTCCACTTTCTTGATTGTGGCTCTGAGTGCCTGGTCACTGGCTCCAGAAATATGTAAAGAAAACTCCTGTTCCTCCCCAAGACTTGATCATCTGGCTGCCAGGACAGGACAACATGAGAAGAGGAGAAGAGCTACTTGGGGAGAATCATTTCCAGAGAAAGACAATTTAAAAGGCTTTCATCAAAGATTGCTGCTCTTAACAGACAAGTAATGGGTCAAAAGTGCCAGGAAATTCCAAACCTATCCACCTCCAAAATCACGTGCAGACAGCATCCCTTGTGTTAGAGAAATGGAAATGTCTGTATCAACATAACTGCTTAAAAGTTAAAGCTGGGAAGTTGTAAAGTATGTCTTTAGGATTTAAAGGACATTTTTTTTTTTGAAGTTTAAAGTTCACTGAGCCTCCCGTCATTTTGCCTGTCTTACTGTCAATATCCTACACTTCCTTCTCTCTGTCCTGAGTTGGTAAGTTATATACGTTATTTTCTCAAGTTACCTATTATCTAAAGGTTAAAACATTTTCTCCATTATTGCTTGGATAAGCTTGAATTCTGTATATTTTCCTGCAATTTTAACCCAGGTGAGCCACGTTGAAAATGCTTTACCTTCTCTGATGCTTGTCTAATCTCCCTCTGTCTATTAAACTTTGTCTGTACCTAATTAGAAGAAAAGGCTTACAAATTGTGTCCCCAGTCCTGTGTGGTTTTTTGAAATCATCACAGACAATATTAGAGATGATCAATAGTATCTATTGTTTTTGTTTTGCCATGCAAAGGGCAATTTATTTGTGTGATGTCTGTCATCACTCGTGTTCAATATATTTGTAAATTAGGCTTCACGGTAAGATTTTTGTGGATGACCTATTGGTTGGATGATCATCTTACATGACCACAATCTTTCCAGACTGTAAAAGTCAAAGAAGCTTCGTGGTTTTGGCCAGCCTTAAGTCAGGCATGTCGAAGTTCAGATAGGATATTTAGGTGGAGGATGTGGGGATGGTTGGGGAGTCTTTCTGTTTCTTGCTGAGTGGAATCTGACTGGTCCGTGTAATGAGGTAGAACAGAGAGTTGGGATGGTGAAGCTGCAATAAGCAGAAAAAGAAATTGCTCGACTTTACTTCAGCTCAGCAACCAGTGACCCATTAACACACAAAGCTAAATAAAATCATCTGTTAGTGGAGATAAGTGTGCTGCTGGTCTGGTTATACAAACTGTGTCCCATTAAATTTAGTACATGAGATGCAAGACACAGAGGACCAGCTCACAGTTGGAATACATTCAAGGTCTTGGAGCAACAGCTTTCTTAGATTCATGTGGGTTAAAACCCCTGCAAGTGTGGAATCTGACCAGTCCATGCAGTTGTCAGGCACCTGTTAGAGTTTTCATTTATCCGAATTACATTGAGTGGCTCTGCCTTGGGTACATACTCACTGCACAGTCTGGCCCTCCGGAATTAACAGCCTAATGATATCTCCTTGCAACACTTGGTTGGAGAGGCCTCCTGGGGCGCATTTCATCTGTGCCGCCCTCTTTTTGTTACTGAATGTACCATGTTT
This sequence comes from Desmodus rotundus, assembly GCF_022682495.2. Classification (NCBI taxonomy): domain Eukaryota; kingdom Metazoa; phylum Chordata; class Mammalia; order Chiroptera; family Phyllostomidae; genus Desmodus; species Desmodus rotundus. Next base: position 35,582,275 of record NC_071387.1, read on the forward strand.
ACCTTGGAAAGTAGGGTGACCTGTTTCTTGTTGTCAAAAGAGTTCTGTGGGTTTGGAAAAGTCTCAGAGATAACGTCAGCTCCTGCATGCAGCTGCTTCTTTTACAATGGATGGAGGCAGAGCGGGCAGTGCCTGCCTGGTTGGCCAAAAATCCTTACTCTGCTCCACAGATACACACCATTCTCCCCCGGATCATGCCGCATGCTTTGACGCAAACTATTTCCTCCTTTGCCTCATGGAATAATTGAAATAAAATCAATAATATAGAATCTGATTCACAGACACAAAAGCAGACTCGCTAATAAGCATAGTCGTGCCTGGTATTCACGGTGTCTGTATGGGAATGCTATCCCTTCTCATCTCCGCCAAGCGCCAACCCACATGGCCACATCCACCTTGTTATCGAGAAGCTGCTGCTAATATCAGGACACAGGGTCAACTGCTTCCCAACTGCTGAGCATCAGGGATGACTCCCGGAACAACAATTCTTACTCCTGTGAGGCAGCAAGACGCTCAGTGGTTCTGGAAGCAGCTCTGAATGGAGCACAAAGAAGCACATCTCCAGGGGTTACCATGGTCAGAAAGGATTTGATAAGGAAGCGCAGTTCTCACACAGAATACATACCATATGCTGCCATTTATACAAAGCTCTAGAAGAGGCTAAATGACCCTGTGGTTAAAGACAATTAGAATGGTGAGGATTTGTTGTCTGATGGAGGGCTGGTGGACGGGATTGACTGGAAAGGCATGGGAAGAAAATTTATGGGGTGAAGAGTAATGTTCTGGATCCTGATGAGGGTGTGGGTTACTTGGGAGTATGCACTTGTCAAAGTCATGGAACAGTTCATTTAAGACTGGTGTGTTTCATTACAAGTAACTTTGTCTCAAAAAAAGAAATGGAAAAAGAGATAGAGAATGATAGAGAATGAAAGAAGGGAGGAATGAAGAGAGAAAGGAAGGAAAGAAGGAAGGAAAGAGAGAGGCATGGAGGGAGGAAGGGATAGAAACCAAGCACCAATATTGAACTCTAGCTTATGCTTATTGACGTATTTAGGGTTAAAGTGCCCTGTTGTCTGCAGCTTCCTTTGAAATGCTTCTAAAAAACAGATGGACTGACGATGATAGAGAGAGAGCTCCATTGCAGAATCCGGATGGGTATATGGGTGTTCACTGAAGAATTCTTTCAACTTTTCTGTATGTTTGAAACTTTTGGTCAATAAGATATAGGGAGTGGACAGAAGAAATTCAATTCTACAATTTAGAAGTCAGGTTTCAGAGTTCGTGGGAGTGCCAAATGGAGCATCTCACAGGGAAGGTTTCAGATGTGAGAGGTAGTGCGCACAACTCTACTTTGCACGGATTCTGCTGCTGGGGCCTCGCTCTCTGGGCTCCGCTGGACTATAACATACAATTCTGCTTGGCAGCAGAGCTCAGATAACTTAAGCAAGAAAAATGTCCTTTGGATAATTTGCAGACTTTGACCTGAAATAAGGGCAGATGCATTTAGATATATGATTTGTTTTCTGGCTGCTGTGCTATTTCAAAGTATCCTTGTTACTGCTTGTGGTGAACAACTCCCCCACCATTAAATGAAATGAATCAGACTGGGTTACTAGAACCATACCCTTTAGCTCTGCTAGCCGACATCCATCTTGCTATCATATTGACCTAAGTTCACCTATTAAAAAAATACTTTTAGGTTGACATATGTGGGTGAAGAATTCTTCCTTTTTATTTTTAAAGCATAATATATTGCCTGAGTCAAACAACTTAAATTACATCTCTGGAAATCTTAACAAAACAGAGTTCTTTCTATATTTCTGTAAGTTCTAATTTATAACTCTTATTTTTATGGGTGAAAGAATGAAAACATGGACATGAACATCAATAAAAATCACTGGTATTTGGCTTTGGGACTCAGTCATAGATGCATACTAAGTGAGACAAACACATGGACTAATCATCTAGGCTATATCCCAGTTTCCTCCCAGATCAACCCTACTGGGTCCCCAGACCCAACTAGATAACTGAGAAAAGAAGAAAAACTGTAACTTGCTTTTCAAGTGGCATCTCCACGGCAGTGTGCCAAGATTAAGCAAAAGCAAGACACAAGTACTGATGATTTCCAGAAGAGTTCCTTTTACTCAGCTCCTTGGGGTAATATATTTTTATACTAGCATACACCATATATTCTGGAATAGTGTGTACGATTCCCTTGTTGTAGTGGGCTGTTACTAGGGTGGCCTCCAATAAACCATACCTCCCTATTTCCATGCCCTTGTATAAGTTCCTCCTTTTCAGTCCAGGCTGGTCCTAGGACCTGCTTTAACCCCTAGAAGGCAGTGAAAGTGAGACTGTGCCATTTCTAGACCCTAAGCTGTAAGAAGGCCTGGCCGCATTTATGCGCTTTTAAAAATATTTGACTATTTTGAGTCCTTTGTTATGTGAAGAAATGCAAGCATCCATGGGCAGAAGTCCACATGGAACAGAATGAGAGCTCTTGGCTGATAAGTCCAGTAGATTCCCAGCCAGCAACAACCTGTCATGAGCAAGAGACCATTTTGGACGATCTAGTGTCCAAACCAACAGAGTATAATGTAGAACATCACCTGGTCAATCCAGAGAATTGTGAAAAAATAATACACTGTTCTTGTTTTAAGCTGCTGAGTTTTGGGGTAGTTTGTTACACAGAATTAGATAACCAAAGCACATGTTTAAAATAAAATTTTTGATTTCGAAGAAATTTAACAATGGAAGAAGGCATTTAGAGTTACACCCCGAGACCTCGATCTACCAGTCAGTCAGGGTACTTCAGTGACATGACTGAGAAGCATTTCCTTAGAATATAATTCAAAAGAAGATAATCCCCCAGATTCAGATATAATTTCTAGTTGTATATGATTAAGAGGAGCTTGTGTCCTAAGCCTTTGTTAGGTGATCAGGGCTAAGCATTTTTTTAATCAGGCCTGTTTATACCAAGGTGATTGCTAATGGGATCATTTTAAGGCATTAAGTAAGTAGGGACATCGTTTATAACTGGCACCCTCCTCCAGATCTCTTAATTATTTTTCTCTCAGATTCCTGCTTCTGTAACTAGGAGACTCCATTCATTTGGCCACATGTAACTGACCCTAGAAAGTGGGAAAAGATCAGTAAAGTCTGGTCGATGTCTGCTCTACCCAGGACAACCTAAAGCTAAGACTAAGAAACAAGCCCTCACTCTAGCAGTTCATCAAACAGTCCCTTCCTAGCAAGACCCTCAGCACCTCCCTGACAGATTAAAATCTCTCAGTTAACATAATGAATAATTATGAGTAATTATTCAGTACCTGTCTCATGAGGATGATAAGGGTCGCAATTATTACTATTGATCAGTCACATCCATGGACCCACTATTACCCAGCACCAGATCCAGAGTATTTGAGAACTTGGTATGACCCAAGGCAAGGCAGAGAAGGAAAGGGGTAGGAGGACAAGACTCACACCCACTGAGTACCATGAGCCAGGCATGATGCTAGATGTGTTATATGCATTGAAAATCACTGAAGATGCAGAAGAACTGAGAAAGTGGGCATTGTTGTTCTCACTGTATGCATACGGCGATGATGTGGGCCAAGTATTTAGCACAGCAGCTAGCCCTTAATAAGTGCCTCTAGAGAGTAGCCATTAGTATTTTTATTGTGTTGTTAATGTCATTCAACAGAATGGAAACTGAGGCTGATTGAGGTTAGGGTCACACAGGAGCACCAGTGTGGGGCCAGGATTAAAGTTCAAGTCTGTTTGATGTCACTGTCTCTGTATTAGTAATAATGATTATGTTGTAAAAGTAATTGTCAATTGTTCCCCCCTTCATGATGACTGAAAAAGTTGTATCCTTAGAATATGACAACCAACAATACATTAAAGTTATATAAAATTTCACATATAAAAACATTTTGGGGTCCTGATTAAAGCATCGAGGGTGTTTTAGAATTGCAAGGAGGGAAAAATGTTTTAGAAGGGCCATTTGAGAAAGTCATTGTTGTCAACAAGTGAAGAGAGTTGGCCAACAGATAAAAGCAGAACTTCTCAGGGACCTAAACCAAAGCAGATTCTATAACCTGTAATTTGTCCTGATAATGGACTCAACCTTCCGCTGTTACGGGTTGAAATGGGTGTCTGGGGTCAGGTCAACCTCACAGTGCGTGGAGAACTTTAAGAACTGAGCCCAACCCCTAGGGATTTCCATGGCGTTGATGGTCAGGTGCTCAGTGACGAGTGGTGGAAGCAAAAGACTTCAGGTGGCCGGGAGGCCGGGGAATGTGGGTTTGTGTCTTGTCTGTCAATTTCTACCTAGACTGCAAATCTTACTTAAACTCTCCAAATCGTACTTTCTTCATCCATTAGAAATTGCCTGAATGTGAACTTTAGCCAAGATAATGTACGTGGAAATACTTAGCTCTGGTAAGTCTCAAAAAAAAATTTTCCTTTCCCCTTCCTTTTCCAGAACAAGTTGAGTTCTGTCAATGTTCAGCACTAACCTCTGAACCCAAGAATAACATTTTCCTCTGCCTTTTTTGTCCTGGCTGACTTCTGTTTGCCTTATTAACTACTTGGAAAGTAATGAGGCTGGATTCGTTTTGTTTTCTGTTCTACTCTGTGGTTTGTCAAAATGCCATGTACCTTTAAAAAAAAAGGGTTTGTTACTCCTTGTGAAATTTATTTAAATCTTAAACAAATAGGACACAGAACAAGATCATGTGTCCCTCTTGTTCCCCATAATATCGAGAAAATAATTTATGACCTCAAGTAACACTAACAAATAATTTTTTCCTTAAGGAAAAATAAGTGAACACAGCCTTTCTGTAGTTTCCCAACTTAGATTTTTCTAACAGGGCCCAAGCCAGAAAGCTGAAATCTATATAACAAAGCAAAATTGAGAATGGATGCTGACATCTTGCTGGAGATGGTTACCTCACGCTGCTACAGGGAGCGACTGGCGATGGCCAGGAAGAAAAACAGTACTTTGGACCACACTCTGGACTCGCACTTGTGTATCATTGATGTATGTCGTCTTGCCGTGTGACGAATGCTTAGTACAGCTTACAGTCAAGTTCCAGAGAGGCTGCCACTTTTGTTTTTGGACACTAAATCATTTTCTTCTTGAACCCCATATCATTTGGCTCCAAGGCCTTTTCCAGTTGTCATAAATGATGCTGGAGTATCGTTTTTTAATTCCTTTGACAGCAGGAAAGCATTGCCTCCTGGGGGCACTTAACTAGTTACTTGATGATGAATAGGTCTTGAGGCCTTTGGCAGCTGTTAGCCAGATTCACACCACCAGGGGAGAGTGGGGGGTGATGGAAGATAACCTCAAGTGAATCCTTAAGCATTCCTTTGCTTTGAAAGCTGACCTAGGCGAAGTGCCTGGCTTAAGGGGATGAGAAGAAAATGAGCAACACACACTTGATTACAAAATATCAGTTTGGGCCTTTGCAAGATTTTGTAATAATCTCTTCCACTTCTTGAAATATGATCAATTCTTCCAAAATAAAATGCATGAAGAAGTTCCTTCTTTCTCCCTTCCTTCCTTTTTCTTTTCTTTTTTTTTAAATGAGCTGCATACTTTTCCTCTAAGCAACAGAGTCCAAGCCCATACGGAATCTTTATCTTTTGTCCATACTCGTTTCACCCTTAAATAGTTTGGCAGAAACTGATAGCTCCTGCCTTCCATTAAGGCAGTCAAGAAAAAATGCTTACCAGGATTTACTCCCTCATCAGCCTGACTAATCATACTCATTCACTGTTCCTTTCATACAGAGATTTAAATTCTGACTCTCAAAAACACACACCACCCAAGAGACATCTGCGTCCTGGCTTGCTCTGTCTCCTTCTTCTCAACCCAGGGAAAAATACTCAGTGGCCCAGAAAACACCAGCTAAGCGAAATCTAGAAGTGAGAACTGATTGGTTTCAAGCTAGTGAAGGGTCAAGTCAAGGAGAAGGTGTTGAAATAAAAGTAATGGGAAGCTAGTAGGATAAAAAAGACAGAAAAGGATCTTCTCATTCAACACATTCAGGGAGAGTATTCAGCCGACAGAGTCCAGTGACAAGCCTCAGATGCCTCTGCACGGGGACAGAACAAAAAGATACCGTGTGCACATGTTACCAGGGCAACGCTGGTCTGAAACAGTGTGAGGTATTCAGTTGGAGCAGGAGCTCCGGGGATAGCAGGGGCACTAGGCTGGACTTGAACACAAGCCTAGGCACTGCTCAGGTAGTGATTACATCTCCCCAAACCACCAAAAGGTGGGCATTAAAGAGGTTAGGGGACCAATAGCTCTGTGCACTTGGGAAGCAACTTCTCATGGGTCCATGGTCCAAACTGAAATTTCACCTTCAAAGGAAAATATGGGGATATAAGTTCAAATTCATAAAATGTAATAATCTTAACTTTCTCTCTGGAAATGTCTTTGCATGAAACTTTTTTAGCTGAGTCCACAGCAAATTCTTTCTATAGGTCACATATATCTATAAAAGCATATGGTGTCAATGCAAAGAGCTAAAATCCCATTTCTTTATCTACAGTGTTCTGAGTTCTCTGAAGATGTCCTCTTTCTGTATAATTAATCTGTTGGCAAACACAATGTCAAAAAAGCACAGCATCTTCAAGATTGCTGTTGGAAAACCATATTGAATACTTCATTTAAATAAACCGCACAGGAAATAGGTCCTCCTGATACCCTGTCCTTCTGAAGTTGCCCAAGCTAACTCTGTTTCCTGCTCAGCTTAGGCCCTTCACGTGTGCTGGGCATAATGCTTCTTGGGATTATTAAAAGAAAAAGAAAAAAGAAAAGAAAACTTCTACTACAAGTTCATTTCGCATACTCGATTTATTACAGTACAATGAACACTAAATGTGGTTCACATTTAAATCATGTCTTTAATGTAAAGAGCTAGAGCTTCTAAAATTGTGTGTGCAATAGCCATTTTTCAAGAAGCTGTTTAATAGCTGGAGATCATGTTTCAGGGTCTCGACCTCACTATTTAGAACTTGATCCCCTTTCAGTGTTTGTTACTTGAACCTCATTTTCAAGGGATCATCAGAAAACAGGCTTCTGGTCTTTTAGGTTTCCAGTTAGTAAAGCCATATATAAAATGCTAAATAATTTCTGATAAACGGGCTTAATTAGATCGTAGATTTTGGAATTGAATAGTTTGAAGGGGTCTCAGTGATCATGTCTACGTGAGAGAGTTATCAATTACTAGCTAGTCCAGGAAACACTTTGCAGGTCAGACAACACACTACTTCTTTCTGCCGCCCTAGGCTAACTACGAAGCTCGCGGACAGCCTTTTCCCACTAGTTTCCTGGCCTCTCCACCACATCCAGTGTATGTCACTCCTTGTATGTTTGGCTTGGGCTTTATCTTTTATGTCTAACATTTTGAGAACACACCTCAACTCTGAGAAATACAAACAACAGTGCAATTGCAAAATACCTTATTTGCCCTCAAATATATTAAATAAAGGAAATATTTAAAATTGCCATTGCTGGCACCATACACATTATCATTAGTGTTAAGCATCCATGATAAACTGTGTTTCACAAATTGCTCAAGCATCATAAGCATTATGAGAAGGCCATAGTTTAGTAAACACTGAAAATTGTATTTTTCCCAGTGGTTGTAGTGCAAGACAATAAACTCCCAACAAGTGGCAGCAGAAATGCAAATTCAGTTTTGCACGAGATTCACAAAGACCGTTGTGCCAGTGGAGACACAGCCTCCATCTAGACAAAAGGAAAAAATCCCTCATGCTTAGTAAATGTGTGTAATTAGGAAAATATGAAGAACAGCTAGCTAATCATTGATATTATATGCATGTCTCTATCTCTAATCTCACTTTTTTAAAAAGTCTAGTTGAAAGTTGAACCTTGCTCTTCTAGGTTTCAAGTTTCATTTTTCAAAGGGGCTACTGATAATGGTAAAAGTGGAAGGCACCCCAATCAGGTCCAAAAATTTACTAATTCTTCCTTAAATTTTTGCTTTCTACCAAGTGGCATGCCAGGGTTTTAATTTATAAGAGCAAATTTTATTATACAAATAAGCAGACACTGTCTGGGAGACAAAATTGAAGCAGCTCTGATAGTTTTATTAATTTATTTGATTTACTTCTGGTTTCTGTTACCCAATCTTATTTATGTCAAAGTAAGTTGAAGCAGACTTCATTATGCAGTGAAATGCAATTTGAACACTTTTTATTGGGACATGGTGATTCAATCATTTCTCTCCTTAAATCCCATTATCTCTCCTTACATTATTTTGTACAGATCAAATCGCATAAGGTGAAATTCCAAAAGAAACAGGAATTTGTGAGGAGGGATGAAATAATATCCCAGTGATTCCTTACACTATGAATACTAAGTTATACAACAGTTAACATTATTACCATTTTGCAATGTGATAGCATATTTTCTCTTAAGAAAATTAACTGAATTAGTGAACTTGACTTTTTAAAGTAAACTTTTGAGGCAACTGTAGTTCCTAATCATTTCAATATAGGATGATCAGAAGTATTGAGCCTAATCTGTCCCAGTTTGGGCATTTCTGCATTTTGTTGGTTATGTGGATTACAAAATTTACCAAATCACTGCCAGATCTTTTCCTCTTGAAATAGTGGAGTTTTTGAGTTTTTGCATCTTAGTAACTTTATGAGGTGTTTGTGAAAAAATAAATAAGCAGAGATTCCTCTCATTTGCCATTTATCTGCTTTGTGTCAGGTATAGGGTTAGTACGCAGGACAATCCTCAGTCCATAAATGCATCTAGTTACCAGGTGACTGTTTAGAAACAGGAGTCATTTTCTCTTGGAGACACTGCACCTGTGCTTAGGATGACAAGACTATACCTTAAATGCCTTTTAAACCTCCGTGCTATACTATATTCTCCCAATCACAATTCCCATTCCCTAACCCACCAGGAGTAAGAGATTTCCATGTTTAGAGACTGGTAAGAGCTCTAAGCTGACCAGAGAGGGCAGCCAAATATCAGCAAGGGTGAGAGAATCAGGTGAAACTCAGCAGCAACAAAGGTGTGAGCCAGCCCCTAGGGCACTTGCCTCCTCATCTCACCCAGATTCACGGTCTCTCCAGAGGAGAACCTCACACAGCGGGTCTGGCCTACAGCAACATCTCCAAACTCTAACATGCCTCAGAGTCATCTGAGGCTTTTGTAACCATGCAGGTTCTCTGGTCTGTCCTCTAGCAACTCAAATTTGATGGATAATGGTTGGAATGCAGTGATTTGATTCTTACAAAGCATATCTAGTCATTATCTCTGTCTCTCATACACACAGCAACAACAACAGTAACAATAACAACAAGGACCACACAGTGAGGATTGCAGGTCCAAACGCCTTTGCTTGCTGGAAACTGCAAATCGCTGCCTAGCTAGCTAGAGGATGCCGGGTACACAGTAAGCAGGGACAGGTCTACTCCAGCAGTGGTGTCCCCCAGCTTTGGTGGGTACTTGAGAAGAAAAAGCTTGGGCAAAGCCTCTAACAAAAGGCTACCCCCTGGCTCTCCCATCACCTCCCGAAGCCATGTGGCTGCCTTTGGGTAGCTCTGTATCAAAGACGAGGTCCTGAGATCCTGGTCTTCACCATTTGAATCATTCTTCACTGTGCTATAATAGGTTATTTAGAACATAAAAAAGTACTTTTTTCATAGTATAGGAGGGAATTTCAGGATTTAAACTGTGGGCAAAATCAGAAAGTTTCAGATATATTATCTCTTCAGTTAAATTAGCTATATTTCCAATGTAAACCGCTTCAAATCCTTTGTGGACCAATGTGTGTATGTTTGGGGAAAGCATGAAACACTGGCTCAATGGCTAGACAGAGGCAAAGATATGGGCACTAAAGTATGTGCTTAAGAAAAAAGACTGGAGTCACATTGCCTAGGTTCAAATCCTGGCTCTTCTACCCATTAGCTTCATGGCCTTGGGCAAGTTTCTAAATTTTTCTTATTTTCTTAAACTTTGCAACAATACCTATTACAAAGAGCACAATACAAAACAAAAAGCATTGGCATACCTGAAACCCAATTTACAAAAATTAAATGAGAGAAATATATGTAAGCACACTGTACAGTGGCTGACATGTATTAACTGTATAATAAGTATTCATTATCATTGTATTAGAGATAAAATTAAACCTTAGTTGGTAACATTCATTAATCAAGTTTTTAGCTTTCTAAGCCAGCTTTTACTGTTAGATTAGGCAGCATAAATTTAGGGAGGTCAAGGCCTTGATTCACATGAAACTTGCTTATTAGTCTCAGGAAGGAGTCACCTGACACACCTAAATGTGTTGGTCCTGAAACCTCCCTGTGTCTTACCAATAACTTCCTGGGTTTCTTTTTGACAACAACGCTCCCTGGTCATCTTCCCAAGCTGCCCTTCTTGGTCCCTGAGCCTTGAGTCTCCTCAGTAAGTGCTGTTTTGAGTCCCCAAGGTTACACTCTGTTGTAGTTTTCCAGAATTATTCTTCTCGTTTTCACATCCCTACTCTTTGCAGTCTCCTTCCAGAAGCATTTACATGCCTATCTTATTGCCAATTCTCCACAAAGTCACTCTTGGAACTTCAATATCAGGCCTCCAAAAGAAATTATCCTTTCATAATACAAAGCAAGAAGCATTGGCATAGCTGAAATCCAGTTTACAAAAACAGTCAGAATTCTTAAAACATCAACAACTTGGGAGGTGAAAGGGTAACACCCTCCCCCCCCACACACACACACAAGCTTTAAACCCAACAGTGAACAGACATGGCCAAAGGGATAAATAGCATGTAATTCAAATGGAAATGTTGCCTAGCTTCTGCCCCTCCCACGATCAGTGAAGAATTTAACGTATTAGCCATGTCCAATGCTCAGTGAAGTTGAGGTGTCTTTTCCCCCTAAAGCTATAGTAATATTACAAGTACAGTAAACACAAGTGTCCATTCATTTGTTCATTCAGTTATTTATAACATGTTTTTCGTACACCTACGGTGTTCTGTGTATTGTTTTAGGAGCTGAATGTCCAAAGTGTGTTTGTCCATTGAACAGCCCATGAATGGGAACTCAGAAAATTGTCAATGAGTATTTCCATCTGTGATTTTCAATGACTGCATTCAAAGACTATTGCCACTGAATTCTCGGGTAAGACGCGGCTTCCTGATGATGCCCATTCATCAGCCAATGGACACATATGCTTATATGTGCTGACTCTAATCTGAACTTTCATCCCCAGCCCTTCTACCCTGCCCCATCCTGGAGTCCATTATTAAAGGTTTCAGATAGTCTTCTTAGTCAGAGATTTGCTTTATTTCATTTCTTTGGGAAAACTTTACATATTGGCACATAAACCTCGGTACATGCCAAAACACACACAACCCCCACTCCGAGGGACACAAAGGACTCATCGAATTCTCTCTTTGGAAATAATTCCACCCTTTTCTCTAAAGTCTCATTCCAGTTAGTCTTTCCAAGCTGCTCTTGGGCTACATCTCCCCAAACCCCAAAGGGCTGCCCAAGTCCTGCAGCTTTGTGCTAATATGTGCTTGGGGCTTCAGAAGGCCTGGAAATCTCTAATAAACAACATGTTGATTGTATCATTCATTATTTGTCATGATGGACTTTGGCCTTCAATTGAATTATTCATACTCTAATGTACTCTAGTCTTTTCTAAGTTATGAAGATAATTAAGAGAATCAACATTCAGTCAGAAAAGAATTTGTTCATTTTGGCTAACCGTACCATTCTAATTCATCTGCATACATCAAGCCTAATGAAGACTTGTTATGTGGCATTTGGGGTAAATAAGTACATGTTACTCTACTAATTAAAAGACTAGTATGAGGTACGAGTCCTACATATCAATATGTGTAAGCTTATGCACCTGTGATAAAGTAAGTGCTTAAAATATAAGCTCCTTGATGTCCCCTGACCTTATGAAGGTCCCGATGCCCGCTCTTCCTGTGGAAGAAATGCCATTTATCAATGTCGACTCATGTTTTTCAAAAGACTCCCTAAAGGTTAAAGATCTACAAGGATTTTGACCCCTTTTAATTAGTCAGTTTGGAAACACGGACCTTTGCATGGAAAATAAAAGAATGAGTCAAAGAGGGTGAGCCTGAAGAGTGACTTGTCTGTTCTACATGATGTTCACACACGGCCGGCATCCAAATTGGTTGCTGGTGGAATGACTGGCGAGCAGGCATTATTGGCTCTGCGTCCCCTTGGCCTCCAGGAACCGGGTGACTCAGGCAGGTGTGGTGAGTGCCTCAACCTTCATTCACATCGTTGCCTAAAAAAACTCAGTAAATGTGTGCACCTCAGATTTCTCTTAAAATACTCAGCGCTGTTTGAATTCTGTCTTTGGACAGATGGATGTCAAGTTCCCCTAGGAAATGGGATGGGACAATCTCAGAGTAGTAAAGGCATTCAGGAAGGGTTAGAAATCTATGGTATCAAATGCTGTACCTAAGATTTCCTCAAATAAAACAAAAAAGGCAAACTTTTCAGAATTGGTGGGGGTGGGGCGGGGAAGCGGAATTTTACAGGATTTTAATTAGCAAAATACAAATGTCTAATCACTATGTTGTATACCTAAAACAAAAATAATATTTTATGTCCACTGTAATTGAAAAATAAACTTAAAAACACAAAGTTAAAAAAATAAATTAAAATGAGGGTTGATTATTCATGATTACTGAGCATTTCTGTTAATACCTTCATTAAGAAAACCTCATGACTGCCCCAGTGGGCTCCGTGCCAACCCCGGTCCTGGGTCAGCCGACCAATCACTGGTTCCTTTCTTGTCCAATAATAAGTTCACTGCCCGCCATCTGGCATTCTCCAGCTTTTATGTTTGAAGGTTAATACACTCAGCATACCTTGATAAACCCACATGAAAGGTGCAATACGAACACTACTATTCCTCTTGCAGAGTTAGAAAATTGCTAGATATTATTTTTTGAAAAGGTCAGCAGTAGCAGATGGCTACAAAGAGCCCAAGACTTCAGGAGGCTGATCTGGGCCTGAACAGAAACTTTCCCGCATGTTGGGGTATAATGTAGGTTTATTTTTCCTCCTAGCCTCTCTGAGCCTCAGTTTTCCCAGCTTCAAAACAGAGTAATAATAACCATCTTCCAGCACTAATAAGGATTAATTTTTTTAAATATGAAGATAGAACTCGTGGGGCCTGGTGCATACAAGGCGTTGGATATTGGTTGTGAAGGTTCTAAAGGTTGGATATTGGTTGTGAAGGCTACTGATAAGTTCTAAAGGATGCACGCAGAACAAAGGGTGCTTCCGACATTAAGAAACAGGCTGAGTCAGAATCAAGTACTTAGAAATCTCTATTACATTTCTCATTTGGTAAGTGTGATACTAAAGCTGCAAGTACAGGAAAATAAAGCAAAACCTAATGAATTTTTATAAAAGAATTTCACTTTTATTAGTTTATCCAATTTTTTTTCAACATCATTTCTCAAATTTAGTGAGAAGGTCCTCTGACCATCCTTGCTTTTTTACCTTTTTAAAAAAATCTTAGATTAAATTTCAACTGTGCCATCTTTGTAGCTGTTACATTGTAAACAGCACAAAAAATTGATGAAAGTCTTCTGGTACTTGAAAACTATTATCTTCCTCTCTAAAGAACTATCTCATGTCATTGACAAGTGATTAAAGTTCTGATATATGTCTTTGTTGTGTCATTCATATTGGATTTTGTACTCATTCATCAATGATGTCATGATGTGGGCAACTCCTTTACTGAATCAGATTGTAATCATGCACTTATTTGAAGTCCGATTTTGTCAAACTATGGTTGGATTGCAGCCACAGGTTGGATGCAGAGACAAGAGTTCAGCAAAAATCAACTTAAAGCGTCCTGGGATAATCAGCTGACTATATGAGATTTATAATAAAATGTGTTGCGTATATCAATATTACTTGTAAGTTGTTAGCTATACATCTTTTATGTCAGTAAAATTTAAAATGAACTTTTTCACCTGCAAATAAAATCTTTCTCTTTCCCTCTCTCTCTCTCTCTGTCTCTCTCTGCAACCATGTTTATTTCCTCCCTCTGCAGAGTTACATTTAAAACTGCAGTGGGAAGATGAGAATGCATGTCTTTGCAGATATTTCAACAAGTTGCATAGGATGCTTCATGCTATAGGAGGTGCTGAGGCTGGCTGAGCAAAAGGGAGCCAGGGGAATGTATCTCCAGGCACAGACGGGGTGGGGTGAAGGAGCACAATTAAGCCAGGAATGCAGGAAGGGAGGGAAGACTGAAGGCTCAGGAGTCCAGTAGCCAATGTATACAAAACAGAACTTTGCAATGACTAGAGGTTTACAAAATCTAGGCCATCAGAAGCCTGTGTCCAGGGCTTGGCTAAGGTCAGGGGAGTGAGGTTCATGCCTTGTACACAAAATTTAAGGGAACACACAAAATTCAGTAATCAAGATGAATGACATTTTAAGGAAATATTTTCAAAAATAAAAATTAATGCAAACATCTATGGTGAAAATATTAAAATTTTAAATAAATATAGGCTCTGAACCTGTCAGGGGTCAGGACACACTTACTTTATCCCAGCCCTGTCAGATCCTGTCTTCATGTAAAATTTTGCTCTTTTCTTCATAGATTGCTTTTGCATTAATTTTTGTACTTTAAAATACTGCATTAAAATATTATTTATCTTGATTTCTGAGATTCTTGGTGTCCCCCTTCCCTTAAGTCCTACACCCTAAGGAAGGGCCTCACCCACCTTACCCTAGTCCTGGCCCTGCTTGGGGGCCGAGGGGCCTGTGTAAAAGCCAAGGGAAGCTGCTTGGGAGCCAAAAGGGAACAAATGGGGACAACTTCTAGAGGGTGTTTGTGGTGCTTTTAGAAATCCCAACACTGAGTGATAGTCTCAAGTGTGTAAGAATAATTAGGAGGTGACAAAAGTAGGCAGTGGAGACCACGGATCTGACACTATTGTCTTTATTGGTATACGTGTTTGTCTCTGAAGGATAAACTACATCACAAATTCCAATACAACAGATCTTATTTTCACGAACATGTCTGCATAATAAAGAATTCCAAGCTCCAATGATCACATTGATATGTGTGGACAAGTCCTGGAGTTTCCGAACATAGTAAAAGAATGCAAGTCATGTTGTAGGTCCACTCTCTTGCATCAAATATGAGAGAGGAAATAAAGTTTAGCAATGTGCAGCCGTCCACAGAGGCCTCTCTCTACCCCCCTCCCCCTTAGATCATGGTGCAGCATCAGAGGGCAGAACCTCCATCAGAGGGCAGAACCACTGAGACCAGCACTGCAAGGCAGCAGACAGGCCCAGCAGTAAGGCTGGTTGCCCGTTGCCCATAGTGGAAGGAAAGCAGAGAGACCTCTCAGAGAGAATCCCTGTAACACCCAGACTGCACACCCAGCAGTGGAGGGGTCTCTTTGGGGAACATCATCCATACCCACCCACAGAAGTCCCCCTTTTCAAAAGTGGGCAGAGGATGTGGGAACCTCATGAATTCACCCACAACCCAATAACCCATCTCATAGCTTGGCCCATACACAGAAGCATGGCACTCGATAATGTGGATCTCTTTTAAGAGAACAAAAGAGAGCACTGGGATGTTCACGCCAGTGACTGTACCCATGTATCAGCTATCAGACCCCAGTCTAGCCAACACCCATTTTAATTAAAACTTGGGGTGTAATGTGCAGGAAATAGCAGAGAGTACACATCATCCCACAGGAGAAGCAGGATTTAAGAAGTGGGTGATAAGCTTACCCCTTTTTCTACTTGGCCATTGGCTCCCTCTCCAAAGCTGGGGAGTTAAGGAATCAAAGGTAGAGTCCCCACCACCAATATCTTACTAAGAAAATGAGCGCTTTCCTCTTCAAAAACCAATGTTGATAAAGGACTAGGTAGGGCTCAAGGAAAACTAAAACCTTATGTGTAACTAGAGGAATTTTATCATCAATTCAAAACAAAGGCTTTTAAGAGGGAAGAAACACCCTAAAAGTAACAGCACTTGGGAAAGAAGAAAATGGCCCTCACTAAAATAAGGGTCAAGCAGCGATATGGATTCATAATTGCTTCTGTGGGTATCAGGAAACAGCACTAATGGAACTAGGAACCAGGAAGAAATGTGATCACCAGCATCATGGTTCCTGAACCTTCACAGGCAGAGAAAAGGGGGGAGGATGGCAGAACGAGTTGAACAGAGGAACTGATATTTATGGTTTAGGATAGAGAAGTGAGACCCAGTTAGTCCAGCAGATTGGGGTGCTCTATTAATAGAAGGGAAGAATATGGGTTCTGTCCCTGGATCACCAGTTCATTTCTCTCTGTTCTTTAGCAACAGACTGAAGGTCAACTCATTTGCAAAAGTAAACTCTTTTCAGGAGCAAGGGTGGGAATGAGTACTGGGCATGAGAGTATAAATGAATCTGAAGCTCCATCACTTTTGCAGGAAAATAAGCCAGGTGGCTGGTCAGTGGTGCCAACTCTGCTTATTTTACAAGCAGACATATCATGTAGCCTCCTGCAGTAAAGACATTCCCTAACGTGGAGACTAGCTCTTTTCATATAATTAGAGAGTGTAGGATTTTACCCTGCCCCCTCCATATCAACCACTCTGTTGGAACATTAGGAGTATGGCACTCGGTCTAAATGCCGTCATTATCTAATAACGAGCTTGGGTTCCACTTTAATGGACCCAGAAGGTCAATGGCACGATTAAATAAATGTGCTAAATAATAACAACAGGATAAAAAGAATGCTGGTATCTACATATATGCATAGCTTAGACAATAATCATAAGAATAATATAAAAACTAGGCATCAGATTACTGGTTTCTTTCTAGAATTCTTCCCCCCCAACCCTTTGTTTCAAAATTATACAAATCTAATCGCTTATAAATCATAGGAATCTATCTGTTCGGAGCTCATTTTTAGAATCTGTCAACTGTGATATTATTGTGCAAAATACCAACACTGGCATACTACTGGACAGTATTACTGAGAGGTCTCCTTGCCAGGAATCCAGTTTAGGCCTAGATGCCTAAGACATCAGAAAAAAACTAGAGATTATTGAGTAGCTGACTCCATCAAGATTAGGCAAGTTTCAATGTCTAAAGGGAGATTCCAAGTCATCAGAGGTCCTTGCATAGCCCAGGGATCCAAGTGGAAGAAAGACATTTCTGAATAGTGGGAAACATATTAGATATAACCAGCCTGGCCCTTTAAGATACAGTACACTGAGCTCCATGAAAAGAGCTGGCTAGCCAGAGTGAAGAACTGGGAGACAGAAAGTGGCCAGCTGCTTCCCTTGAGCAGTTATCTACATTTGGAGTCATCAAGAGTGTCGACCCTAAACCAGGACTCTCAGCATGTATTGGCAGAACAGGGAGCCCCTTACTTCCTGAGTCTTCCCAGCCCACAACCCAGGCCTCATCCCCTCTATCATGCTCACCATGTGTGAACAGAGCTCCTACGGATTTAGGACCACTCTAGACCAGACCTGACATGGCCAGTCCAGCCCCCCAGCTCTGTCTTAACCCTGGGACCATGAAGCGAGCATGAAATCTAAAACTGGCAATAATACATCCACTACGAATTTTCCAGCACAGTCCAGCCAAGATGAACCATTGCTATAGAAATATGAACAAAGCCCAGTCCGAATAAAGGCTGGGGCACAGATGGGTAGACTTCATATCACAGGAGATTAAAGGGACATTTGCAAGACTAGAAAGCTATATAAACAAATGATATTGTCTGCAGTTATGTCTGTTAGAATTACAGGAGAGTTTTTATTTCATCTTCCTTATGTTTTCCAAATTTCCTACTACAATCAATAGTATTTAATTTTTATTTTAAAGCATCTCATTTTGGGGCCATAAAAACCTAATTCTGTCTCATTGGCAGAAACCATCAGGTCTCTACCAACTCGGGTGACCAGGCAGCCATTGTGGTTTGCCTAGGAATGTCCTGGTTTTAAAATTGAAAGTTTTACATCCTAGGAACCTCCTCAGTCTGGGTGGGCACTGAACTACTGACATTCCCTTTTCCTATAGGCCACAAATACTGCTTTTTCATTCAGAAACACGAAGCATTTTCTCAGAGGAAGGGATCAGGCCAGACAGAGGGCAGCATAGACTCAGCACCACTGTGGGCTCCCCTCAGAAGGCAGCTCTTGCTCCCACTGAGAGAGTGAGCCTGAGGAGCCAGATTGCCTTTGTGTGTGGCTATCAGGTGGAACTAATTAGCTTTCTCCAGGTTTTTCTTGTCCATGGTATGGAGCAAATTCGTCTTATCTGCCTTTCAAGAGAAGAAACAACTACCAAGAAAAAAAACACTAAAGTAGAAAAACAAACAAACAAACAAAAACCAACTACAATATCAGTGAGGATACGGGGCAGCAAGACTGTGCCTTGCTAAGGAGAGATGGCATGATGAGTAATTTGAGAAGAAGGCAACCATGGTGGGTTACCCTCCCCCACTGGCAGAATTAGTAAAGAGAGAGAAAATGCACTTTCCAAGGAGAAAATCTGCATGTGTTACAACAGCCACCATTGAGGATTGAGTGTCACATCCAAGAGAAACTCCCATTGTGCCATCTCAACTTAACCATAGGGAACACTCAATTGTTCAAGGCATCTGGGTAGCAGGAGCTTCTTCCCAACACAGAGGCTCCTCTGGATTTGTGTTTGCTGAGCTGGCCCTGGTCCACAATCTGCTGGCACATGCAAGAGTGACCAACTGGAAACCAAAATGGGGGTGTGACTTGATTGAATTTATCCTGCTGGTACCCACTCTCCAGTGAGCTGGGCCTTAGGAAACACCCAGAACAAACACATGCTGGCATGCTTCCAGCACAGCACTGATGACTTGGTGAAACTGGGCTGAAACATTTGATGTGCGGGGGCTACATAATTCCATCTTGGCTGGCCGGTGATGTGGAAGTAAAACAGCTTTCCGAATATCACTATGAGGGTCTCCTTGACCTAAATCCATACTCGTTTTCCTTTTCAGCTCTTACCTGTGGGATAGAAGTGTTTTCTCTATCAATCTAGGTATCCTATAATTGGGTGGTATTTCATTTTTGAAAACAAATAATAACACCCAGTGGTCAAATGCTAATAAAGTGGTATCTCTTCTTTTACCTTTTGCAAATTTGATTGAAATTGGTTTGCTAACAAATCTTCACCTCAGTGGAGTTTATAACATGACTTACATTGTAAGTGTAATTATACAGCATGTATTCATTTCCTTTCTTCCAGAAAACTCAAGTTGCTTTTTAAAGCATTATTTGATAGCTTCTTAACATCTCCTGGAGTTGAAAAGAGAATATAATATCAAGCTGTTACAGCTAGCGATGGGGGACTATGGCACCAGGAGGGAGAGAGAATTGAACTGGGACCTACAGAATTTGAGCAACGTGCCATGAAGACCCCCAAGGGATGAACTGTCAAGCCAGTGAGCCATAAACAAAGCAATTTCTAAGGATCTTAAAATAACTGCATTCTCTCTGTCCTAACACTCAGTGCTGGGCAGAATGGACTTAGCTTATTTTCAAAGTGCAGGCCATGGCCTTCAAAGGGATATAAACAGTTCCCAAAGCAGCTGTTATTTGGCCAATTAAATGCTTAGAAGAAAATATATTTTTGAAAGATGAAATTAAGAGGCAAAGGACAGAGATAAGTGCTAAAGCAATGGTTTCTACATGTTTTTAAATCCTACCCCTGACCATCAAAACACACCATAGGCACAGAGCGCACTCGAGTTTGGATATATAACCACAGGTAACTCTCTGTGTTTTCATCTAATGAGCTCCTGGGGCTGTCGACATAATTTAGAATTTTTGCTCATACGTACTCAAAGTAACATTGCAAATGTGTTCAAAACCTCTGCAATTCTGTGAAAAATATCACCTCCTTTCCCTCCCCTTGTTGGTAACAAAATGAGGGTGTAGGTATGACAGTTAAGGGGAACAGGAGGTGCCCTGTGTGATCTTTTCTACTACTGTTAAAGCACTCCCTCCATTTATTAGATTTATTTCCTTATTCTTAGCTGGTCTATGAACCTGTGCTTATGTACATAATTGGATAATAAGCATGTAACCAATAGAAAAACACATGTGTGCACACATACCACATACACATACACCACATGAACTATAATAACTGGAGAAGTATGGCACATTCTGCAGGAAAGCAGTAAAGATCCACTTCATTGGAAATGGGATCGAAGAGGGGGAAAGTCACAATTCTTTATATGCATCTGCCCCAGGGAGTTACTCAGCCTAGATATCCATAGAGGGCATGCTCAGTGAGAACACACACAGTACATATTTAGAGACAATTCTCATTTAATGTAGGCCCTGGGCCTAGGACCCAGGCTAATTTACAAGGCTTTTCTAGGAAAGACACGGTTTTAGGAGTGACAGTAGGTCTATGGCATTTGCTTTTCCTGCAGGGGAAGCTATAACACATTCCCATCCTTCAAGAGAACCCAAGATTGATGACCTGGGGGTTTTGCTGGTTAGTGTTTTTTTATTTCCTCCTTTTTTTAATTTTTTTATTTTTTCAGCTCCCTTTGTACCCTGCCTGGCAAAAATGTTCTCAGCAGTCAAGGAGAGAATAGCAGCACAGCTGCCCTTGAGCCGAGTCTGTAAATCCTAGTGGGAAACTACCCCGTTCTGTCAGATGGTGTAGTTTTCAGACACGTCTATACAGACTAGTTGAATTAAAGACCAACTCCAGACTTGATGTTGCTGAGCTCCTCAGCTCCATCTTGCCATCCTGATTGATCGAGGAGATGGGTCTATAGTTAAAGTGGCATAGCACTTTGAGGGTTTAGTCATTAGAGCACACTGCTTTCTCTTTGGAAGGTAACTTCTTGCTTGGCTAGGTTATGGAAGCTAAGGAGTGACGTCAAGATGTTGTCTGGCCAGAATTTGCAGATAACCATAGAACTCTTCTCCTCCATCAGGCATGGATTTAGCCTCCTTTAGTTCCTGCAGTGACACAGGAGCCTCCAAATACCAAATTATTATCAGGCGGTCTTGGGGGAACCTCTGGGCCCTGCAATAAAGTAGACAGACTTGCTATTGGAAAGCGCTCAGGAGCAATTCAGCCCTGTTCAGATTGCTCTAAAATCCTGCAAACCATCTCTAGACTTGGTAAATGAAAACCTGACATAGCTCCTGATAGTAAAAAATGAATTCTGGGGATATAATGTATTAACATCCTTCACTTAAATGATCTTACATATCATTTTAAAAAGTGTGGTTTTGCCCTTGTTTTTTAATTTGTTTTTTGTTTTGTTTTGAAAGCAGAGTTACATAAGTTTGGAGGTTGAGTGATTTTTGAAAAGCCACTTCTGAGCATTGTCTGTAAAATAAAATAATCTGACTCAATCTGGTGGTATTTATTGTTGCCACCCTGTGTTTTAAATCTTGGGAAATTCACATAAAATATTTTAATAAATGCCTGTTCTCACTAGAAAAATTAGAGTATCTAGTAATACCTGGCCCTGTTTCAGCACAGCCATCAAAATGCCATATCATATTTCTGATCTGGCCTGCTTCTCATATTGACCTGCATAATCTTGTAGGTAATTGGGACTTAGGACCCTGGCTCTAAGCTATCCTATTTCAGTGCATTGTAATTATAGGATGATATCTTTAACCATTGGCCTCTCCGACAATACCCCCTGAAGGCAAGGAACACTCCTGCTGTCCTTATCACCAAATCTGCAGTTCCTAGCTCTGTAGAAGTATTATGGGTAGTCCATAAATATTTAATGAATTGAACTTTGCTACATTAGATTCTTACAATTCAGTAAAATAAAACTGAGACAACTCTTTCTTAGTGAGATCGCACAGCTATTTAAAAGACCACATCTGTGGGTAGCCAGGAAGATTTAGGAAAGCGAGGCGAATATGCTGGCTTGTGGCCCAGGCCTCTGATAGGTGTAGGTAGGTGGTGTACTGTTCATGTGACATTCTGCTTTAAGCATGGGGGAAAAGTTGTAAACCTTTTCTGAGATGGTCTTAAATTTGTTTTCCAGATGTAACCTATCCAACTTCTTGAAGATCCCTTCTCTAAAGGTTCTTTAGAGGTTAGTTGTAAAAATATTCAATGGGAATCACTTAATTAAAAGATAATCTCCCAAAGCTGTATGGGCCTATAGCAACGGATCTCTCTGTATGTAAGGTTTATGCATTTTAAAATATTTTAATTTCTTAACAACTACAGTTAGGATGTTCAAAGATTGGATTTTTTGTGAAAAAATTATTCTTACTAAAATTGTTATCTAAATCTGTTTAAATTGGCTAATATATTATTGAAAATATGTCTAACAAATAAACTATTAGGTAGGCAAGTTTAATAGGAATAAAGCCAATGAAAAAGGCTATGGCCATCTTTACATGTTACAAGTCTGTTAGTAATTAATGTTTCAGTAATATATATCCACATCTGGTCAACATCTGGCCAACATCAAAAGTACCTATGTCTCATGCTATGAAGGACTAATTCAGCAGGTATAGTGTCTGCTCTCCAGGAGCTTACAGTCTGACATAAACAAGACTACAGAAACGCACACATGAGAGTGGTCATACTCTCAACCAAAGGCAACAGATTCATTGAAAATAAAGGGAAAAATTAGGGGGTAAAGAATAACATTTAAGAAAGGTTAAAGGTAAGGAGAGAAGTAAATTGCTTCTTCGTTCTCATTTTTTTAAAAAATCATTCATGGAAGATATATGATTGTAAATGTTCTTCAAATCATGAAAGAGTATATGACTTGAAGCCTAGAAGAAAAAAATCTCGCCTACTATAGGATACTGAGTGACTGAAAATACTGAGCTGAGTAAGGATGGCTGGGTGAAGGGTGCTGGCCAACTGCCCAAGGAAGAAACCATCAAATGGAGAACCAACGGTCTGGATCCCTCTGGTAGAGGACAGAAGCTGAGGGAGGCTGCAGGTCTCCCCAACACTCTTGCAATTCCTTCTAAGTGCAGGTGGTATAGAGTGACTAGGCCACAAAACCAAGACTCCCCCAAAACAATAAAAATGTCTAATTTGAAACCTTTATAAAAATCTCCATGTATTCTAGGTTAAGGAAATGACCTGTGGAAAGTTTCTTGTGAGACTCCTAAGGGAAGAAAGCACTTCTAGATAGAACCACAGACTTAGCATCCACATAGTCCACTTTCTTCTACAGGATCTCATTCATTTGTTTGTTTACTTGCTTTCTTGCTCATTTACTTATTTTATCATATTGGACTTGTTGAGCTGATGCTTTCTACTTGATTATTCAGCTTTACGTTTCTTCCCTCGACAAAGGAGAGCAAATTCTTGAGGACAGGTTGATTTTAGTCAACCTCAATTATAATACA
The DNA here is from genome assembly GCF_022682495.2 of Desmodus rotundus. Lineage (NCBI taxonomy): Eukaryota > Metazoa > Chordata > Mammalia > Chiroptera > Phyllostomidae > Desmodus > Desmodus rotundus. Next base: position 35,605,709 of record NC_071387.1, read on the forward strand.
GCCTCAGGCTTACTGAAGTACATTATACAGCCCGATACTGGTGGTGACAGGACAGTGAAAGTACTCTGTTCCTAGGGAGAATGATCAAAATGATGCAGATTCTCCCATCATAATAGCTGAGTAAGCTATTAATAATATTGAGTAAGACTGAGTAATATTGAATAAGGCCTGCTTTGCCTTACTCAATATTTGACTGCTCTGCATGCAGGGTATTTCAAAGACCTTTGGAGGATGCTTATCTCTACGAAGAATACACATTTTTAAGAAATGCCTCCACATATCCTGTTCACATCTTAATGACAAGGTTAGAATGAAAAATACCTTGATTTCAATTAATACATTTTATTTTGAGAAGCTCAATAGTCTTCATATCTGCTCTTTTATTTATCTTGTCATATTACATATTCAACTGAAATCTATAGTGGGGTCCAGTCTCACATACTACAAACTAATAATTCTGTTCTTCCTAACAACTAAACTCAAATCCACTATGATAATATCTTGAGGTAAACTTGAATAAATAGGAGGAAATAACATGTGTTTCCTCCTATGTGAACCAATCCGATAGTCATTACTAAGCCTCCTTATCCCATGAAGAGTCTCAGTAAAAAGTAAGTCCCCAAATGCTAACCTTGTAACAGTTCTACCTTACTTCTGAGGCAGTGCAGGACAACAGCATTTAAGATGGGGTGAAAATATGCAAATAAACATAAGGTACCCATTACTCAGTGCCAGAGAACCCCGGGATATTGGCTACCTAATGTTCTACCTTCATAGCTCCTTATTCATATGTGAGGGAAGTCCTGGAGTTCCAATGGCATAAAGCCTATTTGTCCATTGTGATTTTATTTTTTGTTGTCCTTAAGGTTGTGCTCCATTTTTTATATCGGAGCAATGGCTCCAAAAAAAAAAAAATAGAATAAGAGTCTCTGAAAAAAATTTCCAGCTTTTGATAGAGGCTAATAGGTTAATTTGGTTCTGAAAAATATATCAGCATACGTAACATGTTCTTTGCTATCATGGCATCAAAACAAGTTTCATGCTGAGAACTACCACTAAACAAAGAACACAGAACTACCAGAATTGATACCACCTGTGCACAACATAGCACTTCCTGACTACCTACAGTGTACATTTTAATGATTTTCAATAAACCAAATTTAAATCCCACCAATTGCTTGTCTTTCAGTAACTGATATATGCGCATTCTAATGATATTTCTGGTTTCTTTCTCTATCTTTTTCAAGATAAGCAGGTCTTGATTCCAACTTCATGTTGACAAATGGTTTTTGGAAAATGGATCACAAGAGAAGCCAGTAACTGCCCACAGTTCCAAGCCCAGCAGAAGACACACCCTGAGAATTCCATAAGCAACAAACTAAAGAATCTATTCCATGGTCCCAAAGCCCCAAGAATCCTGACATTTCACTGCCCTCCTCCCTTGAGTCAACCTTGTCAAGGACTCTGATAAGCATGCTTATAGATACAGCTATGCAGCAAATGGGCCAATAAGTATAAACAGCTGTACTTACATGTATCTGGCTTGAGCTGACTGTTGGTGATGCCAAAGTACTGGGGATTTTCAATGACAGGGATCTTGGTCATTCCAATTATGACGGCATCAGGGCCGCCTTCTGAAGATGATGGGGTATTACTCCCATTGGAGATGTGGTGAAGTGGGCTGGCAGAGTCGTCATCATTGCTGATAACTGAAGCTGGGCCTGGAGTTGGGAAAAATACACACTGCTCTGTAACGTTTTAATGTCTTTGTAACTCACATACATAACATTCACCCATTTAAAATGTACAATTCACAGAGTTTTAGTATATTCACAGAGTCATGCAACCATCAATATAATCTTATTTTAGGACATTTTCATCATTTCAAATAGCTGTCATTCTCCATTCTTCCCACTCCCAGCCCTAAGCATCCATGAATTTACTTTCTATCTCTATGGATTTATCTATTCTGAAAATATCATATAAGTGAAATCATAATGCATGATCTTTTGGGACTGACTTTTTTCACTTAGTATATTTTAGGTTCATTCATGTTGTAGCATGTGCCACTATTTTATTCCTTTTTATTGCCAAATAATATTTCATTTTACAGATATATCACATTTTGTTGAGCCGTTCATCAACTGATGAACATTTGGGTTGTTTCAACTTTTGGGCTATAATGAATAATGTTGCTATGAGGATTCGCGTACAAGATTTTGTGTAGACATACATTTTTTTATTTTAGGGGGTGGACTAGCTCGGTCATATGGTAGCTCTCTGTTTAACTTTTTGAAGAACTGCCAAACTGTTTCCCAAAGTGGCAGCATCATTTTATATTCCCACCAGCAATGTGTGAGTGTTCCAATTTCTGTATTTCCTTCTTCTGTAATTCAATATGCAGTCTTCCTCTCTGTTCTCTGAACATCTTTAGAACACTTGCTCATTGAAACTCCCAGCATCAATCTAAGATCCTGATGTACTAGAAGCTTGAAGATCTGAGTTTCTTTCTCTATTCTTTGGATAAGACACTTACTTTCTTTTCACCTCTGCATCCACTTACATTTCTAAAATGCTATCTACTTGTTATTTTATGAGGCTTCTGATATGAGAACGCGTTGTGAACCTAAGTGTGCTTCATGAGTATGAATCGCTATGGTGTTACTAAATGAACTTACAACTGGTAGACTAGAATTACATCGGACTGTGACTTACTCTGTTCCTCTCTATGTTCTGTCCATAGCTGCACCACTTTTGCCTATAAGCTAATGGCTCAATCCCATGGTAATTTACCTGCTTTGCCTTTAGCCATAATATTATTTATTTACAGACTCATTCCATGGATGTCATTATCCTAAAGCAATAGCCATAGAATTTTTCATATAAGAGGTTAACTTTCTAGTCCTTTCTCAAGAATGCATATGCCCATAAATATGGCCTAGTGTCTTTTGTCTAGACCATTTATCCATTCACCACTAAACTCATACTGTTGCAACCAAAAGTAGGTTCACAAAGAAAAAGGTCTGTATGAAAGCTTCAAAACAATTAAGATCTTGGTGGCTCATGGTGATCACTCATACATGAAAAGTGGACAAAGCTCCCTAGATATATATTAACGACGTGTTTATGCAGTGTACTGCATGGGTACGGGGTCCCACAGAGAGCAACCACTAGCTGGCCAGGACCATGAGCATCAGCCAAGAGGGAGTTAGGAAGGAAAGGATAATGAGGAAAGACAAAGGGAAGGCCGTGACAAGGCAGAATCGAGTAGACAGCCAAGGTAAATGTGTACCGGGGAAAGGAAAGTCTGAATCACTATTTCCTGAGCAAGAGAACGTGTGTTCATCCAGGCCCCAGGACACATGTTTCAGCACCTCCATCCATTCTTGATCTCTTCCCTCAGACTTAACTATTTCAATGAGATGCACCCCGATTCTAACAACAAAAGCTTTTGTGTCATACACTTGTAACTCCCCTCTGAAATATCATAGTAATCCATCTCCCAGTTCAAGATCTGTTTTCCCCTCATATGTGGATGATCGCAGCATGTAGTGATAACAACTGGACATTCTCCAGCTAGCTGAATCTTAAACAAACTATGAAGGAGGCAGCCAACTGCTATTATAGGTAATGTTTTAAAGCATTCTCTCAAGGGGATGTGCATTTAAGAGGCCTTTAATGATACACCCTGGCTTAATTCTGCAAACAAGTCCTCACACAGCCAATTTAGAAGTCACAGAACACTCAAAGCAAAGGCAATCTCCCCAGTTGTGCTCGTCTTGTGCCGAGATCACTGGCATTAGCAAAGAGAGGAAATTCTGCCAAGAATAAAGACAAGTTCTTTCTAATATCCTTAACCATCTCTGTTTTATGATTTGCTTCCTGGCAGGCCTGGATCACCCAGAGCTTAAACCCAGAGATGGAAAATAGAAATGTGTTGTGCTAAGGGTTCTGCCTCTTGTCAATAAAACCTCCCCCTGCTGGCTCCCTTATTCTGTTCTTGGTGCAGCTGCCCCTCTGTTGGGGTTACCCAGGTAGGCTACTGCCTGAACTTGCTAAGCAGTCAAGGCCACACATTTCTCAACAGATTCCAGGCTACACATTTACACTCAGAAATACAGGAATTGTCATGCTCAAACACCCCACATGCTGTCAGGAGGCCAGCGATACTTGCTCCTGGAGCCCCTGCAATAATTACAAACATTCTGATCCTGATCCCAGTTGCTTTCATCTCTGATTCTTCCAGCCCAAGTTAGAATAAGACTATCAACATTCCCATAGCATTTTGTCATTTCAGAGAAGGTTGATACCTAGAAGACAACATTGAGATTCTTCCAGGAATCTGGGCTCTGAATCATCTGCCACAGACACAGCAGGGCTCTAACTTAAAGAGTTCAATTGAGAGGCTTGCTCTTTGCTTCTCTGCCTCCATGAAAAGACACCCTTTCCTTCCCCTGGCCTCTCACATTAAAACCCCAGACTCTGAGGTAACAGATCTAAAGAAAGTGAGCTCTCTTTTAGGGGTTGGGGCAGGGGGTGAATTTTTAAGCATAGGAGTGATATAAAGGACGAGAGGTAATTTTTCAAAAGCCTTTACACTTTGCCAGAAGGTTGCTGTTGACAAATCTGACCAACATACAAACCTCAACCATTTATCAGTTGGAATATTAATTCCAGTGCTGTTTTCTTCATTATTGATGCTCCAGATCCTGGAAGATTGATGTGGCTGGCAAGGTTGCAGGGATTCAGCCCATTTTTCTAGGAACATTTTGATCTAATGGAGCTCAGCAAAGTTGGGCAGGGGGAGAAAAGCTCTCAGCGGGGACAATGAATGTCTACATAATTTGACAGCAGCCTGTCACACGATGTGTCATTTTGCGTCTGTGCACGTGCTTGAGGAGGCATGATGAAAAGACACAGAAGAGTCAGGGGCACATCACAGTGTTGTAAGAATTTCATATGAGGACTTGAGAAAATGTCTTATAAAACGAATAAGAAGTTTTAAATTGCTGGGTATGTGCAATTTGCTGAGTTTGGGGTAGAGAGTTCTAATTACTGAGCTGACAAATATGAGTTAGGCCTAGAAACACTTTTAGCTTATTTTTTAATATGTCTCAAGTTCAAAGAGGCATTTTTCTTTTATCAGAACTGCTGGGTAATGTGCCCTGCGTCTCTGACTTTACAGACCTTATTTTCCTGTGATAAGAATCAATAGAGGTCATTGGGTAAGGAATTTCACCTCTCAGGACCAACAATGCCTTCAAGGTGACAGGAGAGATAATTGTTCTCGAGCAGCTGTGTTAAGCATGTCATTTATTTTCTGTGTTCTCATGCTTTAACCTCTTGGGCCTTGGTGACACTCAGGGACTGTCCCGTCGAGGGTTACCCAGTTCCTACAGATAGTGAAGAATTCGCCCCTGAATATATAAACTAACTGATCCATAATCAACACTCCAACTACACTCCTTATCAAACTGTCATTCCCCAGGCACATTATTGAAGCTCCTGATCCCCCCAGAGCCAGGTATCAGACAACCAGGGACAGCTCCTGCACCCCACGCCGGCTGAAGTTCCTCAAGCCATCCAGTCCTAAACCTGCTAACCCTGCCTCACCCAGCCCTTCCCAAGGAAACCACAATAAAGGCTTCAGTCCACATTTCCCCCTCATTCCCTCTGCCTCCTGATTGACCCAGGTGCTTTCCCCCTATTGTGCCCCCCAGACATGGCGTGCCCTCTTCTCTTGGGGACTGTCAATAATGAATTATCTGTTCATCAATGGCAGTCGTCTCCTGACCTTTTGGCCACACTATACCTGCAGAATAACAAAACCAACATTTTAAAGCAGCAGCATCTCTGATGAACTGTAGCTGAAAGAACAATGCTGAAGGATTCTTTCTGCTGTGACCTCGAAGGGTGAAATCCTGTGATTGAAGCTTCCCAAGCACCAGCACCTCTCTGCAGGGCAAAGTGACCTGAACGATGTTTTAGTGGTTGCAGTGATTTGCTATTTAGTGGAGGGAAGACCCCATCCCACAGCACTGTTGTGGGAAAGTTTATCACCCAACTCCTCCTGCCTCTGTGATACACACACACACAGCAGAAGCCATAAAACAGGGCACCTTCAAGATTGCCCAGCAGAATACTCCCTGGTATCTCAGAATGACTATGATCAGCTGTATCTGAAATCTGCCCTACTGAGTTGCTGACAAATCCTGAGGTGGCTGAGCTTAAAGTTCCAAATTTACCACATCTCCATTTTTCCTTTGCTGGTTAAAAGCTTTTTCCTTGGAATTCATGTGGCTAGTTAAGGGTCAAACTGATTGATGTCAAGCTCCAAAAGCAAAATGAAACAGGGTTCCTTATATGGATGGATGAACACACACAGGGTGGGTGGCTCAGCACTGAAAGGCTCCATAACACTGATACAGATCTCTTGCTTTGAAATTTTACCTATGGCCAACTTTGCAACCAAAGTAGATACTAACCAACAGATGCCCACAATGACTAGATCTTGGAAATGCACATGTAAAATGGAAGAAAGTCTGTCTTTTCATGCCTTCTGAACAATTCCTGTTCATTGTCCCTATACCCACAGAAAATACTGAACAAATTAGAGGTCCTCGGAGATTACACCTGATTGCAATCCTAAAGATGAGATACTTTATCTGTACTCACTTGGTAACTACAAGCTGTGCTTTTCAATTGTCAACACAACCGCAAGGAATAGAATGCAGTCAAGCACGAATCACAGTGTCTGGATGTTAGTCTTGTTTTGAAAGAGAAACAGTCATAAACAAACAGCTGATTTACCAATTCGGAAATGTTTGCATCGTGGCCAGTGAGAGAAAGCTAAGAACCAAGTTTTTCCAGACTAGAACATTCAGCCAAATTTGTGTGCATTGACTTGTAATACAGTTGTATTTTATTTCCTTAACCTTCTTAAAAATGCATCAGTAACCTAGAACTAGTGGACAGTTGACACGTCCTCATAGGGTAAAAACAAGTCAACTTCAAAAATACAGAACCATAACTTAACTCAATTAGCGACGTTAATGCCTTTCCTGGAAGAATTCTAGGCCTCTTTCTTCAGCAAATCAGAAACCAGGAACACGAAAAATGATTCATGGGACAACAAGTAGGAAGAGGGCTAAGCAGTTTCATCTGAATTAACACAAGCTCATTACTTATCCAAAGAAGGAGTAACTACTTACCAACACCTTGTCTTGATTTTACTTTCCCAAATCCAAACCATGAGAAATCTGAAAACCACAACAAAACATAAAATAAACTTCGAAAGAGAAGCAGAAACCAGAGGAATTCAGCACTGTCCTTAGTAAAATAACTCCAACTCCCTCGAAAAGCTCCATTGAGGACTGACACTTCCTCTCAAAACATCCAACCTTTGGATTTTTGTGTAAAGATTTCTCTCTCATCCTAAGAACCTGAAAGTTCAAGTCAGATAAGGCACAGCAGCCCGTCTTCAAGAAAAGTGACCAAAACCCAGGGTTAAAAGCTCTAAGCAGTTTTCTTCCTTCCTCGGTTTCTCTCTTTCCCCAAAGCATGGAGTCTAACAGAAAAGTTGCGGAGAGAAAATACACAATGCATCTGACAAATGCACTAAGGTTCTCAACCTCAGCCATGTAGCAAAATAAGAAGAGAAAGCAGATCTTTTCTGGAGCTGAGAGAAGCAGTATAAGAGGACCTGAAATCCTGTGGGACAACTGACACTTGGGCTGGATGGGGATTCAAGAGGGAAAAAAAGGAGTCAGTCCTACATGGATTCCACAACTAGACTTGCTGTGTGACGGGGAGGGGGGTGCAGCTCGCGGCAGAGCTGTGCCTCTTACAACAAGGCTCCACTGGCACGTGTAAGGAAAGGCCTGCCAAATGTTCTGAGGCCCTCCAGTGAATAAAGCCACGATGAAATGTCTATTGTTTCCTGGGTCCAACTATTTTCTTCCAGATACTTTCCACTGGGCCCAGAGTGAATTCTGCACAGCGGGGAAATCCCTGGATACAAGGCCGAAAAGTAATGGAACCCAAGTAAGGAACTGTGTTTCTGAGCTTTTTTTAGATCTGTAGTGATTTTTACAGAAATTAGTATAAAAAGCTGTGTAGAAGAGCCAGTTTAAATAAAAGAATGTATAGAAAGCCCTTTGCACCCTCAAAAATGTCTTACGAAACTATTGTCAGGATTACTATTTTTTCAAGCATATTTAGCCTTTTCTTCCCTGGTATTCTAGACCTTCTGCTCTCCAAACCCTAAGCTGATTTTTACTTCTGATTGATATTCCTATGAACGCTTTCTGCCTGGTTTCAGAAGACAGGCGGGAGACAGGATGAAGGTCTGGCCTCTATCCAATGCCAAATAAAGATTCCTTTGCACAGAAGACAGTGAATCTCATTCACAGGGTCCTGGGTCTAGCAAGGCAGGGCTGTGCCTGTGGATTTCTTAACTGTGTCTAATCCCTTCCAAAACAGAGTGCATTTTCCTACTGATCACTTTTTGTTTTCTATATTTGTTTGATTTATGTAGTTTTGAATAAACTGTATATTGAATCCTTCAGACTGCTTTTTCCACCTGGACATTTTTTCAAAACAATGTTTCTATCTTACAGAAAACCCACTGAAGGACATAGCCACCCCTCACTGATGTACACAGGTCAGATTATTTTCAGTCATTAACTACAACAAATACAACTGCAAGAAACATCTTTACACATCGTAAGTGTTACCATCCTCCTTTTCAAAAATCATTCCCTTGAGTAAATCTCAGAAATAGAATCATTGGATCAAAAGGATGAATATTGTTAAGGCTCTCAACACGTGTAATCAAATTGCTTTCCCACTATATCCGGTTTACTGTCACCAACAGTGTATGAGAGGGTAGGAGTGTATCTCCGATGGGAAAGATAAGGGTGAATCATTTCCTACATCCATCCTTCCATTGGTATGTCTCCATCTAACTGAGCAGAGACCTGTAAAATACCCACCTGCGACCTGTGCCGCAGGAAACCACTCGCACCTCATTTACCTGAGCTGGTTTGGGCATGGCTACAGCAAGGAGGACTGCAGATTATGGGAAGAATCAGAATAAGATTCATGACACTTGTACAGTCATTATAATTCACCAAGTGCCTCCCCCCACTGCAGTCACTTCTCCCTTGGTCCTCAGCCAAACCCTGTAATATGGTATCCTCTGTTCATTGACAAAGAATTGAGACTCAGAGAGGCCAATAGACTTAGCAAAGGTCACAGCTCACAGTGACTCAGCTTTCTGATGCCAAAGCTAGGGATTATTTTTTTATTCTCTAAGAGTTGCTCTTCCAAAAAGAGCCAAAATTAGCCAAAGTTTACATTACAATCAGGATTTAATGTTATATATTAAAAAGCACTGTGAGTAGTCATATATCCTCATTTATTTATTCCATAGTTGTAGCAGAGAGTTCAAAGGGAAATGAGCTGCGTGGCCTGCTTTCTAAGAGTTTACAATCAAAGATCAACTACCCTGAAGTATTTTCAGGGTGTATGGGACTCAAAGGAGAAGTATCTGTCCAGTTCTAAGGGGTTGGTGCTGGGAGTCAAGGAAGAGTTCTCTGGCTTCTGGATAAAAGGCTAGAATTAGCTAAGAATGGGGAAAAGCCGGGGGGGGGGGGGTTCTTCGTGTGGTAATCCAGTCTTGGCTAGCATGGGCAGTCTTGCCTTTGTCAAGGGGCGGATGTGGTGGAAAGTAGAGGGAACTGAGAAACTAAATAAGGGCCAGGCCAAGAGTTTATATTTTATAGGTAACTCCTCTCCACCCCCCACCCCCCCAAAAAAGAAAATTCAGGCTAGGCAGTAACAAGATCAAGATTAGTTTTAGAAAAAATCATTTGGGCTGCAGAGTATGAACAGGATTAGGAGAGGGCAAGAGACTGGTTAAGGAGGCTTCTTAGAGAAAGCAAGGCATGAGAAAACTGTGGCCTGAATCAGGTGCTGGGGAGGGGAGGACCAGGAAGAGAAGGAGATGGCTGTCAGGCATGTTTAGGGGGATCCACCAGACATGGTGATTGACTGCAAAATGAGGAGAGTATGGGAAGTAAACAACAAAGGTCAGGGGGTTGGACAATGAGATGTATGGTGATGTTGCCCACAGTGTCTCCAAGGAGCTTAGAAGGGAAACAGGGTTAGGAGTTGAAACTGACAGCACTGGTGTGAGTCACAAATCCCAGATGAAGACGTCTATGTGAGGACAGGTGTTTGGACAATAATACACATGTCTAATGCCCAAAGTGGACTTGCCCAAGTTCAAGAACTTACAGTTTTATGGGAGAGCAGAAGCTAGATGCTGTACCTAGGACACATTTCTTGTTTGGATACATAAGACAGCTTATTTTGCAGGAAAATAATGAAAGGGCATCCAACTGAGATAAACTTATGCCTAAATTGTTAAAAAAAAAATTCTAAGTTCTCTTTAACAGTAACACAATTATTATGTAAGACAGAATACGATCTTCTTGACTGTACTTCAGAGTACTTGGAAAATTTAACGGACCAGATTAGCAAGGTCACATTGGTACATTTGCCTCCCTTCCCCTCCCCCAGAAGCTGTCCTTTGTCTGGCAGCTTTTTCGTGATGGATTTAAGCAGTAGTCTTAAAACCTTAACACTAAATTTCACCAGCAAAATTTTCCCACAAGGCCAAAAAGAAACAATTTCTCAATTTCCTGTGATGTTTCACCCATTGGGAGTCAAGTCCTGCCAAACATTCTTTTATATTCTGTTTAATAAGAGACACTTTATTCACTGCAAAATAAAGGGCTCCTTCAAAAGTAAATGTAGTTGCAGTGAGCTTAAAGGACCTCCTCCTTTTGGAATCTAGACCAACAAGGATTCTAAATTATAAAATTAACCAATTAAACCCATTGTATGCTGAAGAAAGTTCAATCTTCCCTGACCAGAGAAGAGAAATGTATTTTAAAAAATAGCACATTATCACATTAACAACTCTAAGATGGGACTTAAACTAAATAAAATAAGTAGCTATAAAGATTGCTTTTCAAAATTTCCCAAAGGGAACAGCTAGAATTTGGGGAGCTGAAAAGGAAAATTTATGATGCCAGCTAGAGAATCGGAGGAAGGAGCAACAAACAGGCAATGTGGAGAAATTCAGTCTTCCCGGTGAGTGCTGACTTGCGCACACACTAAACAAGATTGTTAGAAGGGTTCTGATCTCCAGAGAATACAATTTCTGGATTTTTTTTTCTCTTTTAAGTTACAGAAAAATCATTTTAGTATGTCAGGAGAAAAATCAGCTTCCTTCCCTTTTAACTCTGGAGAAATTAATATTTGCCGTGTTTTCAGATGTAATTTCTTTATATTTTAAGGCAAGACTTACCACCTTCCACCCCCAAGAAAAGCATCTCTAACATTCTAATGGAAGCAAATGGAAAAATACGATTCACTGACAGAAATGTACTCTACCTCCAATTTCTTATGGCCACACCCACTCCCTAAAGGACACATGAAAGAGGAGCTTTCAGCTGCCTTTGTTGCTGGAAAGTGTGAACTAGACAGTGTTGAGCTCTGAGAAGACACTATCAGTGCTTGATGGAGTAGCCAATTGCCTGTTCCCTCAAACAAAGAGCTAGAAGGACTGACTGGTCGTTGGAGTGGAGGAGAAGTGGATGCTTCACTGATAATATACACATCTCCTCTTCCAACTGCCACACAATCAGAGTGAGTAATAGTTTGCTTCAAATTAATCCCAGTTCCTCAGGCCACTGAACAGTGTAGTGTGGGACCAAGTTTCCACTTCAATTTAATTGCAATCTTTCACTTAAAGACATAACCTTTATATATAAGTTCCATACCCACTGACGAGGAAGTGGGCTTGCTTTGAGTTAAATTGGTTGTGGAAATGCAAGGCATCCTTGAATCCTCCTGACCAACTTCCAACCCCAATGTGACTTGTTATACTGTTTTGCAAGTAACACTGAACACCTCCAGTGCGAAAAATATAAAGAAAAATATGTGTATTCTAGCTAAAACTGCTAGCTGCTCTCTGAAATCTTGGTTTTCCTCTTTTTTGTGTCCCAGGCTCACAGCTAGACTACAGTGACCGGCCCTGCTTGCAGTTAGTTGTGGGCATAGCATTGAATTACAGCCACTGGACAGTGGGCAGAGTGATGGGTACCATGTATGGGCCTGGCCCATCAAGACTTCCCATGCACACTATCCCATGCTTTCCTCTTTTACTTATCCACAATGAAGACAACACTTATGTAAAGTTGGAAGTTATGACTTGAAGTTAGCAGAGAAATTCTCTGCCAATTCTCCCAGTGAATGTAGACAGTGTAGAAACTGAGTTATTCTACTGAGGTCCAAAAAAGCTGAGCTTTTGAATCCTTCAACTCTCATTCATATGCAGGAACTATTGTGTTTGAACCATTATCCGCTTTGGTACTTATTTATCATGGTAGGGAGCCTACCCTAACTAATACATATACACAAAGAAAAAGTATGGGTTTTTTTGGTGCAGCCACTATGAAAACAAGTGTGGAGATTCCCCCAAAACCTTAAAAATAAAACTACCATAGGATGCAGCAATTTCCATTCTGGTATTTACCTGAAGGAAATGAAAATAGTAACTCAAAAAGATACACGCACCCCCGTGTTTATTGCAGCACTATTTACAATAGCCAAGATGTGGAAGCGACCTAAGTGCCCACCAACAGATGGATGGATAAAGCAAATGTGATGGATGTGTACAATGAAATATTACTCAGCCATTAAAGAAGAAGGAAAACTTGCTATTTGGGACGACACGGATACCGCCCGGGGTATAATACCTCCAGGGTATTATACTAAGTAAAAAGGTCAGACAGAGACAAATACCGTATCATCTCACTGGTATGTGTAATCTTAAAGGAAAACAGAAAAAATCCCCAAAGACGCAGAGGACAGGTTGGTGGTTGCCAGAGGTGGGTGGGGGCTGGGAGGGGTGAACAAAATCAGTGAAAGAGGTCAAGGTAAAGCTTTCGACTGTGACATGATTAAATCCTGCACTGTAATCTACAGCGTGGTGACTACAGTTAATACTGTATCGCATGTTTGAAAGTTGCTAAGAGAGCAGATCTTAAAAGTTCTCACTATAAGAAAAAAAAAAATGTAACTATGTAAGGTGATAGATAATACCTAGACTTATTGTGATGATTATTTTGCAATATATACAAATATTGAATCATTAAGTTGTACACCTGAAAATATATATAAATCAGATCTTAAATTTATTTATTTATTTATTTGAGGTTTTATTAACTGACTTCATGACTTCCCAACCCCCCATCACAAATTTGAAATTGCGTATCCATGTATATTTGTCTTTTCTGGAAAGTCCACAGATTTCATTAGATTTTCAAAGGCTTCTTAACCCCCAAATGCTAAGAACCACTGAAGTACATGTAAATGCATTGTATTCTGCGGTGATATTCTATTTAATCATGCTCCTTATCAACCATTGATCTGGGTGCTGGGAATCATCTACCACCTGTCACCTCGATTTCTGCAGCAGCCTTCTAATTTGACTCCTGCTCTATTCTTGCCTCCCCTAATCTCTTCTCCACAGAGCTGCCAGAGTAATATTTTTCAAGTATAAATCAGATTACCGCATTCCCCTGCTTAACATCCTTTAAAGGCTTCTTGTTGCATTTAGCACCAACTTTTGATTATCACTGTAGGGTCCTGCATGCCGTGGCCTCAGCCACCCCACACAGTCCCTCTCCCCTCTATTTCATAAACAGCCACAGTGGCCTCTTTCCTGTTTCTGCTTACTTTGCACTTTTTCTTGCCTCTTCCCAGGATCATCTTCTTGGCTCTTCTTATGCCTAACCACTTCCCCTCCTTCAGGTTCCAGGTCAAGTGCCACATCCCAGGGGCCTGAGCCTCACCACTTTAACCAGAAGCTCTCTCAGCCCCTCTCCTCTCACAAATATCCCATCCTTCTTACTATGTGTCAATAAATCACCTTATTTATTTGATTTGTTGTATATTATCTGTGTCCTTTACTAGAACTTGAGCTCTAGGAAGCCAGTAACTGTCTTAGAGGAGGCTCTCCTGGAAACAGACGCTGGCACAAGGACTCAAGGGAAGGCAGCTGCTGGGGAAGGGATCCAAAAAACACTAGAGGGGAGTGAGCCAGTAACAGAGGGAGGGGAGGGAAGCCGGTGATGGATACATTTTCCAGTGGATTACACTGTGGACGACTCTATGAGCTTGGGTGCCTCATTCTCCCACCCCCTTAGACTTTGTTTCCCACTCTCTGAAGACAGAGGGTGAGACATGGTATTGAAGGCCTGCTCAAGCTCCAGCAGTCTACAGTACAATACACATCATTAGGCACATAGGACTGAGAATAGATTGCCACATGGCTTCCTATAACTTTCAAGGGTATTTTGGGAATGTGAGATCATGTACAATTTAAAGAAAAGCTCTCAGTCAACTGGCCTAGATTTTCTCCTGCTAAATAACACTCAGACGCTTTTGGGTCACTTGTCTTTAGAGAAGGACCCATGCTCTGCAAAAGCAGTTTTTAAAAGCACTACTTACTTAATACTTGCTATGTGCCAGGAACTTACCAGAGATTAGACATTATTTCAATCAGGGAAAATTGGTCAGCTTCTACTGCAGCATTAAAAAAAAATAAAAGCAGACTAAAGCCTTAAATCCTACAGAAAAAGTTCAGAAGTCTCAAGTAGGAATAGATGAAACTCGACTGGCTTGGAATGTGGCAAAATATCCTGACCCTGTATTCCAACATCTGATTTAGAGAAAATAAAACTGCCAACTATTTCACTTTTCCTTTTGAACATGTACACTATTTCAAATAAAATTCAGCTGGTCTAGACCTTAGTCATTCACAATTAAACTGGACAAGATCTTGTTTTTAAAAGTATATTGTAAATTTTTAAAGTTTTTTCTTTAACAAAGGTGGTGACAGTCTTTCCTGGGTGGGTAAAAAACGGAACCTGAAATGCCAAATAATTCATTTCTAAGCCTGGAACTTTGAGAAAGGCAGGGGCAACCCCCACTTACTAAGGGATGACAGACATAAAGACTCATATTAAAGCTTTCCTTTCTACTGCACAATCCTAGTGAGAGTTCAAAATGCTTGATGAAGACTTTTTTTCAGCTGTCACAAGCTCCCTTCAGGGAAGGCAAGTGATGCCTGGATGCACACACAAAAAATATCTCTGTTCACACTGGCTTAACATTGGGTGAATGACTGCTTGAACTTTGCCCCAAATTCTCTGCAAAGCAATGTTGATAAGCACTGGGAGCAAGCCTTTGGGAAGGAAACTGGATGATTCCCAGGGAATCATCTTAGAAGTGGTATTAATGGCCTTCAAAGAGAGCTACAAGCCCACAGAGCTGGCCTATACTTTATGCCAAGTTCCCACGAGCTTTTGTTTCCATGGAAAACCTAAACAACGACTCAGCCTCCTTGACTTGCTCAGACCTGCCCATTGTGCCCGGTCACCAGTGAGGCCAGAAAGAAGGAATGCCCCTCTCTCCACTCTTCTTTGCACAAGGTGTGTTGCCACATTGAATGCATTTGAAAATGTCTATGCAATTTCTGCTACATATTTATGGTTATATTCATATTTATGATTGTATTATTTATATTCATATGTATATAACACATGCAAATTCTTTTTTTTTAAGTTCCTCTAAACCAACATTTGTTGTAGCCAATTCAAAACATCATGTAAGACTTTTTCTTGTGGTATATTATGAAATGTTGAAGGGAGAAGAGCATGGTAAGGTTTCAAGCCAAGATTCTCACTACAGGTTATTTTCCATCATCAACTGTATTCAATCCCTTCCCTGCAGTCTGAGAACATGGTGACCTGCTTCGTGTCATCCCTTCAGTATCTTTGTTATTCTTTTCAGAGAAAAGAATAACATCCCATCCCCTTCCCATCCCACCACCCCCTCCACACTCTTGACTCCAGCCAAGGTCCGAAAATGTGTAAGGCCAATACAATAACCAAGATATTTATTTAATTTTATTACTGTGTGTTCTTCTATTAAGAAACTCCCATAAAGAAATAGGACATAATAGGATTATATGCACTTCTAAAACTGGGTGTGGAATAAAAACAATTGAATAAAATGACCATAAATAGAATGAAATGAAAACCCATTGTTTAAAATGCAATGCCAGTCACACAAATGAGTGATCAGACACTTTGCTTAGTATCACTGGAAGTGGCGACACACTGTCAGTGGAAGAAACCCAAACCCATAAGATGACACTACATTTCTTTCTTTAGTGTTTTCTCACTAAATGTCCAGTGTGTTCTTTCAGATCCACTACCTTTCTGGCAACTAATCAAAATTGACTGGCTAGGCCAGTGGTTCTCAAACAGGGGTCATTTTACCTCCCAGGGGAGAACTGGCAGTGTCCAGAGACATCTGGGGTTGTTGCAATGGGGGAGAATGAGGTGGAGGGTGTGTGCTACTCGCATTTAATGGGTAAAGGCCAGGGGTCCTGCCAAACGGCCAGCAGTACACAGGAATGTCCTCCAGAACAAAGAATTTAAGGCCCAAAATACCAGTGGTGTTAAGACTGAGAAACACTGTCCTAGGTCATGGGCCAGCCAAGTGTAATTAATCTTAGAACCTTTGATCTCCGTCAAAAAGGAACCCTAGCCTGTCTCTGCTCACTGACCCTGTGGGAGTTCAGTCTTCTGTTACGTTACTCTGATGTTCTTGTCACTGCTGTTCTTGCTGCCCGTCCCATTCTCTCTCAGTTTACCTTGCACCTTACAAGAAGGAGCTCTGATATTGTCACTTCTGTTGCTCCCAAACATCAAAAAGTGCTGTTCCTGTCCCAGAAAAGAGGGGCAATGTGGTACAAGGGCACAGAAACTGGGTTTGGACTCAAAGCACTGGGCTTCAGTCTTGGACTCACCCTTTCCTGACAGCCCCTCCGCAACTTGGTCTCTAATAATTGTCTCTCCTCAGAGCCGTAATTACTGCCCTGGACGCCTGATGGGGCGGCTTTAGGATCATGTGAGCTGATGTGTCTGTGAGGCCTCTGTAAACACTCTGGTATTATATAAACATGGGGGTAAGGAAATAATGAAGTCCCAAATGCTCAGCGACATTCACAACTTGACTTGACCCCAGCTTTATTACTGAATCCCCCTAACACATGCAAGATACCAGAAACTCTTAGTTTGCATTCCTTAAATAAGCATGCCTCAAATTTTTGTATTTATTCATTGATTCATTCACCTGATACATGCTAGACAATGTGATTAATGCCGGATGTGTAATAAAGAGTAGGATAAAATAATCACAGCCCCTGACTATATGGAGCTTCTAAATTTTGGTTTTTTGCATCACTTTTCTTTTAACTTGAAATGAAACCTTAAAGCTCCATCTTTGATCACTAAACCCCATTTATTCAACCAAATCCACCTTAAAACTCATTCCACATGAAGCATTTATTCTCCAATCACGAACTGACATTTGGGCTGTTTGTCTCTCATGGTAAAACCACATTCTTCACTGTATTAATTATTTACATAATCTTATTCCTCCTATTAGATTTGAAATACTCTGAGTCGAAAAATCTTCTAATTCAATTCTTCACCCTCTTCCATAAGCTTCTTAATTGTCATAACAGTGTCAAGGAAGGTACTTTCCACATGGGAGGGGCTCAACAAATATCTCGACTGCTGATTAGGTCCAACTAGAAGAATTTAAAAGTAGGGCATAAGGCACCACAATAATAGTAGAAGCTGAGTTGGAAGCACAGATAGACAGCAACTGTAGCAACATTCGTTACTGTTGATGACTCTTCTCTGTACTTTCAAGGCACACTGTCTTTTCCCGTCATAGCTTGTCTCACTCTGAATTTTAATTATCTGTTTACTTGTAACTTCCCCCCAAGTTCTTTATGGGCAATAAATATTTCTGTCTTGTCTCCCCATTGTACTTCTAGCATTGAGTACAGGGTCTGGTGCATTTTAGGTGTTTGATAAAGATTTATTGAATAAATAAATGAGTGAAATCCAACTTTTCACCTTTGCCTGCTTTGATCAAGAGCCAAATTTGGTATAACGCAGGTTCGTTATTGTGTTAAACACTATACTGCTCACCTCCCCTCCCTGACCCAGCAGGGGTCTGGGCCCCACTCCACCCCCTATGACCGTCATCAATCCATGTTGCTTGCTTTTGCCAATGAAAAGAGAGCAGAAATGACAGGTGTCACACCTAGGCAGACAATTTAATAGCCAGACTTAATGTAAACTGGGTTTTCTACTTCCACTTCATCCTGCCACAGAGAACCATGAAGCCTCATGTTCGGGTGGTAGAATCGTAAAGTTCTGGGTTCCTGAGAGGCTAAGATGAAAAACAGCACCCTCCCAATCTGTGTTGTACATACAGCATTAAGAGAAATAATCTTTTCTGTTTTAAGGGTTATTTGTTTCTACAACATAGCCCAGCTTATTCTGACTGATACAGCAGTGAAGTTCCAAATGGATCTTATTAAAAGGCAGTCTTGTCTATAAAAATATGTGGCATTTATTTAATAAAAAAGACTCCAAACCGTATGGTTAAGAGAGTACACACCCACATATGTACTCTCTAAAGCATACACAGATGTGTACATAAAAGCATAATAAATTAGTGTTAATAATTAATGTGCAGTTTTTCAAAACTCATTGTAACATATTAAGAAATAAGAGATGTGATCCTGCAAGCCATCCCCTTAGGAGGCTATGCCATCCGTTGTATCTGTTCCAAATATACAACCTCTGACTTTCGGCCAAGATGGAGGCATAGGTAGATACACTTTGCCTCCTTGCACAACCAAAAGAAGGACAACAACAAATTTAAAAAGAAAAAACAACCAGAGCTGCCAGAAAAACAAACTGTATGGAAGTCCAACAACTAAGGTGTTAAAGAAGAAACATTCATCCAGACCTGTAGGAGGGTCGGAGACGGGTATCCGGGTGGAGAGGACTCGTGGCAAGGCACTGGCTGGAAGAACGGGTAGTCCCACATTTGTGTGCAAATAAACTAGAAGGAACAACTGCAGAACAAGAAAGACTGCACAACCCAGGGTTTCAGTGAGGGGAAATAAAGCCTCAAAGCCTCTGACTGAAAACACCTGTGGGGGTTGAGGCGGCAGGAGAAACTCCCAGCCTCACAGGAGAGTTCGTTGGAGAGACCCACAGGGTCCTAGAATGCACACAAAACCACCCACCTGGGAATCAGCACCAGAAGGGCCCAATTTGCTTGCGGGAAGTGGAGTAAGTGACTGAAAGCCGGAGGAGAGTCGAGCAAGAGGCATTGTTCCCTCTCAGACCCCTCCCCCACATACAGTACCACCACACAGCAATGTGGGTTGCCCTGCCCTGGTGAACACCTAAGGCTTTGCCCCTTACTACAAACTGGCTGTTGAGACAAAAAAAAATGTTGTCCAAATAAAAGAACAGATTGAATCTCCAGAAAAATACAACTAAGTGATGAAGAGATAGCCAACCTATCAGATGCAGAGTTCAAAACACTGGTAATCAGGAAGTTGGACTCAAGGAAGCACACCCAAGTTACATCACAATCACATCACCCAAGATTAAAGATAAGGAGAGAATCTTAAAAGCAGCAAGAGAAAAGGAGACAGTTACTTACAAAGGAGTTCCCATAATACCATCAGCTGATTTCTCAAAAGAAACTTATAGGCAATAAGGGGCTGGAAAGAAGTATTCAAAGTCATGAAAGGCAAGAACCTACACCCAAGATTTCTCTATCCAGCAAAGCTATCATTTAGAATGGAACGGCAGATAGAGTGTTTCCCAGATAAGGTCAAGTTAAAGGAGTTTATCATCACCAAGCCATTTTATACAAAATGTTAAAGGGATTTATCTAAGAAAAATAAAAAGACCAAGAATACAGTAAAATGACAACAAACTCACAACTATCAACAACCAAACCTAAAAAAACAAAAACAAAAATGAACTAAGCAAACAACTACAACAAGAACAGATTCACAGAAATAGAGATCACATGGAGGGTTACCAGCAGGGAGGGGGAAGAAGGAGAATGGGGTGGGGGGGAAGGTACAGGGAATAAGAAGCAAAAATGGTAGGTACAAAATAGGCGGGGAGGGGGGGGTTAAGAATGGTATGGGGAATGGAGAAGCCAAATAACTTATATGTATGACCCATGGACATGGACTAAGGTGGGGGAATGATGGTGGGATGGGGGGTACAGGGTAGAGGGGAATAAACGGGAGAAAAAAATGGGACAACTATAATAGCATAACCACTAAAATATATAAAAAAAAATTCTAAAAAAATCAAATATACAACCTCTATTTGTCACATTTTCAGGGCTCCTCCTAGGGAATTATCTTAATTAATGTAGTAGAGTCTGCCAACTATGCAAATATTCATTATTTGTGGGGGGGAGGGAGATTTTGATTTTTTCATAGTTAAAGGTCATTGGGATCCAGGTCGAATGGAATATGTGGGTGAGTCACATCACCATTCAAAACGTCAGGGGGTCTGATTCTGTAGTCTCAGGCCTCTGCCTTTCTTCTGATACTCACAACTTTTTACTAAAGGCATCTCCAGGAGATGAGTTTCAAAAATGCATGTGGTCTCTTGTCTGGTGATTCTCAAATTTTTTCCTACTTCTAGAATCATAACTAAATGTTAATCTCCAGGAACTTTCTTTGCTCCTACATTCATGGTCATTAAATAGATGCAACATGATTAGTTGCATGGCTGGGTGTTCTTTACAGTGTATATTAAAAGCTACTTAAACACATTTACTCTCAGATCATAAAACCATAAAAAGAATAGACTCTTGCTGGATAAAAGCCCATGTAAAACAGAATTAATTAGAGTTGCAGCTGGGGGATATCACTCTTTCTGTGTTCTTTACTGAATTGTATGCCCCCAAAATTCATATGTTGAAGCCATAATCCCCAATGTGGGTGCACTTAGGCCTTTAAGGACATAATTAATGTTAAATGAGGCCATCAGGGTGGGATCCTAATCTTATAGGGTTAGTATCCTTATAAGAAAAGATACCAAAGCATGTGCTCTCTCTGTCTCTCTCCCTCTCTCTCCCCCTGTCAGCCACAGAGAAAAAGGCCATGTAAGGACACAGTTACATGGTGGCTCTCTGCAAGCCAGGAAGAGGGCCCTCACCAGAACTTATTGGGTGCCCCTTGATCTTGGATGTGTAGGCTCCAGAACTGTGAGAAAATACGTCTTTTTGTGTAAGCCACCCAATCTGTGATATTTGTTATGGTGACTTGAACAGACAATTTCAGTTTGTTTTATTTGTTGTTGCTTTTTGGAGGCCAGCCTGTATCCACTTCCTCCTCCTGAAGTGGTAATGATTTTCATTTAGTTATCCACCCAACCCCAGGCAGCCAATGTGATTCAAGATGGAACCAATGGCTCAAGTGTAAAATAATCAGCATAATTCCATTCCCTGCCCATAGTAGTTGGTTAAAGAACTGGCATGTGACTAAAGTTGGTCCGATCAAAACAAAGCCTAGAATATGTATGTGTGCAAAGGTTGACATAAGTGGTGTTCTCTTTCCAGGAGGATAGGCCTCTGAAAGAATGTAGCATCAGGCATGGACGGAAGTCACCTTTGCTGCAACCATGAGGGAAAAGTTTGTCTCCAGTCAAGGCAATCCAATGGCAAAGAGCCAAGGATGGATCCTGGTCACAGTTTTTCAGCCTTGGATAAAGTCATATCCACAGCTTTGCACTTGCTCTCTGATGGTGTATTTATTGTTCAAGACACTTGCAACTCTAAGATGCCAAACTAATATGGGAATGGGGCAATAGCAAGCTAATTGTCAATAAGTCAGTCCTGCATCACCAGAGGCTGGAACGAAAGGGTACCATGTCCTGGAATCCTTCCAAGAACCCAAGTTTTATTACCACTAATGTTGAATTGGCCTATTATAGAGACGTAAATGTTCTGTGCTTCAAAAGCATGTTTGACAGGATGAAAGGCTTTGGGATTTCAATGACTTTGACTCCTCTAGAGATGGGAGGACAGCCTATTTTAGCAATTTCTATGGGGATGAATAGACATATACTTTAGCTATTCAAATATTTAACTAGCCCTTTTGTTGTTGTTTTGAATCCCAACTAGCTGCAGCTGCCTGTTTGTATCTGTTGTGCCTTTAAGGGGCTTGCTGATTCAGTAGGATCCCTTGAATGCATTAATTAGCCTTCTCTCATTTTCCTAGCCTGTGCCTATGAAGAGATGAGCATTTGCAGCTCCAGTTGCAGAATGGGATGTGAGGATTGAGGGTACCGGATAAATGGTGGCTCAGAATTGCTTGCTTTTTGATGGGCAGTTTAGGCATGGCAAAGTTTGCGCGGCTGCATGATTACTGGCTATCACTATGGGCAGGCAAAGGAAATAAGGGCCCTGGATTAAAGTGTAACAGGGGAGATGAGGCATTAATCGGCCCAGGTACATAAGTCAGAGGAGGTAAGGATCCAGAGAAAATAAAATGTTATGGAAGGCTGGGAAATGATTTATCATTTTTAATATATAACCTCTAAGCCCAGTCTTTATAACTGCTTGTAGGTCTCCATGTTGTGAAGACTTGGACAATAAAACATTCTTTTCTTAAAACACTAAAGTGAAAGGTGCTGGTGGGGAAAATAAAGAAGCATGAAGAATAAACTGACCATAAAAGGAAAAAAAAATGTTTGACTTAAAATTAAATTTCCACTTGTTTCTTTATAAATGATTTAGAAATACAGCTTTTACTTGGAAAAACTGTGTTCTATCAATCAAATACAGAGAAAGATATGAGGTCTGTCCATGAGGGCCAATTTCTCAGATCAGTTCTGAAATTATTATAAAATGAGAAAATGTACTTTCAAAGAGTAAGTGGCCATGGCACTCTTAACAGTTAACTCAGCTGACTGAATTATTGTTAACAGTTTCCTTGAGCTTGGAAGCTTGGTTCTACACAATCAAGCATTCAGATTTGGAAGTTAGGTAGAGTAAAAGTCTAGCAATTGAGTGGAGACTTATATGAAATGAGACAACCCCCCCCCCCACCTCATTAGTATTATTCTTCTTTGGGTTTCTTCAACCCAAGAAATTCTGAGGACCATTTTCAGAAAGGCTTCCCTTTCTGTAATGGACAGAAACAAGTGGCTGCACATTCCTTAGCATTCTGTAATAATGTATAGCTTCTAAGAGTAATGGTTTTCTCAGTTCCCTTTCAGAAATGTCAGGTGTTTCTAGAAAACAGGCAGAGAAAGAAGATGACTTAAGCAAATTATCCAGAAATATCAAATGAATTGAGAGAAGTATATTAGGGGGTCCGTTGTCTGCTCCTTCATTTTACCCCCTTTACAAACATTTTCTGACTTGTTCTGAATGTAGGAGAGATCTATGCTTTGTTTATAAACATAGAGCCCATCGCTTATTCCCCCAAATTAATCATCTATGGCTGGACTAAGGCTAGCTGGAAAGGCAAGGCCACTGCTCTGGTCAGGGCCTCTGCAACACTCACTACAACTGCTGTCTTGGCCTGCTGTAGCCTCCTGCCTTCCCCTTGCCCGCCTCTGGTCCATCTTCTATGCTGCTGCTGGAGAGGACTTTCTAAAATGCCACTCAGATCCTCTTCTTCCCCGACCACTATTTAAAATCTATTGAAGGCTCCATATCACTGTCTCACAACCCAAACTTCTCCTCTGGTCCTGGCCTCAACTTCCTTTCCAGATTCTTCTCTTCCAATCTCTCCCTCCTATCTTATGCTCTAACAACTGTGTGCCTGACATAAAGCTTTTGCCCCCACAACAGCCCCCACAAGGCTGAAGCATTGCACTACACCCTGACTTGTGCCCCTGGGGTTGTTCAACTTCGTACAGGACCAGGCTGCCTATGGCTCGCCATGGGAGATCCGTATCTTTGGGCTCTAGCTCTCTGCCTTCAAAAATCCCTGTGGAAAATGCAACCATTTCTGGCAAAGAAAACCCATCCAGTGTCATAGGCATTGAGACCAAGCACTGTTTGACTGAGCAGTTGACCAAGCTGTCAGTGGAGCCCTGAGGAATGAAGGACAATGGGCAGTCACCTTTCAATGAAGGAAAGGGAGGAACAAGAAAAGCCTAAAGCCTAGGAGATTTCCCCAGGGGCTAAAGGAATCCTGCTCTGGGAGGGGAGGCAATGAGAGGGCGTGGGGTACAGGAGCCATGCCTTCTCTGCTTCCCAAGCTCTCCTGAGCACCTCCAGGTGTAACTGCTCAGCTATTGCAGGCATAGAGAATCAATCCATCTACTACAATGATTAGATTAAAAACCTACTATGTGCAATATTACAGAAAGGACTAGCATTTGCTGAGTTCTTCCTACATACTAGGAATCTTATTATTAGATCCTTATTATTACATTGTCATAGGTATTATGATCCCCATTCCTAAGGTGCAGAGGAATTCAGTAATCTCTGGGTTGCACAGGCAGGAAATGAAGTAAAGTAAATGTCTAGTCAAGAACTAGTCAGAAGGCTGTATTATAGGGATAGATTAGAGGGTCATCCAGTACACATCTGGTCTCATATTTTTCCCCAACCAGACACTCACAGTCTTTCATAAACTTCTGGAAAACTGGAAGTTCACAGGCTAAGGTCACATACGGTCTTTGTATTAGCTCTACTACCTGGTCTAGAATTCAGCTGTTGGCTATTCCCCTGAATGTTCAACAAATTCTAGTTTTCCCCAAATTTACCCTAAAGAATAGAGGGTTCTAATCAATGTTTCAATTAGGGGTGTGATACTGTAAACAAAGTGAGATTCTCTGTCTTAGATGGAGGAAACCCCTAACCTTCACTGAAATCAGGGGTCTAGGAAGAGAGGAGGCTCCCACAAGCATGCAGGCCACTTCAATAACCCACAGTGTGACCAGAAAAGCAGCACTATGAGTGGATAACAAAGAGAGAACAAGCCAAAGCCAGAGTCCCAGCCACAGGAGCTCAGTCAGATACTGGTGGCCCTAAGTGGAGGGCAAGTCCTGAGGCAAATCACCTTCAACCAAGGGGCTTCCTTTGGGCTCAAAGCTGATTTCATTGGGTCATCCAGAGAGAAGATGGCATTCACACACAGTGGATTAAAAACAGTGTTTATCCTCTGATAATGTAAACATGTTATATGAAGATAACCCTGGAAGTCATGGGAATAATTATTTTCAGAAGGTCAGGACTTGAATCAAGAGTGGGGACGGGCTAAGAGGCCACTGCTCTTGATCAAAGAGGTTAAGGGCCTCTTTACATGGAACAGTGTTGCACCCAAAGTATGCTCAACCCCCAGACTAAAATTAGTCAGTCCTTTATTGTGCTGAGGCACTGCTTCCGTGGCATGCAAGGGTGGCTGGAAATGAAAGCAGGATTAGGAGGTATTCCAAAATCAACCATATTGGTTGTGTCATCAAATTTCTAGGGGAAAGGATAGATAATTCTGCCAATTGCTTCAATGTTTTGTCTATGGGACACAGTGTATCTGCATGTGTAGAAACATCTGGGTGTTCACTAAGATGTTCACTTGCAGTGGAATGCTTCCCATCACACAACCCTGGGCTTTGTTGTCCCCCAAATTCAACCTGGGACACTCACTCTTTCACTCTGTTACTCAACAAACATTTATGATGATAAAATATCTTAAGACAAGTGAACAAAATGGACAAAAATTTCTACCTCAATGCAGCTTACATTTGTGGGGCAGGGGGACAGATGATCAACAGTAACAGCAAAGAAACACGTAGCATATGTGTGAGTGCTTAGGGCTTTAAAGAGAAGTAAGGCAGGGAAAAGGGACTGGAGTGATCAAGTAGCAATAAGGACTGCAATTACAGAAATGGTCAGGGAAAGCCTCCCATGAGAAGGTGATATTTGAGCAAGGACCTAAATGAGATGAGAAGAGCATTCCAGACAGAGGGACGCACATGCACAAAGGCCTTGGGGAAAGAGTGTACCCAGAGTGGGCTCTGAACGGCTGAAAATGAAGGAGGCCCGCAAGGGCAGATAATCCAGGAGAGAGCAGGGAAGTTTGGACCATGTTAGCAGCTGTGGAGGGAGAGTGAAGCAGTTGGATTCTAGATATATTTTGAAGGCAGAGCTGGAAAGGGGTTGGACAAAGGGTGTGAATGAAGAGAGGGGTCCTGAGGACTCACAGATTTTGGGCTAAGTGTCTGTTTATTGAGCTGGGTGGATCACACTCTGGGGGAGGATCATACCCTGGGGGACAGCCCAGAGCTCTGTTGTGGCTGGCTCGGTGTAAGATGCCTAGTGAGCACATCCAAGTGGAGCTGCTGAGCAGTTGGTTGGCCAGAGTATTCTGGGGTTCAGAAGACCGGTTTCTGCCACAGGTGAGACTGAGGTAAAGCTGGCATTTAGATGAATTCAAAGCCATGAGACTGGATGAAGTCCCCACAGGAATGTGTGCAGCTGGACAGAAGGGAGGCTCAGACACTTCTGGGGCTCAGCAATGCTACAGCGGGGAGATGAAAGAAGCCACCTCTGGGGCAGGAGATAAACAGAAGGTGGGGTGTCCTGGAGTCAAGTGAAGAAAGCGTCTGAATTAGACACAAGAAGCTATGCCAGGTGCTGCTGACAGGCTGAGGAGGGTAAGACCTGAGAGTGACCATGGGACTTAACAATGGTGACCTTGAAAAGGGACCTTCTGGAGTTACATTCAGAGTGAAAGCCCGATTTGAAGGAACTAAGGGGAAAGGTGGCAAGCAGAGTCAAGAGAGGAAGACAGGTCTTTCCAGGAGACCCTTGGAGGAGGGGAAGAGAAAGGGCCGTGGATGGGGGCAGATGTGGGAGGTCAGGAGTTTGTTTTTCATGAATGAGAAATGACAGTGTATTTGTAAGCTGACGGGATGATCCAGGCCTACAGAAATGTGATGTTGCAGGGAACAGCTGCTGGGGTGATGCATCCATTGAGTAAAAGGGGGCAGAATGCAGTGCACATATTGGGGCTGTCCCGGGAAACAGTGCCAGGAGGGCAGGCAAAATCACCGCTCGCGAACAGGTGAGGACGTGCAGTGGGGTGGCTGTGGGGCTCTCTCCTGAAGGTATTTATTTGTTTAGGGCAATGAGAGCTAGATCTGGAGCTAAGAGTGTTTAAGGAGAGGAGAAGGTAGAGGGATGTGGAGAGAGAATGGTATGGAGCATTTTTCTAGAAGAGAGGGAGAGTGAGGTTGCCTGTGCTTCACTGCAAGGGGATGCCTGGTGGTGCCCAGGCTGGGCTGGGAGAGCGCTGGACTTAGCCAGCGTGGTTGTTTGCCAAGAGAGGGGGAGGATGCTGTATGTACAAGGAAGCCATCATGGCCAATGACCATGGAATCAAAGCTAGAAGAAGTAAGGAGATAAGCTCCCAGTGAGAAAGAGGGGAGAGGAAGGAAGGGGAAGGGAGAAAGGGAGGAGAGGTTAAGTTTTGTGGTCTGGGAAGATCAAAGGTCTGTTGACATCAGGGTAGCAGAGTGGTAGCTGGAAACAGGATGGAAGAGGAATTCTTGAGATTTTGGAGATGTTGCTAATGACAAGGTGAAGAAAATGTCCCCATGAGAGTATAACCACAGCAGGACAGAGGACCCATTTCTCACAGAGGACCAAATGTAGTGAGAACGGACTGGGTATTTTCCCTAATCAGTGAAAATAATCAATAAAGAGATCTTATTTTATTTCTAAAGCCCTTTAGAGGAAAAGCAGGAGGAAGGGAGGGAGGGAAGGAGAGAAGGAGAATGAGGGACATTGGCAGCTAAACAGCAGCACTTAATAACATGGTGTTTCAGAAAGTAGAGCCTCAGAAAAAAAATAACCAAGAAACCCAAACCTTCTAGTTCCAGAGCTCCCCACAGTCTTCACTCCATACTTCTGATAAAGAGCAGCAATTTGTCTGCATTTTGCAGATGCACGTTATTCGCTGGCAGCCTGCTGGCACACTGCCTGTTTACAGGGATTCTGGGAGAGTGGGGGCCTCACTCCTGGGCGGCAAAGCGGAGAAAACCCACAGACACACTGGGGCCTGGCCTGAGGAATGCACGGCTTGCTCTGTGTCTGCGGGGGGCCTCAGGAATCAGCGCCACGTCATAAAATCTAACACTCGACCAAAGTCAGCACAGAGCTGGGCATGGAGCAGGCACTCCATGTATATTTGGTGTTGAGCAAATGAAGGCAACTGGCACTGCTCTGGGCCTTCGTGGAGCACGAGGCACCCCCAGCATGTGCACGCCTTCAGAGGAAGGTTGAAATGGGCTGAGACCCTGCTGGGGTGAAGACATTTCTGGTGAAAGGAGACTGTGGGGTGAACAGTTTGAACCCCAGAATTTACTCTCCTCAAATATTTAGTGAACAACTATTATGTGCTAAGCTTTGTGCGAAGAACTGGGGTCTGATGTAAGTCTGTCAATGTTACATATTCCCCAAAGTGGCTAAGATACAACAGAAGCCAATGGAAAGTCAAATTAAAATGTGTGGTCTTTTTGTTTTAGGTTTTCAAAAAGTATATTTTGACTCTTCTGGTGAGAAGTTACTAGAAGAGCAAATGGAGCAACCTCAGTATGTCACACAAAAATCATCCAACAAAGATACTTATTAGGTTGACCACCAAACCACAAATGGAGAACAATAAATAATACAGAGCATTGATCAGAATTAGTATGAATGTGGGTTAATTACTGGAGAAATAAGGGAAGTGAGGTAATTTATTTTTCAAGAAATTAATGAAATGGGTATTTCACTTTCCAGGGCCTTCTTGTACATCTTGGTGTTTCTTCTGCGCCAGGTATTGAGTCCAAGTCTTATGGCAAGATATTGTGAAAAAAGTAATTAAAGCCTCTTTGCAGAATTTCAGTTATTTTTAATCAATGAAGTTGAAGGTAAATAGTGCTATTCCATATTTTAAGACTAGAATTGTCTATTTGAATAAATAAGCCATCATTTATCTTACTTTATATTATATCTTACTTTATATCAGCAATAAAAGTTCACAAAATAATATATATTATGGGAAGAAAAGTAATACTAGGTAGGTAAATTCACTCATCTGGCATTATTTTTTTTTCCTTAAAAGCTTTACAACAGTTTTTGTGGGGGAGGGGGGTTGCATTATAAAACTCATGCTAACTTTTTGTAGGAAATTTGAAAAAATGCAGGAAGTATAAAAAGAAAACAAGGATCACTTCAATATCCCACAATTATTAACATTCTGATGGTTTTATCTCATCATTTCTACATAAAAATAAGTTTGGAGTCATGACTCATACAGAATATACGCCGAGCTGAGTAGAGTTTAATAGTCTAAACTCCACTGCAGCACAGACTTTATTTTACTACCTTTGGAGTTTTACCACAATTCAATTAATCATTCTGATATTATTAGCCATTCAGGTTTTTCCTTTTCTTCTATTATAATTTATGTGGAGAGTATTAACTTTGTGCACACAGCTTCCTCCCCGCCTCTGCCCCTGTTTTCTTCTGGATATACCGTAGCTGCTGCTATTGTTGTTCTCCTATTCTGAAAGACATTTTTTTAACCAATATATTGTCTAACATTACTGCTAATGTAAAGGTAAGATATTAAATAATCTGTTGGATATCCAGCCAGATTATAAAATTTTCGATTCATTACTGGGTTTAGAAATTGGTTCTCCACCATTTTCTAAGCACTTAAAATAGTTATAAAAATATCTTTCCCTTTCCCTTCAGTAAACCTCATATATATATTTCAGGTTTTATTCCATTAGCCAGCACTCCCAGAACATGATAAAATCAGAGTGATGCGTATGCATTCTTGGGTTGCTTCAGATTTTAATGGGAAAACTTTTGAATTTCACCATTAAGTCTGTTAGTATAAGATGTAGTATCTTTGTCATACAAAGGAGGTATTCTTCTCTTCTCAGTCTAGTATATTTTATAAGTTATTTAATCTTATCAACTAAATGGAGATCAGCAGGATTTCTATTGTGACTTAGTCTTGGTCACTGGATTCTTAGGTTATCACAGCAGCGTGGGGTTATTCTTTTATTATTAGGCTGTATAAAGGTTATCTGAAGTTTTATCTTTTTATGTCTAAAAACCCTTTCCATGACATTGGATAAAATTGCCTGCTCCAAATTCTCCCACCAATGCCTCAGATTTAGCTGACATTTCCTGAGGGCCTATTAGGTTCCAGGCATGGGTTCTAAGCACATTACATGCATCTCTCAACCATCCTATAAGGTAATCTTACTGGTGTTCCTATTTTATACTTGAGGAAAGGAAGGCACACCAAAGTCAAACCATTTGTTTGAGTTCACACCACCAGTGAGGAACAAATTTAGGACTTGGGCCCCAGGCTGCCTGACACTGCAGCGTGCTCAGAGTCACCACAGACATCCCCTTAGTTGGAATCACAGCTCTATCATCTGCCACTCAGGTAGCCTTGGGCAGGTCATTAATTTTTCTCAGAAACACTTTCCTCATCTCTAAAGTAAGAATAACAATAGGAATGACAAAACCTACCTAGCAAGCTCTGGTGTGAAGCTCTCTATGTCTGACGTGGAATAGACACTCAATAAAATGACAATTAACATTTCTTATTATTACTTTTATTTACATAAGTATTTGTAAAATGCCTACTCTACACTAGACATTTTTCTGAGTATTGGGAAATAACATGGCCCTCATGAAACTTCTCTTATAGTAAATTCCGAAATTATTTAAGATTATATTATACTACATAATACTCTACAAAGGCTTCCAGTCCATAATCTGTCTTCCTGAAAGCCAAACATTCCAAAAACTCAAAGTTGAACTCATTAGACACCAAAATCTGACTTCAACTGCAGTAAGGTTATCTGTGGACTGGACTTATTCTGGTTCGTATGACTACAGAAATATTACAGAACGTGACTTCAAAGAGCTAATCCAGGTCCCACTGGGGAGGGTGATGGTGCTCGCTTTAGGAACCTTACTGCATTTTTAAAATCCAAAACGTCCCCAAATCCCAGTATGTGGTTCCAGGGGTTTGGGACAAAAAAAAAATGTGGTCCTGTATAATCTATGATATTAGATTATGCAGAAAAGAAACACATTACATTCTAATGTAATCTCATAGTGTATCCAATTTGTTCTCTCAGTTAGAATGCAAGTCCCTTAAAGGCACTGTCTTCTCTTGCTCATCACATTGTCTCCCACAAACGCACATGCTCTTAAATGTGTTTATTGATAATCATTTTGCTGCAATTAATTCAATCCAAAAAAATTCTCCCTCAATCCAAGATATTTCAATTCCTTGCATGGCTACTTCCCTCAGATAAAAACACCAATGTAGTGACCATTTTCTAACCAACTGTTGGGCAAATGGACAGGGCTTCCCTTGACTTGTGTATCTGTGTACCTAGAGGCGATTTTCTGCCTCTTGTCAATGTTTGGCCTTGAATATCTAAAAAGTAGGTTTTTTAAAATAAAATATTCAAAATATGTCAGCACATTTTAACGATTTTACTTCCACCATAAGGCTGACTCAAAATGTTTTGGCAAAGAGCAGAAGTATGGCGTTTGCTCAAACAGTGAGGAGCTCTGTTTCTCTCAAAAAAAAAAGGCCCCAAGATGCAATGCGCTCCTGCGTTCTGTCTTGGAACAAGGCGTGAGCCATTAAATCCTGTCTTACACTTCAACCAGGAGGGCCTCCTTATGTTTTTGGAACTGTTTCATCTTGTCAATTGTTTTGAGTTTTATATGAGATTAGGATTTGTTGGCATTGCAGGGGGAGATGCTGAAACTGCCTCAAGCAAGCTCTATAAGCCATGAATAAGAACAATGGCTTACATTACTTTCACACATTTTATTTTTCAAAGTAATCCCATATACATGGCTTCAGAAGATTTTCCCATCTGCTGGCTTCCCTGGGTCAGCCTTATGTGGCCACGGTCTGCATGACTATCTTCAGCCTGATGTAGAGGACAATGCCTCTGCACAATTTTACAACATGACTTTGACAAAGGGGCATCTTTGGTTTTCAGCCAACCCTATGTGTCATCTTCGGATTTTGGTAAGTTTGTTATCTCTGTCTGAGTCTCATAGTGCAAATGCCAAGAAAAATTATCCCATGTTTCTGGTTCTTGATGGACACACCCTTTTTTGATGTGGAGAAATTCACTCTTCCAAAGGCAGTGATGGCTGCCTTTCAGAGTCAGCCTGGTTTCAACAACAGAAAAGAGCTTAGCACACTCCATCTTGAAGAGAAGGGTCATGCACAGACAAATGCTGAATCCATACACTGTGATGATTGATAATGATGATGGGGCAAGGGAAGAAAGGTAACTCGCACAAGGCTAGGTACTCAATAATTGCTGATTGATGAATTGTGACAGCTACTAAATGCCACCCTAAAAGACAGCTACACTTGAAAAGATTTGGTGAATTCAAGCTCCCAGGTTAAATGCCTGGGGTTGAATTGTGAAGTCTTTCTTAAGGCAGGCATACCTGAAAGAGTGGGAAGGAATGCATAAGCAGTTGTTATGGGTTTTCCTTGCCAAAAGAATACCACTTACCCAAGAGCGAAGAGGAAGGCCATAGCCGCCACAATGAATGTTAAATTATCGCCTGGGCAAGAAAGTCATTGCTTTTAGTCTATTTTGCCTGTGTTTTGTTATGTGGCTGGACTAGCTACATAATTTGTGGTGTCTAGTGCTAAATGAAATGTGAACTCTTTGCTCATAAATTCTTAAGAATTAATTTTAACAGCACAACATTAAACCAAGAAACCTTGTGCAGGGAACCCTGTGTGAAGACACAGGTCTACTCTCACAAAGCTGATGCCGAGTATGAATAATCATTTGTACCTAATATTACCATTGTCCTTCTTGTTACCTATAATTGGTGGGCTCTTGGAGTCCTAGAAGGCTCAACAGGTGAGCAGAGCTAATTATATTCGTAAAGACTTCATAAAACCCTGACTAGGTTTAGTTGAGGTGAGGTGGTGTATAATAGGACACTGTACACAGAGTGTGAAGGTAACTGGAAACGAGCAGGGACCCTTGGTAAGGCTTGAGCCTGGAGAGTGAAAGGCAGCACAGGGGGGCATGGGGAAAACTGGGAAAGTCAGATGACAACGTGGTCTGAATGGCACAAAACATCTCCTAATCTCCTTCTGTTGCCAGAGCCACTGTATTTCCACATTCAGCATAATCTCACATAAATCCCATAATGTCTTAAATCTAACTGCAAGTGGGCTTGGTGATGAGTGCCTACTGTGGGGTGGTGGTCTGGATCAGTGACAGCTACAGTGCAGCTTTGCCTCCAGATGTTTTTGATAGCACATTCCCAAGAATTACTAGTGTTTTCACCCACTGATATATGAGAAACAAAACACACTTAAATTCGGTGAGGAAAAAATAAATCCTTGCTATCTCTTGTGGAAAGACAACAGCCATCTTGGAGTTTCCAATACAAAAGAAAAATATGGAGCTTAGTGAAGAGGATTAAACTGCCCCATCCATCAAAGACAAAAAGAGAGCATCATAAATCTGTGAGCAATCCCAGGAGGCACCTGGTGGGCCCCACCATCTATCTTGGACTGACAGAGAGGAGTGTGTGTGGGTCTTTGAGATGAGCCCTGCATCACAGCTTCCTCTCACACCCAGACCAGAGCCCAGCAGCTACAAAACGTGTGAGTGAGTAAGTAGAATATCACTGCCAATGAGGCCAACAGAAAGATTATTTAACAAATCAGGTCCCAAGAAGACATGAGCAAAATTGGCTTAGTTGTTCAATATAGAGGAAACAAAAACATTCTAAAATGTTGGGTAGCATGGCATATGTAGGGCAGAAATCATGTCTGGGAGGCCATGGGGGTGAACTTTCCCTCAGATGTGCTTTGTGTGACTATTACATTGTTAAAAAAAAAATCTACACATGACATGACAACATTTTTTAATTGGAAAGTTTCACATAAAAATACTGATTTCTGTCTTCTCTTTAAAAAATAAAATTAGCCCTGACTGGTGTGGCTCAGTAGGGTGGGTGTTGTCCCACAAACCAGAAGGTCCCTGGTCAATTTCACATTAGGGCACATGCCTGGGTTGTGAGCCCAGTCCCTGGTTGGGGATGTGTGAGAGGCGACCAATGGATGATTCCCTTACACTTTGATCTTTCTCCCCCTCTCCCTCCCTTCCCTTCTCTCTAAAAATAAATAAATAATATCTTTTAAAATATTTAAATTAAATTAAATTAAATAGATAGTCCTACAAAATAGTCCCCATTCTGCTGACAGAAACGAAGACATTCCCTTTACACAGGGCAGGCAATGTCCCCGCGTCCTACTGCACAAATTTATATATTTTGTCTGGCCCCTGTAATAGTCATTGAGTTTGCAATCCCTGAACCACAGATCGCACAAGTAAATATAATAACTAAATATCTTACTCTTCTTCAGCTTGGAAAACAGATTGACAAATATTTCCTTTCTTCCCTTCCTTAAAAAATTATTAACCAAAAAAATCAATTAAAATTTTTTATTCCAATTTTTTAAGAGAAAGAAATATCATATTGAGTTAGACAGACACAAGGGGAATAATTCTGTTTTTTTGGAATGGATAAGAGAATTCATACGTTTGGAGAGGTGGGGTGGAAGGTGGGAGGTCTGTTTTATTCTCTAGGAAATCTTCCCCTGAACCCTGAATCTCCCTAACGACAAGCAGAACTAGGGAGAAAAAGCAGATCCAAGGAATTGCAATATTTCCCTTTCATAAGGATAAATCCTGAAAGATAAATTTTTAGCTTCAACATAGAATGAAGTTATAGCTATTTGACAAATGATGTTCAGGGTTGTCATGACAACTGGGCCTCTTAGAGGTGTGCATAAAAAGGCCGCCCATAAATCAGAACGTTTTAGGAAAGGGTTAAAATAAACATTTCTAGACGATTCCCAAGATGGAGTGCCAAAAATATAATTATAGACATTTGTATCCGTCTGCCATAAAGTATGACAGCTCCAATTTTACAAAATGTTAATTAAAAAATCTATTAAACTCATGTCCCTCTGAGAGAAATTAATATCACACCTAAGGTTGGGAGTCAGTGCAACTCAGAGGCTGGGAAAATTGGATGGCGAAGTCCAAAAAGGAGGCTTAAAAGCAAGCTAACCTATAAGCAGTTTATTTAAGAGTTTGGGCTAGATTGTAGACCATCAAGACAAGAAATGCTGGGGATCAGATGACAGTGCTTAGAGCCTTTTTTTGAGGCTTGAGAGAACACAAAAACATAATCAAAGATTTGGAGATAGAATTAGAAAGGAAATGCCAATATATCGAGGTAGCTTACCTTAAAATACATGGATGAAACACCAAAGAATCATTCAGTCTGGAGGACACAGACAATAAGCCATGACCATTAGCAACTTCCAATGAGGTCAGGAAGGAGAATTAGCTTAAAATCAGACATTGGCAAAATGCTTCTTAAGGTAAAGGTCATGAGATTCCATTCTGAGGGTCATAAATTGACAATCTGCAGGCTAAATAGAATCAAGACAAGTTCTGTCTGGCCTGTACAGTGTTCTTTTAAAAATGTACAGTGTTTGCCAACATTTAAAAATCAGGAGGTTGCACACAAAATTCTGGCTTCTTCTCTTTATAGAGATGATTTGGCAGCAATAGGCATGAATTACTGTGTCGCAATGGGAGCTGTTCACAGAATAGAAGCTCCCTGAGAACACAGAGTTTGCCGTACTCAACCCTG
Organism: Desmodus rotundus; assembly: GCF_022682495.2. Lineage (NCBI taxonomy): Eukaryota > Metazoa > Chordata > Mammalia > Chiroptera > Phyllostomidae > Desmodus > Desmodus rotundus. Next base: position 35,641,478 of record NC_071387.1, read on the forward strand.
TGGCCTCAGCACCAAGAACCAGGGACACGAGAAATGGCTGAATGCGTGAATTAGTGGAAGCTGCCCTCTTTAAATAAGTCATGCACTCTCCAGGGGCCTACCCCGCCCAGTCTGTTACCTGCTGGCCCCTACAGGCACTTGAGGTTTCCACTTTGCTCAGTGATGTAAGCTTTTCTTTGGTTAGGACACCATAGAGCTTCTTGACATAAATTCACCAAAACACCCACTCTAATGGCTACATATTGGGCCACTGAAGTAAGATGGCAATGCAATGATATTCTTTGAGCGTTTTTTATAGTCTCCACAATGAGCCTACTTTAAGGGTTTGGCACCACAGTTCATCCTGCAGGCAGAAAGCTCTATAGAAGTAGAGGCTTCCCCTACTATCTGAAAGTGGAGCATTCCTATGGAACCTCTCATTAACCAAAATGGCATGAAGCAAAGAAGCAACTACCATTAATTTATATGGAAAAATTTTCGAGCATTCCCAGACCCCCAAAATAACCAACCACATCATACCAAATAACGCATGCAACCTACAATGACACTAACATACAGCAAAGAGTGCCAGTCTCAATGCTTAGGGTGCATGCTGCCTCTATAATGGCTCTCTGCAATGCTATTCTCACTTTTCGCCTTTTCTCATAAAGCAAAAATCCTGTTCAGATTTCTTTCAGTTAGTGAAAACAGGTGCTACTATAGGTCTTTCATAAAAGCAAAGTGCCAGAAAGCAAACTTTCCATGAGTAGGGGATAACTGTACTTTCCAAAGCCTCTTCCCATGCTTGAACAGAGCAAGTACTTCTAATAGGCTTCAGATCTGATCACCTGTTTATTCACTCAGCAACACTGAACTTCTTCTACACGCTAGTATGACCAAGGGCCATGTGATATGTCTCTATCACCTTGATGTCTAGAGATTTAAATTTTTATTAAATGAATAAATTCATCAGAAATCACTATAAACAATAACTACACTGTGAATCTGCATTTTGCCAGATATTATACATTCCTAACTTTTATCTTTATATAAAGGGAAACTGAAATTTAGAGAGGTTAAGGAATAAGTCCACAGCATGGGCCAAACAGAGATTTGAACTGAGATCTTCTTGGCACCTATACCATGTGCATTCCATTATGCTACCAACCTCTCAATAAACTCAGTTCTCAAGTGTAATGAGTTCAATAGTGGCCTCCAAAAAAATGTATGTCCAATGCTAACCTCTGGAACCAATGAAGGTGATCTTATTTGGAAAAAAATATCTTTGCAGATGTAATTAAACAACTCAAATGAGATCATCTTGGATTTAGAGTGGGCCCTAAATCCAATGACAATTATTCTGATAAGAGGAGGAGAGGACACAGAGACACAGAAACACAGAGAGAAAAGGGATGGGAAGACATGCAAAGACTGGAGTGATGTGCCCACAAGCCAAGGACCTGCAAAGGTTGCCAGCAGTGTCCAGGAGCCAGGAGAGGCATGGAACAGACTCTCCCCAGACCGTCCAGAAAGAACCAACCCTGCCAACACCCCAATTGCACACTCCAGGCCTCCACAACTGTGAGAGAATGAACTTCTGTTGTTTTAGCCATTGAATTTGTGTTCATTTCTTATAGCAGCCTGAGGAAACTAATATATCAAAATAGTCCTGGTCCACATACCTAAAAAATTCCCCCCAAAACTTAGCCTGAACTGTTCATAAAGGGGGTCAGGCTGCATTCAGGATCTTAAAACTTTACTGATCTTCCTCATGTCAGAGGCTCCTATTTCTGATCAAGCCTTTCAGCCTGAGGTCCCACATAGCATAATCCAGTACCATTCTCACTTCTCAACAAAGGTGAACTCAACTGAGTATTATAAATACTTTATTTGCTTCTTTGAAAGCACAGTGAACATCTCTAATAGGAGTAGAATGTTGTCTGGTGTTTTGGAATAATTCAACTTAATGCAGCAATGGGGGACCCAGGCTTTCCTTGCCAGGTGATCAAATATGGCACAATGCTAAGACAGAGTATAGGAAAAGAAGTGTCATTTCTATGTGAGCAGTTCTGGGGAAGCTTCTAGGAGGAAGGCAGGAATTGAGCTGAGCCTTGAAAAGGAACAACAGTCATAGTAATCACAATAACAATAATATCGTTTACTCAGCACCTATAACATGTCACGGGTATCCTACTGTCTTGCCATACTTTCCCCATTTAATTCTCCCTGTCTTCCCTCAAGGTAGCTATTTGCCACCCTCATTATCCTGAGGAAGAATCTGGGACTTGGAGAGTTAAGGGTCAAGTCCAAGGTCATTCAATCAGTAAGTAACAGATAAATGTACAAGGTGGTAAGAGAAAGACGGTCAGGCCAAGAGGGGTGAGTAGCTTAGGAAAGTAGAACAGAGGTGGTGGGTGGGGAAGGCATAGCTGAAAAGTCTGGCTGGACGGAGAATGTTCTGTAGTTTGAATGCCCTTTTGAGAAGCTCGGACATGATCTACTTAGCCATGTGAGTTGCCAGAGGAGTGTGAGTACAGGATTGACTAGCTCAGCCAAGTCTGTATTTTTGGGAGGAAAATGTTAGACTCAAGAACACAAGGAGAGAAGGAGAGAGAAGACCAATCTGCCCTTCTCAGATATGAAGGGCCTGAAGGAAGGCAGAGATGGTGGGACTGCAGAAAAGGGGACAGGTTTGAAAGATATCAGGGAGTAAGACATGGTTTGATTTCAGGATGGCATTTGAGAGGTGAGAGCAAGGAGGCTGTCCTGGTTAATGTGGGGGTTTGGAAGGATGAGCAAGGCCATTTATCAAAGCAGAAGGCACAGGTCAAGGGCTCAGTGGGTAGACATGGTAACTTCAGTGTAAAAAAAAAAAAAAATCCACCCTGGCTGGTGTGGCTCAATGGATTCAGTGCCAGCCTGTGAACCAAAGGTCGTTGGTTCAATTCCCACTCAGGGCACATGCCTGGGTTGAGGGCCGGGTCCCCAGTTGGGGTGAGGGGATTGTGAGAGGCAACCACACATTGATGTTTCTCTCCCTCTCTTTCTCCCTCCCTTCCCTTCCCTAAAAAATAAATAAATAAAATATTTTTAAAATATCTGATCTGTTTTTGCCTCTGTGACCCTCAAGCTGCAGAGATGTCTGGCTAGCAGATGATGTGGCAGCTTCTGCTTTTTCTCCCTGCCTCTGATGGCCTTCCTTCAAGGGGAACTGCTTGGAGTTTAGAGGGTGTATCTTTAAATTAAATACATGGATAGTTTTAAGCTCTCTGAGGGAAATAATACACTACAAGTTTGAATCATTCAGACTGGTTCACCTCAAAAGCATCAGGATGGTCATGTTTCATAGGCCTAGAACTCAGCATTGGGGTTCAGAACACCCCCAAACACTGCCCACATCTCAGATATGAAATCACCAAATGAAGTGAGAATAACTGAGAGCTGAGAGCTGTCACCGGCTCTTGGGAGCCCATTCAGGGCTGCCTAGAACATGGTCAGTTCCAGAGCACCTTCTTGGTTCCTATCAACCTGACCCTCCCTTCTCCGAAGAGCCAAGAAGAGACCATTTAAGAGGCCGGGGGGTCAACATACCAAGCAGTCAGGGCCTAAGATAATCTGAATTTGCACACTGATCTTATTGAGAAGCAGCTGGAAAGAGTGTCAACAACCACCGAACAGGACTGGAATCAGAAAGACCAGGGTTCAAATGCTGACTTGACCTGTGGATCTTATTAGCTGTGGACTTGGGAAAGCCACAGACCTCTGCGAGTGGGCCATGCTGGGGTCCCCTCAGTTCACCATGATTGCAGTTGTGCACCCAGCTTATGCAGAAACCAGGACATTCATCTCTTTCCTGAGATCTGCCCTTGAACTACTGCAGCCCACTCTTGCCTGTTGAGACCCTCAGCCAGTGACTAGTGGGCACGCAAATATGAAATACCAAGAGCCAAATCTCTGGAGAGCAACTTCTACTCCAGGGTTCCCTCTTCAAGAAGCTATGTCTGAAACCATTCTCCTGTTAGCTCCCCCTTCCCTGCCCTGCCTCCTCCGGCTCCCTTCAGGCTGCCCTGGAGTTGCCCTTAATAAATCACTCATACGTGAATCCCCACCCCAGCATCTGCTTCCAGGAAGCCCTACCAAAGACCAGTATCTGCTCAAGACTGTGACAAAAGGGTCAGATCTTAAAGCTGCAAGCAGAATATACAGCACGAGGGTCAACAGGCAAAATCTGGCAAAAAGACCTGTTTCCTTTGGCTCGCAAACAGTTTAAAAAATGTGAAGGGGTTTGCCAACATTTAAAAACTGGGAAATTTCACACAAAAACCCAGATCTCCCCTTGTCTTGAAAAACCAGACGGTCCAGCTACCCTGAACCTACACTTCTTGCAGAGGCCTGGGGGCCAGTCCCCACCAGCTCACCCACTCACGTCGTAGTCACTGGACTTGGCGACCTATGGTCGAGCACACAGAAAGTACTCAGTCACGTCTGTCAAATCCAAGTGAGGCATCATTTTTCTTGAAAACAGTTCAGGTCGAGGGCTGCTGGGGAGCAGGGGGAAGCGATTGTGTAAGAGGCTGCACCGCTGTTCCACCCCAGCTCTCCCCTCATGCCTGGCAAGGCACCGACACACACTCCCACCAACACTCTCCTCAGAGAAGATGAATCAACGATGGGCACTGCTGTGATAGGAAATTTGTTTGACAGGGAACACATAACGAAATGAAATAAAATCACTTGTGGTTGGAGTGTGCAGGCGAGAAAAACAAAAACAGGTCTTGGTTTCAGATGTTGTTTTATGTTGCAATAAATGAGAGGATGGCTGCAGCTCAAAAATGACGTTTTAAACGTTTCAAAATGTTGACTTGCCTAGCCTGTGTACTTATTTTTTAAACAATGGTTATAGTTGAAATCGCTTTAACCAATGTAACTGATAATAGGTCATTGAAAGAAGCAGAGGTTCCCTTGCGCACCAGAACCCAGCGGTCCGTCCAGAGGTGCACAGGTCGCTGTCAGATGGTGGGTCAGGAAGTCGTACAGATGGGAGCAGTCGTTCTCCAGGTCATTGGTGAGGTAAAGGTCAGATAAGACAACTCTGCTTGTCTGAAAGCACCTTCCAAACTGCAACTTCGGGCAGCACAATAATTGACCCAGGCCCCTAGCTCCACCCTGAAACCTGTATGAGCTCTCAAATCCATCTCCTCGTTTGCAGTGAGTCCGTGCTTTCCACAGACTGCCTCAGAACCAATGGCCGAGAGTGGTAGGAATATACGGTACACTTGTCCCGGGAGCCAAGGACTCCCCTGACGGCCAACTTTGGCTCAGACTCCTCAGTGGCCTTGCCCATATTTCCTTAGTGAATGGTCTAGGATGCTTGACCTACCTTTCCCTTCCTCTCATTCACTAAGGTCATGCTTGCATGATAGTTTCGTGCTTCCACCACCTTCTCTGGCTCCTTTTTCATTTCCTCTAACAAAAGAGTTTTTCGTGATTAAAGTCTTTGCAGCTTTTGTCCCACCTGGGCATCAGCTTCTCAGAGGACACATCTGCATTTGAACATTCTTACTGCCTATATGCAGCAACCTCTGTCCACTCCACCCGATAATCGGAGGCCCCCAGCTTCTCTGTGGTTTACATGAACACAGAGAAGAAAAGCACCTATGAACTTAAAATGAACTTTCAGAAATCAGATACGGAGTTAAGAGAAAGAGGGGGAACAAAAGAAAGAGGAAGAAGAAGAGGGTGTAGGAAGAAGGAGGAAACAATTTCTCAGAGTCCCTCCATTTTTGACAATTTTCTACTAAAAAAAGAAAATGGGCATGGAAGTGCCCTGAAACAGGACCCATACATAACCTCTGAGAAAACCTTGGAGACTTCCTGTGTTACCCGACTTGCTCCAGAATCCCAACTGTTAAATTGACAGTTGAGGATGAGTCCCCTTAGAGGACCGCTGGCCACGAAGTCCTATGTGACCACAATGAAGACACACGGTTATCATTCTCAACACCCCAAACCTCAACATGTCCAATTGTCATTTTGTGGAAAGGCAGAAAAGGGGAAGTGCACTGCCTGTGTGAAATAGGTAAACCATAACCAAAAAGAAAGAATACAGTAACAGACACACACACCCTTACTCTGCTGAGGGGGTTACTGGCATAGGAAGCCTTCAGGCTGGTTATTTCATAATTCACAGTGAAATAGAAAATGGAGACCAAATCAGCAGCCTCATTTATAAGCCCAAGAAAATGGAAGTTTCCAAGCTGTCACAAATGAGGACGGAAGCATTTGCCAAGTCAGAAGTTTAGCCAAGTTTGAAATTCACTCAATCCTTACATCTTGGAGCTCAGAATGGAACACCAACCTTTGGGGATTTGTAATCATTGCTCCTCAGCAAAATTTCTTGCTTTTTATTAGGAGGTAAAAACAAAAGCAAAACATACAATACAGAAAGTATTTTCAAGGAGTTGGGGGCATTAAAGCACAGTGAGCACTGGGGAGATGAAAATGACAGAAATTGTACATTTTCTGAGATTTAAATTCCCATTTAATCAAACAGGACATAAAGTATGCAATATTCCCATTCTCTGTGTGTGTGTGGTGTGATAATTACTGTGTCTTTCCTTGCTGGTCTCTCTCTCTCTCTCACAAACACACACACACATACGCGTGCATCTCTCTCCTATGCACATATCACACCCAAGCAATTGTAAATTTCTAATGTGTAAAAATTAAAGAAAGGGCAAAGTGTATTTGTGTGGAAAGGGAACTACAGGAAAAGAAGAAGAAATTATTATTTTTTAAATGATAACAGGGAAAGAAAAATAGGTAACAAGGGAGGGGATACTTTTCATCAGTTTATACTGAGTCAGGAAGAATTAGTGCCACCAGAATGCGGTGCAGAGGTCTGATGGCATCTCAGAGCTCACAGACACAGGGTCGCCCAGGAGGCAAAAGAAAGCGCTGACCTCAGAGAAGCAGGGCCAGAGCATAGGCTTTATGGGCAGATGAATTCGATTTGCGTGACCTTGGACAAGTTACTCAGCTTTCAAAGTCTTTGTTTCCTCCTGTGTCAAGTGTGGACAATAACAGCATCAACACCACTGATATTAGCATTAGGCCACAGCCCATGAGGGCAAAGATGGCATCTGTTTGGCTTACTGTGGTAGCTTCCAGTGCTTGGCTCACTTGTCTAAGCTATAAGTGACCATACATATTTACTGGATTTTGAATAGACTCAATATCATGATAAAGCAAGATAATGTATTTAAAAACTTTAGTATATATCTCAGGGTCAATTCAAGGAAAAAGAACTCACTCCAATGGTTTTAATTGCAAGATGCAGGGACAATGTACAGATGTATGGGCAGGTTAAAGGGACAAATGAAGAAAGGTGAAGCTCTGAAGACTGACCACAGTGGCTGCGGAAACAGGTGGAGAAAAGGAGAAAAGATGGAGCCCATCTCGAAGGACTGCAGAGGCGGACAGATGAGCCCTGTTTGAGATGAGCCTCCCGTCGTGGAACAGGCAGACATGTCCTGACTTCTCTCCTCCACTGAAGACCTGCTAGTCACCCAGTGTTCAAACTCACCCAGAAGCCAGCACAGCACCAAAGTAAAAGTGGCATGCAATTCCACAGCATTTAGAGGAGGATGGTGGAGAGGCGGTTGGTCCCCCCAAATCCAGAAGCCTAAGTAAATGCAGAGAGAAAAATCTGTCGAGGAAGTAATCTTTCCAAAGCCTAAAGCACCCTAATAAGTTATGGCTTAGTTCATTTAAGACCTAGAACTCCCCCAAAAGTAAAGCATTGCTGGTGACTCTTACTCCCGCCCTTCAGAGTTCAAGGGTCTTTACTGAAATTGCATGAACTTACCTGAAGCTGATTTCTAATCCTTAAAGCGAACAGCCATGGCTTACATTTTTATTTAGCAATTCAGCAAGACTAATTACTGTACAATGAGAATTACTAAAAACAAATGGAAGGGTGGTAGATAACCAAAGGTTTTTCCTTGCCTCCTGGGAAACAGAATAAAAATTCTGAAAGTTGAGAGGGAATGAGAGAACTTACTGTTCCTTAGTTCATGGTCAGGTAAAGACTTTAATTTCAGCAAGTGCAGGCCCCAGCCAGGGTCTGGTGGTGTGTGAGATGAGACTTGACCAAATAAGCATGTGCTCTTGGCAGCCTCTCTCAGTCACTAGCTGCCAAACGGGAAAGTCGGGGACGGAGCCTCGACATGACTGAGCTGCTCAGATGCTGCTCCGTCTCGTGTTTCGGAGACAAGGAGCAGCTCAGGCATTTTCTGCCACCTTGTTCCAATGACTGGATCCTCTTCATGCTGGTGACAGGATATGTCCTCAAACGAATCTCCCCGCCATGCCCCTCCCGCTCCACGCCCACCCAGGAGGTTTCCCTCGCCATCACTCATCTGGGTGTTGGGACTGCTCCAAGTGAACAGGAAGTACTCAAGTTCAAAAGCAACAAGAAAATTCACTTTAGAACAATCAAAAACAACACATCCATCTTCAGTGACAATGGGCAAAGCAAAAAACATGCTCTTGGTTTTCGTTAGTTAGCTAGTCCTGAGTAGATCCTTCCTGCAACTTCTTTATTTCATAAGGAAAGATTTTGAAAGCATGTGCCAATTTCACTCTCATGCCCTGTATCTGCAAGTCAAGATCCGCATGGCTCAGTTAGTGGTGCACATAACCAGGGGCCTCCCCGTGACTGAAGTTCACCTTACCTTTGTGCTTTGCCACCGCAGTAGTCTCTGCTCGACCACTAGTGATGGCAAGAGTGACCCCTGGGCACTCGCATGGCCCTGAGCGTGTCCTAGGCATCTGCTGGACTCACCCCAGGCCCTGCCCTGCTCAGAGGTCCAGGTTAGTTGTTCTGAGCTCTGGCCCTTGAGCCAGCCTGCCTGCATTCAAATCCTAGGATTACCACTCAGTAGCTAAGCAGCCTCAGGCAAGGCCCTTGATCACTCTGTTTCTCAGTTTCCTAACATTTTAAATGGAAGCAATAGTATCACTGGCCTCATAGGATTGTGGGGAATGAATTAATACATTAATCTATGTTTCAATACCTATAACATGTGTGCTTGGTATGGAGTGAGAAATCAATACCCATTAAGTCTTACTCTACTTCTTATACTCAGTGGTATATCTTGCTTCAAAAGTGTTAGAAAAGGTGCTGACAACAGTAAAAGTACCTTAAATTAAGTGCTGGTAAAACTTCAGTGCCATTTATTTATAATGATTCAACAACAACGAAAAAGCCCAAATTATAAAATATTATTAAAGAAATAAAATTTTATTACTTTAAACATGAAGTAGCTCCAAGTAGGCCAATCACATGTTGCCTACTAGAGCTTTTATGGGAAACCACCTCAGGAAGCACAAGAGAAATCTCTGTCTATAGTCATTTGTAGCTCATTGCCTGTGAACACTGGGGGAAAGCCTTAGAAAAGGCTTGGGGGGACTCGGAAGAAGTCGTTACTTTCAAGCAATCTCTCAGCCAATTCATTTGCTACTTTTATTCTTAACCAAATACTTTCACATGGAGAATTCACAAGTTAAAGTTAAAGTAGATCCCATTCAAAGGATTGAAAATTCTAAATTAATAAAATGAGAATGAAAAAGACAGGCCCTATTCGGGATATGTCCTTCAATGCTATTTCTTCCAGAATCCTGAAAAATAAACAGCACCATTGAAACTCACCAATCATTACACAGGCCCAAGCACATTGTGTCCTATTATGTCATCGATATCAAACCTGAGGTGGGATCCATGCACAAGAGCCACCTGGGCAGAAAGAAGGCCTAGGAACACCACCATGCTGACTCCGGAGAAAGCCCCCAAGTGGCCTTCGCGGGGACACCCCCAGAATGACCAGTGAGTGAAAGTCCCTTTCATTTGGACTCCATTTGCTGTGCTCACACAATCACCATATCACCAACACACACACGTGAATCTGTGCGATTCACAGGCACTTACCGAGGCACATCCAATTTCAGTGCAAACCAAGTCCTTTAAAGTATTTTATCAGCGAAAGCAAGGGCCTCCCACTTGTCAGGCAAAGTGCAAAGGGCTTTGCCTGAGCCATCTCTCTTGTCTCTCTGTAAGAGCCCGGTGGGGAGGCACGCTGCTATTACCATTATCTCATGTTGCAAATGAGGAAAATGAGAAATGGATTGGTGAAATAACGTTCTCAAAGTCATTTAGTTTGAGCAGAGTCTGCATCCAATGCCTACTGCCTCAAGTTATTATGTGACCCACAAATGGCCAAAAAACCTCCTCTCAGCAAAGCAAACTGAGAAGGGCATCGGAAAAAGGCAAAGTCACCAGCAGTAAACAGGCTCTTGAGAGACAGAGTCTGTGTATTTGGCTCTGTAAGACTTCGGGTCACACTGGATCAGTTTTCCAATCCCTAAGTCTTTCATTTGTAGCAAAACTCTTCCAAGGTTAACAGAAGCAAGCTCAAATGAATCAGAGCTGAGGTCCTACAAGCCTTAATGTTAGGTTCTATCTTAAAAGGAGACCAAAAAATGAGGAAAGGACAGTGTGGCCAAATGGGGGACGAAAACCAAGGGTCATGAAGTGCGGGCACTGTGTTAATAGTTATGATTTGATAGTATCTTATCTCTGTGTCCGCGTGTCTTCCTCAATCTCCCTGTTCAGAAAAGCATAAGTCATCAGGTTCATTTGACACCAGAGTCCCTTGGAGGGACGGAGCAGCAAGTGTGTCCTCTTGTTGGGACCTGAGTCATTCTAAGTTTTTAAAATACCAAAGGACTTACCCACAGAATGCAGGGTTTGTTTTTCTTTTTTAATTTCCCTAAACTTTTTGTTGTTTTTTTTAGTATTGCCTTTTTACCAAATGAAAATATACCTGATATCAAGAATCAGTAAACTATAAATGTAAATTCACATTAATGGAAATTTAAAAGTTCCTTTGGGGGACATTTATTTCAGAATCTGTACTAGGTTTGGGACTCCCTGACCTAACTCTCCATGACGTTTCTCATACTCTTTCTTCTAACACCTTTACTCCTGGACACCACCAAGGACACACAGAGTGATGAGTTATGCTTGAGGAAGGGAGGCGACATATACAAGGCCCTGGAGAGAATGCAAGACACATGGAGATGAATTATAAAACTTTATTGGCTTGTTAAAAAAAATGAATGCAGCAAGTACATTTATGATCTATCCACATGTTAAAACAGCGCTTAAAAATAAAATAAAAAAATGATCATCCACTATTTACAGGAAATGTGAAAAAATGATTTATAACCCAGGACATTATGGAGAAAAAACAGCCCACGAGAATGATTCACAGGCTGCCTATGGATTACAGCAAATGGATTCCAACATAAATGGGGGCACTCAAGGATGTGTCCTTCTCTGGAGTCTCTTGGTATTTTTCCTTTTGTTTTTTCTTGTCAGCTTTGCTGAGACATAATTGACAAATAAAATGGCAGGACATTTAAAGAATACAACAAAATGATCTGACATACATATACATTATGAATAGAGTCGCTTACTATTTTATATTTGTTTATGCCCCCTTCTTAAATGGACTGTCTTAAAATAAAAGTGAGAAACCTCTGTTCTTTTCTTTACTTCTCATGCAATTTTTTTCATGACAACTAAGACTCAAGACATGGCCAATAGCAACCTACCATGGGTGCCCACGAATGACCGTCCCAAGGCTCCGCTGCAACACTAGCCTGAATTAAACTCAGAGTGATCTCACTGTCAAAATCAGATGGCTGGGGGCTCCTTTCGTCCTGAAGAGCAAAACAAGGAAATGGACTGACTTGAATGGAAAGCTGCCTTCTGTGACAGCTGTTTTTACGTCACTTTCTGGGTTGGGAATCTGGTTAATTCAATGTGGCAGCACCCCACAGAAAATGACATTCCTGCCCTGTCCGGGAGAGTCCTTAACCTTCCCAGGTCCTCTCAAATAAGCCTGACATGGTCCTCAGGTATTGCAGGTGCTGTGTCTGCAACACAGCAGAACACACGTCGCAGGATGCCTACTTCTCTCCTAGTTTTCTTGGGGTCAAGTCTGCTGACTGGCACAACCCCATGGGGCTCCTCTAGACAGGAATGGCACAGCCCAATGGCTAGATGGAGCTACTCATGAAGACCCCGGATTACATGGAACTGCTTCCCTTCAGTTGCTCTCCCTCTGTATGTGGAGTCTAGAAAACAAGAGGAAATGAGCTCCTACTGTTGTGTGAGAAAATGAGATGAAAGCCAAGGAAGGCGCTGTAGACAGAAGACACTAGAGCAGGCAGGAGAAAGTCTAAGCCAGCCATTCTCTAATGGAGTGAGAGAGGAGTTAGTGCAGTTTCCCCTGGGTGCTTTGATTCCATTTCACAATGGGGAAAAAAAGGTGTGTGGAAAGCAACCAATAAAACAAAAACAAACTCTCGGTTTGTCATGGAGTCAAGTTAGAATGCTAGATAGAGAGAGGGAGTGGAGGAGAAGGGGAACGGGGAGGCAGGGGGAAGGGAGGGAGTCAGGAATTTTAAGAAAATAAAGAGACAAGGAAGGAGAGAAAGCAGGAGCACCTCCATCATGCTCACCCTCACACCTGGCCATGAACTGAATTCACGCCTTGAACTCCTTGAGCTGATTGCCCCTTAAACAGTTGAGTAATGGTGGCCTCTGCTCTGTCTAAGGAGGCACTTCCAGCCCTAATACTCTGGGTGTGATTCGAGGTTACTTGAAGAGTGGAGTCCAAAGCCCACTCCCTCTATGCTCTGTGGTAAGGCTGGGGTTATTTAATTCTCATCTTCGCTCTCTACTTTTGGAAACAGCATTCGATAGGTTGAAAATGAAATTAGTCTCTGCTGGAGATTAGAAGTGAAAACCCCTGAAGTGTCTTTAAAGTCTGTGGGGATTCATTCTTCCTGTTGAGATCTGGACCTTCTTTGCTTCTTTGGCCTCAGACGGATGTCTCATTTGATGACAGTGGGAGTCTCTTGGTCTCTCTGAGCTGCCTTGGAGGGTCTCACAGGACCACAGTCAGACCCAAGATATAGGGCCTCAACCAAGACTCTTGAGGATGACACAGCTATTCTCCATCTGTCAATGGCCACACTGGTACATTAAGGACACCTGAAAAAAGGGGCTGCTCCCTTTCCCCTGACCTTGGCTGCACCTGCACAGGCCAGGCAACACAGACACTGGTAAAAGGAGTCACATAAAACAGGAGGAAGGACTCACTGGATTGCCTCTGGCCACGTGCAAGTGCAGCCAATAAGGGAGTAAAGGGCATACACCGGTGCAAGAGTCCCAGGCAGGGAGAGAGCCCAGTTCAGTATTGGGCGGAAGGCATAGGAGAGCCCCAAAGGTAAGTGACATGCTGCAGATCGTGGAGGTGCTAGATTCAGTGGAGATAAAATTTTCCATGGCAATGCTGGGAAGATGTTTGCACAGGAAAGACAGAAGGAAACATTGAGAGAACAATGATTTTGCTTTAAGACAAAAGTAACAAACTGGCAGCCCACAGAAATGTTTTGTTGGCCTACATAACGTTTTAAAAATAACCGAGTCAACTTTTTAAAAATAGGGACATTTCACAGAAGAGCCCAGGTTTCAAATGTCTCATATAGAATCAGAAGATTTGGACACCTGGGCCCACATTCCCAGGAGGCAGGAGTTGGCTGGGGCTGCGTGAGAGCTGCCGTTCTGGACGGACACCCACCCAGGGCACCTCGTTCATTTAGGGGACCTGCCTGGTATGAAAATGCCTGGTACTTGCTGGAGGATGACAAACTCGACTTCAGCAAAAACGCCGCCTATCCTTTTCTAATGCACAAATACGTGATACGTGTCTCTGAGAAGTTCGAAAAAGATTTCTTACAGGGACATAGAAAGCAAAAGGAGGAAAGGGGGTGGTCTGGAATACAGACTTGAGAAGCTATGTTACTGATGGTGGTCTCCAGGGATTTAAAAAAATACAAAGTACAGAACTCCAGACCCATATGAAACAATTCTCTAATAGCCTGCTGTTTTCCTCGTTCCCTAGGAGATGTCAACTGCAGTTTGATATATTAAATTGCCTTATCTGTCCACTTCTCTCCATTTTAAAACAAATATCTACCCTGCCATTCTTCCAGCTGTTGAGTACAAATATCCCTTTTTTTTTCCTTTTGGGTCTGGGAAACTTTAAAAATAGGCCTTAAACAATTCATCACCTTTTTATGGCTCCACGGATAACATAAAAGCTTTAAAAAAATTACCGAATGGCTGATATTTAAGAACCTGAGCTGTCCTGACAGCCTCTGCTTGACTTCCAGTTTGAATTTCATTTTTCTTTCAGGGTTCAGGATTTCTGCAATTAGCTGGCCTCTTTGTAAATCAACACCTTCGGGAAAGATCAGAATCTAAGTAGTGACAGGAACTGTCATTTAGCAGCAAGCAAGAAAATGGAAATTCAGATAATATTCAGACCTCCCCACACTAAGGGCCAGCTGCCCTAACACTCAAATGTCCTTCTGGTGAAAAAAAAAGAAAAACTTTTGAAAATAAGGAACCTGTTCATGCTTTGGAGAAACCGCCCCTTTCAGGCCTGGGTGTGGAATAGCCACGTTCGATGCTGTAATCCATAGGACTCTGTGAAATGTCGGCGTCAAGCAGTACCGTCGTTGGTGGCTAAGGTAAAAGACAGTATAAAATACCCATCATGGATAATCTTTTTATATCAAGTGGTGCTTAAGTGGATTCTGGTTTATTAAGATGAATACCTTGTTTACAAAGGATTCAAACCATTTCCAAACATGATAGACCAGTTAAAAATCTATGCACCTTAAAGCTGAACTGTAAAACTTGTGTAACTATTTAAAAAAAAAATTTTTAGTCAGTAAGTTTCCAATTCAGCCATGGAGTCTATGCACATGTTTTTTTTGTTGTTGTTGTTGTTGTTTGTTTTTTTTTTAACTTTTAATATTATTTTGTATTGGTTTCAGGTGTACAGCATCATGGTTAGACAATCATATACTTTACAAAGTGTCCCCTTCAGTATTTCCAGTACCCACCTGATGCCATATGTAGTTATTGCATTATTAATTATATTCCCTATGCTGCACAGAGCTGATTGTGTTTTCAAAGGACATGCTCCAGGCCTGGCTCTGAAGTCCCCCTAACAAGAAAGGTGTGAGGTGAGGTGGGGTAGGGCAGCCAAACCTGTCTTCTGACAGGGATCCTACCCAGCGCAGACTGAACAGAGTGGACAAAGGTCACTGCCATGGCCAAGTGAGTGAAACAGGGATCCATGGTAAGACTAAGGCAGGGATGCAGGATTCTGTATCTGTGTGGCTGCCCTCTCAGCAATGAAGCTGGACAATAGAAAGCACGTATTCATTAGTGACCTGCCACCTTTGTGCTGCTGGGGTCAGGAAGAGCTGTCCTGCCCGTGAAAACCCAGCGGTAGTGTAGTATGTGGTAGGGAAACTACCCTACTTACAATATCAACTCCTGCTCACAGCAGGCCAGCCATTCTGCGTGCAGGCCTTTTCAGAGTAGAAAAGCTGCAGTTCTGTTATGGGAACAGCATGAGATGCTGTGGCCTTATCACTCGACAAACTTCTAAAAAGCAGATGAACTGCAGAGGGCAAATGAAAGGACATATGCATATATTTCACTCCTTTAGTTATTCTGAAACTGACTATGCCTAACACAAATCTACAGCCCCCAACCAAATAGCTGCTGCTGCTGCTGCTTTTTTTTTTTTTTTTTTTGCCTTTAAGAAAATCTTTAAGGACACTTTAAGGAAGTCACTAGCATTGATTGCGTGGCTCTGGACCTCTGTTATCAGTGAAGGAAAGAACTTCTCGTGACATCACCAAGTCCCCACAGTGACGCTCTATATGCTCTTTTAGTGGCTGTGTTGTAGATGAAAAAAATAAGACTTTCTCAATTCCATACTGATTAAACAACAGAAGATGATGCTAAAATATGGGTTACGTGGAGATTACAGTTTAGTGTTCACTCATTTATACCTGTCCCTAAATTTAGATTTTTTTAACTTTGTAGTTCATCTTTCATAAACAGAAACAATAAAAATCAAATATATTTCCAGTATGGTCAAACAGCACATCTCTTAGAAGAGAAGCACAATCCAGTGGAATTTCAATTCAGTTCTGTGTTTGAACAATTGTAAGAACAAAAGAGAAGCATTAATTTAAGATGTTTTCTTGCATCTCTGCGTAGCTGCCTGTGAGCTGCCTCAGCTCTGGTGTTCCCCAATCACAGCTCACGATCTGCGGGCTTCACGCAGCACCTCCTGTGAACACCACCCGCCTTCACCAGAAAACCCCAGGCAAGCAGACTTCCGGGAGAAGCCAAGGCTTGTCCCAAGAGTCCAGCTTACAAGGCAGCATCAACCAACAAGCACCACAGCCCCTTCCTTTGTCTTTTCCTTTATTTCAGCTACCCATCCAGGGGGATCTTATGAAACAAAACAAAACCTAAAAGAAACACAAAATGAAACGTAAGTCATGCTCAAAAGAAAAACCAACAGAAATTCACATGCAAGTACAATCACTTTTAACAGAACATGATAAATAAACCTCCAAATGAAGACACAACATGGAATATGCTTTAAAACATAAAGTGATATATAATAACAAAACAGAAGTGGGGAGAAAATGTGCATCTCATTACTGAGCAACTTCACTTTAAACTCAAAACCAATTTTGCATGGCCCATGGAACATGGAAAAGAAACAAAGAATTCTGCCCACAGCTCCACCCACAACTGTGTCAGATATTACATTCATATTTTAAGTAGGAAAAATCTGTGAATAATCAAGATGACCCCTGGAGAATTTTTATGTATAGGGAAAACCAGTAAAACTCAATAAGAAATATTAACCATAATCCTAATTCTTTTTCCCCATCTAATTTAATCAAGTTATTTCTAAAATAAATGATAAATTACTCAGCAACCGAACCAGAGAACTAGCTGCACTTAACTGGTGAGTTACTGAACCACACAGAGATTTAGATCATTTTTCAGGAATCCTAATATTCAATAAATAATTAATTGTCTAAACTGAATCAAGCAGCACAGCATATATATGGCACATACGTATATAGAGACATAATATCCATTATATCACATATCATATATAACATGTGACATGTAGTATATTGTATATATTTTGTATATTATAAATAAGACATATAGCTTATGTGTATATATTATTGCATATAATATATATGAAACATATTATATATAGTACTTAGTATTAATTAATTCTGCAAACATTTACCAAGTATAGACCAAATTGTAGATACTGTAATAGATGATACAAAAATAAAGAATATGACCTTCCTCGGCCTCAAGAACTTCATTGCTCCACAGGTGGAGAAAGCTGAGGAGACAACTCACACAATAAATAACAGTTAATCTACTTTTGCGCCAGGCTCTCTTCTAAGTTCTTTGTCCAAAGTAGCTCTTTTAAATTCATAATCACTCTATTAAAAAAGGTTCCATTATTGCTCCCTCTTTGCTGGTGAGAAAACTGAGGCCCAGAGAACGAAGTAGCTTTGCTTGAGGTCCAACACTGATATGGGATGGAGCTCAGATTCCATGGCCACAGTGCCGTGTCCCCTGTGCGGGAAGGACAAACTCCCTTCCAGCTTGCCCATGAAAACCCAGCAGGAACAGGAAGATTCCCCTGTTACATATAATTCTGTGGGTAATTTGCCCGAATCTTCATCAGATTCATAAGTGACAAAATAGATGATGTCATGGTAGAAACTGCCAAGATGTTTTCAAGTTCAGCTTTGGAAGGCACTTCTAAACAACCCCTCCAAGACTCTCGGTCTCCCTCAACCTGGTGTCTGGTCTGCCAAGTGCTGGTGGCATCTGCCTCCAGAGCTGTAATTACCACCACCAATCTGCATCATCATTCATAACAACGCTACAGAGCTTCATTTTCATGGCATTTCTGTCTCCTGCCCTTCCTGGTCTCGGGAAAAGGACTCAGTATGGACGTCAAACACCGTTTATGGATTTGAACACCCGCAAAGCACTAAGAACTTAGGAGGTGCATCGGGGCACTGATTAATCCTCCTTCATAACTCTTCCTGCTGTCTTTCTAAAAGTTCAGCCTCCAGGCAGACATATAAAAGCTGCACTAGTTTCGAGGGTGCTGTGGCATGTAGGACAATCATGCCAAATTAATCGACCAAACCCTTTAATTGTTTCATCAGGTTTTAAAACGGTGATGTTCAAATCCCTTCCCACTGAAACAATTGGATTAATATGGGGATGTAGAGTTTGCCAATAAAAACAGGAGAAACGTGGTGATACAAATAGAAGACATCACCCCCAAACAAAAAAGATGTGTCGATGCAATATACTGGACTCTGGGCATTTGGCACATGAACTCCAGGAGTTCACTGATGTCAATGTGTTTATAGCAGGAGCCAGGCCACGTCTCCTTTGCTTCTATTTGACAGTTTCCTCCCCAGTGCTCCTCCAGGCTCTTTAATATTACAATTGGGAAACAATTTGCTTTGCTAGATGCAACCTCTTTTGGACTGCCATTCACTCAGGGCACAAGGGGCTTGTGCCCCTATTTAAATTGAGGTCAGATGTTCCTATTCAACTTCCCTCTGCTTTGCCTTTTGTGATGCATCCTTCTCAAAGAAGCATGCCTTGGCTCCATGCACCCTTGTGGTAAAAAACGAGTCAAGCCACCATACAATGCAGGCAATGTCTCCTTTGTGAGGAAAACCAGCCTGTTGCTCGGAGAAGCAGTGTGCAGTACCTGCGTGCAAACTGTTGCTACCACCTCCCCACACCTCAGGGAAGGCGAGTCAGCCTCCTCTCCGTACCTTTGATCTCCACATACTGTTGATACATTGAAGACACACCACCGCATATTGAAAAATGAGTTTGATTTAAAGATCTGATCCTTTTATGAGGAAGTGTACCCAGTGCTTCCTATTTCTCAGGGATTGGCAGTAAAATTCAATCAGGGACTCCATCTACCTACCAGAATCTCATGACTTTTGCCCTCTTATGTTATCAGGAAACTCAAGAAAGGGGACACGAAATGGTATAAAACAATAGATAATTATTTTCTGCTGGTGAGGGGGAAAGTTTTTAGACCACAACAAATGGCTGAACATCTTGTGGGTTTAGCAGCCAAACGAGCTGTCTAGCTTCTGAGCCTGAAATATAGCTATTTTGACAATGTGACATTCTGAAGCATTTGCAGCATTCCGATGGTGCATGGTACTTATTGTGAGAACAGCTCCTTTATCAAAAACAACCTTAGAAAAACTTTGCCACCACTGCTTCCACTAGCTGAGCTAAATGAGAGTGAGGATAAAGGTTATGCTGTCTGAAAACACAAGGTGAAGCTGAAAGCAGAGAAGAAAAACCCGGATGCATCCTAAAACTCAGTGTCTGCTATTTGCTGATTTCAGATCTGCTCACTGACCTCTTCAAAGGGAAGGGTAGGGCGGGGGTGGGGGTAGGGGGTGGGGCCGGTGCTGAAGGTCAGTGAAGCACTGTGCTTTCTTTATCATTGGCTTCCGACTCATTAAGATGTATTTACATTCGAACGTGCCCACATTTTCCTCCTATTACTCAGAAGCAATCAGCCATAAAATGGCAAGGATCTGCAGTACATTTAAATTAACAGCAATTTATCTGGAGCAAAAAGGAAAACTGCTGAGTCTGAAAGGAAGCGAAGGGAAGGAAAGAAAGATGCAGCTGCTATCTGAAAAAGCCAATCTTACCACATTTGTTATTTGGAGAGTTCAAGTAGAAAACTGCCAACTTGGGTGTCTGAGTGGCAGGGGGCCTCTTGGGAGTCGGTGTGGTGGCTGAGGTGACAGTAGAGTGGCTGACCTTCATTGGAGAGCAAAGCAAATGCTCCTTGAGCCTTCTGGAAAATGTTTACTAGGTAAAATCAAAGAATAAGCTCCTGTGTTCTCACAACATTAGGTGCCTGAACAATAGTGCATGCAAAATGTTTTTGTTTTTCATCGCAAAGTGGGACTTGAGCTAGGTGCAATTCTGCTTTATTTCAACACTACGTGTCCTAATTTTACATTTGTGGGACATGTAATATCAGTTGGTTCTTGCACCAATGAGCCACTACTGCCATGCCTTTTCTATTCTACAGGGGACTCACTCAACCCACATGACCATGGTGATCTGTCCAAGGTCACCTGAATGAAGTGAGAGAGCTGAAGCCTAAACTCAGAACTTCTGGATTGTCAGTCCATTGTTTACAATGGTGTCACCTGTACCTGTAGCAGAAGTTCCCCAATATATGAGTTTAGGGCCTGGTGCTTCCTTCTCTGTGCTCTTTCTAGAAGTCCCTTAACCATCCTTAAGACACCCCTTTTGCTTCCTAAGGATGGGCTTTGTCCGTTTACCATCTCTTCTTCTAAGATCTCCTTCTACCAAGTGAGCTCTCCTTACAGAAGCCTTGACCATTCTTGAAGGTCCAGCGCAAAAGAGGTCTCCTATGAGTATTTAGTTTATGGGCCTCTGAACTTCTAGGGCATTCTCTTCCATTCATACCCATAGCCTTCTTTTGTGCCTTTTTAAAAGTTGTATTTCTTTTCTTTTTACTCCCCGCATCCCAGACTGTAAGCCACAGGAGGGCAGAGAGAGCACGTCTATGCGTCTTATGTGTCCTACTCTGCCTGGCACAATACCAAGGGCTGAATGCATCTTAAGTTTCAGAATAGTAATGTCTAAACTTTGAGTTTCATTGGAGAATCATGATGTGCTCAACAGCAGAACTGAAATGGGGAGGAGGGAGGATGCAACACAAGGTAGGATCTACTGTTCTTCATTGGTAACAGGGTTAATCAGACCACTTCAAAGCTGCTACACAGAATTAAATATTTCCTCAGAGGTACATTGAAGGTTACAAAGTTAGGCACGTGGACACCCAGTGAGTGCGTGCTTCCTGAAGCATCTGAAGCTACTGGAGAACAGGTGACAAACTGAGTGTCCTTTAATTCTCATGATGATCAAAATGGTGGTGGCTGTGGGAGTGGGTTGAAGAAACTGGTGTCCACCTGTTAGCTGGAGATAGAAACTAGAACTAAATGGCTGAGGATGGTCAGCAAGGCTTTGAGAGCTCTAGTTTGACTTTGCAAAATGAAGTTTAGTTATGAGCCGAAAATCAAGGCAGAAAACACAAAGTTCTTGGCAAAGCTCAAATGTGTAAGAAAAGCCAAAGCTATTGCACAATTAAAATGCAGTGATTCTAAGGATGACATGATGGATCAGCAGGGCCTGGTGACAAGTGTCCAAGGGCTCAACCACTGCCCTGTCAGGGACTTCACATAGGATGGGTAGTGCATCCAAAGACTGATGCCATTGCCTCTACCTGTGGAATTGCCTACAAATAATATAAATGGAGTAAGAAAAATACCATGGAGTTCATGGTTTGAGGGGCATTAAGACACTCAAAAGGTTTTCATAGCAACCACACTGAGATGTCCAAATCAATCTAGTATTCTCCTGTGGATGTG
Organism: Desmodus rotundus; assembly: GCF_022682495.2. NCBI lineage: Eukaryota > Metazoa > Chordata > Mammalia > Chiroptera > Phyllostomidae > Desmodus > Desmodus rotundus. The sequence goes on from NC_071387.1 coordinate 35,662,982, forward strand.
TCTAGCTTCTGGCTTACTTCAATGAATATACATTGCAAAATCTGTAGGGTAGCTCTATGCAACATGAAATAACACCTTCTTCAAGACATTGGTTCACAATTCTCAGACCAGAGAGGCTTACCAGTGGATCAGCTTATAGTACACAAAAGCATGGCATTATAAATTTCATTATAGAAGAGCATGTTCTTGTTGCTGCCAATATAGATTTGTGTCTAGATTTGTTTCTGCCAAAATACTCCAGCCAGTGATTCTTCTGAGTATATGAAGTCAGAATACTAAAATCAACAATAACCAAAGAGGGAACAAATGACATAAAACCTATTGCTCAATTCATCTGTAACTAATGTAAAACCTGCAAGAACTTCAAGCACACACAGTGGAAGTTACTTGGCTCTGCTCAATTGTGGCTGACACCATGGTGCCCAGACCAAAATGGATCTGGGAATAAATTTCTAGAAAAGTTAATAATCTATAAAACAAGCAAGAGAAAACAAATGGACATGGATCAGCCAGTGCCATTCTGACGACAGCAATAATGATGATGATGATGATGATGATGATGATGATGATGATGGCGGTAATGGTAAAGATGAAAGAAGGAGAGGGAAAGAGGAAAAGCAAGAGAAGAAGGAGAAATTAAAGAGAAAATAGTTGCTGTTGATACATTTGGAAGACCTCAAGCATGTAAAAAATGTGACAATTATTGGAGAGTGACAATATAGATAATAAGGCCTCAGAAAAGGACTACAAGTTAAGGTCCAAGTTTTAGGTGATCCTAGAAAAAAAGAGAGTAGGTAAAGATAGATAAAGTTTGTCCTGGATCACTGCTTTTTCATTAGGCACTCTAAACGATACTTCAGAATTAAGAGTCTGAAGATCATTAACATTTAGGATATTGCTAAGAAAGCAACAGCCAGGGGGGCTTTAGTGAGCATGGTGTCCCTGCCCATTGTTGCAAAGCCCAAAGTCAGATCCACTAATGGTTCCAATTAAGCAGATAGATTGTCAAAGAAATTACCTTCACTGGAATGGAAGTACCTTATAAATCTCACCTCCATTTAAATTACCTACGTGCACAATTGCTTCTTGGCCTTTTGACTAAGATCAAGTATAGTATCTGTTCTTCTCAGTTTAAATTACCTATGTGCACAAGATAACGCAACCTCAGCTAAGCACCAAGTATTCCAGAATGCAAAACAAAGATAGGTGGGGTTGATAACTGCAGTGAACTGACTATGATCAACAGGAATTGCCCGAGAGCAGTAATCAAAAGCAAGGCCTGTGTTCGGTCAGGCCATGGACACCTTGGAAGGTAGGCTGCCATCCTATAACCAGGCACAGAAGGGAAACTGCCAAAGTCTACATTCTGAGGACTTAGCTCCAGCTTCTCAAGGAGTCTAGTTCATGCCATCACTGCCCAGCTCTGCGATGGTTTCCTCTCCCTCATCCCTGGCCTGCTCCTCACTGCTCAGCCCCCACAAGCAACGAGACTGCCGCCCGCTGTCCAGGGTCCTGCTCCAGACCACAGTGGGTCGCAGGTGTGCTTCCATGGCTGCTGCAGGCACAGGCAGGAAGCTGCCTGGCTTCAAACATACAGTAAGTCCTCACTAAACTCCATCAACAGGTTCTTAGAAACTGTGACTTTAAGTGAAACAACATATGACCAATTTTACCACAGGCCAATTTATCTAAATAAGAGTTAAGTTCCTATGGTGTATTTCTGGTCATGAAAACATTACGAAACTTCTAAAGAAAGACTCAAAACACTTCTTATATTAAACATTGAAATAAGTGTGAGTTATATATACATGTAAAAAAGATTAATGAAAACAAAAAAGATAATGATTTTTCTAACCAGCTTACTTCAGTTCAGGGTCAAGAGTGTCCAGACAGCGGCCCCAGCTGGGAATGGATTCTTTTTTCTCATCAATGGTACAATAAAACGATGTTGAATGAAAGGATGTTATTCAAGGGCCTGCTTCTTGGTACTCATCCTTTTATCCAGAGAAGTGAATGTGCCCAAAATCAAAGATAGGTGAAGATTGTGGGACAGGAAGGAGATCCTTCACCCAAACGTGTCCTTTTTCTCTGGTGCTTTTTACCCAGGACAGCCATTAGCAGAAGGCCTCCCATCATCTCAGAAGGTACCTCACTAGAACAAGAATTAAAAGTGCCTGTCCTCCACGGAATCTGAGATGTGATGGGAAACATGGGTTGAAATGGTGATTTATCCTGCCCCTGGTCAGTCTGCCTGCGACATTACCTGACACTGCTCTATAAAGCAACATTTAAAATCCCCAACGGGACTCTGATTTAAAGTCTCAGACTCTGCAGAAATGAATCTAATTCACACCCCCATGAGTATCCCTTACCCTACCAAAGCTCATAAGGGCATACTCCAAAATTGCTTAACAGTCTGAAAGAGTACCCACCCACTCCCACCACCAGGAACAGAATCTAAACTCCAAAAGTGTTCCAACAAAAAGTGGAATGAATCCTGAGGATTCTGGCACCAGAGACAATTGCTATGCATGCTCCTTAGGAGTAGCCAGTGACCTATTTCAAAATGCCTCGGTAAAACAAAGAGCTTACTCTGTTCTCAGCAGGAAGCTTGCAATGTGTGAAGTTGACTCCAGGGTCACAGTCTTATATGCATTCATACTGAGGTTGCCACAGACCCCCCAACTTGACTTAAATTAACCCCACAGTTCTAGAAGCCTCTGTTGTTAGTGATATTTTTATTTGCTTGAAGGGCTCATTTTGGAAAAATCCTGCACTGCTATGCCATCACACCTCACTATCCTTACACCTCAGCGGTGTCTCAGGGCAGCTGAACAACACAGCAAAACCTCTTTCTGAAAGACAGTGAAGATTTTCTTCAACTCCTTGATTCTTACATGTTGGAACACAGCAAGTTCCTTCATAGTTCTTTGGTTCTTGTACAATTTATACACAGAGAAAACTCTGGATTTTTAAAAGCATGCCTTTCATTTATACAAACACACACACACACACACACTTTCCTTTTTAAGTAAAGTATGCATGGCAAATATGGCATGTCAAATATAACAGCTTGGTTAAGAAATATGACAGCCATGCCAAGAATCAACCAGCACCAAGACACTGAGAAAACAATGCATTCTAGATATTTTAAGTGAAAATTTAATGTATGCAAATATCTGAAATTCCTTTAAGAAATGCTTTCCAAGACCTACAGCAAATTCTTTGCTACATCAAAGTGATTGAGAGGGAAAGGCTATCTACCTTGTAACCCTACACACATCCTTAGTTCCAAACAGAATCACCTTTTACATGAGCACAAGAGGCATTCAAAGACATGATGGACGTATGCATTGCCTCATGTGCAAGCTGTAAGAAATTTTAAATGCCACACAGATAAAAAGACAGAGTATAATTACACGTGCATAACAGGATGACTAGATTATAAATTAGTTTTCCTTTCACTCTTTATAATTATGGTCATTTACCATCCATTGTTTAACTGCGCAAGATCCTAGAACTTTACTTACAGCTACCATTGGAATTAGAATTTTAATAAGTACAATAATCCCACATATTTATTTATCTTCCTTGACAATTGTGTTTTAAAGGATTCATTTCCATGGCAATGCCTGATGGCTGGCTGGCTGGCTAGACAGCAAAAAGCAGACTGAAGCCAGACAGACTTGAGTTTGGATCCTGCCCCTTCCCTTCTGAGCCATGTAATTCTAGCCAAGTCAGGGGACCTCTCTGAACCTGTTATGCAACTCTAAAATAGAAATGAACAAATATCTGACATGTTGTGATGACTAGAATTAATATGAGTACCCAATATTATTTATGCCATATATAGGCTCCTCAGCTCAGGGTAGTTGCTAGCATGTGTCTACTAACATTGAGACAAAGTGGCAAACCTTAGAAATGCCAAAGTACCCTATTGATTTTTTAAAAATACAATTGCAATGATCCCTCTCATTGAAGATAGTTCTACATTTTACCAAATATGTATGACTTACAAAAAATAATGTTCATGACAATGAACTGTAACCCATAAATAAAATGTGACCCTAATTTACCTTCATTGAGCCCATTTAGGACTCTATTGTAAATTTGCAATATAAATTTAAACCAATTAAGCCCTGGCTGGTGTGGCTCAGTGGACTGAGAGCTGGCCAGCAAACAAAGGGTCGCTGATTCAATTCCCAGTCATGCCATGTGCCTGGGTTGCGGGCCTGGTCCCCAGTAGGGGGCACATAAGAGGCAACCACACATTGATGTTTCTCTCCCTCTCCTTCTCACTACTTTTCCCTCTGTCTAAAATCTTCTTAAAAATGTAAGCCAATTAGTGACAATATTGTTAAAGCTCACAAGATTGAAATATACCTTCACAAATGCTTGCCTTGTTCCAGGATAGTGTAACTGAGTGTCTCTCTCTTTCATTTCCCAATTATTCAGCTTCCTGTTTTGTTTTTCTGGGTCAACCAAATGTCTTTTTGGGGGGGATATCTCTCCATCTCATTCTTTCTCTCTCCCCTCATCTGTCTCATTTTGTCCATGTGTGGGTCCTTCTCTCATTTCCAACTCTCGCTATTTTCTCCTATGGATTAAGAAGAACTGAGATATATGTTGACTTCAGTATTTTTTATTTATTAAGTGGAAGCTGTCTTCTAGATTGGGATACTGATAGGGTGTCCTCTTTAAAAATCTAATTTGAGTTTTACTTCATTTATTAGAAGTTCTCCTTCTCCCAATCTGCGTTTCTGTATTTGTTTATTTATTTATTACTCTGTTTTTATACAATTAGAGATGAAGAACATTGAAGCTCAGTGTCAGTCAGAATAGAAAAGATACCATTTCTGAAAATATCATTAAATAATGTGAGCAAGAGAAATATAGAAATTTATAAAAATCTGGTTTCAAGTGTATATGTCATAGTTCACATATGTCTTTTGTGAAGGGGACTATCATTTGCTTATGTGAAGTGAAAAGAAGTTAGTCCTTCCATTTTACAGACGAAAACATAAAGGAAAAGGGGGCTAAGTGGTCATATCTTGTTCAACCTATGTACATGTTTCACTCCTTAATCACACAGTAATAAACAAGCTCCTGCTATGATGAGAGGCACCAAAGTGTAAAAAAAGGAAAAATGATCTTGTGCAACTCAGCTCAAAATTTCATGACAAAAATTCTTGAGCTTCCTTTCCAAATCAAAGACCTCTGTTATCCACCAAGAAATAAATGCTTCAAGAACCCAGAGGACTCTAAAGTAGATGAACCCTTGCTACACCAATGACTGGGGTGTTGCTGGGGGCTCTTGTGTTATGCACTAGAATAATCACATCTTAGCACATCCCAGACTTCCATTCATAGTCATGGGCAGTGAGCTCCAACCCTGTCCACAGTCAGCTCAGCAGCCACTGCAAATAATTACTTTCAACTGCTTTTTCAATCATAGGCCTAAATAGATTCTTTGTCCTGCACTAGGAAGTAAAAAGTAACAGAAAAGAACTTTGCTTAAAAATTCCATCTTCACAGTCTTGGAAAAAGTGTGACCCCAAATGAGAGTTTGAAGTCCTGGGGATGCAGTGGAACCCCAGCTATCAGATCCTCGGGGTGGTCACTTGCCCTCTTTTACCACACTCAGCAGGTAAGATGTCTTTCTATACTGTAATGGTGGCCACGGGCTGGCAGTATCACTGCGAATCTGAAGTTTGGCCAGTGCTGCGGATTTCACACCCACAGTGAAAATGTCTGAGAACCATTCCATGGCTCCCATTCCAATGCCACAGCCACAACAAAACTTTTGGCGAAAGGATTTTGCCTTTATCCAAAGTTCTAGGAATCTACATTTCCACAACTGTGGAATATACATAATTATGAAACCACATCCTGATAGATTTCCAGCTTGCAATTATCTAGACACCTAAACGAGCTGCCCCAAGGCCAGGGGGGAGCCTTTAGTCACAGGTCCTCCAGATCCAGAGTCGCTTCTGAGATGTGGCTGAGTTCCTCTAATCCAGCATCTTCCAGCAGCAGCTAAATGAACCAAACCCTAACTAAATTTAACTGGCTAATTGCACCTAAATTACAGTCACAAAGCCCCTTCAGAAGATCCAGTCAATTTCCAGAGGGAGAAAGTAATGTTTTACTATATAATTATAAACTTAATTAACATAAAATTAATTAATTAGAGACTTGGGCTGGTGACAAACACTATGATTTGGCTGTTATTTGTTGTATTTTCCAGGGGAAGCTAAACCTGGAAAAGGGGACTGACTTGTGCTCTAAGCTTATTTTCATCTCACCTCTCCCACCTCCAAGCAAACTGTTAGACTTCTGGTTGATACTCAGCAGCGTAACATCTAATATACAGAATTCAAATGGAGACACTTTATGTGCTAATCTGTAGGAAAAAATAAAATCCCCACCCTAAACCATCATAGCTACAGCAGTTCCTACCTGGCAGTGCAGTAAAATAACAGATGATTATCCGAAACAATCATTTCTCTGTCCCAGAGTATAATGACAAAACTCACCTAGAGCTGAAATAACCATCTGCCACAGATTGTTCCACATGGTTTGTTTGCTTATTTTTTTTTTAATTCTGAGAAAGAATTAAAAAATGATGTTGGCAAGGAAGGGTGATTTCACCAAAATGACCCAGTTTCCAACCTGTATTGCCTCAACTATTGCGTTAAAATGTTTTTGTCTGACTTAGAATAGGAGGCTGAGAAAGGTGCCTCTAAGGACGATCTTGATGGCACAAAGTAAGTTTTTGGTGAATGAAAAGAGCCTTGTTCTAATTTCCAAAGTATCCATAATTTCTAGGAACTCTGACCGGCATCTCTCATACGTGTTTCCCCCTAATTGCTGTGAAGGTGGAGAATGGCTTCTGTGTCTGACCCTCCATGAATGAGGTAGAAAGGACAGTGGTTGACAGAACCGACTCTGAAGCTAGAAAGTACGATGACTGTGCCAACTTGGGCAAGTTGCCTCGGTGTCCTCATCTGTGAAATGGAACTAATGATAGCACTTAATTTGGGGCATATAAAACATGTTCATTAAATAGCAGCTATTTCCGTTACCCGTAAACTCTAGCTCTCAGCTTTTGTCCCTTTAAAATTGCTAACGTTTTATATTCAAAAAGAGTTGCAAATGTTTAATGATACATATCTAATTTGTTGGACACCCTGGTCAACACATGCCCCAAATGGCAAAGACAATTCAGTGCTGAGATTACAATTAAAAAAAGAATGCTCTTGTTTCAAATAAGAAATAACCCATGTTGTCACTGAATCAGAGAACTTTAGTCAAGAAAGGAACATGGGGACCAGGTAGTCTGCACACTGCAGTCTCGCCCTCTTATCTGAGAAGGTGGAAGATAAGATTCCAAGAGCTTGAGTGACTTGCTCAATAGCACAGAGCCAGCAAAGGGCTGACTGAGAGCCTGCGGTGCTGGGCTGGCTGCAGACTCCGAGCAGAGTGACATGTCAACATGGTGAGAACATCTCGCAAGACAGGCGGAAGCCAAGGATGGAAAGGGGACCAGTTGTTTTTGATGTGAAAGCAAACAGCTCTGGTCTGGGAGTCCTGAATGCATTTCTGCTAACATAACCACATACTGTATTTTACTTTATTTCATTTTATCTTTACCTAAACATTAAATTGTTTTCCACATGGAAGAGAAATGGAACCCAGTCCCTGTGCTCAGCTATCACAGAATCACCCAGGACTGTTCATGCAGGGGCTGGCAAACTTTTTCTGTGAAGGGCCAGAGAGTAAATATTTTCAACTTTGTGGGCCACACAGTCTGTCACAGCTACTCACTCTGCTGCTATACCACAAAAACAGCTATACACTATGTAAAGGAATGAGCTGGCAGTGTTCCAATAAAACTTTATTTGTAAAAACAGATGGCAGGTCAGGTTTAATCCATGGGCTATAGTTTGTTGATTTTTGATTAATGCCACTGTCTGCCTAATATTGTCTTTACCTTATTTCCTTTACCATTCTTCAGCTCAAGCCTCCTCCTTAAATGAACACTCATGCTGTTTCAGTATTCTTACCAGAATATGATGGATATGCAGTAGAGTCTAATTTATTGTACATTAGGAAAAAAAGCCAGCATGAATTTATGAAAGCTCTAAATTAAGAAATATATTTAAAGAAATGCAGTTTTATTACTTTCATATACATATAGGAATTGAAATTAAGCCAATAAAACATTTCCAGCTTGTTTTGGCAAGTAGGGGGTAATTCAGACTTACCCAAAAGAAAAGAACTTATAATTATATAATTCATCAACTGTTTCCATGAAATTTCTTCTAAAGGGATTAAGAAGTTTGTTCCCTAAAACAGTGAAATGTGATTCCTACAACTCCATCTTGTTTCCACTATTAATTAATCTGGTACTTCCTTTGTTCACAGAAAATGCCCGAATACTCCACCAAACCAATTCCTCCCTAAATTAATGATCTGGTCAGCAAGATTGTTTGAACTTTCTTCTTTTTTTTTAAGAGTTTTGAACTTTCAGAAAAGCTCAGTAAATTCTAATCTTATAACATCACAGATTAATACCATCTTTGAAACAGTGTTACTGCTTTTTTTCTAGGGTCCTCTGTCTGACCTTTGGCCAAGATTATGGATTGGTTATTCAAAATCCATTCCCAATCCCCTTTTCCCTTTCTTCCTCTATCTTTGAGGGAGAAAGCCAATATATTTGATTCCCCAGTGTCCTTTGAAGCTAAACGTGGGCATGTGACATAATTATGTCCACGGAGATATAGCTAGAAGTCCGGGGAGGGCAGGGTCCTCTCTTCTTGAATTAAAAGGCAAAACATCATCAGAGAAAGCTGTATTGCCCTTCTTTCTTCTTTCTACTTGGAATGTAGATTTGACATCTGCAGGAAGTGCAGCCACCTTGAGACCACAAGGTCACAAACATGAGGAAGAAGCCTACCTGCTAAAAATAGTGGAAGAGAAAGGGGTAAGCAGTCAGTGTCCCTGATGGAATCATGAAGTCACCAGGATAGCCTTGGATCCAGGAATTCCTGCTGTGTAAAACAAATTTCTGTCTGTTTACGTGGTTGTTTGTTTTGTTTATTGTTGCAACCAATGCAATCCTAGTGACACAATTCAAGGAGGCTTTAGGCTTATTTCTTTTACTCTGAGGGTGTGGGGAGAAGGAGAAAGAGAAGGAGAGGGAGAGACTGACTCTAAACTGAAGAGCCTTAACTACTACCAAAGAAGAGTAATCAGCTTTCAAGTGACACTGCAACACCGGCATGGTGCCCGGACTTCTGTGCAATGCCCCTGTTATGATGATAATGTGGGGCTGGGTGGGGAGCCAGGGCAGAAATGCACGAAGGACAGCCATACTTGTGGCCTCAGAGAGCCATGGGAAGCAGCCAAACATCCCCCGTGCCTCCGAAAGGTCACACAAATGACCCTGAGAGAGGGACGGTGCACTCAGTTGCATGAGCAAGAAGATAAGGAAACTTTGGAGGATCCAGGAGAGGAGAACTGAGCAGAGAGGAGATGCAGTGTGAGTATATAACCCAGTGAGTCAGGCATTGAGGAGGAGGTACTGAGGCTGGCCAACCCCTCAGGCCAAATTCCAGAGTAGAGAAGAACCAATAGAACCCTTTTGACATCTGAGGATTGGAAAGTTGAGGAGAGATTGTGGCTGCTTCTACCAAGACCTCTAGGTAGCAGCTGCCCTGCGTGTTCCCAATTCCCAGTGCCCAAGAGAGCAGTGAGATGGCGTGGTGCTTGACCTGTGCCTGTCTGTGTGCACGATGGCCTTACATGGCTCTCTGGTCCCCCAAGAGCCCAGAGTGGTGACCGAGAACATCCACAAGTGCTTGTGCACCCCAGAGAGGCACAGAAGTGGCCAAAGGCTGTCTCTGGGTATGAAGACAGCTGTCGGATAAGGGAGACACAGAACAGCCTAGGTGGACCTAACACTTGGGGCGACAGCAAGCCTCAGAATGTCAGCAGTGGAGGCACCAGGGCAGAGGCCAACACACTTAGGACCAAGGGCTAAGCAGAGGCCAGGGGGAGGCTGCCAGCCGGTGGGCTCCTGCCAGTCCCTCCCCGAGTGGCAGAGGTGAGATGCATGAACTACAGGCAGAGCTGAGATCTCAAAGTATAAAGTTAGTTTAGGGAGATGAAATAAAGTCCATAGATGATTCCTAATCCTGGACTAGAGGGAAGTTTTATCTTCTCCAAACACCAATTTCACAAGACTGTGCTTCTGTCTACCCACATTCCCTTACTGAGGTTTCATCTTCTCACCAAATACAGCAAGATAGAAACACGTCAATAACAGGGAGATGCCTTTGTGTCTGACCAAGACATGGGAAAGAGAAACACAGGTTACTTAATATTAGATTCAGCAGACTATGTCCCTCCTTAGACGACAGATATCCTCCTCCACTGTAATTAAAAAGGTCTGTGTGTGGAAGAGGGAAGACAGCAAAAAGGGAGAGGTAACTACCATTTCTCATGTGACTGATTGCATGAGGCACCTGGTACACTTTAGCTCACTTAAAGTGTGTTTTCTCATATCAGAGGTGAGAAAACTGAGAAGATAAGTAACTTCCATAAATGCTGCATGTCAAACGTCTTCTGGGAAAAAACATTCACAACCTTACTTCATAAAATTATCAACTGTGTTTGTGACTGGGAAAACCAATGCCTAGCGCAAACAAATGGGCCTAACGCAGCCCATTTGTGGGACACAGGGCCACACACACCGTCCCCAACTTCACCATGTGAAAAATGCTGCCTCTCAATTAGCAGAGCAGAAATAGTAGTACTTTCATAATAATTCACACTCTGCAATTTAGGTCATGCCTACGGCAATGAACATCCTCCACTTAGATTCGCCACGGCTGATTTGGTACCCTCCCCCCACCCGCCCTAACACTGGGAGGTTTTGTTTTGTTTTTTTTTTTTAGTTGTTTTCAATTAAGCCAATTTGTCACAGACACCTCTGTTCTCAATAGGGTATATTCGCCCAATTCTCTTTTGTTTTGAAAATAACAAAGTGGGCAAAATACATGTGCAAATGTTAGGCTCAAATCAGTGCAGTTTGTACAAGCAGTGACTGTAAATAAGGAAGAGACCTCTTAGCAATCCCACAAACAGACAGACAGGCACACACACACATGCACACACACCAGTTCCCTTCCTTCATTGTCTCACTATGCACATTTAGTCCGCACTGTCATGAAGCATCGCTACAGAATGGACACCACAGGAAGCACGCCACATGTGTCAGCTCACATCCTCATGACATTTCTGCTCTCCCTGTTTACAGAAGAGGAAATCAAGGCTCACGGCAGTTACAGAATATCTATTTTATAGGAAGACTATAGAACACTGAGGTCAAAAGATAACTCACATATGAGTGAAATCATATGGTCCTTGACTTTTTCAAGTTACTGGAGGGAAAGGGGGATGGGAGGGCAGTAAAGGGTAAAAGGAGTCAAATGCATGGTGATGGAAGTGGATTTGGCTTGGGATGGTGAACACGTAAGGCAACATATGGATGACGCATTATAGAATTGTACACTGCAAACCTGTGTAGTTTTATTAACCCGTGTCACTCAAATAAATGTAGTTTAAAAATCTTTTTTAAAAAAAAATCCCAGAGTTCAATGCTTTACCTTACTACTTTGTGACCTAGAGCAACTTTCTTAACCCTGGGTGAAGCTAGTGTTCTCACATATACATGATGATAATTATATTTTCTTTAAAACTGGGCAGAAAGAATCAAATAAGGTATTAAGCTCTGAGTATGAGGACTTAGCACATGTGTTAGTCTGAACCATACGAACCACATGAACATGCCTGTATTTGACCACTGTCTGAGCCCACAAAATGATCATTTCATACGGTTCAAAGTAACAATTGCTCAGCAAGTGGTATTACTAGTACTAGTATTATTATTATTGCTCAAGGATAATCATAGCTGGCCAAGAAGGGATTTGAATCTGAATTTGACTGATAGAAAGGCTGGTGTTTTTTCAATGATATTTTATACTGAGTGCCCATTTAATAAACTAAAACTGACATCAGGGAGCTAATAAATGACAAGAACAGCATTGGTATTTTTTATTTTACTAGCAGCATTTTATGAACAGGACAAAGTTGATTTCATAATCAGCTCTCAAAATTTGATTGAAGTGTATTAACCAAATGTCAATTGAATAAAAATGTGAAGTGTCTCTCTTCTTTAATGTACGAAAGGTCATGAGCTACTGAAAATTGGGATCTGCCTAATTAAACAGTTATAATTAACTCTTCTCATAATATTCCACAGTGGAATTGCTGCCTGGTTCATACTTAAAACTAAGAGGAGAATTCAGCAGCATTGGAGTAAAAGAACAATTAGATTTCTCTTTCTGGTTCCATGATGGGAACTGGGAGTAAAAATTACTCTGTCTTCACAGGCTGGGGAATCAAAGGGCAAAGAGACTCCCCCCCACCAAATGCTCATTGACAAGCTTGAAAGAAATAAATTCCCATCTGAAACTAAACTCTTTCTTGTTGTTTTGCCGTGCTCCCAGTGGCTACATATGTCGAAAGAGTCTAGACATTTTTCAAACTTGAGTTGCATTTTAGACAACATCTTTCAAACTCAGAAACAATTCTAAAAAAGAAGCCTTTCTCTCTAAAATACAAGATTGTCATCTCCAGGGTGTTGCCTCAGAGGACTGCAGAAGCCAGTCAGAAAAAGAATTCTTCCACCTGCATTTTTTTCTAAATAAATAACAAAATACCATTCTAAGGGCAATGTGTAGAGAGGAAATACCATGGTCCAGAAAACAGTTGAAAATATTTGCCTGGTATTTTGACTGGAAACCACATATGTTCTCTGGAACTTTTCAAGGTGTCTACCACTGATGTGTCAACAACCAAAAGAACTCTCTGGAGATGAACTTTTTAAAAAGACCATTATCACCATAGGCTCTGTCAGACTTTATTCTTCACAGAACCAAGGTTTGCTTGGGAATATTACAGAGAGAATAGTCCTTTTTTTCTTTTTCCCTTTTTTGGCTGATTGAGGCATAAGTAAATACAACTAAATATTGGGGCAAAGGCAGTTAACTCTAAGAGTTCACCTAGATAGTCTAGTCAAAGGACTGAAATAAGGAGATGGCCAAAAGGAAGCAATCTTTTGGAGGGATGAGGGCCGTGGGGCAGGCTCCCTCTCATCTCTCAGCCACCATTTTGAATGTGGGGTTGTACGGTTATCAAAGCCCTTTCCATAAGATGCCAAGAGAGTATTATACTTATTCCAGTCAGTAAAAAAGGTAAAAAGCTCACATTAATATTAGCAAGTTAGAGACTCTTTATTCTAAAAGGCTCAACTTAGCCAATAAATACTAAATGAAATAAACAGAATGTGATATGACACTACTAGGCAAATTCCAAGAAGGCAATGTCACATTTGAAAAGAAAGAGCTAACTAAAATGTCACACGAAAATAATTGAAGGGGAAACACATTGATGAATAAAACCACATAATAGCAAGGGGTCATTTTAGTGACAATAATTCCCTTCTCAGTGCAAATTGGCAATCATAAGGGGAGTTTGTCTCTTGATTCCCTAGATTCTATCTTGAACTAAATTAGTCTTTTTTTAAAGATTTTATTTATTCATTCTTAGAGAGAAGCAAAAGGAGGGAGGAAGAGAGGGAGAGAAACATCAATGTGTGGTTGCTTCTCATGCGCCCCACCCCCCAACTGGGGACCTGACCTACAACCCAGGCATGTGTCCTGACTGGGAATCGAACCTGAAACCCTTTGGTTTCCAGGCTGGCACTCAATCCACTGAGCCCTGAACTAAATTAGTCTTTAAAGTCTTGAAACTCTACTGCAGAGGTCCCTTCAGATCCCCACCATGTAGACCCACACGCCCTCCTTCAACACCTCATTGGCCACAGTCAGAACCTAACTCCCTGCACTGAATCTATGAAAATCCATCGGGGTGGATGCAGGAGATGATTTTCAAAACTCTAAAAAAGACTAGCTGACTTAGCAAACATCAACAGTGACCTTGAGAATATTGATCAAGCTCTGTTTCTCTGTTACAAGGGTAGGGAAATTAAGTAGTCTTCTAAATCATTAATGGATTCTTTTTATGTTCTATTCAACTCCCTCCTCCCTCCTTTGCCCAAGCCAGTAATTTGCATCTCTATGTCTTGGTGTGAAATGGTAAAACTTCTGTGAAAATGCTCAGGAATGGAGCCCAGTTTTCTTTCAAACACTGCTTAGAATGCCCAGGGGAAATTTTATCCATTATCAGCTGAATATCTGCCTTGGAAAGATATATAATTTTTGCTTCTTCTGTGGGCTGATGGCTAGTCTCCCTTAGAAATTTATTAAAGAAGTGGTGACAAAGAAAATATTTTAAGCACTTAATTTGAAACTAAAAGATTGCTTGACATCATTTTTTCTAGCTAAAAGTTTTGTCTGATAGAGTATTGAGATTGGCATATAGGCCACTTAGGTTTGGAGACCAAGAATCTGTCCACGCACTGGGGGGAGACCCATGTTAAAATTGTAACTGTATTGCCTGGAAGAAATAAAATGTCATATCCACTCCATTCATTGCCACCCTAATACATAATCTATTTTGTAAACCAACCACCTAAAAGTGCCCTGGGCAGAGAGTAGCAAGTGCTGTTCTGGGTAGGAAGATAGAAAAGAGGTAAGAAAGTTTAGGGTTACAATGGGCTTGACTGATAATCTCTGTGCCCAGAGGGCAAGAACGGACACAGTAGTGGCGCAAAGAGATAAGGAAGACAGCTGCAGGGGTATATGCAGCGGAATGTGTGCAGGAGCAGGAAAGTCCTCCTGGATTTAAGTCTGCCACTAGCTCTAGGCGGACCCGGCAAGTCCAAGACTCACTCTGGGTCTCAGTTTCCCCAAAGAAGCTGTACTAGGAAGCCTCTGACCCCATAATTCCAGGTCAAACATCAGAGGACATGTGACCCAAACTTGTCTTTCTTTGGTATCTCTACACCAAATCCTGGGTCTCAGCAGTTTCAGTTGGTGGATGTGTAGATACCTGCCTCTGCGGGCCAGGTCAGCAAGACATTCTGCTTTCTTACTCTCAGCTCTGGACTATCAAGATCTGGCACAGATACAGTGAATTCAGTTCACCTCACAGAGCTTTCTGTCTGTTCCCTAACAGCTCAGCAATGTCAGTCTACTCGGATTGAAGTTGGTCCTCCAAGTGGCCATACCTTCAGGCTATACATGGACAGGCAGCAGCTGCTTCCTGTGTCCTTGCTAGTTTCCTTGCTTCTTCTGCCCCTTTCCTGTGGTGAATCAGAGGTGGACACCTCAGCTCCTGCCATGTCACAACCTAACCTTTCTTCACCTTGCTTGGATCGTGGCCTCTCAGCCCTGCCACTCCTCTGCAAAGCCTCTCAGGGCCACCAGGAAGGCCTTGTACACAAGTTTCAGCAGCTCTTTCTCCAGCCTCTTCTAGCTGACCAAGCTGAGGACTGCGGTGCTGGTGATTACACCCTACTTCTAAATTTCTCTACTCCCTTGATTTCCCTACCACCCTATCAGGTCTCTCTGTCCTCAATCTGGCCATTTCTATGCCTCCTCCTCCACAGTTTTGGTTGTCCCCAAAGCTCTCTCTTCTTTATTCTCTGGCAGTTCATCCACACTCCAGGTTCTTACCTGGAGTTAGACTATGGCTTCCTTATCAATGTCTCTGGCCTGTGTTTTAATTCTCTATTTCTCACCACTGGGAAACAGATACCTGTTCTGGGGAGGGCTGGAACCCTACATTCAACCCGCAATAGCTCATGAAGTTGACAAAACCCCTCTCCAGGCGCCCTATGGGAACAAGTCTATCCCAGGCTACCCGATCTTCCCCAGCCTTTTCTGTTGTCGGTCCTTGGTAAGTCTCCCTGGACATTACTTGACACCTCTCTGCCCTCATCTTGTGTCTCAAGTACGAAAGACCCTTTCACACAGAACACCCACCCTGCCTTCATTCCACATGCTCAAACCTCTGCACAGAGTTCCCCTTGCTACCTCCTGGCATGGGGGGCTGTTACGTTCAACAGCCAAGCTCAAGTGCCCCCTTCTACATAAAGCCAGCCCTGAGTCTCTGAGGCTGGGGCAGCAGAGTCTCGACCAGAGCCCCCAGAACAGACACTAATGACGGAGCACATCACATTGCTCTCTATGACTGGATTTTCAACAGATACATTTAGCAAATACTTCTGAAGGGTGACCCTCCCTCTCAAGAGTCCCAACACGTAGAATAGACACTCAACCAAACATCTGGAAAACGGCAGGCTGCCTCATTGAATCAGCATCTACTGAATTTACATTTTTGTTCATTCAATTTTCATTTTCTTACTAAGTATATTACTATTGGTCTCTGAAATATTTTAATTCCCAAAGATACTATATTATAAAAAAATAATAATTAAAATAAATAATACCTATTGAATGCTATTTTTATGCTTACTATGTACAATAATAGCAGCTAATACATAGTGTTAACCATATGCCAAGCTTTATTCTAAAGTTTCACATGTGTTAATTTGTTTAATCTTCCAAACAGTCCTGTTAGTATATTATTCTCTTTTTTAGTCCTCACAATGTAATAAGATAGGGTAATTATTACCACTTTTTGCAATTAAGGAAACAGAGTCTTTGAGAGGTTATGAAATTCACCAAAGATCACACAGCTAATAAGGGGTGGTTGCTGAAATTGAAAGTCCAGTGTGTTGCCTAACTTCTCACTTCTGAGAGGATGAGATGAAGAAAAAACATACAGAGTTCACTAACACACATCAGCCATAGCCGTTACTGTTTATGCAGCAGCTTTCCACCATGCCCCGGTACCCCAAATGTCTGAGAGATCTGTTCACACCATCCTCGTTCTGCAGATGGGCAAAGAGCCAGTGACGAGCTCAGTCTCTCAGCCATGTCCCCTGAGTTCCGAAACTCCTGAGCCAGTGCTGTCCGGTTGTCCCTGCCATCACGCACGAGATCATTTTGCACCTGGTCATTTTGAATATGCGTTTGTTTTTGGTAGCATCATTTCAAGCTTCCAGAAATCTGACTGTTCTGGAAATAGAATTTCTTCTTTCTTTGTTCTCAGACAATAAAATGTCAATAAAAAAGATCAGAATAGAGAGTGGGTTTTAGACATGTTCTGCAAGAAGCCCACAACTCCTTACTGGAGAGCTGCCACCTCCACCCTGGCATGTCCACAGTTCCTTTAAGATGACAGGTGTTTGCAATCACAGATGTGTGATGGTCTCTTTGAGCTAGAAGCTTGCAATTTAAACATGTGAAGCACCAAATCTTTCTAAAAAACAAGCTTTTATCCCATTGTCCCTTTTTTTAGTTTTGAGATAGCACTTTTCTTTTTATAGTTTTCTTTTTTTTTTTCTTTTTGGTTCAATATCATTAGGCCAAATGATTAAAAGATTGGCCTATAAAGAGAAAAAGTAACATATCTTATTTTGGAGAAAAACAGAAAAAAGGAACCAGAAGTAGAGACATAGGAACCCAAATAACAAAAGGGAAAAAAGAGAGAAAAGAAAAACTGAAAGGAATTTAATAACCCTGAGCATCACTGGACGTGTGTAACCGGCACCTGTCCCAGTTTGGATGCTGGTATCAGCATCACCACACGTACACATGGAACTCCAGGCAAGTTACTTCACCTCTTTGTGTCTCGGGTTCCTCATCTGCACTTTCTCATCTAGCTCATGAGGTTGTCAAGAGTATTAAATGAGAGGAGACATGTAAAGTACGGAAACATGCTTAGAACAAAGTAAATGCTCACTACATGACAGCGCTTGTGGTGGTGGTGGTTAAAAAAACATACATTTCACCAGCCTGATCATTCCCAGCAGACTCAGGGGCTGCGAGACTCTCGCATGAGATAGGTTGGCAGGGAACAACGACAGGGACTGGAGGTTCACACTCAGACCCCACGGGCTCTGGTCTCCTAGGTTTTGTGCGTAGGCATGCGCGACTTTGGGAATTCCCAGGTCATGTTTCTAAAAGATTTCTCAGTTCCTTTCATAGCAAACTTGCAGTAAATCCCAGCGCACGCTGCCAGGGGAGAGGCTCTGAGAGCATGGCGCTTGTGTGAAAGTCAACAGTTTGGCTGGGAATGAAAGAAACCTCAATTCGTCCTTTGTCTGCAGTGATTAGCTGCCCCTGACTCTGGAAATTGATGGTTTCAGAACAGTTAGTGCGACACTCACGCCCCCCAAGGATATTTTTCTAATGTAGTTTAAGTTATTAAAGAATGAATAAAAATGTCATAGGAAAACATAAAGCACAATACACAGTTAAAAAGCATATACCATAAACACTGTGTAACGAGGGATTTCTCAAACTGGGAAGTTCTGCAGGCCAGTATTTTGGAGGCCCAACTGGAAACCCATTCTTCTATGAAAGCACCTTGATAACATGAGCCACAAGTAGTCTTTCTCTCTGAAGCCCCACAGCGATCCCTCAGTCCCTCTTCTAAAAAATGAATTAGGCTGGCCCTTGAGTCACGCAGAAGCTAATTAACTACAAGGGCTACACGGCACTTTATTTAGCTTCACAACCACAGTCCCTTCTCTGTGTACACATAGCAGGCCCTTCACATGCGTTTAATGAAGGTGAATACACTCATCAGACTGAGAACGCAGACCCTCAGTTTTCGAACCAGCAGGTGTGAAAAAAACAGCTGGACTGACGCCGCCCCCCTATGCTGGAAATGATTGATTTGAACCTGTGGAACACGATTTTGGCTTTAGATTTATCATTCCTATTGTTTAAGTAGGGGGAAAAAAGTAGGAACAATCGCTTCTCAAACTTCTGTGATGTGGTTTGCATCTTTAAATCGCTGCTAACATCATGTGTTTATAGGCCCCAGGAGAAATACAATGAGAAGAGGAAGAAGGGGCCTTCTCTCATGAAATGCATGAGCCCGAATTAAATGGGATTTATGACTCTCTGGTTCCCCCCTTTTTCTCCAACCTCCCAGAGAATGGATTCTCTGTATAGGGAATGGATTCTACTGTATAGATGCGTTTGTCAAAAACATCTTATAAATGTTCAGTTCTCAAAGTAACTAAACTGGGAGAAGGAAAAGATACTCAATAAGAAATGAATAAACCCCCAAAGGCCTTATTCTCCCAATCGATCAGAATTAAAATGGTAATAATGTAAATGGTTGGTGTGCTAGTATTGTGATATATACTGAATATTGGACACTTTTGTCATTATATGTGAACACCATTAATGTGACAAACATTAATTATTAAACACTCTGTCCCCGCCCCTCAGAAAACGTCACCGAAAGGAACAGAGTCCTTAGCCTGGGACCGCCCACGGGCCCCATGGAAGAAATACTGGCTGAACGCGCAGCGTGTGAATAAACAGCCTTCAATGAGCACACAGAAAATACACATCTGCATGAAGGTCTTTTCTCTCGTCACAGACAAATCTATAGCTATCAAACTCTGCATTTAACGCGTCGAATCTCATTACACTCCCACAACACACGAGGGTAAAGAAGCACCACTCCCTAGTCCAGAAAAGGGAGAGGCAGCTGGGGCAGGCGAGGAAACTAGCTGTATGCACACAGCTAGTAACCCACCACACAGGGATTTGAATTTGCATCTGCTGGACTCTGGCCATGCCTTTCCGTCAGGCCATGCTGCCTTGGCCCACAACACTTTTGGAACTCAATTTAAATGTCACCATTAGAACCCGCCAGCACTAGTTTGAATTACAGTGGTCCCCATAGGCGTGGTTTTGTTTGACACAATCGACTGTGGTCTCAAAACATTAAGTGGAAAGTTCCAGAAATAAGCAACTTATAAGTTTTAAATTGCACACTGTTCTGAGTAGTGTGATGAATGCCATCCTTCTCCATCCAGCAAGGATGTCAGTCATCCCTCTGTTCAGTGTGCCCACATTGTATATGCTCCCTGCCCGTACCCATCTTGGTTATCAGATTGGTCACCAGAGAGAGAGAGAGAGAGAGAGAGAGAGACCATGTTCACATAATTTTTATCTCAGTATATTGTTATAATTGTTCTAAATTATTATTAGTTACTGTTGTTAATTTCTTACTATGGCAAATTTACAAATTTTACTTTATCACAGGCATGCATGTGCAAGAAAAAGCAGTGTATCTACGGTTCAGTACTTTCCTCACCAAACATCCACTGTGGCTCGTGGGACATGTCCCCTTTGGATAAGGGGGTACTACTGTGCTGAAACTAGGTCAACCCTGTTGGCAGTGTACCTCCAGATGTGCTGCCCAGCCCTCTCACACTCTCCTCACTGCCCCCAAGTGTTCTCTCTACAACACACACATAATTAGGATGCTCCCCCCATCTCCCTCCCCCTCCCCCGCACAAAGTTCTTCAGGACAAATTCTATCTACAGGGTATCCAAGGGTCTCCCTAATTCCCCTCCAGTCACTCCTCCCAATTCTCTACACCCTTTCTCTGCTCAGCCAAACCAAGGTCCTTACAACTGTATGGATGCCAGAAGTTTTCTCATACGCTCCTCTCTTGGGACAGGAAATTTCTACCTGGATTGCTCCTGTCCTCCTCCTCCCTGCCCTTCCCCAACTCTCATACTCTGCAAGCTCCAAAGCTCCCTCCAATGTTCACCTTAGGACCAAATTCTAGGTTAGCACTCCCCCAGCAACCTGCACTTTCCTTCTTTCAAAGCAACTTTCAAACTATATTTAAAGTAACCACCAACTCTATACTTTCCCAGTAAAGTATATTCTCCTGGAGATGAGACCATCTGACCCAGTGCTTAGTATAGATACATGTTTGTAAATGAACAAATGTAAGTAGGAAGGGATGACAGTAAACACTCAACCTTTGGGGGTGAATCTGACTCAGAGAAATAGCTGAGAATAATTCCAAGCAAGTTGAGTAAATAATGTGAATGATGAGGCTGGGTAACACTGTTTGGGGCCCAAAACCAATTCAACAAAAATACATTAAGATAGAGACCATGGTCGAGAAGCAGAAGTCAATCCCTGTGGGTACAGAATGTCCCTTCATCAGCTGCTCAACAGCCTTCAATAAACACCTGTGAGAGGAAATGTCATCAAGACTGTTTATTACATTATACTTCAGTGACCTCTCATATTGGGGGTGAAGGGTCAAAAAGAGGATATTTACAGGAAGACAAATGCTTGTATTTCTTATCTGAGACACACATTCTGGAAGCTTCAGCAAATCTCAGTGCTTTCTCTCGGACTCTCATTTATGATCTACTTTATCACACTTGGAGAAGCCCAGCCTCATATTCCCACCCACTTCAAGACACAATCCAATGGATGACAAAAGATTAAGCCTCATAGCTTGATCACAGGTATTGGTTTCAGAAAAATAACTTCTATAGAAGTCAATTCTCACCAAGCCGTTAACATATCTCTAAGTACTTGTAAATAGACTACATCAGGCTGGGCTGTTCCACTCCAGAGTGCAATCCCTTATAAATGCTAAGGCAAAGAGACATCATTGTCATTACCTCAGAAAATGTGGCACTTGGAGATATGACAAGTAAAACGGTATTTATCATCCCTATCCACAGCTCAATGGGCATGAGCTACATCTACAAAGTAAGGGTGATTCAGCCCATTAAGTATGCAGAACATCGTCTTTCAACACAAGATGGTTTTTGATGATTTTTTTTATATCCAAAGGTTCCATCCAAGTGGGAAAATGCAGGAGCAGAACTTCTGCTAGACTGACAGGCTCAGCAAAATTAGGTATTATCGGGCAGAGGGAGCTAACAGAATAAGCAAGCATCCCATGCTCCCTTCACAATTTTGTTCCCTATTGAGGAAGCACAAACTCACACTTAACTCTTGCTTTCCCTCTTCTCTACTTCCTTGTAAATGCTTTTACAAAGTTTATTGAGAGCTAGATTTCATGTGTGTTCAGATTAGAAATTTCCAAAACAAAGTTTTCTATAAAAACTGGAGTCCTGGCAAAGCTACCTCCCTGGCTTGGTAAGCATTCTCTGTTGAACTGAAGATAAATTATCTGTCCATTAATGAGACAAATGACATAAAGTTGTCATTTGCTGAAACTTAAATCCCAAGCCCTGTTCTTTCCTCCCACTGACATTTTTTCTAATAGGCCATTTTATAATCCTTTCAGGCAGCAATTCTCTCTTATACACACTAAACTAAAAACTAAACTAAAAACTCTTATTTAGTTTTAAAAACACTAAAACTGTTTAGTTTTAAAAACTAAAATCTACTTAGTTTTTAAAACTCCTTCCAAGGTGTTATCTAAACGTCCTCCATTAAAAAAAAATATCATTACAAATGGCCATGCTATAAATGACTTTACCAGCTAAGAGATTCCCTAGTTCAAGTGAAAGATGTTATAGGAATTACACGCTAAGGGGTTAGTTAGTTCCTTGTTGAATCTTTTGATTTCAGACAATATAAAGAACACCATCACAACTTGATGTTATCTTCTATTTATTGCATTTAAATGGAACATACACTTTAAAAATCTGAAGAACTCTCTAAGCTATGTCAATTACATTCTTATCTTGTCCCTGGGTTATCCTTAATATATTTATACCAGTTGTACACGTGCCCCCCAACTCAGTGCAAATACTTGCTACTGTTTCCACCGGGGGGCATTTGCCTCATCAAAAGTAAATATATTTCAACTGTTTGGCTAATTCAAGGGAATGAAAGAAAAAGTATTAGTTATATTGAAATGGCTAAAATACAAATTTTGTTTATTAATCTGGAAATTCACACTTTCAATGGGAAGCAAGAAAGTTAAGTCTTTTGATGGGTAGTTTTTGGATTAGATACTTTGTATATATGAAAAGATATTATTTCGGTATAGAAAAATTATTATTATGTTCTAAAAGGTGGGACATATTAGAGAATGTTTTAAACCCTCAGAAGTGTCAGCAAAACACAGATGTAAAGATCACCCACTATAATTAGAGACTAATTTTAAGGGTTACAATTCATTTTAAATTAATTTTGGGAGCTATAACTGATGGTTTCTTAAGATCCTTTCCCAATAAAAATTAAAATTAAAATTTAAAAAAAAAAAGATCCTTTCCCACCCTAAAAGGATTAGCAGACTTCCGCAAAGACAGGGATTGCCTCCTTCTCAAGGTGCCTGTTTCTCAAAGATCGTATCATCCTTCCTCTCACTGGTTTCTCTGCACACACAGTGTGGAAATGGGAAGAGAGAAACAAGGCTGGCCTTCTTCGGAAAGTTATAGACAGGAAGAAAAGACAATGGATGTATCACACATTTACCATTTTATACTGTGAATCCTATAGTTTTTTATGAAAACATAACATCCATGTGCAGTTACAACAAACGCTGTCAGAAAGCACTCAGATACAGAATTCCTGAGAGAATCGGTATCAGAACCACACTTTTTCTGTTTACCTACCAAGAATATATCACACAAAGTTTTCCATATTCCTGAGATTACCACCGACTCACCCAAGCTGGAAAACTTCTCATTTTTTTCTTTGCAAAATAAGATAGAAGAAAAAAGTCAAGTATGATAGTTCCTATTTCTATCTATAACCATCTAATACACTAGCACTTAACTAGGAATCAATAGATCAATGAAGACTATTGATCAATGAGGTCTAGCACCACCACCATGCACAATCCAATGGCAGCTTGAACATATCTCTTTTTCCTTCTACACAGTGTCCATCATCACACATTAAAGGGAAGTATCCAGGTAGCAATTGCAGACTCTCAAGCTAAAGTTGTTTGGGAGTTGTGCCTCGATATTCCCTTAAGCTAGGACTTCTTCCTTCTCCCATCTCACTGGTGCTTCTGCACTTGCCTATCAGGAGCCAAACCACAAACCTTTACAAAATATGGGCGGGGGGTGGGGGGGCTGAATGATGCGTTATTTTATTAGATATTTTGCCTGTTTGTCCTTAAAAAGTGGGGGTTAGCAAACTTCTTCTGTAAAGGGCCAGATAGCATATATTTTAGGTTTTTTGAGCCTTGTGGTCTTAGTTACAGGTAATTCATAAACACATGGGTGGAGCTGTGTCCTGATAAAACTTTATTTGCAAAAACAAACAATGGGCCAGACTTGGCCTGTGGGCCTTAGTTTGACAACTTCTGTTTTAAGGTAATAGCTCATTTTTTTTCTTCTCCTGTGGAACTTTGTCATGTAATGCAGCCCAGAGGTTCCCTGACAGCAAGCATGTTAATCATAACTAGATTTTTAAGGAAAAAAAATAACATAAATAGTGACTATAGTGACTCACTTTTTATTCCTAAAAGGCAGCTGCCACAGGCGCGCCTCTGGCCCACTACAGGTGTGGGTTGTTGATGCTGCCATCGTCAGAAGTGTCTTGGTTTCCTCTTTGCACATCTAGCACTTGCTTTTATCATCAATGGATAGAAATATCTCTGGTTTCTCCATAGACACGTCCAATGTACCATCAGGATTTCAGACCCGACACACTTAAGAAAAGTTCTTTAAATTTGTACATTCTTTTTCTACATAACTAAACACCTGGCCTTCCTGTTCCTGAACATCTGAGGTGCAAGTAGAGTCACTGGCATCTAGTTATGTTTTCATTTGTTTTTAATTTTTTATTTACTGATTTTAGAGAGAACGAAATGGGAAGGGGGGAGAGGGAGAGAGAGGGAAATATCAATTTGTTCTTTCACTTACTTATGCATTCACTGGTTGACTCTTTGTATGTGCCCTGACCAGGGATCAAATCCACAACTTTGGTGTATCAGGATGATGCTCTAACCAAGCGAGCTACCCAGCCAGGGCTAGTTGAGCTTTGAAACAACCCCCGACTGCTGCTATGCTGTTTCCATGATGGGGAAAAAGAGAAGTTGCAGAAGACATATGGCCTGGCATAGTACACCTTTCTCAAAGAATCCTCCCCTTCTTACAGAGCAAGAAAACTCTTGAAGTTAATTTGCCTTAGTGTGTCTGGACAAAAATGTGTAACAAACACAAAGTCCTCTTTTTACAAATTCACATCTGTTTTTTCCTTAATCAGAAAAGGGAAGATGGGAGTGAGGGGGTGGCTGGAAATTGTTCTCTTGAACATGGCAGATGAGTTGTCTTTTCACTTTGGCCTTAGCCTAAACAGCAATCTATGCATTCCAGCTCCTTGCTTGCTAAAGGGTTTGCTGTACATGACAGAGCAAGCCCTGTTGGAAATCGGTGCACTTTATTCGCAGAAAAAGAATCAAGTTGTAATGGAACTTCTGAATCAATGTTACCAGGCTGCCAATGGAATTAATGTAGACCTTCAGAATATGCATCTATGTTGTATGGATGTTTTTATTATTATTACTTGTTAACATTTTTACTCTTGTTCCTGTGCCCAGAGACCTTGGCAAGATGAGCATTTTATAAATCTGATAAATAAATAATTGAAACTTCCCAATCAATATCTCCCAAGGGAGAAGAAAGGAAGCTCTCAAATCTGCATTAAAATCCAGGTTGCCCCCTCTGGTAAATGCTGGGGAAAGAAGAGGCAGAGGCCAGGAAAAGCTCACCTCACCCCGGTGGGCTGAGTGCAACAAGCTGGATCCTTGCACTTAGTCCTCAACGGAGAGTAGATTCTCCAATATGTCAGATTCCACATGGTTGGCACAGATAGGCCAGAAGATGGAAGCAGTTTGGGTGCCCGTGAAGCAAAGGCCACCAGGGTGAGATGGGCAGTCCACACGGGAGGGTCACTTGCTCCCAGTGAGCTTCACTGGGACTGCGAGGTCTGGGCTTACACGGAAATTCTCTGAGAAATTGTCTCTGTCAACACAGCAATAAACCACTCCAGAGAGAGACTCTACAGAACTCTGCAGCCAAACTGGGCCCAAGGGGAATTCCACGGCAAGTCCCCTGAAGAGGTAGAAAGCCTCATTAGTGCGAAGAGGATTTACTATGCTCCTGGGCCAACCGGGAATGCAGGTACCTTGTTCCCAAATTTGTGATTCATTATGATTCTACAGATCACCCAATTATAAGGAATCATCACTGGTTGGCGCCGGAATAGCCTCATCTAAAAATATCACTGACAATCCTACTGCACCTACAGGCCTTTCCATAGAGGAGAAAAATGCTGAGCTGGCAGGTGGTTCATTTAAAGGAAGGAAATAGCCAGGTTGCTTATACCCACGATATAAAGGAAGACTTTTTAAAAAATGAAATCACACCTTCATATGAAGCCCAATATCATTTAGGCTATCATTCTGCCAGAAGGTAAGTCTATCTGTAAATCTCCAGAGGCAACATACATTAGTGTTGTAAACGACTTTGAAAAATAAACTACAAGCAAACCTTTTGCATGATCCAAATACCTTCACTTTCAAAAAATTGCTAATTGGGACTGTTTTGCAATGAGCTGCTGGAGCTTGCTCAGACTGGTTTGTTAGATCTTCAGGAATTTGGGGAGCAGGGTGACTTCACATCGGTAACTTGAAGTCAATCATGGTAGGAATATTTACATCATGGAAATCAGCAGACAGCCCAACCCCGCTCCACCCATGTGAGCTGATTATTAAATATTTATTAATGCACCATTGTCACAGGACTTGTAAAACCGCCCCAGCTTTCTCTTCTCCAAACACTTGCATTCTTTGAGAGTGGAGATAATCTCTAGGAGTCAAGGCAGAAGTCTCATTTCCAACTTTCTGGAAGATATAGCCTGTACTGAGAGCAAAGGAAATCACCTGCTTTGCAAGACAAGACAACCCCTTGCCAATAAACTGCTGTATGAGAAAGTTCCCCTTGGCCCCGATTTACCTCTGCTGTTCTTCCTATTATTTGCCAATCTTTCAAACATCATTTAGTCCCTTCGGAGCTCTCAGAATTATGTCATCTCCCACAAACTTCAGGATAAGAATGGGTGCGGTTCTTGAATGTACAACTGACACCCCAAGTTGCCACTGTGACCTCACTGTTGCTGATGCAACAGCCCTATTTGCCTTCTTCATATAACTTCTCCCTTCAAGTCAGGAGCTAAGCTAAGTGCCCAGACTGGAAGTTGTTTACCTATTAGCCTCTTTCAGATAGAAATACCCCTTATTACAACCTAGGGATTGGGAAATGCATCCCACAACTTCTAAAATATTTATTGGCTTTAAAACCTAATAACTAATAAGCTTCAACATCATTGTTGGGGGATGATTCTCCATGGGTCCCTTACATGTTGCATATCTTATAAAGCGTGGCACTGACTGCTTTTATTCTGGATTATTATTTTGAGGAAGTTTGTATAACCAATAGCCATAGAAGCTACAGATAGTATGTCCAGAGCAAAATGAAACCATGTTTGCTGCCTATTAAAAGAGTCAGGATTCCTTTTGTGTAACATAGAGTGTGTGCAGGCATCCTTCTGGGCCCATCGGCACCACCCCCACGGGACTTGGGGTAGAGATGACTAGTTCTCATGTGTTGCTAATACTGCTTCCCATGGAATGAGTATCAAGTCCTTTGTCTCTGACCCAGGAGTCTCACGCTCTCCCATGTCTCATGCCACCCTCTATGACATTGTGGCAGGCTAACTCATTAGCCTGTAAGTAGAGTAAAATCCCGACCCTTCATAGTACTTGACACCGGCTACCTATAAAGCTTTTTAAAAGTAATATATGTCTATAGTTCTCTCTCTCTCTGTTTCTATCTGTATCTATCCACCTACCTATCTATAGAATAAGAACTAACTGTGTCCCATGGAGATTCTCTATAGCTCTCTTGGGCAATAATGTATAGGACAGCCCACAATTTCAAGGCAGTGGAGTGAAAACTGCAGAGCTGTTTCACTCTATTAAAGACACACGTGTGAAACTGGCCAAATTGGGCATGAACGAAATGGTCTTCTGTGCCCTCTAGGACGGGGCTTCTCAAACTTTAAGGGACACACAAATCACCTGGGAATCTCATTCAAATACAGATCTGGACTCAGGAGACCTGGGATGAGGCCCAAGATTCTGCATTTGTGTCAAGTTCCCAAGCAATGCTGATGATGCTGGTCCAGGGAGCACACTTTGATAGCAAAGCTCTAACAGCAACTGAATACAAATGTTATGCATGTCAGCACTCTGATATTTGCATAAACTCTAACATTCTTAATGAAAGCATCTACAACAACCCAGGAAGTCCATCTACATCAGAGAACGCCTGTATTGGCTTAGTAAAGAATACTAACACAATTCCTGAGAACCTGACCCTGAGTGCCTATACACTTACCTGAGGGAAACACCGATATTTGTTATGAATGATCCTTTAGCCTACATTATAAACACATTCTATTCAGAGAAGAAGCCAAGGAAACATGCAAGAGAAGACCTTCCTGGGTTGGGCAGAGTCTGTGGACTGTAGCAAGCATTAAATAAACTGCAAATGACAATCCTCATGGTTAATGGTGCTGATAATGATATCCCTGGCCAGGCTAATGCTGATGGGCTAAACATAACAGGGAGAAAGAAAATAATATATGGACATAAGATTGACTTGGAAAAATTAAATGTGCTGTCAGGGAAAACACAGTGGACTTGGAGGAGGGCCTGAGTTGGGGTCTGCATGCTGTCCCTCCCTTGCTACGGGCGCTGAGAGAAGCAGAGGCACTCTGGGCAAAAGTGATGGGAGGAGCGAGTACTCCAAGACCCAGAGCCCTTGCCTGACTACAAACTACGCTTGGAGAGGAGGCCCCTGGCCTCTTTTCTGACTTCACACATGTTTCCAAACTTGTCCCATCCAGTCACATCTGAATATTCACTTCCAAGGGCTGCCCACCAGGCCGTGTTTGTCTGTGGTCAATCCCAACAGATGACATTTGCCAGATGAATGAGGGAGAGAAAGGAAATACTGAGACAGAAAAGGTCACAGAGAATAAACAAAGGCAGGAATGAGGCCAGGTCAGGGAGACGGGGCATGGCTGTCCTGAGTCAGAAAGGACTGTACCTCTTAGAAAAACATGGACTCGGGCAAGTGAGCTCATCTCCCTGGGTCTCAGGCAGAGTCCCCACTTCAAAAATAAAGATAAAGATGCCTATCTCACCAAGCTGTGTTAAGGAACTAAGGGAGATCGTATATGTAAAGTACTCAGCACAGAACCTAGCACGGAGTGGGAATTCAATAAGAAAATAATAACAGAGCTAAGTGTTCCTTTTGGAACTGAGGGGAGAAGATAGATGCTGTTATTCTCAAATCAAATTCTCTGATTTCTAGATTACAAAATGGATATCATAATTCTTCTGAGGAAACCTCAGAGAAAGGCCTACACACAGGTCAGAAAACTCCATTCCCCACAGCTGATTTCAGACATGACTGATGACTGGTGGCAGATGTAGTTTGCAAGCTGCCATTGAGACAGAGACAGAGAGAGAGAGAGAGAGAGAGAGAGAGAGAGAGAGAGAGAGAAAGGGAAACAGACTAACTACTGGATTCTAAGAAGATTAAAGACAACAATGAAAAAAAAAACAACATTTCAAGTTTGCTGAATAAGGACTTCTATACCCTTTCCTGCTCGCAGAACTCAGGTAGAGAGATCACATCCCTAAGACAGGATTTCCCTCCCCCACCCTTGTACGTTACTAATCTATTGTTGTCTCCCACCTTGTAATGGAAGCTCCACAAAGCAGGGACTCCCTCTGTCCTCAGGGTCTATTGCAGGCTGGCCCAGAGCAGGCTCTCAGTAAATATTTGTTGAAGGAATGAGCACATCCAACATTAGTTATTTAACAAGCATGGCCACTCAAGGATTTATAGTCCATTAAAGCAATATGAAGACCATGAGACCAGAATTTTTAAAAAATTACTAATGTTATCATAACTCAAATCAACAGCTTTATTAATCACTTCCAACTTTAATAGCAAATCAAGGAAGAAAGTAAAAAGGGTTTGGTGGGAGCCAAGAAACCAACCTAAACACGATCATGCTTCACATGTAGATGTTCTAACCCTGCCTCTCAATGACTTCTTGGTCAGCTTCTAAAGTCAGTGGCTCCGCTGTGTCCTCAGGACCAGTTCCAGACTCCACAGCATGACAAGAGATGCTCTGCATCCTGGCCCTTGTCCATCCACCATCATCGCTGGGCACTGGCCTCTTATATCCCCAGCGGCACCGAAACAACCCCAACACGAACCTCCCTCCCTTGAAAGTACCTCCTTCTCCATCTCATCCACGCGGTTAACTTCCCTCATCCTTCCAGACCCCATTTGAAGGTTGACTCCCCTCTGAGGAACTCCGTGATTTTTCTGGACAGAATGAATCAGTCTCCTCCTGGGCATGGCCATTTCGATTATGTACTGCCATCTTATTCACACAGATGACAGTCTTCCTCTAGATTACAGACTTCTTGAAGGCAAACAGTGATATACATGTATTTGTTTTCTGTGCCTGGCACACTGTACATGCCCAGGAATATGTTTATCAGAAGGACAAATAAGTAGATGCATGACCCCTGCTACACTTTCTATTCCCCCATCACTGTCCCTCCCAGCTATTAAGTGGCCTTGCAAACAAAGACAGGAGACCACTGAGAAGGTTCTAAGGTAAACTTTATGGAACACGTAATATCTGGGCATTATCTTATTAACCTTTAGGTCAAACATGAGTCTCTGCTCCTCCTACTAACCTATTTTTGCCTCAAATGCAAATTCCATTTTATCCTTTATTAATTCAGAAGGTTGCTCTCTTCTCATTTGTCCTCCATCATAATTCTCATCTCTTAAACTCTATCCCTGAGTGGCCCTCAGGTGGCATCTGACTACCAAAGGGCTCTTAGCCTACTGGGAATAACCCACATTCCTCTCTCTTCAAGATCCTCTTGCTCCAAAAGCCTGACTAAAGGTTTCCACTGCCTTCTAGTTCTTCATTATTTATTCTGCCCAAGTCACTTGAATGGCTTTGAAGTGGTTTATAAGAATAAACCAGGAGGCCCTGGCTGAGTAGTTCAGTTGGTTACAGGGTTGTCCCAATAAGCCAAGGTTGCAGGTTCAATCCCCAGTCAGGACACATACAAAAATCAACCATAGAATGCATAAATAAGTGGAACAGCAAATTTATGTTTCTCTCTTACCCTCTCTCTCCCTTCTTCCCTTTTTCTAAAATCAATCAATACAATTTTTTTAAAAAGCCATGAATACCAAAAAGACATAGAGCACCTTTCTTCTGTCATTATAGTTCAGTTTAGTTAAAAAAAGACATTTGCTGAGGGTTAACTCTGCCTTATGCATTACCAAACACTGGAGACATAGAGATAGCGGAACAGAATTGTTGACTTTGAGGAGCTTTCGGGTTAATGGGAGGATTAATAGGTAAGCATGGGGGAGGACATAGGTTCTTTCAATATGATAGGCGAAGCCTTTTTCTGGATGCTCACAGCAATATATGTCTACACAAAGGGACTTTGTCCATCCCGAGGGTATCAGAGAAGGGTTTCGGGAGGAGGTGGTGCCTGAGCTTTGTCTTTGGCAGACAGGTAAGGAACGCCCAGGCAAAGGGACGGATGAACTGCACTCTAGAAAGAGAGAACAGCTATTGTCTGTAACAAATGCTGATGTCACATTACAGAAATTTTAAAGGCCTCTGGTATGGCTTTCACATATCCTTGCTGAAATTTTCACATGTGGAGGGCTTGTGTGGGCAATGAATAATTCAAACAGAACCCCAAACAGATCCTACATGGAAGCCCACTTAGATGGCCAGGCCGTTACTGCCATTATCTTTAAGGATCGCTCCATGGAACAGACTGATAATTCCTGTTAAATGAGTTAGAGCTTTCAGGGTGCTGTGGTCCATTTAGGGGCCTAAGAAACTCATTTTCTAAACAGCATCCTGGTACGACAGAGTCACAGGACTGAGCGTGACCACCCCACAGGGAGAGCCAAGTAACTCCCATCCTCCTGAAGCACACTCCCAATGCCCCAGCTTGTTTGCGCGTTCTCCGTGGCTCTGTTTTTGTGTGAACTGCCCAACTGCCATAAACTGGACAAAGTTCTCTCTCTACACAACAAACTGATATGGCTTGACTCGAATGTTTATTCAAAATTATTTTCAATCACTCTCATTCTGGGAAATTAAGTTTGGTGTGGGGTAATGTATTTTGTTATTTCTTAATAAAGAGACAGTCCCCTCCAATTTTAGAAGGTTATGAACTTTGATGTTGGAATGCGTCTTTGATAGCATCTAGAAGTAGATATTTTAATACACCAATAAGGAAAGAGAGTCAGCAGGGCAGCAGTTGTAAAAGCTGAAGCACTAAAACCAGAACGATCTGGAAATAAACTGTGGTTCTGCCGATTACTAGCTCTGTGACGTGGACACATGAATAAATGTCTCTGGACTTCAGTGAATTCATTCTGACAATGCAGGATTTTTGTGAAAACCAGAGAAAACATGTCAAGGATGTGGCACACAGTGCCACTCTCTCAGTAAGTGGTAACTAAAATCTATAGCTCACTTAATTTTTAAATTAAATTTTAAGATCACCCGCTTGCACATATATAGCCCAAATTAGCAAACAAGAGATAAAAATAGCTTTAAACATACTGATAAAAAGCATTAAGTAACATATTTAATCTCTTAGAGCTCCTGCAGGAAAAAAAGTCTATCTTAGGTTAGCTGCTCACAAGCAAACCCGGAGAGCAGTGCTCATGGCAAGTGACTTATTAAGGAAGGGCTTCCAGGAGAGAGGAAAGCAAGAAGGGGAAATAGAAGAAGCCAAGCGAAGCTGCAATTTCAAGTGAAGCCTCACCCTGGGCCTGATTCTATAGGCAGCTCTGGAGTGTAAATTTCACCACAGATCCTACGGAAAACTGGTCAATTATCCCGCCAAGTTGGTCCAGTCTGAATGCAAGGGAATGAGCTTTCCTGCTTCCGAACCAGTCAGTCAGCAGCCAAGGATGGGCTGAGAGGAGAGGGTGGAGGGTATTTCACTCCCAGACACCTCAGCTATGTGTGTACATGTGTTCATGTGCATGCATGTGTGTGCGTGTGTGTTGGCGTAGGGGGGGGGAGCTCCACTAGTTCAAGGCTAGCCCTCTGAAGAAAGTTCCAGGTGCTGGTCCTTAAGAGCAAATGTACACAGAAGCCAGCATAAGCACACAAAACCAGTAAAGGAAGTTTGAGGGAAGCCGAGCAGAACACAGACGAAACATTTGCAACCTTAATCAAGAGAACTTCATGGAAACCTATTTGTGTCAGCTCTTCCTTCTAATCATTGGAGTTGGTCCATCACCAAATAATGTACATTTAACTGTAAATTCATTTTTCTTTGGTAATTTACAAAAACTAAGTTCGAAGTAAATATTTCCTAGGAGTATAAAATTTAATTTTGAAGGTTTGCCCTCAGGCATCAAAAAGTGAGCACTTCAACCAATTACAGATGTGGTTTTCTGCCACAGAGTTGTGCCAGCCACTAATAGAGGGCACAGACACTGCTCAGATGGAAGTGATTGGGAAAGAGCAGTGGCCAACCCCTCAAATACCAAGAGGAAAACTGGCATCGGCAACTCCTGGCTCTTTCATATATGCGTCGTCATTGAACCATCCACACCGCTCAGCGATTCCGGGTCTTATTTAAACTGGGTTGTGCGATCTATGCATCTAGTTAACACAGATCTATTACATGGATATTCAAGACTCTGATTTAATCAAATAAATTCTTGTAATTTAAAAATAGAATTTCTTGTATCTCTATGTCCTTATAAGCAGAAGGGGAAGGCTGACTTTAAGATCTCAGGTAACAGGGACTCGATGGAGACAGCCAATTCGGTATGCAGACTAGGTCACCAGGTCACCTGAGGATTAACCAATATATTATTAAAAATGGCTACAGAAATATGAAATATCAAAATAATTAATTTGTTAGGGTCATGAATGGTTTTATATACCTCTTTTTTAAAAACTTCCAATAATGTTTATAATTTGGCAATTTGTAATTTTGGCAATCATGTTAGTGTATTTGGAAGATTAGAACTCAAACAGAAGAGTATATCCAACAAATGCTATATAATCAGATATATGGAAACAAAATTCATGAAGAATTTCTGAGGGGCCCAGCAGATGTAACACAGATGATTAATAGGCACCTTGAGTTTTTGTACCTAAATATAAGTTCCAATTTTAAATAAGCAAGTGTTGATGGCTGCCACTAAGGAAAAGGGGGTATTTACTCTTTTAGGGACTCTCAGAACACCGTAGGAGCTAAGGAGATGAATGAAAAGTACCTGTGGGTTTAGGAAGGCATTGGGGGAAAGGAGAAAATTTAACCTAAGAATGACTGTCTTCCTAAAAAAAAAATGGCTTTCTCAGCCACTACTACAGTTATAAAATACTTGCAATAAGCTATAATTTCAGGATAAAACATTTGCTAAAATCAGTGCTAAAATGAAGCTACTCAGACTTGGCGTCTCCCAGTCTTGGCGTTTTTGAGAATTCAGAGTCGGATTACGATTCTCTGCTTTCCTATGCATTGTTTCATAATTGAAAGCTTTTTGAATTGATGAGAATCTGATATGTAGCCTAAAATGCTGAATAGAGGGAAAACTGGGATGTCAAACCAAAATTAATACTGTCCAAAAATCCAGGCCAAGAATTGGAATTATCTGAAACTATGGGAATTGTTTCCCATTTTTAGATTTTCATTATGCAGGTCTGTGCATGGCAGATTTACCTTTTCAAATATGTTTTGTTGCCAGTAATATCGGAGTTACTTCCTTGGAATTTGCTAACCATAAGCATATTAGGTGATGGGTAAGAAAACAGAATAAATATGTACCACCGGGCACTTCAGAAAGAGGAAGATCTACATGACAACAGTGAAGACTTGGAAAGAAGCCAATTCCCAGGTGCTATAGGAAGGATGCAGAGGGCTCTGCCCCACCCCAGCCAACACCAGAGGAGAGACATGTGTGGCTGGGGAGAAGGAAGGAGGAAGAGGAGAGAAGCTCCCCAAAGGTGGCAGTCAATCAAATACATCCCCAAACAGAGAGAGAATAAGAAGGGAGGGTGAATTATAGAGACACAAAAATTCATTTAAGGAGATGGGAATGTCTGCTCATAGAATAATTAATCCTCCCCACTCCCACATCACGGTGATTCAAGAAAGACAACTAATCCAGACCACAAGATGGGAAAATGCTATTAGCAATTTGTCAGGAGGATAATAAGCAGGAAAATCAAGTGCTTGCTTCTTCTGTGGAAATACACAACTTCAAAAACTTCCTGCCTTTCCTTAAGTTCTAGCCTTGTCTTGCAAGCCAAAGGGAACACCAAGCAGAGAACATGGGTTCCACTTAATGCTTAAATCATCCGTATGAGGAAAAATAGAATTCCCACAATGTCTTGGCTCACTCTGAAAATGTATCATTTGAGTTCTCAAATAGTGGCACTTTTCTCTCAAAAGGAACTGAGATCTCAAAAACAGAGAATATGACTCAAATTATATCAGCCATGAAAGTAACTATAGTCTAGTGGCCCAGCCTTGGGAATGAACTGGGCTGCAGGAAAGAAATCAGAGGGAAGAGGAGAAGAATCATAAGAAAAACTGGAGACGTGAAGCCTGGGTCTTAGCCCTTCTGATCTCTAGTGGCACGTCCACGTGACCACTAACAACCACAGCATTCTATGAGTGTATAATGCAGACGACCAACCAAACTTTACAAACCATCATTTGGGGCTGGTGTTGCAGGTGTGTGTGTGTGTGTGTGTGTGTGCTGAACACCAGGAGGGGCAGGGATCATACTACTGAAGTGAAGCTGATCATGAACCTGAAGTG
Organism: Desmodus rotundus; assembly: GCF_022682495.2. Classification (NCBI taxonomy): domain Eukaryota; kingdom Metazoa; phylum Chordata; class Mammalia; order Chiroptera; family Phyllostomidae; genus Desmodus; species Desmodus rotundus. The sequence goes on from NC_071387.1 coordinate 35,698,788, forward strand.
AAATTTTCTCCATACCCCTGAATCATGAGGTTCTCTCCCCTACTCCCCCAAATATATCTCTTCCCCCAGCCACCTGAAATTAATTCAGTACATTAATACCTCAGTGTTGCCCACATTGAAGTTCTGTATACACACTTTCACAGTCTATGCCTTATCCAAGTACCTCTCACACAGAAAAGCCTGAAGGCCTGTAAGCTCCTACAGAAGATGTATTTCTGTCACTTCTCTGATCTTTCCTACAGTTCTCCCCACCGCCACCCTCCACTCTGCTCCAGCCACTCTGGCCTTTGCTGTCCCTTGAACATGCAGCGCTTCCCCCAGCCTGCATACCTTTGCATTTGCTGTTCCCTCTGCCTGGAACGCTGTTCCCTCAGTCATAAGCATGCTCACTTCCTCAATGCCTTCATTATTGGTTCAAATGTCATCTTATCAGATAGGCCTCTCTTAACTATTTAAAAACAACAGAACTCTCACTATTCTCCTCCTTCCTTGATTCATTTCATTTACAGCATTTGGCATTGCCTATAAATTACATCCATATTTCATTCTCTGTTTTTGTTTTTGTTTCTGGTGTCTCCCCTCCCCTGAAGTTTCAGTTCCATAAGGCAGAAACTGTTCTGGTTAGTATTAAATGTCCAGTATCTTAGGATAGTCCTATTCAAATAATCTTTTTAAAATTTAAATTAAAATTATTTACTTAATACTTTCCTTTATTTCATTTTTAACTTAAGCTTTACTCTAATTAATAATATTAGAAAACCAAAGGCATGACGTTCTAAGTATATTTTTCTAATAAATATTGAAATAACTGTAGAACTCTCAGAATTAATGATGGCCCAGATCTGAGGAACACACAGATTCACCCAATGGCAGTATATAACAGTGACAGTACATATTAGTGACACCCAATGGCAATATGTACTAGTGCTAAAGCGGTGACTTTGGTGTGGAAATAAGTTTCACTTATTCTTACAATGTTTCTTAGTCTCACAGTATAAAACATTAAATCTGGAGTCATGAGGCCTGGCTCCCAGCCCTGGATCTGCCACAAACCAGCGATGTGACCTCAGTCAAGTCGCTTAAGCTCTCGGGGCACTGTTGTCCTCATTTCTGTAATAAAGGCTGTGGGTAGCCCCTAAGCCGCTGCCAGTTCTCACTGTCTTTGACTCCACCAATAATCACAAAAATGCAGGGTGGGTCATTATACCTACTTAATGTTCAAGCACCGTGATAAGGAAAAATAGAATTCTCACAATAGCTTCCCTCAATGATTTTGAAACACACAAAATAAATAATAATTTATAAGATAAAATAATGTATCTAATATAGTAACACTGACTATAAATCTCTTCTGTCACCCATGGCCTTTTCCAATATAGACAGCTGATGTATACCAAACATCCATCACCTCGAGAAAGGGTTATCCAGACAGACCTGAAATTAAAAAGGTGAATTCTTGGTGGAAGCCAGGATGCTCTTGTTTTTGTTTTGTTTTAAGAAAAGCCAGTATGCAGAAGGAATGATTGGATTAAAAAACACCGTTCTGCAACCCTTAGAAATTAAAGACTTGCTTCAGGAAATGATCAAACTGGATACTAAGCCCATCAGACTCAAGTTGTAGGGGGAGGAGGCTATTTGGCAGAGGCCATGCTGTCGCCCTGCAAATTGGGAAAACTTGCAGCTAAAAGATCTGGCGGTCACCATCTTTAAAACGTGTCCAAATTACCATAGTAGTATAACAACCTGACATCACGTGCTTACACATGTGATAGAATGTGAAGTCCGCAGCATGTCTGTGACGCTTTTCCTCCCAAAACGTTTCGCCCAACTTTAATCAAGCCTTTAGAAACAAGTTCTGATTCACAGGAAATGCAGAGGATAGAAGATGAAGTAAAGAAACTCACAAGTAAACAGGCGGACAGAGGCAGAATGAAGAACATTCTCAAGGACAGCTGGCTTGTCTCTTCAAAATTCAATGCCAGGAGAAAAATAAAATAGAGGCCATATTTTTGACTGAAAGGGACCAAAGAAACACAGTGACCAAATGCTACGCATGAACTTTGATTTGATCTTGGTTTGAGAGATCAGTAGCTAAAATATATGGAATTATTAATTTTTGAATGATTGGGGAAATTTGATGATGTACCAGCTAATATCTGTTACTACAGAGTGGTTTTAACTGAAACCACTTGGGGGTGGGAGGTGCACAGTGATAGTAGTATTGGGCTTGTGCATTTAGGAGACGTTGTGTCATTAGTTTTAGAAGAAATATGCTAGAGAATTTAGGAATGAAGTGACGGGATGTGGACAACTTAGTTTTAAACAGCCAAGTGTTAACGAGAACTTGAATCTAGGTGCTAAGTATCCAGGTATTCATTATAATAGTCTTTAAAGTTTTCTTCAGGTTGAAAATTTCAAAAAATACAATAAAAATAAACTAAAAAAGAAAAAAATCTATAAACCTAAAAAAAAAGTTGGAGAAAACTCAAGACCCATATGTGTGACAAAAAAATTACTTGGAAGAAGATAAAGTCAGGCAAAACCAGTTTTCATGTCCTTCTGCCTCCATGGGAAATAGGAAGAGAGTCATTAGGAAGAAAAATACATTAGATGCAGGTAAGAGGAGCCTTGTAGCTTGTTCCCTAGTCAAGTCTGGGGGCTGCGAAACCACAGAACCGTTAGTCAGTGGTGGAGATTCAAAAGAAGAACTCTGACTCTTTCTGGGAGGACCTGAAAGGTGGCCAAGAAGCCAGAGAATCCCAAGCCTTAGCGTGATAAAGTAAGAAGACCATAGTGTGTAGCCCCAAATGTTTCCTATGTCCCCAAAGATTCAATGATGCCCTTTCAGAGAGGCGTATAAAGATGGCAAAATCTGGTTAGAAATACAAGATGGTACACCTGTGACTCACCCAAACTGGTGGCTGAGGACAAGTGGGAAAATGGACAACTCAATAGCCACCAAGGTGTGAAAATGGCCACCATGGCCACAGTTACACCCCCTCCCATGCTGTGGCACTCGATCATCCCTGAGGAATGCACCCCACCACCACCCGGAAACTGAAATGCAACCTGAGGAAATGGAGTAAGTGACTGATCCTGATTTGAAGAAACAAAGATAAAATTTGCTGCAATTGCCCATAATTGTCAGGTTATGCAGATTGGTAGCAGAATAAATGCCAGCTACCTAGTGCAAATAAGACTAAAAATAAATATTTTATTGAACTATAGAAATATAAACTCACATACCTTACAGACTGTGCCTGAGATTTGTGCCTGCTCCATTCTCAACCCCATCCTAGGCATTTTAGCTATGTCTCTACCCACCGCCACAGCAAGACAGGAGAAACAAGATAGAGTGTGAGAAATAAATCATTATGAGATATGCAAATAAATATACATCTAAAAATCACCTTGCAGTTTTCCACACTCATAGAGGAAAAGCTACATGTGGAAAACACAGAAGTTATTTATTCTGGGCTATGGAATGTATGTGGCACTTCAATATTGATATACCTAATGTTCCAAGGATTTATTTCAAACAAAATAGCAAAACCATGCTGTGACGTCTGACTCAAAAGAGTTGGGAAACAGCCCAGCTGTTTATCTGCTCCCTGAAACCCCCACCATTCTAGGAAGAGATGGAGCTGCAGGCTGCCTCTCTTGGCTTGAGCTGGAATGTCAAAGGTGCCCCTGCCAGGATTCATACTACATGCAAATTAATAGCAAACAGAGTCATCAGGGATGCCAACTAAAGAGGAAACAGCTTCTGTTTATAACCTAGAGGCAACACTTTCTTAAGATGAGTACAAGTTTGAAAATATATCCAGGGCTATTTAGTTTTGACCATAAAGATACAATGTTTCATATGTCAATATTAAGGAAATTGTGGTTCCACAGTGAAGGAAAAATAAAGACTATATCATTACACACCAAAATAATAAAGGATATCACCAGAAGTACATGACCCTCTTCTAGAGAGTGTGTGGTTGTTTTCAATAGTTTTGTATCAGGAAGGTAGATTTTAAAGCTGGAGGGGACCCTCGGATGCCTTTTGGTCCTGTACTGTTATTTCTAGCCTTTACACAATTTTCTTTTACAGATAATCCAGGAAGTAAGGTAGAAAAGGCTCAGTTGGGTGGTTGACTCTCCTCAAGTTTTACCAGGACTACTAAAGTTGACAAGCATGACTGTACATAGAAACTCCACCTCATTCCCAACATTCTCCCCGCACCTGCCCACTGCACTCCCACCCCTGAACTCCAGCCCCTTCCTTCCTTCCTTCTACTGTCACTAGTCAGGGCTGAGATAACTCTACTGCCTTCATGGCAGGAAATTAATCTCTTACCAAAGTCTTACAGAGTTCAATGCAGTTTCTCTCTCTCTCTCTCTATCCATCCGTCTTTACGTTTTTCATTTTCTCTGTCCTGAGACCAGTAAAGTTCCCAGATAATCACAGAAGAAGCCAGTGTGTTTAAACAAAGGTCTTCTACTAGCACCTGCCTGGCCACACCTTGGGAAACCCTTTTTCATCTCTGATAGGCTACAAATACATAAAAAAATTTAAGTCCATTTTTAAAAGAAATCATTTTAGTAGTCATAATATTCTCCATGGAAAAGGAAACCACATCAGGACAGAAGGCTTCATAAACTTCTTTCTAGATTTAAGCTAATGGTTATTGGGGGGAGGCTCTCTTCCCCATCCACCCCCAACCTGCCCTTTCTGCACCTTCCCTACAGTAAATGCTCCTCCCAAAAGAATCTAGTAAAACCTACATGCCAGATCAATCACTCAATCAAACAGATTTCTCATGAGTGCAAAACAATTTAAACTGATAAAGTATTCAAAGACAATAAAATTAAGAATTCGCAATAATTATTGCATAATGTCTTCAAGGGCCGAAGAGCTTAAAATGAGCATAGTGTTCAGGAACTTTATATTCATAATGCATGCCCATAAAGTAGAGACACATTATAATTATAATTTTTCTATCAACTCAGTAATAAACCTTAAGACACTACTATATACTATATACGTTTGGGACATTTTTCTGCAATTCGGACTCAGTGTAAATGCAAACAGTACTCTCGTACTCGTTTCCTTAATAAGGTATTACTACAACATAAATCTGAAAAATAACCACCTCTCATAGAATCAGTTCAATGAGCCAGGCAGTAAACTAAATACTGATTTAATTCTTTTAATCACCTGAGAGATGGATATTATTGCCTCATTTAACCAAAGAGGAATCTAAGATTTAGAGAGTTTAAAAATTTGCCCAAAATGATGGTTAGCTGGTGGGAGATCTAGGATTTGAACCTAAGCTTATCGGATTCGTAAGTCCCTGTGCTCCTAGGTTTGAAGACTAAAGAGGTAACATCTCACAAACATAAAGGATGTGAAGTGTTCCAACAGGCTAGCTTCTGAATCGTCACATGACTATTCTGCTGATTTAAAGCTAAGTTTATTTCCACAATCATTCAGTATTCTTGCCCAAAATAAAGTAAGCTAAAATCAGAGCATATGTTACAATTTAAGCCAAGTTATATGTGTTCTTCGTCAATTCTAAAAAGCTTGTCCACCAACATCAGATGCTAGAAATGAAGAGAAGAAAACCAAAAGAGAGAGGAAAGAATGGAAAAATAGGAAGCACAGAGATGTGGAAGGACAGAATGACAGGGGTGGGGAGAGAAAGGTAGAAAAGAAATAAAGAAGGAAAAGAAGAAAGCCATCATGTTTTCCAAATTGGGAAATCCTTTTTAAAGTACGCCACCATCTGTGTAAGAAGATCAACATGAGTTCACTGTAGGATTTATGGAGGACCAAAGAAGGGGTAACAATTTTTACCTGACTCTTAAATACAAAATTTAATTTCTTAAGGAACCCTTCACCTTTTAGTGAAACTAGTAGTGTGGAAAGTCCCTAAACAATACAGAGAGCACTTTCTATGTTACAGGCAAATCTGGAATCTCCCGTGTATCACACTGGGAGCGTGGGATGCCCCCATGAGACCAGTAGCTTTAAAAGTTCAATGACAGTGCCCTTGCAAAGCTAAGGAAAGAAAAGCTCTTTCTTCCATTTCTGTCTTGGGTGATCTGGCCAGTTCCTAAAACTTTTTACCCCTTTTCAAGATGCTGCAGAGAATAAGCATGCTTTGTCCTCATAGAGACGAGACTCAAATGTTGCCCTAAAAGAAGTGAAGGTAGACCTTCCCACCTCCTCCATCAAACGTACAGAGAAAACACTTTGATAACATCTCTAAGTGACAGGAAAGACACGCTTGGCTTAATTCTTTTCTTTTGATAAATTTCCAATTTGTCAAATTACCAAATAACTCTTTCAAATGATGTTTTTTCTGAAGTTTCTGAGAATCTGAATTTTATTTTAAAATTTTGTTCTCTACTAAGAGAGAGTAAGATATACCTGAAGCTCCCCCTGAAGCCGGAGGGAAGGGCAGTTAAAAATGGTTCCTGTGAAAACCATTCTACTGGTTTTCTTTCATACTACTTTTGAGGTTTATATTCCCTTATTATGAGAGAGAACCAGCAATGCTCCTTACTTACTTTAAAAGAAGAGTTAATCGCTAAGTTCTTCAAGATTTCTTTTTCTTCTTATTAGTGGCTTCTAACTCCAGAAAGACAAAACAATATTCTTGGTCTCTCTGAAAATGTCACACTGAGTCTTTCAAATATCTTTATTCCATACAGCTATGAACAAGAAAGACTACTTCACACCAAGTTTTAAATTTTTTCAAAAAGATTAAAGGTCTAAGTTTAAAAACACACAGAGCAAAACTGGTAAAAGAAATAGGGTAGGAAAGTCCTTCCTAACAAGCAAGACACAGAAACTAAAGTGGAAAAGAACAGATTTGCTTCTATACTAAAGTAAATATTTTTTTCCAAAGACACTATTAAAAAAGTCAAGCATAGAAGGAAATCTGAGCAACATATATAGTCAATGAAAGATTGATTTTTTATACATATGTATAATTTGTAAGATAAGTCTATAAATCAACAAGTAAAAATAAATGCTTCTTATTCTTCACATAATAAAGTTGTTTAACCTTACTATTAATCAAAATATCATTTTAACTGAGTGGGAAAAAACATAAAAGACTGACAATATCTAATATAGATGCATGTATAAACAAAAAGTTGGTGGGCGTATAAGTTGATGAAGCATTTTTGCAAGGTAATCTATCAGTATCAATAACTAAAATATACACATTTTTCTCACCAATCCATTTCCAAGTATCTGTCTTAACTGTAAGATATTATTTGAAAGAATTTTCTGTAAACTTAATTAAAATGTAAATGTCCATTTCAAGGAGAAAATAAATCACAATTCATCAACAATAATAATAGTCAGTACTTGTATAATGATTACTAAATGTCAGGAACTTCCCCGAGTGCTTCACATGTAAATGCAGTTTGTCTCATCACAACCTCATGAGGTCGATGCAACTGTTGCCCTCAATAGTTGCTCGAGCCGGAGAGGATGAGACGCTTGCTCAAAGCCACACCCTTGTAATGGACACAGCCAGGTTTCACACACACGTGGCCTGGCACCAGACCACTCCGAAACACCAGTAAATAAAACTCAGTACAGCTCTCAGTACTGACATGGTAAGATCTGCAAGGCAAATTGGGCCCTCAAAGTGGGGGGAAAGAGGGGAACATCTGCAACAGTGTCGACGATAAAAAATATTAAAAAGAAAAAAGATGCAGACAAAATTAGTATTATACTTTTTTATGGAACCAAAAGTAAATATATTTATTTGATTATCTCCATAATAAGGGAAGCTATATATTTTCTTATTCATACAACCTATGCATTCTAGATGGTTTGAGAAGAGAAATGTCCACTTTTAGTTTTATCTATTTCCAAAGTGCCTAAAATTGTGAAAAATAAGAATTGATTCATGTGTTACTCTTACAATTTTTTAATGGTATTTGTCTTTAAAAAATAGTGGGGTGGGGATTGGTGGGGGGGGCATATGGAAAACAGTTTGTCCTTACAGATGTTTCTACAACTGTTTCTGGCTTTTGGTCACATTTTTCCCTCTTTTAAAAGTCGATCCAAATTTCTGTTAAACTCAGCCTCCTAAGTGTTCCAGAACTGTTTTCAGCCCATAGAAAAGGCTTTAACCTTCGACCTCTGTAGCTTTGGCCCCAGTATGTTTATGACTATTTTTAAATAGCCAAATTTTTGGTTGCTGTTGAAAGACATTTAGAAGATCATTTATAAGAGGAGAAACATAAACTCTGGACCTCGACTCTGAACTTAAGAACACATGGCTCTGCATTCTTAGGCAGTGTAGTTGTTTGGTCAGTAACCAGTTAGAAATATCTACCGCTCAAAAGTAGGAATGAATGCAAAGGAAATACGGAGACTATCGACCCGGAGTGAGAGAAAGCCTCCCCCCGCCAATGCCTCCTGCAGGATTTCTTAGTGCCCCTGAGGTATTTACTCTAGAAGGACAAGAGACACATCAGTACCTAGGGAACAGATATCATATGTGCACTTTCATCACGAAATGCAAGGAACTCAAAGCTGATGGCCAAAACTATTCTTACCATGGTGATGAGTGCCAAGCTCCCTCCGCCCTCCTGGCTCCCTTATATTTTTTCCAGCCCTGCACACCATCAACGCCCTCAGCAGGCTCCCCATGTGGAGCACTCTTGGAAGCCAGGGCAGCCCCTGGGCCCCCAGATGCTTCCATTTCCCCTTCATGGGCACTTCAACATTTTCAATGAGCAAAGGGAGCCAGGAAGCATTGTGAGAGCTAAACACAAGTGAGAGCACTCGGAGGCCCGGTTGCCTGTTCCTTGGGCAATAAAGCTGCTCTGGAAAAACCTTCCTGGCCTGCTTCAGTGGAAATTAAAATTAAAATAAGTCAGAGGCAGCCTTAAAACAAAAGGGATAAAATTATGCTTTTACATGGAGGAATATCAATACAGACATACAATTAGATGCATGTGTTCCACATTTTATGCATCAACAGTAAGCACACATACGATTGATCCCAATACAAATGGCCAAGCCCTAACAGGAGAGCTTTATTTGGGGTTTCTGCAGTTATGATAACTAGATATTGGACCATAAAGCAATAGGGCAGTGTAAAGGCACAGAAAAGAGCGTGGAAAAATGCACTGGGGTAAATTCTACTTCTGGACATCATTTTCAAAACAGGGCCGGTAGTCTCGTGGTCATAGAAACAAGAAGTTTAAAATATATCAAGCAATAATGCAAGATACGTTCTAGGTTAACATGCAGATGGGAGCCCCTAGCTGCCACTTCTGCTGGATTCAGAGCAGGACAAAGAGACATATTCCGAGGCCATATATTCAGAGAAGCAGAAATTGAGGATGTTTGTGTGCAAAAATGGAGAGCCAAAGTGGACCCTCCACACTGGAACAACAGCGATTATCCAAAATAGCATGTGAAAACATAAGACCAAACCTGAACAGGATGAACTCCTGTGTATGGTCATTAGTGACCTGGAATAATTGAACACAAAAGGGGGGGAGGGCTTTGAGCCCTTCAGAAACTTAGAAAAGCCCCCCAGTCTCTCTTTAACCATTCACAGATGAGCTGTACTCCACATACTGTTGTCCAATTACCAAACTGAAATGGGCGAAGTTGAAAATCCTCTGTGATCATTCATTCAGTCAGTTAATATTTATTGGGTGCCAACTGAGGATTTGACACTGGATAAGTAATGATGAAAAAGACCAGCATGAGTGTTGTCACCATGGGGCTCACAGCCTGGCCTACCTGTTCTAGAAGGCACGCACCATCGGCATTTGGTTACGGTGAGTCAACAGAACAGAGGAAAAACCCTACGAAGCTTGCAGTCACACAGACCCATCTCCAAAGAATGCACCACAGCCTGTTGGTTGTATATTAAAGTCAAGGTTTAAGTCCCTGGTTTGGAATATAGAGATCCCCTTCCCCTGGAAGCAATGCCATCAATAATGTTTGGGTTCTCAGGTCAATCCATGAAGCTGGAGTGGTCCTGTATTCAGCAACGGTGTGATTTTAAGAGGTTTCTGGTTTGTTACCCAAGGCCCTTCAATGGTATTAAACTGTAGTTTATAATCACGGATTGAAACAGTCAATGCTTAAGACCGAAGTGTGCAGTGCTGGGGATGGGTAAGAAGATGTGCTTGTCTATGGGTGGGCTGGCAGCGCTCCTCAGCCTCGACCTGCCTGCAGGACAGGGAATACAAGTGGGAACAGAATGTCCTGGAAGGTGCTTGTGAGGGCGAGAATGACACTTGGAATAACTCATTTGCACTTGAGTCATTGCTTCTGGCCAAGGCTATGCACATTTCATACCTGGTTACTCAGAAATCACAACTAACATGTTTCTTAGTTATTTCAGGAAGTATAATAGTGTTTTTACATTTTCTTCCCCTTTTCAGACATGTTTTTCCAGCAGTAATCGCAACCCTAATAGCATTTACAGTACATTAACTTACATGAGTTTTTAATACCACCCTTGAAGCAGTTTCGTGTGTCCTCATTGCGTGAGCCTCACCTACTGGAACCCCCAAAAGTATCAACTCAGCATCTGACTAGGGAACCAATAACCTCAGCACAGGATCGTTTTGTTCAAACCACGGCACAGACAGGCATGCAGCTAAAAATAGAAAAAGTAGCTATTCTAAACAAGAGTGTGAGTCTGCGAGACAATTTATTTTTAATGATTTAACTTATATTTAGAATTAAAAGAACGAAGCATACTGCCCGAAGGAAGTCATTTACCGGCTCTCTGACAAGGTTAAGCGAAGTTCTTCTTACAATTCATTAAGAATACCCTTAGGTTACATGTGGAAAATGTAGGTGCCATAGTGATGATCCCCCCAAATTATCCAAATAAAACACTGTTGCAGTCTCAGTGCCAGAGTCTCTGTATGAACACAATCTTCCCTGAATCTAATTCTCCTCCAGCACTGAGCTACAGGGAATATGCTAACTTTCACAGATCATTCCATCAGTCATGCTCCTAATACAAAGTTGGGGTGGAAAGGGGTTCTCAAAGCTGTCGCTGAGCTCCCAGGATGTGGACTATCCTCTCCCCAAAGAGCCCATGAGATGGAAGGATCTCAAACTGAACTCTCAATGTAAGAAAGGGAGAGAACTAGAAGCTGGCTCTCTCTGGTAAAAATCTGTGCCTGGGGACATCCACTCGAAGTGCTTCTCAGGAAAGGAAGCCCCTGATCAGAATGAGGACAGCAAAACGTCATGGTAGGTGGCTGACATGCAGAGAGCATAAGCCTGGCCCAGACCTGGGTGCCAGCTGAACAGGTGGACCCAGGAAGGTCTGCGAAGCAATGGGTAAGTTTGGTTTGCAAGGCCTCTTCCATGTCTTGTCATACTCAGAGCGGGTAGCCCGAGTTTATCTCACGGAACAGTGGTTCTTCAAGACTACTCGGGCAACAGCAGCATCAGCATCCCTTGCAAACTTTTAGAAATGCCTATTTTTAGGTCCACTGCAGACCTATTACATCACAAACTCTCAGGGTGGCCCAGAAATCTGTTTTCACAAGCCCTCCGGGAGTTGCTGATGCAAAGTCCAGTTTGTGAACCACCACCGGAGGATTAGTTAAAATCACTGTAGTACAGTTCCTCTCCCAAGACTGTCATAATTGGAGAATGAGAGATCTTTCCATCTCCAAAGGAAATGTCAAGGGTCAGCCAGCCAAAGGGGAGTCAGGTGGAGGTTTCGGGGGGTTGAGCCCCAGCTTACCACTACTTCCCTCATTCATCTTGGGAATCTTGGTGAGAACAGGCACCAACAAAGAGAGAGGAGAAAACATCAGGAACAGATCTGATCCACCCCAGAGCTCAGTGTACGCTGAGTGACTTCTGGCTACTTAAACATTCTCTTCCAAGTAAACAAGCTGCATTAATAGTAGTTGCAATAAACCATACAGATCAAGGAAACCCACCAGACTTTCTCTCCAATGCCACTAAGACACCATGGAACCTTCTTCACAGCTTTCCCAAGGTAGTGGCTGTTCATAAGAGACCACACAAAATTCAACAATAACATAGTAGTCAATATAACTTTAAACTTCTCAGAAAATGCTCTTAAACCACTAAAACTCTTGACTATAACAAGAAGATTTAAACAAGTTTCCCCCCCTAAAATTAATTTTCACTGCTCTAAAAGAGACCAGTGATCTATTCTTGGGCAACATAATCCCTAATTTTTAATCAAGCACTCAGAATTTTTCCACTTTAAAAGAAAAGTCACTCATTCGTAAAGCTTCTATGCACCACCAATGGCTGTTGTTTTGCTTCCCAGTGCCGTTCAAATGTCAAAAGATGAGAATCTGAAAAAGCAGTAGCAGCACCAAAAGCACACACAGAAGATCTAGGAGTCAACATGCACAGCAGAAAGAGCCTTTCTGCACAAAATACCCACATCCATCACTAGCTTACTGCCTCTTGGAACCTTGCCTGCCTTTCCGAAACGAAAGGGAAATGGGTACTATTTGCCTATATCATTATTAGTCACTCAATACTCCGGAAACCAGTTCTGAGTCTTCTAGGACAACTGTCCTCATTGGAAAGTGGGTAGTGCTGAGTAATCAACATTATTTCTCTTTGTCTTGGTTTGTAGTAGCATATCCTTGTTGCTATTTTTCAGCCTCAAAACCTAGTGATTGTAAATCAAGCTGCTTCCTTCTTTAGTGGTAATTAGCATTAGTCATAAGCCAAAATGATTTCGCATAAGCAGTAAAATAAACACAACCCTCCTTACCTTTCATGCCAAACTTGGAGTGTCTTGCCAACTTCAGCAGAAACAGCATTACCAGCAGACAAAATCCCACTACAGACGCAATCACCACCACGGCATAGACCTAGAGAAAGGGAGGGACAGCAGTTACAGCCTTGCTAGCTAGTTCCCTCTACCCAGAAGATGAAGATGATGACAGGTAATATTTATGGAATGCTTACTACGACTTGCTCTTCTAAGAACTGTATGTACATCAATTCATGTACATGAATTGTTAATCCTCAACAACCCTACAATGAAGAATGTAGGTCCTATTATTATTCCTACTTTACAAATGAAAAAAACCCCATAAGTTAAGGCTATAAAATGGCTACCTAATTAATATTAGATAAAGATATAGATATATGTAATTGATATAGGTACAGATACATGTAATATATCTATGTTGAGTTATACATGTAGATATTGAATATATCTCTATCTCTTCCTATCTATCTACCTACCTACCTACCTACCTACCTGGAGAAGAAAAGAGAAAAACATGAATAAAAAATATTGATAATTTTTGAAGTTGGTGAAGGAAGTAATGGGATTCATATTACTATTCTTGTTACTGTGGTGCATGTTTGAAAAATATTCATAACAAAAATACTTTTTTAGGTTGGCTATTGTTGCTCCTAGAAGTCAGGGTCCCCTGGAGCAGTGAGTATGGAAGGGAGCAAGAAGGCACTAGTGGGTGACTTCACTTGTGAAAGATCATTGGGTTATACATGTATGATATGTGCTCTTCTGTATATGTATGATAGAGGTCCATACAAAGGGTTTTTTTTTAAATTTAAAAATGTAATTGCAATGCGTGGATTACGCAAGTATTGAGAGTAAAGGCAGATCTCTGTGAACCCTGTCACGACCCTGAGCTGGAGACTGCAGAGGCACAAGCACACAATGCTAATGAATGAAACACACACTAACATTTTAGAAACAAAGGTGGACGCAGGGCTGTGTATCTCCGGCCATTCCTACTGCTCACCTCAGGGCCCAGCTTCCAAGAGAAGTTTGATTCTCTAAACTTGGAGTTGGCTAACGTTTGCTGAAAAGGCAGACGATTTCATTCCTGCAGCAAGATCTTAGACTAAGCCAGCGGTTCTCAAACTGAGAAATGTGGCACCCAGCAGACACTTTGCAATTTGGGGTTGTCACAACTAGGGGAAAGGTACTACTCGCACCTACTGGGTTGAGGCCAGGGATGCTGCTAAAGCTGCTAAATCTTTGTTGACTAAAATTTGGGGATTTTTATTACTGCAGCATAGCTTATCCTGACTGATATACCTATCTCACAGTAAGGGCAGTACAGAGTAAAGATTAAGAATGTGGGTTCTTGCCCTAGCCGGTGTGGCTCAGTTAGTTGGACTGTCATCCTATAAACCGAAAAGTCACGGGTTTGGTTCCAGGTCAGGGTGCATACGGGAGGCAACTGATCAGTGTTTCTCTCACATCAATGTTTCCCTCTCTCACTTCCCTCTCTGTCTAGAACCAGTGGACATATCCTTGGGTGAGGATTTAAAATATATATTTTTTTCCTTCCTGAGTTTGCAATTTACATTTACCATTTATTAGCTACATGGCTTCAAAATTACTTAACCTCTCAGCATCTCACGATCTTCATGTGTAAAGAAGAAAATGTAATAATTCTACCTTGTAGGTTGTAAATCCTCAATGAGTTAACACAGATAATAGGCTTGGAACAGTACCTATCTACAATAGACAATAAATTCATGTTGACTATCAGTATAATCATAACAATGATGAAACAGATTAAGAAAAAATTTAATAAGCAGCCCAGTATCACACCTTTGAAGCTTGGCACTTGAACCAAAATCTGCCCAAGTATAAATCCTGCAATTTACTCATTATACTTCCTCTCCAAAGAATGTGGCTGAGAGTGAAGCCAGGATAATAAAAGCACATGGCTAATCCTCCCACAACACCTTCTCTGATGTCAGATGGAGACAGCATTGAATAAGTCGCAAAGCACAGAAAAAAAGCACATGCCAAGCACTTGGCCAAAGTGGAGTAAAGGTGTGATAATTCCCTTCACTGGTATTTCAGCTGTGAGCGGCTCCCCCACAGAAAGCTTTTGCAAGTGTCTGAGTAGACACTAAACTCTCTTCACAGTCTATAAACAAACAAAATGGTAACGATTCCTAAAAAGCTAGTTGAGGATCAACTCATTCTAACCAAGATCATTTCCCTTGAATTTGTCTAATAATTTTGGGTGATTTTTAAAAAACCTTTATTTCTAGCATTTTCATGGGAAAGAGATCATTGGTTTTTTTTTTTAATTTTTATCCTCATGTGAGGACAGGCTTATTGATTTTAGAGAGAAAGGAAGAGTGTGAGAGAAAGAAACATTGATGTGAGAGAGAAACATCTATCTGGTTGCTTCTCATATGTGCCCTGACCAGGATCAGAACCCACAACCTAGGTACGTACCCTGACCAGGAATCGAACCGTGACTTTCCGGTTTTGGGGATGACACTCCAACCAACTGAGCCACATTGGCCAGGGTGAGATCATAGTATTTTAGCTCTAAGTTCTCTACCTTATTATTAGATTCCAGACTTCTGCAGGTAGACGAAGAATACCTAAAGACACAAACTTAAACTCTACAGATAACAAACTTAGGATGGAGAAAGGTTAGAGGACCTGGCCTGAGTTCCAGGCCCTCTCTGTAGTCCCATGGTGACCTCTTGTCTCTTCGGAAAGCACGTGACTGGCATTCAGGAGATCTGAGTCCTTCTGTTCACGGGACACCTCACCAGCTGTGAGAGCTAGAACAGAGCCTTCACTTCCCCAAGCCACCATTTCCTCATTTATACTTGGGAATAAGAATACCTGGCCTGCCTTTTCTACATGGCTAATGAATGCTTCATTCAACCTGGACAATGAGAAGGGGTTCTACTGCTGAAAAGCAGTTAATGGCCTGCCAACAAATATCTACACCTGTTGAAGCAGTTCTAAATGCAAAGAATCCTTTAGTAAACAAAGATTCTTGTGATAATGAGAAGAAGAATTTCCTCAAAAATGGTTCAATAAAAAGCAGTTTTGTGTACTGTGAATGTGTTGCAGTGAGTACGGACGGTCTCTATGTGGGGAACAAGCAGGGGTGAGATATGCCAGTTAGGAGCTTAAATTAACATTTGGATTCAAAAGAGAAAACCGAAGTTGACATAAGTATTAGTAACTGGGATACCTACACACCTGTGGGCTTAACACATGCTCTTGAATTCCTGATGGACACAAACCTTTCTTAAACCAAAATATATTAAGTGGTTCAGTATGAGAAGAAAAACAGAAATACTTGCACAAAGCAGGAATTGAAAGCATTCCACATGTGACTTACCACAGCATTTGTCCTGCTATTTCATCGAAAAGCATATTTCAATGTAAAGCGTGTGGTCATCTGTGGAAATATGTGTGTGTCTCCCTATACGGGATGTTCATATTGTGAGCCTCCCATTGCCACTGCTATAGCCCCGGTTTAAATATACATCACATCTTTTCACTACTGTACCAGACCCCTAACTCATCACCCCACTTCCAATCTCTCTGCCCGGCAACCCAGTCTACAGTGTTCACCATGAATCTCATCAGCCTGATTTTTACTGAGGCCCTCCTAGGTGCCAGTCTCTATTCTAGCAGCTAGAGATACAGCCGTGAAAATCCCTGACCAAGAATGGAGGGAAAGGAAAAAGACATTAAACAAGAAAACAAATAAACAAGCAAGGTCACTGTAGACATTGATAACTACTCAGAAGAAAAAAAAAACAGGGTAATGGCTTCCTGCTGACACCCTTGATAAGTCATGGGATGACCTTCAGGAAATGCATGCTATACAAAGACAGCAGCAAATGTTAGGCTCTGAGACGAGAGGAAGCCTGGAGCATGCAAGAGAGTATTTTAAAAAGACAGCTGGTAAGCAGTGAAGAGATAGGGGAGATAAAGTCAGAGACAGAGGCCGGCAAGATATGTGGGAGCTTGTTGCCACTGTGAGGGGTTGCGCTTTTATAATAAAAGTTTTATGACGATGTATTGGGAAGCCTCTGAGAATGAAAATGAGTGATCTGATTTGTGTTTCTAAAAGGTCACTTGGGCTGCTGTGTGGAGACAGGAAGATGACAAGGGTGCGAGAGGCGGACAGGGTAGAAGGGGGACAGAGTCACCCAGGAATGAGCAGCGACACAAGCTCTGTCTGTAAGGGGCCAGACAGCAAACGTTTCCAGCTTTGCAGGCCACACCGGCTTTGCTGCAACTACTCCACCTGCCATCGTGGCCCCAAAGGAGCCACAGACAATATAAAATGTAAATAGACATGACTATATTCTCATCAAACTTTATTGATGAACAGACATTTGAATTTCATAAAATGTTCATGTGTCGAAAATCATTTTTCTTTTGATTTTTTTTCAAGCCACTTAAAAATGTAAAAACTATTCTTAGGTTTCAGACCTCACAGAAACAGGTCGCGAGCCAGAACTTGGCTGGAAGGCCTTAGTTTTGCCAAGCCTCGAGTTCGCCTGCGGCCGTGGCAGTGCAGGTGGGGACATATGGATGGGTTTGGAGTTTATAAGGAAGCAGAGCTCACAGGACGGGCCCCTGGGAGCACACTACAAGTGAAGGAAAGGGAAAAATGGAGGAAGCTTTCTGGGTTTTTACCTGAGCAGCTGACAGGTCGCCCTGCCACAGAACCCGGGAGCCCTGTGGCCCTGGGGCTCTCACAGCCCCCTTTCAGTGTCTCCTCACTGCGCAGCGCATCTAACCACCTGGCCCTGTGTTTCAACACCTCATGACCTGGCACAACCGACTTCTCCAACCTTGCCTCCAACTGCTGCCCTTCGCGTGCCGTACCTTCCATCAAGACTGTTTTCCAGTCTGCAGGCTCTTGTTCACACACCCCAAATCCCTGCCCTTCTGTTCCTCTATGTCCAAATCCCAGGCATGCTGCACAGGCCACAGAAAATGCCACCTGTCCCACAAAGACTCCTCTGGCCCTCCCAGCAGGAAGGAGCAGAGAGCCTGCCCCCCCATTCCTGTTTCTCAAACCACACACCACTCCTCTATTTGTATGAAGTGCTAGTGTTCACATCTCCAACCACTGACTGAACTTAAAGCTCCAGAAAGAATGGACCTTAGTTTCATTCATATTGTTTATATTCTCCCACATTATATCCTTACATGTGGTGTGTGCTAACACTTTGATTAAAATATTTAAGCAGACAGGTGTGAAGGTATGGAAGACAAGGGTAATTAATTATACATGTGCCTGTACAAGAAAGCTGCTTTCTTGCTCTTCTAGTGATAACCTTTTACAGGACAGATATTTAGAACAGGAATTTCTAGCATCAAGTTAGAGGCTACCTTTATCACTTCTCTTAAACCTTTCCACTAATTCCTCCAAACTACAATGCCCTGTTTACATCTGAGCAATAAAAACATCCCGTCGAAAGGCCCACCCTGAGGCAGCTCCAAAGGTCTTCTTTCAGTTGTTTATTTACTTTCAGACAAATATTTTGAAAAAAATACAAAATAAAGACAATATGATAGCTACTTCTGACATGCAAGTATCCAAAATGCTGAGAACCAACCAAGGAAACAACCCTCTACCCCACTCACCGAGAGATGCTCCCGCCCAGTTTTGTCAGCAACATCTGTGGAAGGAATTTCATTACTTCTGTTCGTGGTGTCCCCGATGTCATTTGCTGCAGTCCCATAATCTTAAATTGGAGAAAAGGGAAAGAGAAGGAACCATGAAGTTGTCATTAGACTGTCGACAAACACAAGGCCACAGTACGACCCAGAACGAAGCCAGACAAATCACAAGATTCCAAACCGCTGACAGCCCGGCCAGGGAGGAATAGGACCCAGCTGTTGGGTTAAATCCCTCGCGGTGCTGGGACTGCGCAGCGCCAACGTTGTACAATACTCAACCCAGATCTCTACATCCTTGTCTTGTTTTGTGGTCAAACTCTAAACCTGGTTTAGGATTTTTCTCTGCACAGAAGAGTATGTCCCCTTTCTGATGAAGTATTTAATATAAATACAAAAGAGAATCAATCATCTAAGAGTCACAAATTTATAGATCGAGTCTGCACATGTTCTGTAGAAATGTACAAATGTTTTGTATTTTTATTCTAAATAGATATGGTGTCTATAATATGTGTCCTGAACAAGCAACCTCATTGAGTCAGCCCCAGATAAACTTCTCTTGATAGAATTTTCACACAAGCCTTGGGGTAACCAATTTAAATTATATTTTTATTAGCAAAGAGTCCCTTTGAAATTGGATGAAAGTAACAGAAAAATCATCTATTTTCTGTTTGCTGTTTTGTTACTGACTGCAAAACTAAATCCTCATCATTTCCATTGTTAATATGTTAAAACTTAATTTCAAACACTAAGAGATATCATTTACTTGCTTATTTTTCCCTCTTCATATCACACCCAGCCACTCATGCAAAGTTAAATCACTAAAGTATCTGTAGATTAATATAATGACATTTCAACCTACAGTCCCAAAGTGGTATCTAAGGCCAATGGAAAGATGACACTAAGTCTTGGACTCCTTACTGGAGAGGAGTCCAAAGCATAATTTTAAAATGTTAAATCACAATTCCAACATATTTCTTTGTGATACAACTTGAGATACTCTTCCTTTAAACCATATCAAGACAAATAAAAACAAAAACACACAAATCACATGCACAAAATCATCCAAACCATAGCATGAAGGAATCATAGCTTAACATGTATAAAGCAGGTAAAGACAATATAATTCTCCAGTTAAAATTAGCTCAAGTTAAATGCACATATAATAAGAATATAAACACAGAATCATTTACAAAAAAGTCTGTGCATATGAAAATTAAAATTAAAGAATAAAATACTTCATAAAATAAATACATAAATATAATATTTTAACTACTCTAACTTTTAATCAATCTTAAATTTTAAGCCAAGTCTCGACATTTAACCTGCCACTTCCCCAACAGAGGCCTCTGGTCATGAAGGTGGCTTGAAAATCTGCTAAAAATGGATCTTCACAACTAGAAAAACTCCTTGACATTTGATTAAAATATCAAAGTACAGATGAGATGTTCAGTTAAAAGTTAATACAGTGGGCCTTTTGGTTTCCTCCCTCCCACATTCCTAAAACAACCCCATTTTATTCAAAGGGTTCAAGCACGTTCTCCGGGGAAGCTGGTCTAAGTCAGTCAAGGGCTAACCCACACCGTTTATCAGTAATGGAGGCAAGATGGATCATGGCCCAACTGAGTTTTGAATCAGATGCAGAGAGGTGCAGGAGGTTTCTGGAAACATCATCTTTCTTCTGGAGTCCTTTCAGAAACTCTCCCCTTTCTCCCATCAATGTGAATGACCGTAGCCCTCTGTTGGCTGCATTCAGTAACCCATAAGAGGGGCCAGTCATCAGTGAAATCAGAACGACGGGCAGAGGAGGGTAGGGATGAATAAAAGCTGGGCCCCGATGACATGACTGAGCTGCTGGTTTAACCCACCCTAAACTGTCCTACCTCTGAGGTCCTGTCTGTGAGCCAAATTTCCTTATTATATAAGAAACACAATTTTGAATTGGGTTTACTGTCATAACTAGAAACTGATACACCACCTTTTTCTTGGTAGCCATGGCTTTTAAACAGGTAATTAGTTCCCAATTATGGAAACAAATTGTCTGTTACAGCAGAATGGATTTACTACTTCCAAGAACAGAACATGAGAGAGAAAATGCTATTTACAGGCACTGTAAATATCAAGGGAAAAAGGCCATCAATATTGAATGATTTTTTTTCTGAAATGTTATTTTAGCCTATGTAATGCTTGAAATGTATATTTAACTGAGCTTAAAGGTCTTCTTTCAGTTGATTTATTTCATGCTAGACAAATTTTTTGAAAAAATACAAAATAAAGACAACATGATAGCTACCTTCATAAATTACCTCAGAATAGTTTGGGTCTGCACCTAAAAAAGCAAAACAAAGCAAAGATTTGTAAGTGTGCATACAGAGTTTAAAAAGTACTACCTTATACCCACTAAAATGAGCTAAATACATATTGAAGATTTTGTAGCGGAATAGATCGTTCTATAGAACAGGTAAATAAAACCTGAAATTCTCAGTTTGCTTCATGTTAACTCTGTTCCCCTCCCCTGTCCCACAACCTCCATCCCTCTAAAAAAGAAATAAAATAATAAAGAAAACTCACAAATCATTTTAGCTGGCAAAACTTCAGCAATGAATGAATCGTGACCTTTTATTTTTGCTGTTTCTGTTACACAGTTGGCTATTTTCATTGCAATTTTGGTATTTTCATCCCAGAGACAGATCATTTCTGTACCAGTCTTACTATTCTCTGATGATTTGGGGGTAACTTTCAAACTACGTTTTGGCAGGTCCATTTGCATTCATGAACACATTATTACCCAGCCTGTGTAATGGTGTATCTAAGACACAATGTAGCTCTTTGCTTGGGCTTCAGGGAGGTTGCAAAGGCTGAATAAACCCTTTTTTCTTTTTTCTTTTTTTTTTTTTTTTGCCCTGACACAACACAAGAAAAAAATAAATGTACTTTCCCACTGAAATTGTTTATGTATAAGAGATTATAAATGAAAATGTCAAACAGAAATGCAAAAGTATACCCACTTAATTTTTTTGGATGGCTCTGTATTCACCAAGATGATCAGACTATTCTGTTTTATCAGAATATTCCTATCAGAATTTGCAAAAACATTTTTAAATCTTTTTATTTTTTTTAAAGATTTTATTGATTTATTTTTAGAGAGAGGGGAAGGGAGGGAGATAGAGAGGGAGAGAAACATCAATGGGTGGTTGCCTCTTGTGCACCCCCCACTAAGGACCCAGCCTGCAACCCAGACATGTGTCCTGACTGGGAATCGAACCGGCGAACCTTTGGTTCGCAGGCCAGCACTCTATCCACTGAGTCACACCAGCCAAGGCACATTTTTAAATCTTTTTAAAAGTCACAGTCAACAAGAACTGGTGACAAAAAAATATTTCCTACTTATTCTCCATTCGGAACTAACTGGGTCTCTATATGAAAGCCTACTTAGAAATAAAATTAAATTTTGATAGAACATTTAAGTGATTACAAAAGGAATTTCCAAAACTACTTCCTATGCTTTTAGTCTTCACTTACCACATGAAAAAGTAAAACTTGTAAACCATAAATCTCACTCAGTTCTCATTTTACTTTTCAACCTTTACTAGAAAAAATATTATTTTAAAATAAGGTGAAACCAGCCAATTTTCTGCTCATGTATTCCCAAATGAATAATTAAGTTTGGCCTGAATGAAGAACCAAATAAAAGTGGCCCTAATGTTTAAATTAAAATTCGAACACAGTTCAACTAGAAGAACATCTACCTTAGCAGGAGAAAAGTTAGGGAGGTGATGGTGCACTTTGATTCAGGGATGCTGCACGTGCTGTGCATACAGCCCATGCCTGGTACCGCGCTCGGGAGCGCCCTTCGGACCGCTGTCCATGGAAAGGCACCATCTGCAAGTGCGCAGTGCACGCCTGCGCGGCACGTGAAATAGCCCTGCATTGACTGATGCAAAATCATCGATTCCAGAAAATTTCTACTGAATTTTGAGTTTTATTATCCCAAACGCCATTTCTATGTTTCAAGCTACAATATGTCAATATCTATTGTCGGAATTATTTGTAGCTGCTGTGACATTCTAGAGGAGGGCCCTGAAGACTCCCCTGCAGTCTGAGAGGTAATTCAGTGAGTAAAGCAGCAGGAAATCCCAGTGGTAGCCCTGGTAATATCATTTGCCGGGCAGCCATCCACATGCTGATGTCCTTCCCCTTTGCAAAGTTCCTGGACCAAATGGTGTCCCCTCACTGTGAGGATTCCCTAGCCCTGCTGAAGGAAAAGTCCTATAATCGCAAGTCAGGAAGTCATTCTTTGAACTTCTCAGTAATCTATTACTTAAAAAAAAAATCCCATTCCAGTCCCTTTCTCCATTGTACCCTCAAATGTACAGTCTGAATGTGCAAGGCCTGCCCGTCAGAGTCTACTCTTCACTGCTAGACCTCACTCCAGGTGCCCAGGACCCAGAATTTCCTCCCCACAGGCCCCAAATACATGTGATAGCATTGGCCAGACTTTCCCCTACATCTCTCATCCTGCTGGTGGCCCACTACCAGTACGAGCACCCTGTGACCCAAGACGCAAGGGAAGGATGGGTGAGGGTTGAGCCAGGAGAGATGGCCTTGGACGTCTACTGCTCACTCATCACCTCTCACACATGTCTCACTGAATAGTTCACGGAGCAGGGGCCATGGATAAGGACCATCTCTACCAAAACCACTGTGAGGGATGACACCCCCAAAATGGAATTATCTTCTGGAGGGTAGGCCCCTTCAAGTACAGGCTTCCCCTGCTGGGTGAGGGTTCTAGGAACCCCTCTGTGTCAGTGTACCAGCTGGTGTTATTGTGAGACGCTGTGTTCAGCTTCAGTGAATGTTTTTGAACTCTTTCAACATGCTTGCCCATACTGTGCTGAGTGTTTAGCAGTTTTTGACCAAAAACAGCACGACCCCTGTGCTCCGCCCTCCCTATTCACCCAATCTCACTCTGAGTGACTATTTTTTTGTTTGTTTGTGTCCCTGGATGAAAAAATCAAAGGGATTTGATTCCTCATGTCCTCAAAAGGAAATGTTTTGCTGATGTGGAAGAGGTAAAACAAAAAACAGCAGAAGCACTAAAAGGCATCAAAATCAATGAGTTTAAAAACTCTTTTGAAAAGGCAGAAAATTATACTTGAACAACAATACAAAAAATTTTAAGTTAAAAAAATAAAATAAAAACTGTTTTGAGCAGTGGAAAAAAACATCTCAATAGGTGTATTGCATCAAATGGAGACTGCTTTGAAGGTGACTGAAGTTTAAACATGTAAGAATAAATACACAATTTTGGGGGTCCTCCCTCATATGTTCCAGCATGGAACTCCAAGAATCTGACAATCTGAACTCCGAATCTAGCCTTCTGGGTCATTATAAGGATATATTTGGAGGAGGATATCATCTATTTTATTTAACAGTTCCTTAATTTCACTTATATTTTTAGGTGTTAGAATGTAAGTGTGAGGACCTTCTTTTGTACTAGGGTGGCCTGGCCCTAGTACAAAAGAAGGTCCTCACACTTACATTCTAACCATCCCATACTGCCTGAGACCAAGGGGATTCCTGAACTTAAAATTTTTACACTTTTAAGTGAAACTAGAACAGTCCCAGGCAAATCCTTGTAGTTTGTCAGAAATAAGGCTTTCCCTGTGCAGACCTTTAATGCTAAAACTGGGACTACTCGGTCACCCTGATTTGTGTTCATTCAGGCCCTCAGGGACCCCATACCCATCGCCACCCACTTTTACAGATACGATTCCCTAAGAAAGAAAAAGGCATCGTGAGGATGCGGAGCCAGTTTTACCTAAGCCACACAGTGACAAGGCCTCAGTGAAAATGACTGACAGGTGCCATCCGCATCCTCGCAAAAAGGGAACACCCAACACATTCCTCACACAAAACTCCCAGGAAAACCCAAAACGTCAAATCAATTTGTCAGGTATCAAAAAGTGGGATTTGGGGGTAGGATCTAAAATACATAGGTTAGCCCATAATCTGTAACACAGGTTATTTTCCAGACTTCTGATGCCTATCGGTGCATGCTTTTCCTCCCAACTTTACCAGCAAAGCCATCGGGCCACATCTGAAATTTCTGAAAAGCACTACATTTTCCTAACTTCAGTTTCCCAGCTGTATGAGATGTATTGTCACTTTACTTTCACTGTCAGGAATAGACAAATTTAGGGCAAGATTATGAAACTCACAGAAAGACAATGTGGGAGGAACAAGGATGGGTTTTTCCCCCTCCCTAGCATACTGTACTATGTCTGATGAGGGCCCACTCGTCACAATGAAGAAATGCCTCCTGATGTACAAAGGTTTGGGAAGCCTGGCACAGTGAGGGTGCAGAGACCTAGAGTTCATGAAAAACAAGGGTCACATTACTCCCGCTGGCCCCAGCTCATCAACATAGTATTTTGCTTCTAGCAACGTCTCAGTGAAGTGAACCTCACATGATGTTTACGTTTCCATAGTGAGGTAGTCATTGACATCATTTTAAATGTAGACACAGGGAAAAACATCACCATGTTCCTTTCTGATTTCTGGCAATTGTCAGTTTTTTTAAATATCCTGCCCTTATTAAGTATAATTTATAATCAGCTTCTTTTACTTAGTTTGACTATGACTGTCAGATAGTTATATGCTACGGATAGAAACCCCTGTTGTTGATATTCAGGACTCAGAGGTGACTGAGGAAGGCAAAGACTAACTCTGAGGGAGAAAAAGCCAACAGAAAGAGGATGAATGAAAGGTAAATGAGTAGCATCCAGCTTGAGTAATGCACTTGTCCTGGGGATTTGAGAAGGGTTATGCTTCCTTAAATCCTATCCTAGTAGCTCTCATTGGGTAAGAAATCTCAAACATAGGCAATAGGAGGGGGCACCAAGCCCAAAAGCTGCATGGTGTGAATCTCCAGAAAGGAATATGGGAAGTCCAGGCATCCCACTGGCATTCCAAACAAACCGCAGACCACACTGTCCCTCCACAGCTCACTCAAGGGCCGAGGCTACAGCTGTTTGCCAACCTAAAGAGGATGAGCACGGAGCAGGAATGTCTGTTTATCTGATGTCCAAGTTCTACTTTCTGAAGAGTTGAGCATCTCCAGGTGCTACACTCACTTGTACTTAGGTTCTTGACCTAAGACGCGGTATCTGTAACTATAGGAAGCAGATTAACGGGTCCAGAGCTCAGCCTGCAGCACTCCCTTGAAAAGAATAATGGAGACTATATTCCAGTTGCACGTGCACTCCCAGCAAAGCTCTGCGTTAAATGTGTGACGTCTGCATCCCCAGGCACTTAGGCTTCTAAACATGGTCGATCAAAATCACTTTTCCCCCCAGCAGAATCAAACCAGAGCACTTCATCATCCTTATAATGTGATGCTAAATGGCTTAAATGAGGACTTCTTTAATTTCCATCTTCTAATCTCAGTTATGGCTCATGAATAAATCTTATATCTTTATATAAATCTTCATGAGTAAATCTTTATGACTTCTTAACTGGGAGACTGTACAGTTAAAGAAAAAAACACATTTGTAGGATTTTAAACAACTGTGGGCAGATAGGTGGCCTGACCACTTTTCATTCTGCTGCAAAGACAAAAGTAATGGCGGAGGCCAGAAGACACATCTGTTTCCCCGCTCTAAGCTTTTACAGTCTCTATTTAATGTCCTAAAAAAAAGAGTGACTTCAATTTCAATTCTATTTTGAGATTCTCTTTAGTGTGATCTTGAAATATGTTTCAAAGAATTCCATATGATAAAGCCATAGCAAAAGGTTTGGTCTTTTCAAATAAACTGTCCTTTGTCAACAGAGTTTTCTAAGTCATGGTGATCTGCCTTTTGATTTCAGATCCTTTTCCTCTTCCCTTTCTGAATGGCAGGCTGAACTTGGGGCCTGAAAACACTGGGGGTTCAGGTGCCTGGGTTTCATTTCTGGCTGAGCCATTAATGTATGCAGCACGAGGAGTCTCTACTTTTTCTGTACAACAAGTCTTCCATGCAACAGGAGAGGATAACGGCATTGGCCCTGGCAATGCCTCAGGAGTTGTGGGAAGCATAATTAATTAACGTTAGTACTCTGGAGACATAAAGAGCTATTTAAGTATAAATCTTAATGATCATGATTAGTATGAGCCTATAGCCAAACCAGACTTCATGGCTATTTAAGTCAGAAAAGCAGGTGGAACTTCCCTCCCACGCCCAGGACAAGAACTGGGTACTGACGAATGGCCTGAGGGGCAAGTCGAAGGGGGGTTTCTATTTTCTCAGTGTTACTCATTTGGAGGGATTCCCTTTCTCTACATTCCCCGGTCTAAATACCAAATCTAAATCTGCCAGTTCGAGGGCAATTCTAAGTGTTCTAGTTCATCCAGACGTCATGAATCCTCTCATAAAACAGCACGGCACGAACGAGAAGCTGTGGGGAAAACTCTTCTAGTATTTATAGTTTGTTCCTGACGCGAATTTTGCATAGGAGACAACCGCTCCCGGATTAGGAAGCATAAGTCACTAACTCCCACTGCTTGTGTGAATGAGCATTCTTGAGCTGTGACAGTCTTCCTGAATGAGTGGGCCATAGAGACACTCTTTATGTACTGACTAAAGAATGGGAAGATTTAAACCAAGGGTATTTTATCATCTAGTGCTCTGGCTAGGTTTGCTCCAAGCCTAAACGATTAGTCATTCGGGTAATGATTTCCATAGGAAAATCTACTCTTACACAATCAACGTGGTCACGTTCCTAGAACTATCTGACCTTGAAAGTTCTTGAAACGTGCGCTACCTTATTAGAGGATACTAGCAGAGACTCCAGGGTTCGTTCTCATGACATTCACAAGCAACATGCCATTAATTTCTGTTTAAAATTCTCCTTAAAAAGACATCCTCACCACTTCTATTCTCCACACAGCCTCACACACTCTTTCATGTTCATAAAGAGGATTTTTCTATATGTAGGATTGAATTCCAATGACAGCCACATAGTGGATCAATTTCGTCTCGCACAAGGCTGATTTCTGGCCTGTAAGCTGAATAGGATCCAGCAGAATCTTTGGAGAATTCTCAGAGAGCCCCGCACTTTCCATGTGTATTCTGCACTACTCTCTCTACTTTTCATTCACTCTCCCAAGCCTCCTTAAGCCATGCACTGAATTCATCCTACTTTTGCCAAACCTAAGTAGAATATATTTCAGTGCACTAATTATTCTATATTTTTATCAATATTACTATTGATAACCTAGAAGAGTCAGTGTGGATGCCTGACCAGTTCTTCCAGGAGCTCCCCCAGGTTCTGCCGGGCAGAACTACCCTGGCTGCTCGGCATGTGTTCCAGGACCTGTGGCATCAGCATTGCCTGGGAGCTGATTTAAAATGCACAATCTTAGGCTTTTCTCCCAACCATAGAGTCAGAATCTTCATTTTAACAGGAACACTAGGAGATCTGTATGCTCATTCAAGGCTGAGAAGCTCTGGTTTATAACACTGTAAGTCTGACCAACAGCAAAAGGCCCCAGTGGTCTTTAAGGATGGAAATTTACACTGAAACATACAACAAACCTAAAAATAGCTAGATATCCAAATGTCAAGTGGGGTGGGTATTCTCTTGTGGAAGCTGCACAGAACGTTGGGGTATGGGTAGCAGATGTGTTTTGCTCCCAGTGACCTCGTTCCAAATGGGAGGAGAAGGGGAAAAAGATTAGACACCAGAGACAGCTTAAATTTCCCTACCCTTTCTAGGAACCAATCTTTGACTTAGTTTTCTCCTCAAAGCTCCAAGTCTAGAAAGTTCATGTAGTTGGGTGACAGTTCTGAGGTCCTCCTCCCTGGGCAAGTCTACTCTCTGAATAAGGGAGGACAAGGCCAGTGCCAAGAGAAAAACAGTTCTGGACAGAAAGTTCCACCCTAATGGCTATAGAGCGTCAACACAAAGGAGGAAAGGAATGGGTTCCTTCATTATCATTCTCTCAGTGCCTCCTGCTGAGGGGATGACCCTGCAGAATTCACAAAAGAAATGGCTGAGAGCTGGATCCCTGTTTGCACTGGACTTTAAGAGGTCCCAGAGCAGAGAGAATAAGGAAGGACTGAGAAAGAATTTTCTTCGGGGAGAAATGTTGGCCTTGCCACCACTGCACCATGGGGTTTCCGCAGCACTATACTGAGAACTTGAACTTGTTTCCTGCAGGGAAGATTCAGAGGAGGTGTGCCTGACTCCTGTCAGAGGAGGCTAAAGCAACCTGTGGTAGCAGGATGTAGGTGACGTTTGGGTTAGACTTATATACCCAGAGGTGTCAGAACAAGGGATAGCGAGGGCTCCTTGAAGAACAGAGGGAGACGGCCTGGGAGAAAATCTGTGTGGGGAGTCTTAGGTCCTGACAACAGAGCCCCCTGGCGGAGCAGAGGGACCCAACCACACAAAGCTGCATTCCAGGGTGCTGAGGAAGGAGTTGCTTCCACCAGCTGGACTAAAAATGTGTTCGCTTCTGTCATGGGAACTACAGAAGTGGGGACTGCAGAGCAGAATCTCCAAAGAACCCATAAAGGGATCCAGGTAAAAGGTCCAGGAATCAGCTCTGAGCGTATTCAGGCCCCAAGACACAAAGCCACCAGCAAGCACACTTCCATTCCCACCCGTTCCCCCTGGGCAGCAGAGGGGCTGAAACCTCATTAGCAAGTTCCAGCTCCTACCCCCATGCAGCCAGCCTGAACTGGGAGAACAGGAGACTGCCCTTAAATCATAGTCCAGAGTTTTGATTTCTGACCCAAACAGGACATGCTATTTCCCAACTGAGATTTTGTCTACAACCTAAAATGACCAAAGGATTGTGTGTTACTCAGCAATGAGTGGGAAAATCTTACTCAGGTCAGAGCTCTAGTCCAGACCAGTAACTCTCACCCTTAGTTGAACTTGGAGTCACTGGGGATCTTAAAAATACAAAATGTTGAAGCCCAAGCCTCATCCAAGAGCCACAGAATCAGAATTGCAGGAGGTGGGCCTCAGGAATGTGTATCAAAAATGAAATAAAATAAAATAATAATTAAAACTTCCCACTTGACTTCAATGTGCAACAAGGAGTTGCATGCCATTGTTCCAGGCATTAGAAGAGATTTCTCCTAGTGGATAAATTTTAAAACAAAGAAAAACAAAAATAAAATGAAATTAGTTTAATTGTCACAAGTTGTGCTCATCAGTATGCTAGAAAGATAAACACTATCCTTCTCTAGATTTCATTTTGAAGCCAAGGGCTGTTTTATGCCTTGAACATACCCCAAAACTGAACAGAGCTGATGAGTTCACTTTGTGGGATTGAAATGATCAATCTAGTGTCTGAAGTTTGGAAAAGCCTTTCCTCCCTTTCTCAGTTACTAGCCAGGTTGCCAGTGATTAACAGATGGGACGGCTTTGGCTTGGTATCCGGTGTCCTGCTGACATCTAAAGATCTGATAACACCTGTCCTTCTTTATGACCGCCCTAGCTGGGTCTGGTGTTGGAGTCTGCGAGGTCCCAGCACTCTGGAAACACATTCTACGGGGATCTTACTGCCTGCTCCCCGCCCTGTGGATGGCACCCTTGTGGCCTGGCTGATGCCGGCTAGAGGTCTCTGTGCCTCACTCATCCTTTCCGCCAGTGGACTGCGGAATGCCTGCCACCACCCCCCGTATTTCCACACCTACTGTGAAGGCAGTTGGGACTGCAATTACGTCCAATCAGTCTGTCCTCTTTCATGCTCACCCATTTCTGTTTTAGGGACTTTTTGTTTTTGTTTTTTGTTTCTGTTTTAATTTCTTTCAACACAGTCCATTCTCTAGCTCCAAAGAGAGAATAAATTCCTAAGCAGGGTGGCCATCCCATGGAAATCTCAGTTCCGAGCTGAATGAGGAACACACACACCAAGGACAGCCGAGCTGCCATTTTAATTGCTTGGACTTTGCATGGAAATGCAAACCCGCTCCCCAGTGATCCCAGGCTGCTGCTGCCTTATAAGCCAGGGAGCTTGCAGTGTTTAAAAAAAAAAAAAAAGGATCTCATCAAAACAACTGAGAAAATATAGCTGAAACTTTTTATCAGAAATATTTGGAAAAGCTAAACTTCATCAATTACTATGTGATGACAGCAGAAACACAGAACACATATAAACTCCAAGTTGGTCTGTTGTCCGTAACTTGGAATGTATCTTTAGACCAGCAGGGAAATTATGTACATATAGTTGCTATTTGTTTATTTTTCTTTAGCTTTAAAAGGGAGGAGAGGGAAAAGAATCAATTCTAAGAAAGGCCATTATCGGTATGCTATGGCTACAAATCTTGTAAATACCCACAAAGATTCTACCGCACAAGCCAAGTGAGGTCAACCTCTAATTGGTCACACTGGTTTATGGCCCACAAGGGCCATTTATATCTACTATTACTCTGGGCCAAGTCTCTTTCATTTATTACTCCTTGATAGCTGGTCCTTAAGTAAATACTTAAAGAGAAAAAACAAAATCAGTCTTTTCAAAAAGCAGATATTTACCGTATTTTTCAGACCATAAGACGCACTCCCCCCCGCAAATTTGGGAGGGAAATGGGGGTGCATCTTATAGTCCGAATGCAGCTTACCTGGCTCGCTGTTGGGGGGCAGGGGGCAGGGGCAGGCGGCAGTGGAACGAGGGTTTTTTTTCCTATTTTCCTCCTCTAAAACCTAGGTGTGTCTTATGGTCCAGTGTGTCTTATAGTCCGAAAAATACAGTATATTTTAAAGACCTGATAAAACTAATAAATGAACAAGAAGAGGAGAGGAAAAAAGGGCAGAGTACATCTTTATAGAGTTGAGCTTAACTTTTATGTTGATTAATAATGATTATTTCTTTTAAAGAAAATATTTGAGAGATCCCAAGTTATTCTTATGCCAGAAAACAATTCTTTCCTGTCACTAGCTAAGCTCAAACTAACAGAAATAATTGATAAAAATGAGGCCACAGGGATAAGAAGAGCTAAGCTCTCCCAAACACTGGCACCATACAGAAATGTTCAAAACAAAATACATCAAAATCCTCCCTAAAATAGAAGCTGCTGACTACGCGCACCAAACGGTGCATATATCAAAGCGCACAGACCACTTCTAAAATTTGAAATGCCCGACCTTCACCCTGCATCAAGTTCACCTCCAACAGTTTCAAAAGGCAGCTGGCAAAATTCAAATAAAGTCTGAAGTTCGGTTACCAGTAATGTGCCAATGTCAGTCTCAGTTTTGACCAATGTACTGCAGTAACGCGAGATATCGACAATAGTAAACACTGGGTACACGGTAGCTGGGAACGCTCTCTTTTGTCTTTGCAACTTTTCTGTATGTCTAAAATCATTCACAAATAATAAGTTTACTTAAAAGCAAACAAAAAGCAGTTGTCCTAAAACAGAGTCTCTGATTTTAACTAAAAGCTGTATTCTCCAAAACATGCTGGGGGGAAAAAAAACCCACAATAATCTAGAGATTTACTACAGCAAATGTAGCCAAGCAGCTAAACTCAATTAAGAGGAAGAATTAATGGAAAAGACAATTGCCTGGGGTGTCTGGATAAGGCATCCAAACATAGCTTGTTTTATATGCTCCTGAAAGGCTGTTTGTAAATCAAACTTATGGAATGCAAATCACATTTTGAACACTCTAAGGAAACGTGTGCATTTGCACAGATGTTTAATAAATACCAGGATAATGGGAACACTTATCATGTGATAAGAATTATGACACTTTCATCGACTGCTGAAGCTGGCTTTGCATGCATCACCTTTGTCCATGGAGTTGCTCTGCAAGCCACAGGAGTTTATGCTTCCCACGCAGCCCTTGCCTTCCAGGCGTCCCAGTGTCTATTCTCCCTTTCTCTGTCAAGCCATCTTTGTGTGGTTTTGGTTAACTCAAAGCTATTACAACAAGGAATTCAATTCATGTACAGGTCTCAATATCCAAACACAAGCCTTGGCCTCCACCGTACAACAGGTCTTTGGGCAACAAGACCAAGCAAGTATGAATACTCCACTGAGCAAGAGGATCTGAAGCAGGTAAGTGCATGATGACTGTGCTTGCTGTTACTTGGGCTCGTGCTGAAATCCTGCTGCTGGCCATGGAACAGATTCCTGATGCCAGCCCTCCTTTTCCCACCCCATTGGCCAGATGGAAACTATTACCAGTCCTAGAAAAACAATTCAAGATCTAATAAAAAGGATGCCTTAACTCAGTCAGTCCAGGTAAGAAAACATGCCAGGGAACTGCTTTCTCACCCATGGATAAGTTAAGGAGGATTTTGAGTCCCGAATGGATAAGGGGCTAGAAAATAGGTCTTAAATTGTTCAGGAGCCAAACACACGGTTCTCCTGCTCATGGTTTTGCCTGGGTCTTGCCATGGTGGCTACAAAATCTCATTAAACACTTGGGATAAAAATAATATGTGTATATCAGATCATTGTTCAAAATTATTCATTCCCCCATCACCTCCTTGGGAAGAGTATAAGTCCCCTGCCCCAGGACTTGGCTTTGGCCCTGGGACTTGCTTTGACCAAGGGAATATAGGCTGAAGAGGCCACATGTAGTCCTGTACCTATGTCTTAAGAAGTCTTGCATATTCCTAGCTGTGTTTTTGCACTCTATACTCGCCATAGAAAGCAGACCTCCTGTGTAGCTGCTGCTTTTTCATCCTACACCCTGGAGTAAAGATGCATGGGACAAAGCTGCGCCTGCTGACCTACAGACCCATTAGCAAGACCAGTAGGTCAAAATGATAAGTCTAAATAATGATGTTGTAAGCCACTGGGTTGGGGGGTGGTTTGTTGTAGACATGATTTTGTCCATAGTTGAGTAGTAGACCCTATCCTCTCTCCAGATGCAAAAGCATCAAGTACTCACCACCATCAATTCCAGGCCAGCCCATGAAGTGAGCAGAAATCTGCTTCTCATCCTTCCCATACTCGTTCTTGGCTACTAACTTGTAGTCCCCATTGTTCATGTGGGTGGGATTATCCAGCTGGAGGCAGCCGTGGTACTCCGTGTGATTGGTAACATGGATTTTAGTACAGATGTATTTGGACTCATTCAGTATTGCCCCATTATAGAACCACTGAAGCGCCGGTTTGGGGTTCCCTTTCACAGTGAATGGAATGCACCAGTGGTGGTCTGAGGTTGGAGATTCGAGAAATGTGATAGTTGGAGCAACTAAATTGAAAAAGAGAGAGTTAATAGCATCAGAAAGCTCAAAAACTTTCCCCATCTCCAGATTTCTGTCATCGATAGGGGGTTTTATTCAACCATTGTTTGGTTTAAGAAAACACACATGACCTGCAACCCTGGAATCCATCAATATTTTGTATCATCATCAAGGCTGATACAACTCCCTACAGAGAGCTTCAGAGAGATTCCTTTCCCTGCTCTGCCAAAGCCCCGTGCATCACAGTTATTTTTCACATCTAATCAGTGTGGGAACCAGCTCCAAAGAGATCCCAGAGGTTTCTGACGGTGGAAAGGGTTCAACTGAAGTTGACTTCAGTTTATATGCCTTAATATTATATAGATTGATCATGAAAACATTGAGGGCCACTATTTTTAGAGTACTTCACTAAATAATACAAATAATGACTAAGATGACTTTGGAAATCTTGCCTGCAGCCCAAATCTCACATAAATTATGCAAAATGGATCAAATTGATCAATGCAGTAAATGTTCCTACCAATGCTGATTGATTTCACTGATTATCAATAGTAAATGCTCTTTAAAAGCATCACATTTCATTATAATGCAGTGGGGTTTTTTTGGCTAGGATTTCAGATGTCAATGTTTTGATCCTTTTGATGCCTGAAATTCTATCCAAACCTGGACAAACTAGAGATTATTTGAACATTAAATATAAAGCATTTTATGCTTTGGGAAACAAATGTTAAGAAGCCTTCTTAAACAGAGTAACTATCCTAAGTGAAGGTATCAAAAATCCCTTATAACTGTTTCTTTTGATATGGTCTGACTTGGATAATTACACAACCAAGGACTAGAAAACACCTTTGAGACCTAATGGTATCATTTTTCAGATGAAGAAACTTAAATCCAGTGAGGTTAAGTAACTTGGCCAAGGTTACTGAGGGAGACAGATCTGCAGCAAGAACCCGGGACTCCTGATGTCTCATCCAGAAGCCCTGCCCTCATGCACTGCCTCCTGGTTGTACATGTTCCTCACACAACGGGGAAAGAAACAGGAGCCTGATGACTAACACACTCTGAGTGGGGTCACTACACAGGCTATCTCAGTTGTTGATACTCTTTATCACTTATTCCTTCCACTCTTTATCCAAACCTTGGTAGATAAGGTTAATTTTTCAGACCATGGCTCCCACATAAATAGCAACATAAACTGAGAAAATTTTGAATTTGCATGTCTTTATTTGTAGGACTGTGTTACAAAAACAAGGACCACAGTGGGGCAGGGACCACACTCACCTTCCTCCCACCAGCCCAGGCCCTGATGCCCAGGACACACATTCATTCCACCATGCTCAAATGAGCTTTTGGTGAGATGTTGATTTAAGGACATAAAGTCGGAAGCTAGTTGCATAGGTTTGGGGATAACACTACCTTCAGGCTCCCAGGAAGGTCAAAATGATGAAAAATTATGAATCCAGTACCTACTGGGCATAATGGTAGCACTGGCATTGGCAAAAGATGGTGGTTGGTGATGTCAGTCATTCACTCCACCAGTCACATAATGAAGGCCCGCTACGAGCAGGCATTAACCAGTGTCTGCATGTGTGTGGTGTGTGTGTGTGCAGACACACACGCACACTCGTGTTTTTCTCATCCAAATCCTAATTCAAACAGAATAAAACCTCATTAATTTATACCATGCCAACACAAGATTTGCAATGATGTGAAGAGTATATGCGACTTTTACTGAATTCACACTGCATGCTACCATCTGGGATGTTACGATATGTGTCATGTTATTTATAATACTGGAAAATAATGCCCATATGCCTAGGGTATAAGCATTAATACCCTCTATCTTAGTTTCAATGTATATAGAAATTTAAAGCAGTTATAATTAAAAAAAGCCTTTTGCAGGCGATAATAACTTTCGATAATTTAAGTAGGACTCCTCCAACCTTCTCATGGAAACTTGATGTCAAACTAATGAGGTTTTATTGCATCAACTGTAAAAGTAGGTGTTTTTAAACAGCCAGCCCCATTCTTTAGGTATCAAAACTTTAAAGTTTAATATTGCTTTTATACAGAAAAATGTAGAAACTAGTTTATCGTAACTTAAACTAAAACTTATGAGCAAGAAGAGGATAACCATCTCAAATATACTCTTTCAAATAAAGACAGGGGAAGGCACAGAGGACAAGCTTAAGATCGAAAAAGAAGCTCAAGGGAAAGACAACGCATGAGGAAGAGAGATAGAGAGATTAGCAGAAATAGAACAAGTGAAGGAGGCTGATAACATTTCTTAATTAAATATGCACAGAACACCGCATACACTTTTTCTTAACACACTTAAGCAGCACCCTGAGTGTCCCCGACAACAAATGTAGGTGTGTCCATGACCATTTGCTATTAAAAACACATGCTGGGCTGATTACGTACAATGCACAGTGAGGTTCACAGAATCTTGATCTTCTCCTACAAGATTTTCTGCCACACAAGAGATTTGCTTTCCACTGTCATCAGATGAAATGTTAGTTATCCTTAAGGAGCCCTGTGTGTGGCTTGTTTCATTCTACAAATGAATTAACAGACAAAGATAATCTTTGTTAGGAGTGATCCCAAAGTGACGAGATTTGGGGTTTCTTCCCCTGACTAGAGAAAATAATTAGTAACATCAGAAAAAAGCCTTCCAGCCTAATCAAGCACAGGCAAAGGAGTAAATCAGAAGTTGTTCTATTTCTCTAGATTTCAATTGTTTAGTGTGTGAAATTAATTTAATCCTTGAACACCTACCTACCTTCCTCCAAGGGAAAAGGAGAGCCACTCACCTTGTTCACGAAGACACAAAAAGCTCACTGGAGACATAGAGTCTCTCCAGATTATTGGGTTTACATAACTAAAATGCAAACCTGCATTAGTCTTTGTTAATTACGAATAAATACAAAGACACACCAAAAATTCCTTGTATGTGGCTCTATCAAATATTAAATGGTTATCAGTAGGTTAACACAACCTCAAGTTCTGAGACACACATCTGTCTGTGAACACGAAGCCAAAGACAAGCCTTACCATATGTTTGGAAACCAGATTACCGACATCCCAGTACAGATTCGGAACCGGCTCGCCTGCAACACTGCAAGACAACGTGATAGACTTTCCTTCCTCCACAGTGAGGTTCGGTGCAGCCAGATTTGCTGACGGCAAACCTGTGCAACATGAAAAGTAAAGCGAGACATATACAAATAAATGCTTATCAACGTTATAGCAATAAATTGAAAACTCTTTATGCTTTCAAATTAATGATAATTTGTTTAATTTTGAGACTGACTTATGTTGATCTGAAAAAAGTGCCAGGTTGATAAGCTTTACAGATTTAATGTGAACCAATCATGTGTGATAATAAGATTATTAAACGAATTTTACCTATTTCTTGAACATACTATTGCAGAATAACTTTTTATTTCAAAAGACACTAGGTGTACAACTGTGTCCCCTATGTCTTTTTCTGTTCGACCGTTACTAAAGCAGGCATTGTGTCTGTGGACCATCTTAGCCCCCCATCGCCTTCCCTCCACGTTTTTTATAGTCCAGAACAAAACAGGGAGAGGCATCTACATTTTTTGCATAAATCCACTTTTTTGCATTAAGTACCTCATAAATCTAACCTACTACCAGACCTAGATTTTGAAAGAGTCAGACTATAGAAAGAAAATGCAGCATCAAAGCATTTTTCAAAGACATGAAGCTTGAACCGTCACAGCATTACAATGCTTCCAAGCTATGTAAGTCATAGATGAATATTATGGGTAAAACTGGTCATCCTGTTTATGATATGATGAAAAAAGTAGATGGGTCCTTATTCCAATAAAAAGTTCTTCGTGAAAAAATCCTAAGAAAATGTTTATTATCTGATAAAATTTTGAACCTTATAAACATTTTTCAGTATTTCAAGAGAGCATCAACTTAATACTTCTACATTTCAAAAGCTAGTTTTCCTTAATTGATGCTGCAATCACTTCATTAAACTATCACGCCTATGGGGTTTTTACACTGCTTTTAGCCATAGAGGCATCAGAGTATTTTTCACATGAAGACAGGTCTCAGAGAGTGCGACAATATGTCAGGTCCTGCCCGTCAAGCTAGTTGGTCCTTTGCTTGGTATCAGAAGCTCTGCTGGGGACTGCATTCACCCCAACAGCTGTGTCCCATGGAGCTATGACACATGATTAACTGAGGAGTAACCTGAAGATCAGAAAAGGCAATTCATCTTCAATGGCTGTTAAATTGCAATTAACCCACCCACCTAGCGTTCTGTGACCCATGAGCTGCACAATCCTATGTATAAACCCTTCCTTTATGATGTTCTCCTTAATGACAAAGCCATCATTCTTTATTACTAAAGCCAGAATGAAAGATGATTTATACAGTATATGTCTCATGGCGTTCCCACCATTATCAGAGGACTTCCCCACAAGCTCTGGCTTTCAGTGACTGGCGTAACTTCCTCAGAGCTCCTCCTTCCTGTCAGCATCCAATAGAGGGCCATGTTACATCTTTCATGGCATTTCAAAAAGGTCCCTAAACACTCTGAGTTATACAGGACAATGACGCAAATATGAGGGATCAAGAGACAGTGCAGTTAACAGGAATGATGACTAGATCAGGAGTCAGGAGCCCGAGACCCTAAATCTGACTCACACCATGTGGCCTTGGGCAAGTCATTTCCTCTGTTCCTGTGTTTCTTTTCATTTCTATAAAATTAAGCTGGTCATTTACAAGATCTAGCTCTAAGTCCTTCTAGTTCCAATATTTAGTGACAACTTCCATGACAATTAAGTTTTCTAATTTATTAAGAAGGTGTTAAGGAATCATATAAGGTAAGGGCTTACTTAGTGAAAAATCTCCTTGAACTCAGTGGTATAATCTAGGTGACTTTTTAAAAACTATATATATTTTTAAATCAAAATATATAGGCACAGAGTTTGAAGAGTCTATAAATCTATAAAACTTGTTATGAAATATTCAGTCTACTTTGTGATAAACAGTAGTCTGTTCCCCAGAGGAACTCATTTCATCTCTGTTCAGTTCTTTTTTGGACCTGGATCCCCACATCACTGAATATCATGCTCATATTGCTACTTCTTGACTCTTCTGTGTTACCATTATCTGCCGACCTCTCATTGTGGAAGATAAGGCTCATGCTCACACAGAAGGCCAGCCCTGCCCACGTGCCCATAGCACGCTCAGCATACTCTGTCTTCACACCCTTACCTATGCTGTGAAGTTAGGTTGTCTGGATGTCGATGTAAAGTTTATTATAAAAATATACACCCTACAAACAGTTGAACCATCATATGTAATGGTTATATTTTATGAAATTTAAGAAAACACTAATTATAGGCTATAACACTGTGGTACGTGTGATTAAGAAAGAAAGAAAATTATGCCCACTCAACTGTGATGCAATGCTTTCTCACCACGGAGATCTCCTACTATTTGGATGTTGAACCTTCTAGATATTCCATCAAATGTTTTCATCCTCTGCTTCCTATGTTCCATGTTTGTGTCTATTTGTTCTATTTACAGGGAGATGTCCTCAGATTTACCTGTCAAACCTGCCTCTGAGGTTTCATTACTCTGTCACATATTTGGTTTCCGACACTCATATTTTGATCTGAATGGTCTTCTATTTTTACAGCACCCTGTTTTTACAGGTGCAATGTCTGCTCTGACTTCTGTGAGAGATTAAGCATAATTTGTTGTTAAATGTTTTCTCTCCGTATCAACCTTATTTCTTGTAACTTTTTTTCTTTCTCTTTGATTGTTTTGCACTTGTCCTTTATATTATAAGATTTTTTCAAATAGTTGGTGATCCTTGGCCAGTCACACATCCATAAGAATGAGGTATTAGAAGCATTGCATATGTATTCATTGTTGGCTTCATTGGAGGAAAATATTATTAGCCTCCTTACTGGGTACTCCCTGAGGTCAGTATTATTAAATCATTTTGGGGAAGGGACTGGTCCAATTATTCAGATAATCTTCTTTCAGTGTCCTCCTTGGGAGAAGAGGGCTGGAAATATCAATATTCAGTATGTAAATACATTATTTTCTTACTGTTTCTCACAGCCTCAACTCTATCTGAAGATCCTCAAGACCTTTGTTTTATGCTCTTTAGAGAATAACCCTGCTGGGTGGTGGGGGGGGGGGGGAGGGTGGGTGCAGTCACCTGGGATGTATAGAACAAAATAGGATTAACTCCTTCTTAGCCCATTTTGTTAATCCCCTGTACAGTCATTTCATGAGCCTTGTAGTAGTTCTGCAACAAAAACCAAGCTTCCCCTTGCCTTTCTCCATCGCCAAGTTGGTAACCAGCGTTCTCGGCGTTTGAGTCAGTTACTACTCATCCATTCACTCTCTGGCTTGCAGTTAATTCGTGTGCTTTGCTGACTCTTCTGTCATCTTCTTTGCACTTACAGATTTATCCGCTGACACTGTGGGGCCACAGAGCCAGGGCCTGCCATGGTGCTTATTTTTAAGGGATGACCCAAGGACTCCACAGCCAGGAACAGCCAATGGAGCTTGGAGACACCCCTCTCGGTACCTCAAGTACAAACAAACCTATGTGGTGAATTTCCTACCTTTTATAAATGTACCTCCTAATTTAGAAATTCTCAGCAGGAAGGGGTAAAAATAAAGAGGTTCTCAGCAGAGAATCCTATGCCATAATCTTAATGTCTCCTGTAATATCTAATAGAATTTTCTTCAAGCCTAAGCTTGTATAACAATTCTAAAACTATTTGTTTAATTATAGCAACAATAATAGCACTTATTGGGCATTCACTAGATAAGATACTCTTCTCTAATACTTGAAATTGTTTTATGTAATCCTTACAACCAATCTTTAAGTTAAGTATTTTGGCCTCATTTAATTAAGGAAGTCTATGAATTTGGAAAAGTCAAATCCATCTTCTAAAGTTGTCCAAACCTTTATCCTGAGATTTGAACCCCACACGCAGTGTCTTCACAACTACTCTGTGCTACCTTCCCAAACTGCACATGTCCATGTTAGCACAGACCATAAACACCAATACATATCCATGACCTAGGAATTTGGTTCATTTAAAAAACAGTTACATTTCTGTTTGTGAGGGAAGAGTGAGTCCCTCTTATTTATTGAGAAATTGTATCACGCTGTCATAGCAGTTTCCAAAGGAATCTGTGCAAAATTGGCCAAGTCTAGATCTTTTAAATGTAAAGTCTTCCACAAATGAGTAAGCATCTGACTCACGTTAATTCTACATTAATATGCTGGCCAAAGACTTAATAATGGAAAAAACAATCTGTACTTGAAATATCACTTGAGGTTTAATTAGCACAATAAAAATGAATTGTGAAGCATGAATAGCCAAAGCAGAATAAACCATTTGCCAGGCACTACTTCCTGGCTTAATAAGATTTGAAACAGGCACAAGAACAGAGCAAAGCTCAGCAATGCTTCCAACCGCTTCTAGCACTCCTGCAGTGGGATCCTGATTTAAGCTTCAGAGACATCTTCCTTTGCAACTGAGAAACCTCACTGGAGATAAGAGATGGCCGGCTGCCTAGGCAGACAGACACCTTTATGACAATGTCTCTTGACCTGTGTTCAGGAAAGACATACCAGCTTGTAGACCTCAGCAGAAAACCATCAACCATCTAGTGAAAAGACTGACTTTCTTTAGACCAGAGTTTTTCAAACTTTAATGTGCATATGAATCAGCAGCAGATCTTATTAAAAATGTTGCTTTTTATCCCAGTAGGTCTGGGTTGGAGCCTAAGCATCCACATTTCTAACAAACTCTCCATTCCACAGACTGCACTTTGAGTAACAAGGGTTTTGACAACGGATGTGACGATTGTTCATGAAGCTTCTGTTTCGAAAGCTGTTATTCTTAAATCTGACAGGGGCCTGAGCAGTCGCCTAGTCCACCAAACTTCCCCAAAGTGTGAGTGTTCTTTGAAAATTTAATTCTTTGAGATGCTCTGTGGTTAAAAAAAATCTATACAAAATTCAACAACTCTGATGTTCACTATGCACATTACCGTATTCAAAACTCTGAGAAGCCCTGCTCTAAAGAAAACCATTTAACATCCCTTGTTCTTAATTACCCAAGTTTATGTGAGTACATACCATTTCTTTGTGATATCTTGTTGTGGCTTTATTTTTATCTGAAGTAGTTTCACCAAATATAACATATACACATATTTAAATTCATATGTAAACTACATTTAAAGCTAAATAATCATATTGATGATAGTAATAACATTAATAAATATTTAGTGAGTACTTACAATGTGTTAGACCTCATCTATTTTCTATATCATCTTATCAGTCAACTTTGAAACTCTAGAAAGCAAGTGTCATTAACATCCCTATTTCCAAGTGACGAAATTAAAGCTTGTGAGGTGTCACAAGTAGACAAGTAAGAGTGGGAGCTGGCCCTGACCCACATCTGTCTGTCCATGGCCTTAAGCAATATGTTGGTGGGCTGATCCTTTACTGGGCTCTTCTGCACCTCTCATCCCTTCCATTACTGCACACTTCTTGAGAGTTGACCGTATTGATTAAGCCCTTTGATCACTAATTCCAAAGCAGGGTCTCACTTTCTAATAATTGAAGAAAACTAACTGAAATCATTTTGGATTATTAAGTAGGCTTTGTAATAAATGAGATGGAACAAGTTTGGGTTTTAGTTTTCAGTATCCACCCCTAAGTCTGAATAGTGGTTTCTCTAATCTCCTTTTAGTGATCCTGAGCGCTGTTCAGTTTGTTTTGGGTCATCACTCTGTGCCTATAGAGATGCTTAAGTAAATTGTGATTTTGTCTACTTTCTGTCTTCTCCCTTCCTTTCTTCTTGGAATATCTTCCAATTTATTTGTCTCCTACTGATAGTGATACTTCACTATCAGTAATGAAGCTGGAATGAGCCTGACCTAATCTGAAGAGGCTGCTTTACACCTGGTTGCAAGAAGGACAAAATTAGCAAAGAGACTGGCCAAGCTCAAATAGGAAACTATGTCTCTATGCTTGTGTGAGCTGTGTTATGACAGTGACAGCAACTATAAGACTTCCAAACACAAAAATTTCAACAGTGGCTGACAGGTTAGAAAAAAACAGCTTCATTTGCCATTCCTAAAACGTAGAAAGAAAGAAAGGAAGAATCCACTGTATGGCTTGCTTTATTTTAGCAAATAAAACCTGATCTTTAATTAAAGTAAACAAAGCAGTAAACTAGATTTTGTACATGTTTTTTTAAAAAAATCCAGCTCAGAGGCTAGGAAAATATTTTATACCAATCTAACTTTCACGCGGAGTATTAATACAGCATTTCTTTTTAATCTTCTATAATTGCTTACAAAGTAGAAGTACTATCAATCTATTTTCCTAGTTAAAAACAAACAATAAAAATGCATGTAGGAATATGCTAAACAGACGTGTACTACCAACTATGGTGGAAACCATAGTAATTCTTAAAAATAAGTCATTAAAATCAATTTACCTGCAGAAATCAGGCCTCTCCTTCCAAGCACCCGTGAACTGACCTTTCCCATCATAAACACTATTTTGTTGATGTGTCTTAAGGAGTCTCCACATTAAAAGTTTGAAGGTTGGAAATGTGGAAAATTGATATTGTTGGTATCAATAACAAGGGAGCCAAAGGCAGGACTGATTTCAATCCATGAGACCATTAAGGGTGTTTTATATAGTAACTACACAGTCCTTCAACCATCGACTGAATTAACACCTTATGTTCCCTGTTGGCCATGCTAACTAGTTACTAGTAAAACACGGTGAAGAATGGTTTTCACCTGACCCAGAGGAATATTGCCTTTTTTAAATATATTTGCCACCTGGCTAGAACAGAGCATTTGATCCACTACTAACACTTCCTGAAGAAACTCTCTTCCAGAGGTTTGAACCGTAATTACAGTATAAAAATATTAAAATGAGAAGTCTTTTGCAAACCAACCACTGATGATCAACCAGTGTATAGGAACTGAGTACAAAATTTAGAATATGGTATGTGATAAGGAATTTCATCATTAAGAAGTATCAAGGGCTTTTTTATGTGGAGTGATAAATAACTTTCCTTCGTTACCACTTGTATGGCTCCGTCTTTGCCGCTAGAACCAGTGCTCATAGCACACTTTCTTGTCTGATTAATGTGGAAATTTTATATGAACATATTGTGTTGCTGTGCAGTCAATAAAGTTTTTCTAAGGTTAAAAAGGACTTTGTGGAGAAACAGACCGTAACATGTTTCACAGCATGAATAACTTTACCATAATTCACAGCAGGAGGGGACTGTTAGAAAAATACTGTGAGCGTTTTGACCGAGCTGCTAATGGGACCATGGGAACAGCACAGTTAAACCGCCCGCCCTACCTGCCACGCTCACTTAATCACTAAGGGCAAAAGGAAAAAAAGAAACAAGACCCTTCAAAATGCCATGATAATTCGTAATCTATATGAATGTCTATCCGCTGTGCTGTACACCTGAAACTAATACAAAAAAAATTGTTAAATGTATCCTGTAATCCTTAAAAATAAAATTTAAAAAATACACAGAATTTCGGAAGTGTAAAAAAATGCAATGATGACAATAATTTCAAAAAGAACTACAAAATATGTTCTAATTTGGCTAGAATAATTTGTGTTTAAGTTCTCTTTACTAAACTGAAATATCCACACCATTATATTAAAAAGTCGGTCAATCTGATCATTAATATAATATGGTCGTGCATTTATCAATTGATCAATTCAGCAACCATTAATCGAATCCCTATTATGTTGAAGGCATTCATTAGGCAGTCTGGAGGATTTGTGTTTGCATGTACAATGTAGACAATTTGTCAACCATATAATACCTACAAGAAAAATACAAAGGTGGGAAGTTTTTTTGTATTTGTTTTTAATCACAGTTGGCATTCAATATTATATCAGTTTCAGGTGGACAACATGGTGATTAGGCACTTATA
This sequence comes from Desmodus rotundus, assembly GCF_022682495.2. Classification (NCBI taxonomy): domain Eukaryota; kingdom Metazoa; phylum Chordata; class Mammalia; order Chiroptera; family Phyllostomidae; genus Desmodus; species Desmodus rotundus. Next base: position 35,743,440 of record NC_071387.1, read on the forward strand.
TCTACATTTCAAAGCAATTACCTTGATAAGTCTAGTATTCATCTGACACTATACCTAGTTATTAGAGTATCACTGACTCTATTCCCTATGCTGTACCCTTTACATCCAGTGACTATTTTTATAATTGGCAATGTGTACTCTTTAATAAAGGGGAAATTTTTAAAGAAAACCCACCTTGTAAAGAATTAAATCCAAATAGCTCTTTTCATTGAAATTAAAATATTACTAGTTGTAAACTATATGCAATGGCCATAGTTATTGGCAAATTGATTAAACACACAAGGCCATATTCTTCTGAGTCACTCAGAGTTAGCTAAAAAGTTTTACCACAAAAAAAGCGGAACTAAGATGAATTCAACATACTGTGACTTAATTAAACACAACAGATATGTTTAAAAGTTTGCAATGGGTGAGATCCAAAGGAAAAGCCACTGAGCATGAATTTGTGTTTTAAACAAGATCTTCCCTGAAGATATGAGCATATTACCTGATTTCTTCAACATGGAGTTTTAGAGACAGAATTGAAACCCAAAAATCTAGTGTAATTTACTCTCAATCTTACTTTTCTTTAAAGAACCAAAGTTGGGAAACCATCATGAAGAAAATTAACGCATGACTAAGCCCCATATTGAAGTTTCCCCCTTGCATCTCAAATGTCTAAAAATGATGCAAAAATGTTTAAAATGCAGAACCATGTTGGAAAACAAGAAAGCATTCTGTTGAGGGATGAGAAACTGTGAGGAACCTCTGAACATGAGAAAGCAGGGAAATAGGATTAAAGAAAAACAGCCCAGCTCCAAATGAATACATGGCATGTGTTAGACAAAACAGGGAGGCAACAGGCCCACCCAAGACTGAAGGGGTGAACTGCAAGGCAGAGTACAGCCCCCCCCCAGGCCAAGTCACAGGGGCATTGGTTAAACTGTCCGTGTCCTACCCCTACCTTCCCATCGTGGTCACAGACCCAACAACAGCTGTAGCCACCTCAAAGTAGAAGCAATGAGGGCAAGAACTTGACAGGAAGAAATCAGTCATGCTAGGTGCTGTGAAGAGAAAAATTCAGTAGCTGCAAAAATAGCTGAAGGGCAAAGGAGCGAGGAAGCCAATTCTCCCATAATGCAGCACAAAAGAACAAGCAGATGGAAAGTATTGCAGGAAGGTTGAGAGGTATGAAGGGAGGAGCCACAAGCACAAATAGTCATCTAAATAAATTAGAAAACTCTTCCAGAACTAAAGACATGAACACTCATACTGAAATAGTATGCTGGATATCAACCAGAACAGTTTTTAAGCACATACACACACACACACACACACACACACACACACACCCCTAGTTACACTGTGATAAAATTTAAGAATAGCATGGACTAGAAGAAACTTTTTAAAGCTTCAAGAGGAAAAGGAAAATCAGAGGTTACCTATCAAGAAATAAGCAGCAGATTGGCCTCAAGCTTCCAATCAGCAACACTGAAATACAAGGAAATATGGTACAATATCTGCAAAATTCTAGTAAGTTATTCTGAGTCTAGAATCTTACACTTAGCCAATACCACTGAGAAGAAAACCTACAGGCTGATTTCTACCAGGCAAGAACGTGACAATTTTATTTTTTAATTTTCCCTAAAAGAAGTACTAGAGAATACACTCCAAAAAAAAAAAAAAAAAAAAAGCAAAACCACTCAAACATGAAGCAGTAAAATACAAAAGTCAGTGATACAGACAAAAAAAAATAGTAAATCTTCCCCCAAATCAAGTAACAATCTAAAAATAAAATCCCAGATGAAAACAACATCAGAGATGGGAGGAGGAAGTAAAGAGAAGTAAAATATCTTGGGAAGGGTTAACTCTAGATACATACAGAAAATATATTTCAATATGTGTGGTATTTTGTCATCATACAATTATAAGAACAAACATAACTTATAATTTCAAAGAATTAAGGAAAAATAAAACAAAGAATACTATCAATGGAAGAAAAATGAAAAGAAAGGGAAACTACACGAAGGCTATAATAGGTAATTCACTGAAGAATAAACACAATGTGCAGTAAATATAGAACATACTCAATGGTAAACAGTAAAAGGCAGGCTAAAAGGCAATAGCATACCATTTCTTAGAGAGACAAAAATATATTTGCTAATATCAAGATACACTTTTCTGGGGTGGCTATAAATTGGTACAACCACTTTTTAAAGTGCAAACTATATAAGCCAAAAAATGTGCTTCCTACTATGTTCTCTAGAAAAATCTTTGCATCTGTACCTATGCTTATTGAAACATTTTTGTATCAATAAAAATGGGAATAAGCTATATGCCCATCAATACAGAAAATGTAATGTAACTAAGATGCAGTCTACCATGAATACCATGCGATGATCAAAAAGAATATGACAGATCTATGGCTACTGACCTGCAATGGTCACAAACAAATACAAGACAAGCTCTCTGTGTAATATGGGAAGTGATTTTTATAATAAAATGTACCAATACGATTTGTGCAGTTATAAATAAGCAAAAAGAAAAAAAATAAAAATAAACAGAAGAATAAAACAGTAAGAATATGAAAGTGGTAGAAAAAGGAGTCTAACAATTCTCCTGTTACAACCTTGCTTGTTGAAAAGCATTGTTGACATGGAAATTAATTGTGAATGTTACCGTGAATGTTACAAATCCTAATGGATCCATCAAGCACATGCCCTCTGACAGTGCATTCAACATCTCACTCTCATTCATGCAATGCATTGGCTAATTTGTAGGAATCGAATAAAAAAGTATTGAAAACTGGCAAATTGATGGGGAACAGTCAGGGCCAGGCCGCTGTCACCGGTCGGTCCCCTGCCGCCGTCACAATGGTCTGTCATCGACACGCAGAGTGAAGTGCATGGCCAGGATGCTCCAAGACAGCCTGGCTGAAAATTAAAATAAAACCCAGTAGAATTGGTTTCAGGTGAGGGCAAGGCAGACGTCTATTAAGAGGCAGTTTGTGCAATCAGAGCGGGAGTCAGAAGCTTTCTCTGTTTTGTGATCAGTGGTTGCCAAGCCAGTGTGGTCCCAACAGCCGTGGGGATTTGGGAGCTAGCCAAGGGGCCAGGTGACTCAACACTGGATTTCTTGTCCCTCCAGGCAATTTCTCTCAGCGGTGCAAATTTACACCAGAACAGAGAACAGTTACCTTCTCATCAATCAGGAAAAGACATATATTAAAAGTTTGGGGGTTTTTTTTTTCAGTGTTGGCTAGCAAAGAAAGCTGAGGGAAGCTGGCAAGGGAGCAAAGCCTGGTTCCCCCACTGTGAAGACAAAGATCTCTGGTTATGAGAGAAAAACCTGTGGGAAGGGTAACTGCTATCTTCTAAGCCCCTACAGGTTAAAACACAAACACTTAATCTCTCTCTTCACTGCATTGTCATTAAAAATAAGCAGCAGCTATATTTTCCTTAAGTGAAAATCAACCCTAAACAATAGGGTCTTCTGAAAACAAAGAACCGGATGTTTATGGTTAATATGAAGATTCCTCACGGCCAAGAACCAGGTGCGATGTGGCTTTGTGCTGAGTCACCAGCCACTAGACCAGAAGATTAAATATTATTGTGAACTGAGTAACTGGTTGACTAACTGATGAAAACTTCAACGGAGGAACAATATGAATATGTGAGTATTGTAGGGGTACGCCACAGAAGCCCTTAAGGGTAAGAACCTAACAGGCGCTCTTAGATTCTCCTTCCCTATAAACACACCGGCCCGCACAGAGAGCGGTGATTTTATCATATGGTGCCCTTTTAAATTCTGCAGGTATAAATGCTGAGGAGAGAAGTGTGGACCAGAGTAAAGGAACAGACTGTAAAACCCAGACATGGGGGAAAGCACGTGTAAGGGCAGATCTGTGGAGTTCCATCAAAAGACACAGACATCTGGCAGCAAGACAAGTTGAAGGGAATGTGCTGGATTGAACTACATTTTCTTGTGCTGCCAGGACACTTTATCACCTTGAGATCTTTCCTCTACATGGCCTGGGTGCTAATCAAGTATATATATGTGGCCAGTGGAGTACCACACTCTTAGCAGATACTTTTCGGATAGATGGATGGATGTTTCCATGGATAAATGGATGGGAGGATGGATGGATGGATGGATGGATGGATGGATGGATGGATGCTTGCATGGATGGATGCATGGTTGGATAAATGGATGGATGGACCTACGGGTGGACACATGGATGCATGGGTGGATACATGGGTGCATGAATAGATGCATGGATGCATGGATGGACAAATAAATGAAGGAATTAAGTGTGTATTTTTTTCTTTGTGCACTTTAAAGTCAATATTCAAAATTAATATTTTACTTGCAAAAAATGTTCAGCAAAGTTGCTCCCAGCTGATTTCTTCACACTGTACACAAATGTTGCTCAACTCATTGGAGACATCAACAGCATACTGTATAAAATCTGGGTAGTAGTAATCTTCCCAGACTCTCTACCACACCAAGTCAATTAGGATAATTAATAGCAACTAGAACTCATTGACTTAAAAGTAAATTACCACAATTGGGTATCTGCAGGTTTGCCAGGGGGATATTCTTGCTGCTTTCATTTAGGCAGTACAGATCCTGAGTCTCTGGACTGGATTTAGTCTCCTGAAAAGTCTTGATCCACATAATATCACAGGAGCACATAAATGGGTTGCCCACCAAGATCCTACGTGGAACAAAAATAAAACCTGGTCAGGCTTCCCTCTTTTAATTTTAACGACATTCATGTTCATGAAGCACTACAAAATTGTAAATTCTTTCTAGCCAGCAAGCTTTGAAAGTCATACCCACCTTTACAATATAATAGTACTTATTCATTAATTTAATACTTACTGACCTTCTGCTACCTGCAAACACCACTGTAAAAGCTAAATGATGCAAAATGAAGACCTTTCAGAATGATAGGGAAAAAAGATAGGGACAGAAATAGCTATAAGGTAGGATAGAAGAGGGTGTCTTAAATAATGGAAAAAAATAAGGTGCCATAACAAATTTATCATAGTTATTATACAGTTATTAAGAAGACTAAATGAAGATGCCAACAGGAAGTTTTCAGGAATACTAACATACTTATTTCTGGTCAGGCTAGAGATTGAAGTGTTATTTAATAAGCTCAAACTTTCAGGGGGCAAAGCAATGTCATTTTAATTTAAAATGAGACTGTAAATACAATACTAAGACTGAAGTGTGAGAGCTGAACAGGGGGCGCTCACAGCTTTCTGCAACCACAGGTCAGTATGATAGATGCAAGAAAGTTGGAGTGAACAATCTGGTAGGGAGCTCGGAGGCCTCCGGCACACATGCGCGCACGTGCCCAGGAGTTTTGAGAGCATGTGCAACTGAGCTCCAGCTTGAGCCTCTCGGCCCACTGTGAGAGGGTCTGCTGAGATAAAGCCACCATTCAGCCATGCTGCCTGGACTCCTGTGGCCTGTGACTGGTGAGAGAGGAAGTAGTCAAAAAGGAAAATAAAAACCACAAGAAAAAAATCTTTAAATGCTTATTTATAATACCCAGTGGCCCATTTAAGATGAATTCCATTTATGGTAATGAGCCTTTAAATGAGGCCATTTAAAATCGTTACATAGGCTCTGCCTGGCATTAACCACAATACTTAAGATTTCTATGAGGACAGGACCCGGGCTTTGCAACACCATTTACTCCTGTGGTTTTCTGGTCGGGTTCTAAGAATCTCAGGGATCCCTGGAGTCTTTTACAGGAGTTTCTTTGGGGGAAATGTGGTCACGGCAGACTCATTTAATTTGTGTCTGCTTGATGGCCTCCAAGTATCCCTCCAAAACCAAAACAAGATTTGATGCTATCAGATATGGAATATAATGCAGACGAGATCCGCAATGTTCAAGCCCCCCAATAATCCAAGCTACTTCCTGGCATTCTGAGGAAATAAAAAACTAAAGAATCTTCCTGAAAAGAAAGTCTGATTGAATCCACAGAGGGGATAAAGAAGCAAGGGGTTCTTCAATTATACGTATAGCAATATTCCTATGACCACAAAATTCTGGCAGACCACTGGCTCCCTCCTCTAGCTCACTGTGCAAACTCCTTTTGCAGTGATTGCTATCATGTTTATTTGTTTAGGCCTCTACCTCTCCCACAGAGAGCAGAATCCTGGAACGTAGAAACAGTTCTTATATCGCCATGGCCTAGTGCCATGGCACTTTGATTTGTAACAGGACACGATTAACATTTGTTGAATGAATTGATTAAATATGTTGCAGGGGGAATATTGAAACATATGAATTTGGAATCAGAATTCTAATTTTTAACCCACCAAGAATGTTTCCTGCAGTGATGCTTAAAGTTTTTTTTACAGAGTCCCTTACTCTATTTCACATATCTTCCTTAAGTTTTTAGTGTCTATTCCTGGGTTAGAGGTAAACCTAGTACTCCAACTATTGGAATTCGGTTTATTCCAAATAATTGCCAATCACTAAGACTTTCACCATGTAACCCTCGTTACTACCAATTAGCTTGTTGTAGCTCCACTAGTGACATCTCCTAATCTGCACCCTACAACTGGGTGGACCCTACAACTCAGGCAACATATAGTGTAGGCAAAAGTTTTGCCTGGTATTTGAAGGTCTTGTCCACCTGGGCCCACTGCTGCTGCCCAGAGCCTCTGCTTTAGGGTTCTTTTAGGCACCTTAGCCATAAGAATGTAAACTGTTTACGTGTGCTTCATAGTGATAACACAAAAACTGAACACACTTGGAAATGCTGGCTATTAGTCAACAACACATATCAATATTTTTCCTATCACTTTATAGGCAAGGAAATTGGGGCATAAGGATAAGTACTGAATGCAGTGGCAGACCCAGAAGAAAATCTGACAAAAATGGGTAGGTAGAGAGAAGGTCTACCTGTCTCCCAGTGCTCCTAAGCACCAGTGGGCAGTGGTCAGTAGGTAAAAGCTAACATATTTTGCCCACGGTTATTTTCTCCTTAAATGGGTTTGCGTTCCACTAGGGCAGGGGTGTCAAACTCATTTTCACCGGGGGCCACATCAGTCTTGTGGTTGCCTTCAAAAGGCCAAATGTAATTTTAGGACTGTATAAATGTAACTATTCCTTAACTGTTAAGGAGTTGAAATTACATTCGGCCCTTTGAAGGCAACCGTGAGGCTGATGTGGCCCCCAGTGAAAATGAGTTTGACACCCCTGGAGTAGGGCCTGGACGTCATAGAGACCAAACAGATGCTATGAGATACGTAATCATTTCCACACAAAGCCTCCATCTTTTCCCCTTTTCCCTTCATTAGAAAATAATTCATTTATGTAAAAACAATATTTAAATTATTAGAAATGATATATTACTAAGGTTTCTATTTTTATTGCTGAATCATGTCTTCATGAGGGAAAAAAAAAAATAAGTAACCAAAACTTGAGAAATCATTCTTCAAGAATTTTGGCATAAAAATAAATCTGCAGCATCACTCATTTAAAAAAATACTTAATTGCCCTTTTCCTTGAAAAACTGGTTCCCCAAACACAAAATCATTACTTACAGCTCAGACAAGTCAAGGTGACGGAAATGTTTCCTAGACAAACTCGTCAGTTTATTTCGGGTAAAATTGCTGGAAGGAATCAAAAACATTAAATGTGAATCTAAAATGATACATTTCAGAAATAAATTATTCAAATAGAGACTTTTTTTCACTATATGATTTTATTTGATCCTGGTTCATGCCTTAGACCCAATCATCTCTTCCACCTGGATTAATGGCTTCGTTTTCCTGCCTCTGCTATAAATTTTGCCAATGGAGGGAGAAGCACAAAATTTTCATATTGTTTATTTTAAATCTCTTTTTTTAACCCAAAGGCTTATTTTTCATATAAGGATTCAGAGCCAAGTTATATACCTCCTGGAGATTTCTGACCTTTTAAACAATTAATAGAAAGATTAAATTTAATTGAATTTAAAACCATAAACTCACCAGGGAGAAAAGATGCTTTAAAACTAAAGAGCACATGAACATTGTGAAGTCACGTGACATACAAAACTCTGAATAGGGACTGGCCTTAGTACATCCTTACAGGAGGGAACGCACCTACTGGCTGAGAAACCCTGCTGAGATCGTGTGTGGACGACCTCTAAATAACCAGCTAATACCACAATGAGAACAAGAATAACAAATCAGATCATGAGAAATATGTCAGAGAGTCTCTTGAACTACTCTAGCGACATGTCATTTTAACATTTGGACCATTCAGTGAGAAGGGGTCATATTTGTGATTGAAAAAATAATACTGAATTTACTGACATGTTCCAAATGTGTAGTTGTTTTTTGTTTGTTTGTTTGTTTGTTTTTAGTGGACAGGAGTTTTAGTTTCCAGTGATCAATGCCATGAGACCCTGAGCTGAGAAATTCTGAGCTATAATCCTAGCAGCTGACTCGCTCCATGAATCTGTTTACTAGTGGAATTTATTTAAAAAGTGTCCAGTGATCGGGGGCCCTAGACGTGCATTTAATAAGTAACATGAACCTAAAACAAGCATCAGCTTTCACAAAACAGCCAAGACCTCAATGAATTGCCATGAGCCTTTCAGTATCTGTTTCCTGAAGTGAGTGGTGGGCCGAGAGTCAGGTAAGAATGGGAGACCCGAGGGTGACAGTAATCCTGGACCCTCACCTGAGCTGGTGCTTGTGTCAGCCTAACAAAATCATCAGTGAATAGCATGTTGGTATGTCCGACCTTCAGAGCGGGTTCAACCCAGGAGCTCAGCCGTGAATAAAGAAAATGCCCCTTGGGTGCCTCATAATTTAAGGTGTGCCCACTCCTCAGCTTACTCTATGCTGACATTTCCACTCACCCAAACTCTGACCTACACCAGGGTGCCATCTGCCTTCTGTACGTGCATCTTCTCTTTTCACACTGAGTGTCGAGTGCTCACCCACATGGCAAAGAATACTCGACATGGAAGTTTAAACATGCGGCCACAAAAATCTTTTCTTTCAGACTGTGAATTAAGAATAGCTTTCACTGGAGTATAATATATTGAAAAGTCAACCTGCCTGTCCTCCCCATAGTCTTGGAGACACAAATATTTTCATTTTCTTCAGAATCCCCCATCCTTAGGGGTGGGGGGAGCGGGAACCTGCTCTTCCTCCCAAGAAGAACAGGAGAGAAGAGCAAAGAAAAGGACACTCATCGTCAAGGCTCTTGGGTCAGCCAGCGAGCCGGCTCCAGGAGCAGCTGCCCCTATCCGGCTGCCAGCAGCACAGCCCGGAGCCGGGTTCCGCGCCAAAGAACAAGATGAGTTTTATGAAGCATACTTATTATTGGGGCCAAAAGCCAAAAGCCAAAAAAAAAAAAAAAAAGGAGGAGGAGGGGATGAAAAAAATCAACAATCCTCTTACTGTCTGATTATAAGACTTTGAAAAGAAGCTAATTAGCACCTCTGTAAAGCCCCTGGAAAACATAAATGCTGGCTTCTCAGGGGCCAGGCAGGAATTAAGGCACCAAGCAAAAAACTCAGTGACCAGTCATGGGGGCTCTGGAAAGTCCCCACGCCAGGGTGGACGGGTGAGTGGTGAAAGTGAGAGACGGGAACCAATTTGAATTTCTTTAAAACCCAAAATGATATGCTCTGGTGCACATTTGTACACTGCCGAGAAACTAACAGGGATAACCAGCATATTCGAGGGACACGGAGAAACAGCTTCTGATACACAGTTCTTTCCCAGCTCACTGTCACCCACCATCTTGATATTCAAGTTAAGGGTACGATTCACCTGTGGGAAACCAGGGGAGAGGCAGCAGTTGCCCCAGGTCCTTGCTCTTAAGCAAAGGTTGGGACTAAGGTCTGGAAAGGCAAGCACTTGCCTTGAGCCCCTCCACCCTCGCTGCCATTCTCAAAAGCCAACTACTTAATTTAATTCCTTATTTGGGTGGTTAGGAGCCTCTTTTGTCACATGAATGTGTGAACCTTACTGAAATTTCATGACTTCTTCATAAGTGTCGGAATACTTGCCTGACTTCATTCTGCCTTATCGTGTAACCATGCCTGCAAACGTCAATAGAGTTTCTGCAGTTTGCCCAGTGATTGGGCTTCCAGACTATTGGCTTTTAAAGAAACTATATTGGATATGTCCATCTCTTTTTTAAAAAAAGATTATATTTATTTATTTTTAGAGAGAGGGGTAGGGAAGAGAGAAAAAGGAGAGAAATATTAATGTGTGGTTGTCTCTTGTGTGCCCCCTACTGGGGACCTGGCCTACAACCCAGGCATGTGCTCTGACTGGGAATTGAACCAGCAACCCTTTGGTTGACAGTCCCATGCTCAGTCCACTGAGCCACACCAGCCAGGGATATCCTTCTCTTTTGTTTCCTATTTTCAAATGGCACCTCTTTTCAAGATAGGGACAGATACCTGGCTTTATATAAGCTATGCATGACACACAAAATGCCACTAAAATTATTCTACCATATATCACCCTGAAAAAAATACACAAAGTGGCTTTGGTTTCCTAAAAATAGCATGCAACAAGAAAAGCAGGGAAAATATAAAAGGTACCATAAAGAAATAATCAAGTCTATTACTAAAACTATAATTAACCATAGCCCACTAAACAAAAATCACAATAGGGGAAGTGATATGGCAACAGAGCCAATAAAATGTGGTTGTTGAGTAATTTGGGTCTAACGTCAGCTGTAATGAAAATACCAGAAATTAACTAATGAGGTCATCAATTACATTTAAGTGATTGCATTAGGGCATTTCACCTTTCTCCCCTCTCCGACCTCTCTCTCATTTATGCTGTCAGGGGCTATGCAGACATCAGATCCGCCCAGGCAAACCAACCACAGGGATGATGCCAAAAGCGTTTAAGTGAAATATGTTAATAAAGTTCCTTGGAGTTTTATCACACTTTTGCCAAATTTTTTTATGTTAATTCTACAGATTTTGTTTTTAAACTGACTTCATCATTAATGGGACCTATAAAACATGAAGCAAATATACTGGCTTTATGAAAGTAAGATTTTTTCATATCAAAAATCTCCATTGAGAGTCCAGGCAATGGGCTCTAAGGGAGTGATTTCTTCTATAACCAGCATGAAAATCAGTTGGAGAACTAGTCTCCCCCCAAAAAGAAGGAGGACAGCTGATTTAGGACAGGAACAGCTGATCCTCAGTTGTAGGGATGGCACCGGTTTTATTTCTGTACTTAACCGGAAGAACCTGGCCAGGGGTGAGCCCTGGAGTCCTAATTTTGTCAATTTAATCTGTGGACCTGAGAACTCCCTACACTTCCCTCAGTCTGATTTTCTGCCCATGAGATGGGAATAAAAATGATCGTCCCTACCAACTGTTAGAAATCTCAAGTGAGATAATGCAGGCGACCGTGAGACACATACGGTATTGCCATGGAGAATTCGTAAAGCACAAAAGGACCAGTGAATGCAGGCAACATTTCTCCAGCAGAAGGTCCCACTCAAAACAGGACGTGGAGACCCTAATCTGAGCCTAGGATTGGGTGATTCTCTGTTTAAATATGAAACCTTTTAGGAAGGCCACACCTTATTGACTACGTGCCAGAATCTAACAGGATTTAGCAGCCAGTCACGTAAGAGCTTCTATTGCCCCTTTTTTATTTTCATTTGACCTCAGTTGACAAATCTTCAACAGGAACTTCAGGGGAAGCATTTGCTATTGTTAATAATTGTCTGAAACTTTGGCATGTCCCATAACTGACTTTTCTTCACTACTGTCAATCATGACAGAGAGCATTTTAAAAATGAAAGTTCAAAAGAGGATTTCTTATGGAGGGCAAGGCATTAGTGATTTTTAGTTCCCTGGAAAGGCCATGGCCAAGTCAGTTTCTTTCAACTCTACTGGAGAACGTCATGATTCCAAGGAAAAGAACCAAAGACATTGTACCAGGACATAGTTTTCACATCAGACTCTTGCCGTTGGCCTATTGCTCTGTCCGAGATGGAAATGGCCCAGAAATTCATGAAAGGGAATAAACAGGCTGTTCTAGTCCCTCCTGAAGCTATTCAGAAATCAAAGATAATGTTTCTAAGCTATTGTCACAGCTAAACTAACTTTTAAAAAGGGGGATTAGAGTTGGAAAATAAAAAAAAACAGAGGGGGAGAAAATATGGACTAAGTTGGATTCTGGGAAGCAAAGAATCAATCTTTACTTACATGTGCTGCAAGTTGCTGTTTCTCAGAAATGCTTTATGAGCCACAAATTTTAATCCGGAATCCACAATTGTCCTATGAAAATACATAATTGCATGCATGTTAGAACTAACTGAGGAATGCCACTTAACTAAAAAAAAAAAGTTCTGAGATAAAGTCCTGAGTACTCACAGATTTTTCAGTCCCGCATAAGCTTCAACATCGTCTTCATTGATGATTTCTAACCTTTTCTGATTTGCAATGTAACTACAAAAAAGCAGAGAGTGAAAACCATTGACTCAGAATGTAGACAGCGCATAAAAGAACGGGTAACTTCCGTACCAGGGTGCTCACCAGGGTGCTCATGGCGATCTTTCCCCACCCAACCTAACCCTCCCGTTAAAGAAAAAAAATACAGCTAGGGGGGCAAAACTGAGTGCCATTGCAAACCAACCAGGATCGAGCAGCCGTCATGATCAATGACAGGTTCACCAGGCTTCACTTTTCTTAGTTTTTTATTACTCATTCTACTAACAATTTCAGTTTTCCTCCCCTTTCATGGTATCCCCTGTGCACAGCGGTGAAAATAACTTGGAAATGCATTCACTGCCTCTCAAAAGCAGGCCGCCCTTATGGCCACAGCCACAGGGATGCTGGCATCATCACATGCAAGACAAACCACACCTTTGCTCACATTCCAAGAGAGGCAATGACTCCCTCCTTTTAGCTCCTAAAACACTGAGGCAGATTCCCCTCCCTTTTTCTCTCTCTCCCTCCCTCCCACCCTTCCTCCCTTCTTTCTCTTCTCCTGGCCCAGCATCCTTCTTTCTTCCTGTCAGTAATAACATCAATTTTTCCTTTCAGGAAGCACATCACACAAACCCACATGGCCCCAGTGCACTCTCCTTAGGAACCCTCCTCTATCCCTACCCCTCAAACCATCAAATTCAGAAATAAACTGGTGACTCTTGCTGGACAGAGAATTCTATCCCCTTGACCATGATGATTGGCTTAGAGTTGGGCATGTAACCTCAAGTAGACCAATGAGAATCTTCCCTAAAATTAAATATATGAATGCTGGGACAGAGAGTGTCTCTCTCTGTCTCTCTCTCTCTCGAACCATAGCTGAAAGATTCCACAGGGCTGGGTCTTCCATGGGAGATTTTTCTGCCACAAGGAAAGAGACTGTCTAAGAATGAAGTCAGGACACAGAAGAAAAGATTGGTAGGCGATACAAAGAGAGACAGAACACTGAAAATGTCATTTGAGCCTTTGAATCTAGTCTTCTCTAGGGTTAGATGTCACTAACTGAAATTTTTTCTTAATTTCTGTCACCTGCAACTAAGAATACAAATCTAGTAATAGGGACACAAAGCTGTTAAAATTGCCTCCATGGAATTACCTTGTGGCAGTTACTTGAGAAACTGTTTCTCCATTTTTCTTAGATCACAACCTCTTTGAAGACAGCTGGATCCTGTTTTACATTTCTTAATATACACCACAGCACCTAGCACAGTAGCTTGTACAAGATAGATATTCAGCAGATGATGGATGGATGGACAGATGGATGGATGGATGGGCAACACCTAGAGTTCCAAAGGCACTACAGGAAGTTGTGCCAGGATGCCTTTTCCCTTTCTTTTTCATTAAGATACATAGCACATTCCAACTAAGACACCGAAAACAAACATATAACCCTGCTGTTACAAACATGAGTTAAAATTTAAAAAAATTAAAAGGTAACCAACTGGAGAGAAAATACAGCATCTCTAGGTCTATTCTACCTAGTCTCTAAACAAAACAAAACAAAGATTTGTGGTAAGAGTTGGGTCACCCATTTTTAGGAAATAAATCTTAGAAATAAAATAAGTAAATGCTCTGAGGGAACAAAATTACACCAAAGAGAAATAATTTTGAAACTACCCACACAGCCATTGCCTCCCATTACATAAGAATGGAACCTCCAAGGTAGAAAGGCATCTTCCATTCAAAGATCTTGGTCCTCCTGGTACCCAGGGACTGGCACTTAATAGATGTGCAGAAAAGATTCGTTCTTTTATCTCCTTCTACCATACACAGCAGGAAGCATTTTAAGACTGCAACTTAATGCTGAACAATAATTTTCAATATCAAGAGTTTTTACGAAATGCTTCAAAATTATCACACATTAGGTACATTTTTCCAAGATTTTCATCCCATTAACACTTTCAATGGAGACCACAGTGACTACCTCCTTCTAAATTAGCTCCCTATAAGAACTGCACTCCAGAGAACCCTAAATTTTAATGCGTTTTTATAAAACTTCAATAAAAATAAGAAGGGTAAATAATGTGGGTAATGTTTCATCTGTGGTCACAAGTGGGACTTTCAGGAGGCTTGTCCACTCCGTACAGCTGTGCTCGCATGGTGGCCACCAGTGTTCTGGAAACATCGACTCTCTCTGCCTGGACATCACTGCATCCTCCACGTTTATGGCAGGGCCTGACACGCAATCATACCTACTCAACTGTGGCACAGAGCATTTATTTTTTAGTTAATTATGCCCTTCAGTTTATTTTTATTTCACTTTTCATGAGATTTTTAATTCATAAACTCCTCAGTTGTACTCAATAAACTACAATGAGCTAGGTAAATGAAGATGGAAGGCATAGCCCTGGCAGGGTGGCTTGGTTGGTTGGAGCATCGTCCTGTACACCAAAAGGCTGCAGGTTCAATTCCCGGTCGGAACACATATGAGAAGCAACAGATTGATGTTTCTCTGTCACATCGATGTTTCTCTCTCTCTCTCTCTCTCTTTCTCCCCTCCCCTTCCTCTCCTTCCAAAATCAATAAACATACCCTCAGGTGAGAATAAATAAATAAATATACAATACATACATACATACACACATACATACGTAAATAAGGAAGGCACAGAAGAAAGAAAAGCAAGAGCAGAGATATCAATGGACCTAGGAATTAGGTTCTAAAATGTATATACTTGTTAGAAAAAAAGCCACAAGCTTTTTCTAGGCTTTCTAGTCACCAACACCCAAGAAAAAAAAGGAATGGGAAATAAATTTGGTCAGTGGTTATTTCACAGTGTTCATGAGATAAAAATAAATCAGACATTAAGCAAAGCATAACTGTTCTTGGATCTCAGACTAGACAGGCGATTTTGTGGGAAACCATCAAAAGAAACATATAAAATTATGAAAAAGAAATGGTCACTAGAGAATACTCTTCCACTGTGGAGGCAGAAATTTCCTAGATAAGCAATGAATTTTTCTCCCTTCACAATGGAAAAAATCAACAGAAGAACCGGATTAAAAGGTCGGCAAGTGTCCTCCCAGATGTCAGGAATTCCCCTTCATTTAAGTTACCATCTGCAGAGGTGCCCACAGGGTAGCTGCTGGTTATAAAACAGTCACGAAAGCTACCCCATAAGGGACTCTTCTTAGCTACCATTGAGGAATCATAGGACTAGAAAGGAAGTCAATAAAGTTAATAACAGACAATTCACAAAGGGGAAACCTCAATGGCCAAGAAACATATGAGAAGCTGCTCAGCCTACAGGGAATCTGAAATGCAAATTAAATAACAATATATCATTCCTCCCATGCTGGAATGACTAAATGTTTAAAAACTGGCAACATAAAACATTTCTAAGGATGTGAAGAATTTCCCTTACATTGTCGGAGGGACCATTAAATTGGTATAACCACTTTGAAGGGCGATTTGCCAGTATCCTGGGTAATACGAGATTGGCACATTTCATGGCCCAGCAATTCCATTTCTAGATATCCACGCAAGAGGCATTGCCACACAGGCACACAAGGAGACATATACAAGCATATCCACTGTGTTTACAGTCAGAATCAAAAATTGAGAACAACCCAAGTGTCTATCAATAAAGAAACTACTCAGCCGCATAAAAGAATGAAATCTTGCCATTTGCGACAACATGGATGGGCCTTGAATATTAGCTCAGTGGAATAAGTCAGACGGAGAAAGATAAAAAACCTTATGATTTCACTGATATGTGGAACATAAAACAAAAAAGTAACAAACAAACTAACCAAACAAACGAAATCAAGTTCATGAATGGAATGCTGGTTACCACAGGGGAAGAGCGGTAAGGAGACGGTGAACTGGTTAAAGGGGTCAAATATATGGTAACAGAAAGAAACTAGATTTGGATGGTGAGCACACAATAGAATACACAGATATCAAGTTATAAAGTACTCCTGAAATTTATGTAATGTAATTAACCAATTTTACTTTAATAAATTTAATTTTTTTAAAGAAACAAAAAAATTAAGATGTGTTAAATACATAAGTTGCATTGAACCAGATCATTATATCTGAAAGAGAACTTCATGTCAAACAAGAAAAAAATAAGCCCAACTGCATACTAATATATACATATAATATAAAACAATTTATGCAAACTTTCTTTTAAAATTTATTAAATTTATTGGGGTGACTTTGGTTAACAAAACTATACAGGTCTCAAGTATATGATTCTATAGTCTGTGATCTTTATATAGCACTGTGTTCACCACCCAAAGTCGACTCCCCCGTCCCATGCCTTTGACCCCCTTCCCCTTCACTACCTCCCCCCACACCCCTTCCCTCTGGGGATCACCATCCTGTCATCTGTGCCTGTGAGTATGTGTTCGTCTTACTTTTTTAGAACTATGCAGAAAACAACCGCATAATGTTCACAATGAAGCATATGTGTAAAGTATGAAAAGACGGCAAGTCAGATCACCTCAGGAAAGCAGAATGGGTCTGGGATACAGAACGAACTGTTAAAGTATTTATTTTATTAAACTACTAAACTATGTCTTTTATTAAAAGAGAAAAGACTCATAACAAAGAAGACCAAAATGTTAAAGTGTCAGCTCTGGATACAAATATGTGAAGTTATGGTTATATTGTATACTTTTGAATTTTAAAAATTTATGAAAAGGGGAGGGAGGGAGAGGGGAGGGAGAGGGACAGAGAAAGGCACAGAAGTGAAATGACTGCAAAGAAGCTGAACCCCAGGGCTTTTCAGTTACTCAGTGGAAAAATACACCCGGGTTCAACTTCTAGTTCCCGGGACCATGCAAAAACAAAAGTCTAAAAGCCTTCTGCTCCCTGTCCCAGAGCCTCTCCACTGGAGCCAGAAGACTAAGGAGCATGCTAGGCTGCCCCCTACTGGCGATCTTCGCCTGCCTCCAGGGGAATCTTGATACCAGGTCTTCTGCATTCTCCCATCTCCTTGCCACTGCTCAGAGGCCAAGCCAGGGTCAGGGAGGAGACAGGAAGAGCCAGGCCAGGGCAGACAAGTGAAAGATACACCAACAGGCTTTCCCCTCTCCCGCCCTGAACGCCATTTCCCATCACTCCAGTTACAGTAAACTCTGAGGGCTCTTTACTGAGTCAAACTTTGCTTAATGAAATACATCTCCAAGAACAGTTTCATTCCCCAGGAAGCAATGGGAAGACCCAACATTGTGGCACAGGCCTTTCTCAAAAGCTTTTGCTCCATGACAGCCCCTAACTCCTCTGATCTGTGCCCGCTGTTCTGAGAAGCTTAGGCATCAGGGGTTTTAAGACACAAGCCACCCCTCCCTCCCAGCAAAGCCGCTGTCCCAGCCCTTGTCTGATAAGAATCTCATGAGTTCAGCAGAGTTGAGTCTTCACAGAAAACCAGGCTTCTGTCATTCTAACCTGCAGAGGTTTCCTTCATTCTATTTTACAAAGATAGCACTTTGGATAGTGACAAGGAGACTGTGCATTTGGATTTATTCAATTTGATACTCCATAAGAATTTCTCTCACTCAGCTCCTGGGACTCCCAGTCCCTCTGGCCCACCCCTCCATCAGCAATCCGTGTGGAATCTTTCTTGGCCATCAACCACCCTGTTTTGCCCTAATATGCCTTCCTCCATTCTCAAATTCATATATGGGAATCTAGGTTGGACCTCATATTATTATGTGTTGTTTCTCACTTTTACTACATCCCAAGACCACTCTCTACTGCCCTAAAAGTTGGATCCCTTATTCAAGGCACTTCTCAGTGAATTCATCTGAATTTATTCTGGGGCCTTGCAAGTCGGAAACATTGCTTGATTTCTATGCAACACTCAAAAAGGCTCTTTCCAATCACAGCATTTTTATTCCAACATTTGGCAAGCCTTTTTTTTTTTTTAAGCATTTATCACACATCTTAACTTTGTAATTAAGAATTAGAAGAAATGGAGATACTCTCTGTACCCACACTTGTATTTTTCTATGAACCTATCTGACTCCCCAGATAACAGCTGACTCTTCAGATGAAGGGATTTTATTCACCTCACTTCATGCCCTTGGAGGGCTGATTCTCACGAATGCTGGCTGATCAAACATAACTAAGCATCCTCCACTGGGACATTTGTCATCCCAGTGGAAAGACCAGCTACATACACACACGTGCATGAAAGATGCACAGTAAACACTAAATGCAAATGGTGATCATAGAAAATAACTTCCTGCGTCATGCAGAAAACAAGGAAAGATGGTAACAAAGGAGGATGGAGAGACAATTTTGAAAGCAAAATGTGTTGAAACTAGGAGTGAATTTAGATCACGTGCAAGCAATACATTCACACCAACTACAGTACTTATTTACTTTTAATATAAAATCTAATTGTCTTGGGAAAGTGAGCATTTATTTGCCACCAAACCCATCAGTCTTGGGAATGTTAAGCCTAGAAATAGCCTCCAAGACTCTTCATGTCTGTCTGTGGTTAGTAACCTTGACAGAGGTGATGCTGTCTGGGGACAGTGCTCGCTGCCACCGCATTTGATGAGCACAGAAAAGAAGGTTCCAAGAAGAGGTATGAGCACCTGGACGGTGAGGCCACAGTGGAAGCAATGACGAGATATGATTAGGCAGGTCAGCGGAGGCTTAAATGGAGCTCAGGCTTGGAAGGGAGGCCAGAAAGTCAAAAGATAAAGAATATGAACCTAAGCAAAGTCTCTACTATCTGCCGTTTTATTTTGTATTGTCACCAAAGCTTCTCTAGTCTCAACTTGACATTCAGGACTTTCACTAAGACATTTTCTTGAGAGTAAAGAATTTCCTCTCCTCAGGCTTAACAAAGAGCTTATTGGTGATCTTTTGGAAGAGAAGGAAAATTCACAGAAACATTTTTGAATTACAGGTTCCTGGCAAAGATACTCATCCCATTTCAAGAGATTTCACCCCGGCTTTAACAACCTATCAAATAATTCCTCCAGGTAATCTGCCCAAGTAACAAAGAGTGGTTTCTAATGTATCTTTTCTTTGTGTATATTAGCTTAACAGCACTATTTCTCTAAAATAAAATTTCTCTTTAGCTTAACTTTGTTACCTGAACTGTACTTTGGCAATACAGCAAAAAGATATGGAAACAGCAGCGAATATATCTGATGGCCACTCTTCAAAATGGAATCACTCTCTGCTACCTTGGCCGCCCCCGCCCCGCCCCCAAATAGATAAATAAGCTACTAGAAGTAGCTAGAACTTAAACACCACAGGAGATTGCGGTATGTGCCAGGCTTACCACCACAAGTGAGGCATTGCAACTCTGGTGGGATCCTCTCTGTTGTAGGATTTCCATCATAGGGAATATAATAATTCCTTAAAAGGACAACAACAACAAAGCTTTTGTTCCCTGAGTCCACAACTAAACAGCTTTGGTTTCTCAGCAAAATGCTGAGAAAGAGTTATGAAAGCCAAAGCATTTCAGGACTCAAAATAGGAATTCCTCCATGTATCACCCCATTCTTAAGACAGGCTATACCACCCCAACTGTGAAGACATGAATGTAGAGAGCATGACCAAAAAAACATGCTCAAAGTCTGAATTTGAACAGTCTGCTTGGACATGCTGGTTAGCATCAGCACTTCCACTTTTTCTTTAGCCATTAGCTCAGAAGAATCAGCGGTAATTTTTTCGTAGAGTACACACTATATGCTAGGCACTGGAGAACCCAGGGGTTGTCTCCCTTATCACACCAATGCTACCGGGGCAGCACTGTGATTATTTCCACTTTTTGAAAGAGAAAACTGAGGCCCAGCCACGCCAAGTCACTTCCCCAAGTTCGCATAGCTGCCAAAACAGGATCTGAACCAGACCTACCTGCCTTGTTCCCTGAGCTCGTAGCCACTGTGCCACACCACTAGGACTGTGTGGACTTGTCAATTGAGCACCTTCCATAAGGAATAATTTCTAAAATTTCTGCAAAGTGGGCCTTCACAAATAAACATGTCCTAAAATCAGTAGCCAGTGAAAAGGCATGGGGACATTTTACAGGACACTCTTGTGTATTGTATCTACATAGATCTGTAAGAGGAGACAAATGAAAAATGTTCTTCTATGATGCCAAGCTCTGAGACCTGCAGCTTCCGGGATAGCCCTAATACCCTGCGGATTTAAGAATAAGTGGTATAGTGTGGGGGAGAGACTCACTCTCCTAGCTTCACCTCTTACCGGCTATGTGACCTGGGGCAAGCCCCGATGCCTCAATTTACCTGTCTAGAAAGTAGAATAACAACAGTAACTGTCCCACAGGGTTGTTGGAAAAATTAGGGAACTGTCTTAGCACAATTGGGGACCACAGTTAATGCTAATTATTATTTAAAATGAGCAGAAGACCAAGGCTCAAGGGCTGGCTTGTCACTAAATGGCCATCTCAATCTCACTCTGCCTCCAGTGTCCACATCTGAGAAAGAGAAAATTTGGATTTGATAATATTTCAGTTTCCTTCATACAAAAATTATAAGAAGGTTTCACCCACATATTGTACAGAAAAAAATTACACTCTAGCTTTCTCTCTGAATATTTATATAGCTTTTTCTTATCCACCTCTATGAACAAGGTGCTTCCGAAAAAGAAACATTGTAATTTGTGACCAGATAAATTAATTACTAAAAAAAGACCTTAAAGTTGGCTTTCTACATAAAACACATCCATCTGCACTGGGAAAAGGTAAGTTTCATTTGACCTAAATTACACACCAGCCTCCCATGCAGACGTAGGATTGGACCTCCGCCCACAGATGGTGTGATTTGCAACCCTGATAAACTAGGTGACCAGAAGTCACAGCAACAGCATGTGACCCATATCTAGACATTCCAGGATCCTTTATTTTTCTACATTTTCTTATTAGCCAATATTTTCCAAATAAAATGATTTCACATTTCAGAAATCTGACTTTCCATGTTTTCTTAAAAAAACAGAAGGTGTGCCAAACTGGACCGGCACTTCTTCCCGGCTGCAGGCAGGAGGAGCGGAGCGATGCTGCCCCTGGGGGGCTGGGGCACGTCTCCAGGTGGGAACAGTCCCAACCAACCTCAGCTATTTCACTGGCCCGTGGAAAGATTTTATGACACCTGACGTAATTCTTGCTTGTAATTTCCTCTGAGACTTCAATGCTCCAACTATTCTCCTACATTGACAGGTCACCTCCACGCGCAGAGATCCCGAAAAGGAGTCTCATCACATCAAACTGACACACAGACCACAATAAAGATACATCACTTTTTAAAAGAAGCTACTTCTATCTGTTCAGGAACCTTCAGAAAGTTCCTCTGTTGTTAAACACTAAAACGGACATAGACATACGAAAGTGTAATTTTTGTTTGGCACACTGGTAAATAAATACCCAGGAGGAGAAAGGGATGTGTTTTTTCCTAACCAAAAAAAAATGTTTTCCGCCCTGGCTGGTGTGGCTCAGTGGATTGAGTGCCGGCCTATGAAATGAAAGGTCACCTGTTCCACTCCCAGCCAGAGCGCATGCCTGGGTTGCAGGCCAGGTCCCCAGTGGGGGGGTATGCGAGAGGCAACTGACCATCTCTCGCACATTGATGTTTCTCCCCCTCTCTTTCTCCCTCCCTTCCCCTCTCTCTAAAAATAAGTAAATAAAATCATCTTAAAAAATTAAAAGCCTTGGCTGGTGTGGCTCAGTGGATTGAGTGGCAGCCTGTGAACCAAAGGGTCGTCAGGTTTGATTCCCAGTCAGGGCACGTGCAGACCATGTCCCCAGAAGGGGGCGCTCGAAAGGCAACCACACAGTGATGTTTCTCCCCCTCTCTTTCTCCCTCCCTTCCCCTCTCTCTAAAAATAAACAAATTAAATCTAAAAAAAACTTTTCCTTCTAACTAATTTGCTTAATACCATTATGTACTTCACATTAGGTCTCAGACCTTCGGGTCGGTCACAATAACCTAGGAGAGCAAATGAGAATCAAGTAACATGCATCGTGACACCGTGCCACCGTATCAGATGCAGAGCCCAAGACGGAGATGGTGCTGCTACTCAGCTACTGTGAAGAAACAGCCATGAGCTATATTTAAGGCAAAATTTTTACTTTGGGCAGGTGCCCTCCAACAGCAGTCAATATGAAACCACCACAAAAACGAGTCCGCTCAGTGGGTGACCTTCGGTGTACTCTGCTCCTAATTCATCCTGCAGGCCCACCAGGGGTCCTCCCTCTCAGGGCTGGCAGCACCTGGGAGCCTCAGGGGGTTCTCCTTGGGCTGGAAAGTGGCCCAGTCACACCTGCTCCCTACAACTTCTAGGCTAAAACCATCCCTGCTGTGCCCTGTGAGTGGAATTCTGTGGTCTCAGTTGAGCATCTGTCTACAATCTGGGGCAAAGGGCTCCTTCCCCTGCAAGCCTGGATCTGCCTGCTGGTCCCTCCACAGCTCATCCTCGTCCGCTGACCGGGCGGCTTCCACCTGGATGAGCACGCAAGCCAGGCGGCTTGATCTTTCTAAAAGGACGTAAGCCCAACCATCTGGTTGTCTGAGTTCCAAAAAGATTGGATTTGGCCTTAACCAGCAACGGAGATTAACATTTTCCAGGCTCTGGTCAGAAGGGACAACTTCAAACCATGTACAGACCAGCTTCTAGCAAAGCCTGGCCAAGCAAAGGGCAGGTGGGGATGGGAGAGTAAGGTCCTGTTGTTGTATCCGCTTTGCAAACACAGCACTGCAAGATTAAATTCTCGAACCCCTTTTGCCTCCTTGCAGAATTGAGGTCCTTGTCACTTCCCCCAGCTTTCACTGGCCTCCTAGGTAAGAAGAAATAAAATCTACTTCTGCATTTTTCATAAAAGTTGTGTATTACATCACTCATTGTCCCTGCAAAAGAAATTCCTTTCAGAACACAGTGCCAGCCAAAGCCATGTTCCTGTGGAATTAGTAGACAGCGTCCTTCCTCACCGTGAGCTTCTCTTTTCACTGCCAGGGAGTCGAGCACAACTGTTGCCCTCAGTCCCAGCAGTGACGCTGGCCCTTCGAGTGAGCTGGGGTTCATGTTCTCGCTTTCTTTTATTCCTCATTCCCCCCCTCTCATTTTTACCTTATTAACCTCACTATATAAAATAATTATCATCATTCAAATACTGGTGTGAAATTGATTAACGATAACATTTCCACTATTTGTTCAGTACAGATTCAGTGGCCATTATGATGAGCATGCTGACACTATAGAATTATCTTATACTTGTTTTCAAGAAATGAGCTAGTACATCATTTCGTCCATGATTTGTTTGTGTTTGAGAGTAAATGGTCATAAAAAAGTGAAATCTTCTTGTGACTCCAATGCAACATATAAATTATCTTTCTAAAAAATGTCTTTTCCTCTTTCCCTGTTATTTCAGACCAATCAGTGTTTCATTTATGACTAGTAAAAAAGAACTTCCAATGATTAGCCCAGGCACTGAGAATTCTAAGGAGCATTCAGGTCAGCACTAATCACAGCAGATCACAGTTGTGAAAGCTCGGCCTCTGGTCAGGTCAAATCATTCCATTGGAAGAGCATTTTTGGATATAATATTTCTGCTCTAACTTCAGGATAGATAAGCATGGCACAGAGAAAAATGAGCATCGGGAATAATGTCAAGAAAAAAGAATGATTCCAGTGGTAAAATTTTAGGATGTCTGTAAGGTCTCTCTTGATTTTGGCACAATTTTTCAGCCAACATTTATAGGCTGTGGGAGTAAAGAGAGCGCTAGAATAGGAGGAACACTTCGAATTTTATCTTCCCTGGTTTCACTTCACATGTTAACCTTCAGTCACTTTTATGGGTTAGTGATTACTTTCTTTGGAGTTAAACTGCAAAGACACTGGTGGAAAAAGATCCTGGTCATAAGTGGTTATGTAAGGCCACGGTAAAGAAAAGCTATTTTGCAGAAGGGGAGTATGAGTGAATTTTAAAACTCCTAAACAAATCTCTTATAAACACTTGCAATTCAAGGTATACCATTATTCAAAAAGATATATTTTTGAGGTTCCTAGAAGTCGAATTCATAGAGAGAGAAAGCAGAATGGTGGCCTCCGAAAGGGGAGTTGTTTAATGCAGGGATTTTCAACCTTTTTCACCTCATGGCACACGTAAACTAATTACTAAAATCCTGTGGGAAGCCAACAACTATATAGTTTTTCAATCTGACAAAAATAGCCATAATTTTGATTCATTCACACCGGACGGCTGTTGTCGTGTTGTCATTTTTTATTTGACAATCTCAGGGAAAAGAGGGTGATGGCCCTGACTGAACAGTAGGTGTGGTGTGGTTTCAACGTTCCGCGGCCCACCAGTTGAAAAGCGCTGGTCTAATGGATGTGGTTCCAGTTTTGCGAAATAAAGAGAGTTCTGAGGTGGACAGTGGTGTTGGCGGCACAACTTCGCTGTATTAATGTCGCCGAGTCATACGGGTAAAAACTAGCTGGCATGGTCAATTTCATGTTACATGTATTTTAGCACAATTTTTTTTAAAAAGACGGATTTTTAAAGACCTTGCAATTAAACAGTGGTAATGACAGCTAAAAGATAAAGTGGAGTACAAACCAACCAGTAACCTCCAGAGTCCTGGAGAACCATCGTAAACAATCTAATAAACAAAATGGATCAGGACTATCAAACAGAAAGCGGCCGAACAAGACCCTGACCCGCACAGTAGTGGCTGAATTTGACCCATGATTGCTCAACACGCCCATGGCCAATATTCCCCATGAGCTGAGCACTCCAGGCCCCACAACAGGAGAGAAGCGTGCCAACAAGCAAAGGGCATGTCCAGGCTGCAATAAAGGGAACCAACCCCCTGCACGTCCGTCCCCTTAACCCCCACACCTGCCCAGTGCCACGCTCAAGGCAGGTTCTTTTGCTATTCCATCCTCCACCAGCCCTAGAGAGTCTACTCTCCATCAGATGTGATTAGGACAGACACACAGAAGGAAAACTAACAGTCCAGTTCTTACTATGCGTTAGGCACTGGTACAAACATTTTGTGTGCATCAGCTCATTTTAACCACACAGAAACCCCAAAAGAAATATTCCATTACTTTCCCCTTCTATAGGTGGGGCGCGTGAGGCACAGAGAGCTTCAATAACTAGTCTTAGGTGGTAGGGGCAGACCAGCTTCAGAGTGGAGCCAGCAAGAATCCCGCTTCACAGGATTACTGTATCACTCCGCTACACAATACCGCGAGAAAACGAAAAACTGTGTCAATGCACAACAATTGGCATGTTCAGTGATCTTTTCAATTCAGAAAATAAATAATAAGGAAAGAAACTTTCAGGCACAGTTTTCACAATCCCAGGATCCTCCTACGTTGCTAGTAAATATATTTTATTTATTTATTTATTTATTTATTTCTGCCAGTAAATATATTTATTTCTGCCGGACACACTGTATAAGTGTCCAGCAGAAATAACACCTCAAAGAGTATGGTCAGTAAGGTAATAATATGGGTATAAATAATTTATAGTTTTAATTTGAACATTTCACCTAAAATGTCATATGGTGTGCTTGCATATGATGTTATGTTACAGAATGACATGATTACAATTTTGTAATAAAAGATTTTCTAATAAAAAGGGGGCGTTATTTGTGCCAGACCCTCTGTGTCTGTGTGTGTGTGTATATTCAGCCATAATGAGTTGATTCTTAAAATACTACATTCAGATCTCGACCTTTCAGGGTACTAAAAAATCTGTAAAGGGAAGTGAGAGAGGTAGACGTTGGAAGCCGCTGATGTTTACCCGTGAACAGATCTATGCTTTGCTGGTCTCTCCGTGGCTGTGCGATCACAGCCCGGTGTAATACAAGTCAGGGGAGAGCCCTGCACATGCCCTTGTTGGAAACATGGTGGGAGAGGCATGGAGAGCCTGGCCAGCCCGCGGCAGGCACCCATGGCGTAAGCCCTGCACTTCCAAAGCATCATCAGAGCCCAGCACCACCATGGTGCAGAGACCAGATACAAGGCAGAGACCCAAACAGCCTTGTCCTTTGTGTCCTTGGCTCTGGGCAGTGAGCTCAGGCAGGTTAGAGGCCCTCACTCTGCTTCTCCTACAGCTGAGTTCCCCCATATGAGGCAAGGAGCCCCGGGGCCAAGAGGACGCTTCTACCCAGAAATGACACCTTTCTTCTTAACCTAGTAGGATCCCAGAATTACCTACACGAAGACCCTGAGCCCACTCTCAGGGCCTACGTGGGCTTTTTCAATGCATCTGTCATCTTGAGGGTGTGCCATGCTACGGATAGGCATGTCCCTAGGCACAACGGTGTAGGGCATGAGGAAGGTCCCAGCTGCTGTCTGTGCTGCTGCTGATGGACTTTGGACCTGTAGGATGGATTGTCCACACTGCTGCGAGAGAGCAGTGAGATGGCTGAGGACCTCCGCTGGTGCCCTTCAACAGGTCATACGAATGATAGGAGCTGGCCTAAGTCTTGTTACCCAGGACCCAGAAAAGTGCCTGGTGGGAGGACATGTTCAAAATATACCTATTAATTGACTGATTGACTAAATAAATGAATGAACAATCGATGACTCCACACATGCATGCATAAACAGTCAGTTCCTGCCCTCCATTTCAGCTCTCCCGAAATGACTTGTAAACAAATGTCTATCACCCTCTGAACTGTACATGTATAGGTATAAAATACAATGAAAGGAGAGTAATGATAGAGTGCATTCTAGGCTAAGCTGGGGTAACCAAAAGGCACGACACCATCCTCAAGGTGCCAGGCAGTTAAACTCCAGAAGATACTTTTCATTGGTGAGAGAGCAATTTTCTTAAAGAATAAATGAGATGGATAAGAAGTTAAATCCCAGAGGGTCACCTAGGCTTACTGTGAGAGCCAATGACTCAACTAAAAGTCAGAGATTTCTCATCACAGTTAAACATCGTATGTTGGATCCATAATGCCCATTCCTTTTTTGAAGATTAACTTTCAAAATATATATGGAGTGTACACTATTTTTATTTGCACATATATTATGGCTATACTGTACTATGTAAATATAAATAAATGGATGTTACTTCAGGGGAGAATTATATTTTTGGATTACTCAATGCAATCTGTTCACCTACATATTTCCCCATTCTATTTTTAAAAGCCCTTGATCTCATGCCTATCAGTTATTGTATGATCAGTTTCCAAACAAGTATCAAAATTTATAAGATGCCTGATAGTTGTTATTATTATAAGTATAAAGGAAGCCCCATGAAACATTCATAGGTCCAGCCCAATGCACTTTGATTGCAAAGGCACAAAGTACATGCATCAGATGGTACATTACACACTATCTTTTTATAGTCCGGATGTCTGCCGTTCTTTAAGAAAAATGAACGGTCTCTGCGATCCATAATACAAGGATAAATCACATCTGAAGTCTCACACCAGAATCGCTTTTTAAGTGAGCACCATAAATGCAGTCACAGGGAAAACTGAAATTGATCCACAGGGATCTCCATTATTAGCTATTACACAACAGAAAAGGCACAACTCTTTCTCATTAGACCGATTTGTTTGCTGGAATCAGATGTCTCTGGAATGATTCTCTTTCCCCAGATCCCCCTCTGTTGTTGAGCAGACCTCACGTGCATCTCAGCTGCTTGCCCTCATCCTCCCTTCTCTTCCCTGCCCCTCCTCCCTTGATACAGAGTCAGCCGGCTCATCAAAGCTTCGTCTTTCTTCCTCTCTAGCTAGGCTGTGTCTCTATGATGAATTGATTTCTTACTGCACATGAACTAATGTTGTGCTATTTAATTCCATGAAAGTTATTTATTTAAAGAAACATCTTAACTCAATGACTTTGTAAAAGTCAAGTCTAGAAATTTGCATGCTGTTTTTTCCCTTTCTTTTATCCTCACTTGAAGACATGCTTATTGATTTTAGAGAGGGGAAGGGAGGGAGAGAGAAAGGGAGAGAAACATTGATGAGAGAGAAACATCAACCAGTTGCCTCTGGTACATACACCCGAACCCCCGAGAACTTTTTGTTTATGGGACAACTTTCCAACCAACTGAGCCACATCAGCCAGGGCCAGAAATTTGCATATTGACAGCCCAAACAACTACTAATAAATACTCTTACTTGGAATTCTACATAACAGATTTGAAGAGGAATGTGGGTGTATGTATAACCACATGTACATGTATAACATGGAGATCTAGTTCATTGTACCAGGTGCCAGGAAAGAGCAGTAAGCAACATCCACATAGTCCCTGCCTTCATGCAGTTTACATTCTAACGGTGTCTACAGACAGGTAGCCAGCCATGCATTTATGGTGTTAAGTTACCTGTGTGGGGTTGGTAAGTACAAGGGGCTGTAAGATATAAGAGCACATGGCAAAGACAAAGCCCAGAAGCAGGGAGGCAGAGGAAGTTAGCCAGAAACTAATCCACGAAACCAAGCACCAGGAAGAAGGGATGGCCAGCTGAAGCCCGGGGGAAGGGTGACAGCACACACAGCTCAGGAGAGGAATGGAAGCACAGAGCGGCTGCGTCAGCCATTGAAGAAAAAGAGAGACAAGAAATGAGGCTAGAGGTTTGAATTCGAGGGCTGTTAAGACCTGTTGAGACTTGTTTAAATATGTAAATGTAGTGCTATCTTAATTTAAAACACCAATATAATGTGGGTGGAGCTAGGCAAGCAATTCCTAAAATTCATATGGAAAAATTATCATGCAAGGTAACACTGAAAGTCCTGAAAACAGAGACTAGTGAGTATGACCAATACTTGAGTAAAACTAACACTTGAAGTATTAGTCTTACTACTAATAATAATTATAAAAATAGTAATATGAAGCTTTAGGAGATAAAAAGTTTAGTGCTGGCATGTAAACAGACTGATTATCAGACTAGGATAGATTCCAAAATAAGCCCAAATATAAAGGTGGTCTTCGTATAAAAACAAATTTATTTTTAAGTTAGTGAGAGAAGGGTTGAACATATAATCAATGGAGTCAAGAGACATGACTGACTGATTATCTATCTTGGAAAAACAATAAAACAATTTGTAATATAATATAATAAAATAAAACTCCTTATATTTTAAAAACCCAGATGGAACAAAGCTTTAAATATAAAAGCATGAAATAGTACAAAACAGTAAAAGAAAACAGGAGACTTATTTTATACTCTTAGCGAGAAGACTCTTCTTAACCACATTTATGACATAAGAGCCATAAAGAAAATAATGAATTTTACTACAAAAAAAATGTAATGCTGTGTTACAAGAGGAAGAGGAGGAAGAAGATGAGGAGAAGGAAGAGAAAATATCATAATCAGTATCAGAAGACAGGCAAAAACATTAGGCAAAGTATAAATCTTTTCATTGTTAAACAGATTTTATGATTGAAAAGACCACCAACCCAACAGAAAAAAAAAAAATAGAGCTAAGAGATATGACAATAGAGTTCGCTGAAAAAGAAATACAAATGACTTACACACACACAAAAAGACTTTCAACCTGGATCATAATTACAGAATTGGGAAGTAAACAATGGTGAGATACTATTTCCCAGGAATATGGTTGACAGAGGTCAAAAGGTGTGACACCAAATAGTATTGGCTTAGCTGTGGAAAACCAGGCGCTTCCAGTTTGGGCGGGAGAATAAATGATATGGTCATCTTGCAAAACAACCTGGCAATATCTATCAAGATCACAAATGTCTTGCAAATGTCCCTGCAATTCAAATTCTAGGAAATTTTCCTACAACGTGCACACGAGGCCATTCAAGAGGAAGGTGGTAAACATAATTGATTCAATTGCTGTACTGCCTGGCTGTGAGAAAAACAAACAAGTTTAGGTACATGGGTTGATACAAAAACATTTTTAAGATATGTTGTTAAAGTAAGAAAAAAAGAACAAAGAAACCCCCCCCCCCCACACCAAGATGCAGAACAGTGGGTATAGTTAAAGGTGTCAATGGAGGGCATATGCATATATGTACATGCCCTCATCACTTACAAACAACACGGACAGATATGTAGTCATTTATGTAAGCAGACTATTTCTGAGGCAGACGCACAAACTAAAATCAAAGGTGTCTGTTGGAAATGAGGCTGAAGGAAGGATGGAATGGAGGGTTACTTAGAGTAAAACTAACTTTTCGTGATATACCCCTTGTACCACTGGCATTTCTTATCATGTTCAAATATTACTTTTAAAAAACTGCTTACTAATACAATTCCATGCAATGAAATGAATGCATTTCAGAGAAAAGAAGTGCAAAATCACTTTAAAGAATCTGACAAGCTCCCAGGCTTGAGCAAAGCTTGGCTGAAGGCACTCCAAAGAAAGAATGTGTCAATCAGAACTGGCACTGGGCAGGGAATAAAGGAGAGAGAAAGGAGTGTCCATCCAGGCACACAGGTCTGGGCCGAAGTACTTCCAGTTCTGCATTCCCTTTGTACAGGCGCTACAATTATGGAGATGGATGCCTCAGGCCAGCTTAGCTTACTGTCATTTAACGTTTTAAATGCAGAATTAAGTGCCCTTGCTCTAATTCCAAGATCACCAAGCAAGCTTCCAGTTACAATTTGTTCTCCTTTATAGATCTACTGGTGTAAAAGGCAAGTGTAAAGCTCATCTGTGTATTCAAGCCCATGTGATAGCTATATGTCTTATTATAGAGCCACATACTGAAAATCGGTTTATTTTTAACTAAAAAAACAAAGTGAAATCAACTTTGAATTATTTTAAGAAATGTGAAGAGCCACCGGGCAAGTAGAAGCAGAGATATGATCAAATCAGCATTTTTGAAAGACCACCCCAGCACAGTATGGCATATGGATAAACAGGGGGCAAGCCTGGGGCTAAGGATGCCGAGCAGGAATGTTCCAGCATTTTAGGCAAAAAGGATGGTGAAATGAATTATTGTTTTTGCTTATGTAAGTACTCATTTGATATTCATTTTCCCTCCCAGACTGCAAGCTTGGTAAGAAGGAAAGACCAGGTCAGTCTTTCTCACCACCACAGCCTGAGTATTTAACATGACACAGAGCAGACCCTGGTGAGTCTCTGTTGCAAAAATAAATGAATGCCTGAATGGATAAATGAATGAATGAGGGCAGCAGGGATAAAAAGAACTGGGCAAATTTAAGAAATTTGGGGATTTATGAAAATGAATTTGTAAGACATGATAATTAAGTGAATATAGGGGTTAAAGAGAGAGCAGAGTCAAGGTTTCTGGTATTACTGACTAGACAGTGGTGCCATCCATGAAGACAGGGGACACTGTCCTCATGGGCTTGGGATGATGATGATAAATTTAATTTGGAAATTTCAAGTGTGACACATTATGACATATCCAATAGGGATGTTCAGTAGGCACATGAGCCCAAAGGTCCTCACTGATAATGAATGGGAACATAGGTCGGAACACCATTAGAACACAGAAGTTGTGCACGAGGGTGACAGAGCCCAGGGACAGCCCAGGAAGAGAAGCAGTCCTAGGACAGAAACCCGAGGGACATCACCTAGGGGAGGAGCAGAGAAAAGAGAATCCACAAGTAGGACTAAGAAGCCAGAAGAACTGGGGGAAAACAAGGAAAGTACAGCGACACAGGATGCTTCACAAGGGAGGGAGGGAGAAGTGAGGCCACATGCTGCCGGGCAAGGAAGACAAAGACAGAAAAATATGCCTTGGATTTAGCCCAGTGCAGGTCGTTGGAAATGGTGGTGGAAAACAAGTTCCATGAAGCTGTGGATTAAGATGTAATTAGGAGGTGAGGCAACAGACATAATGAATACAGACCAGTCTTCTAAGATCAGGCTTTGAAGGGAGAGGGGACAGACTAAAGAGGGATGGAAGATAAGGGAGGAAGAAGTGCTAAATGAAAACTTGTCTGAGACGGAAGAGACCTGGTTCTGCTTAAATTCTGATGTTCACAAGGGGAAAAGTTGGAAAATACAGGTGAGAGGGAAGTCGCTGATGGAGAAAAGTATAAGAGGATGAGCTCTGTAATAGAGGTGGAATGATTGGCTTTACCCGAGAAGTGCTCCAGCCCTTCCATCGTAATTGAAGGGAAAGGTGAGGTATGTTTCAGATGCAGGAAGCTTGCTCAAATGGAATATGAGTGGACGAGGACACAAGAACGTCAAAAACTGTTAAGAGGGAAAAAAAATAACAAAACTCAGCTGGGTTACTGCCGTCACAGGAAGTAGGAATTGGGGATTGCCCACATCCAGTCTACACATCTACACCTCCCACTGTTTAACAGTGAAAACCATGCACATTTGGGAGGAAGCAACCTTGGTAAATGTCCCCATGTCTCTCTGGAGCTGAAACAATCATGCTGTCAATGGGGATCTTACCCTCAAATTCACGGACGTCCTCATCACATTTTATTAAAAGTAGATGTTTATTTCAACTGTTTCTCCCACCAGATAGGAACAACCCAGGAGCCCCTTGCCCCACTGCTCTAACTTATTTTTCTGTAGCGCCCCACTGCCCTCAATAAGCGCAAGTCACACTGAAGCAATGTCCACTGGCAGTTTGAATGAGATGGCAAGCAGCCCACAGGACACTCAGGAAACACGTGATAAACCCTTCCAGCCAAAAGGAAAGGAAAACCTGACGGGCAGAAAGATGAGATTTGACTTCAATATAAGCTCCTGCTCTGAGGGTCAGGAAGGGTAGAGACTGGTCAAAGAGACAAGCCAGTTAGAAATCCCTCTAGGGCACCATCCATAGAAGCAGCCCCAGAGTGGGCTGATCGGACATGAACATGTGGATCAGTTGATAGAATTGTTGAAAGTGGAAGTGGACACTACATATAAAGAAAATGACCTCCAAGGAAAAGAAATGAAAATTTGTTTGATTAGTGGGAAACCACAGAAGCGTTGCCACACAGGAGGCAGGGAGCTGGTGACCTGCAAAGCCATCTGACCTGAACGGCAGCATTGGACTTGGAGAAATACCACCGATCAGACTTCCATTGCTTAAGCCACCAAGAGAACTGGAGCAAGCCCTGGACCGGCCCCAGGGAGAAGGCCAGGGCGAATTCCACAGCAGAAAAGGAAACCCAAGTGCCCATGGCTGGCTGATTCAGAACCACAGAGCCTTTCAGGGATTCACGTCCATCTAAGATCCAACCTCCAATTTCAAGATAAGGAAGCTCAGGCTGGTGAGATTAAATGGCTCACCCAGGATCCCAGGTTCTGATACTGTGAGAGTGTAGATGTGAACCCTACATCCCAACTCCCTGCCCCGCAGCCCCTCTCAGGTTCCTGTGCTTTGCTGCCTCTTGAGTGTGTTAACCTTATCAAGCCAGGTTCAGTGGGAATGATGGCGGTTGGCCCACAGGTCCTGCAAACCAAGATTTCTTCCAACATCTGTTAAGGGGACTTAGCAGCCTACCTGAGTGTGTGTGTGCATGTTTGTGTGTGTTGGGGGAAGTCAAGGGGGGGATAAGAAACACCACCAGAAACAGAGGAAGACTGAAGAGTCACAACAAGAAAAGGCTAAATGCAGGAGTGCAAGGGAAACACGCCAGGGGCAAAATCTTTGCGCGTGGGTGGCGGCACCGGAGCTCTGAAATGAAACGAGGAGCAGACCACAAAGAGCGCTGTGATTGGGTTGGGTCGGGTTTTTGGAGAGAGGTGCTTGTTTTTGTATCATACCTTACCTGAGACCTTACAGGCCACCATGTTGGGCTCTCGCACACCACTCCCCACCCGTGCACACACGGTGCACAGATGAGTAGGCCAAGATGGGAGAATGGAGGCGAGCTGTCCCACCATGAGTAAGTCACAGAAGCAGGTCTAGGGCCCTCTGTCACCTCACAGCAAGAAGCTCTGGAGCACATGAAATAGATCGTTTTTATGGCAAAAATTAGAGTGTGGAAGACCCTCTCTTTTTAGATTATACTGTATTTCAGAGGTTAAAACCCAAAATTTGATTATCTTTTGGTTTAAACTACACCACTGTAGAGTTGTTCAAAAATGCCTGCCTGATGATATAATTTCTTTTGTTAAAGTTCAGGGAAGATCAGAGAGGACAGAGGCCATGGCTCTCTGAGAAGCCAGGTTGGCTGAGAGTTCTGACACTCAAGTTCTTCCCTCAGAGAATACCTCCCATCAGGTCCTCATGGAGAGATATCCAGAATAATTAAAGCAAAATTAAATGTCTGGGTAGGGCTATAATGCACAGCTCAGTGACTATAGTTAACAATACCGGTATTATACATCAGAGAGTTGGTAAGAGAGTCCATCTTCAAAGGGCTCATCGCAAGAAAAATGTTGCAACTATGTGAGGTGATAGATGTTAACTAGATTTACTGTGGTGAGCATTTTCAATATATACAGCACAAATATCACTACGCTATACACCTGAAACTAATATAATACATCAATTATATCTCAAGTTTTAAAAAGTCTGGGTGGTTTAAGGAAATACATCCTAAATTATTAGGAAAATTTGTAATTCAAGATAATTACATCCGAAAGGATGCACACAAATCAAGTTCTGATGTGCACGAGTGTCCAGAAAATTGCTGAGATACAAAGATTACAGGAAAGGGTGGGGTGCTAAAGGGCAGTAGGTCCTTATCTGATGATGAAAGGGGAAAGCCACGAGACAGGCGCCAGTCCGCCTCCTTCCCACCGCCATGCTGTTTAACTTGAGAATATTTATGTGGATCTGTATACTTTTCTTCAAACTGCCTGTGCTTCTGAGGCCAAATTTGAGCACGTGGGGCTTAGCAGACAAAGCCCTAAGGCATATACTGGATGACATTCTCACCTGAATTACACTCTGCTTGACCAGAGAGCCCCATGCACGCCAATCAACCTGACAGTCCCCCCAAGGCTGTCAAAACCTTCTCACTGACTTCAGTGAGAGGCTTCACACCCAAATAAGCAGATGCCTATAAAGTGCCTTTCAGGTCCCTGGGGAGAAGCCCTGTGTGACAGCAAAGGCATGTGTCCAAGGTGTGCTCTTCCCAGACATGCCTTACTGAGGGCCGTGGACATCGCACAAAATGGCAGCAGAACAAATTCTGGACGTGAGTCAACAGCCCTGGAGCTTGCTCACTGGCTCAGCTCCTGGAGTTCAGCCATCAGTCTTAGGGCAATGAGAAGTCAGGGGAAGACAAGAGGTAGGAAAGAATAAGCACTCTCCTGCCACAGGTCTTTCGTGGGCGCTAAGGCAGACTCTACAAAGGGCCATGGGTTCCTCCACTTACATAACCACCTCTGACCGTGACAAAGACTCCAAAGGCAGCAGCCTTCATTCTGCTCTGCCCGCCCTGCCCTCCCTCCAACCCTAACCTGCCAAGATGGTCCAGCAGGCACAAGTTAGCGTCTATTATTGCTGCCAACTCACAAAGGCTTTTCTTTGCAGTTCAACACACGCTTGAATTGCCTAGTAAAGAGGAAGACTTGAAATTTTAGAAGAAACATAGTAAACTAAACAATGTATTTCTTCCTATGAAGATAAGGTCATTACTTTAGGATCAGTAGCTCGTGCACTTTTGAATCTCTTTGTCTCCAGTGGAGACACGTTTGCACAGACTTAGCTTGACTAAGCTTGTCTCCATTTGCTTCTAAAATGGTGGGCTGGTGTCGGGGTTAGTTCCAGGCCACAGAACAGAGGGGAGGCACCCCAAAGGAAAGGCCATGGCATCTTCGTGTGCTAGGAGAAGAAGTTTCTCGTGCCCACCACGCATTTAGTGCATATCATGGCCTTAGAGAACTTACTGCACTGACCGTGGTGGATGCAGACGGGGCTGGCACAGAGCATTTCTAAAGCCTCTTCTCCGTCTGTGGTCCTGATTCTCAGTGGCCCTGTGACCTTGGACTCATGAGCCCAGCACTAACATGCCAACAGCCTTATCAGCAACTCACATTTTTAAAAGACTCAGCTTGAAGAATTCAGAACAGACATTGTAAACTTGCATGTGTGAGAGATGACACCAAAGATCCTCAGACTCTCACACGGCCGGGCTCTGAGCACCCCACACCAGCCTTTACCTCATAGCTGATGTATAAACCATGTTACCTCTGTACCGGAAGCTGCGTGGAGCTTCAGAGCCAGGAGGAACTTGTCTGAGCGTTGACTCCAAAGGCCCCACTTTACATCTGACAAGCTCAAGCCCAGAGACAGTAAGGGGCTGTTTCCAGATCAGGTAACACCTGACTCCAGCTTTCTGTCACACACAGGTTTTTTGAAACATGTGAACTTCATACCCACGTATCACTTTTCTTCCCAGATTTATAACATTCACAACCATTCACTCCTTCATCTCCCGAATCAGTATTTATGACTTCCCAGAGAGCAAAGTAAGTGGTGAGAAGATACCGTGATCGTGTGGGATCGTTGCCTTTTTTAGTTACAATTGATCAGCAAACAAATGTAGAGCTAGAATTATCAGGCCCCTGCAGGGCTCTCAGATTTCTGCCACCTTGGGGGGGGGGGGCGGGTAGGATTGGTGTTTTAAACTCACTAGACCAAGTAGATTTTGAAAATATTTAATTAGCTATTAATAATCCAAAATTGAGCTTTATTCTTTTTCTGTCTCACACACATCAAACAAGTAATAAGTTTGCCCTATCTGAATAATCTCTCCCCCCAAAAATCATCCCATTGGTTTATAGATATCAAGAGGAACCAAAATTAGGCACTGCTCCAAGGGGTAGCAGGTTCAATGCCACATTCTATCTCACAGTTGTTGAACCTATTAGAAGCTCTCTAGAGAAGTGGTAAAGTTAGTCTAGAAATAATGTCAGTGTATAACATTCAATCATAGTTTGAAAATGTTTCTTCCCTTAACAGGCAAGGTGTGCAATGAGTTAAAAGTGGAGGCACTTGCTTAGTACCAAAGGCAAAGAAAAGAAAGAGAAAGAAAGAAAGAAAGAAAGAAAGAAAGAAAGAAAGAAAGAAAGAAAGGAAGAAAGAAAGAAAAGAATTCCATTTCCTTTCCCCAGCTAAACAAAAGCTCTAGGTTTTATACTCCTATGACCCAGATATAGTCAAAGAGATCATACAGAATGTTCCTAGGGAGAAAGAGATCTCAACTCTCAGCTGTTCAGCCAACTTTTCAGCTTAGAAAACTTCTCTACAAGGGAATACTGAAACGGACACAGAGGTTTATGGAATAAAAACAGTGAACGATCTTAAACTCAGGAAAAAAATAAGAGCTACATTTGGTGCTGGGGGGCTGTGGCCACACTATCTTGACTTCCCATTACTGTACTTGTTCACAATAACATGTAACCCAGGCTCTTCTCTTCACTCCAGTGCTCTGAATTCCCATCAGAAAATGTCACTTTCCAGAGAAGACAGTCAATGAGAGGTGATGGAGAGGGGGAGGTGGAAGAAAGTAGGGTCAGGAGGGTCACGGGGCTTTTCAATTGTTTGACCCAGTGTAATGAAAACCTGCATGATGCAGAGATGGGAGGTATGAAACTAAGACTTCAGAATGGTTGTGTTGAGCTGAAGTCTGAAAATACCTTCACTCTGAAGACAGCGTGTGTTTAACAAGAGCTTGCAAGCTGTATTAAATAATGAAAGATGTAAATTAGACTGCCTTATTTATTAACGAGCCCAGTGTGGCTTATGTAACCACACTTAAAACTTACTCTGTGGTTCTTAAATGCAAGTGAAACACAATTCAAACTTCTAGAACCTCCAATGGAGGGGACTGAGAAGTAAACATCACAGTAATAGAAATTGATGCCTTCCACTGAATCTTTATAAATGCCAGAACTATTTTTTAGTACAATTAATTGTAGTGGAAAAGCTAACTAAGGTGAGAGGGCCAAAATCAATGTATTAATGACATAACATTACAGTCACTTAACCAAGCCAACAATAAATTACACAGAGCGGCTCTGGCAGCAGAAGCTGCAAGTTCTATCTGTGTTGTACTGAGAGCAAAAAACATTATACTGTAGCCAAATATTGCCCCCAAATCACCCAAGAGAATATCACCCAAGAAAGTCAGAAAAAAGGTTATCATTGGTCTTCATTAAAATATAGGCAATAGAAAAATTCATGCCCATTTTACAAAAATGTGGATATACTTAACACTACTGAATGGTACAAGAAATGGTTAAAATGGCAAATTTTATGTTTTATGTTTTTGACTGCAATAAAAAAATACATGACCTATTTTAACCATGCCTTTTATCACTTATGAGACACAGGACTTGTCATTTGCAATGTATTTTGGCACTTGATAAAACTGAGACTTAAATGGCTGGTTACATAATTCCAACAACAGGCTTTTCTCTTGAATTTCACTCATATGTGACAATGGTATTATTTTTAAACTGAATTTAGTGCAGGTTTGGTGTAACTATCTCCAAGTACCAGTTGCTGGCACTTCTCAGCAGTGTGATGACGGCCAGATGTGATGCATGTCTGCGGACAGAGAGAGAGATCCAGATACAGACCATGTTCCTGGGTGAAGGGTGTGAGACAGGCACTGCGCTGGGGAGAGTTTTAGTAAAACAGGTCAAACAAGGACTCTGAAAGCAAAATGTCAGCTTGACTTAAAAAATGCATGTAGAAACAACAAGAACAACAAAAACCTGATCTCTTAATTAATCAGTGCATATGTTTTTTTAAATGTTCTATCATGACCTCTCTCAATATTCTAAACGGCATAGTGGTTATATTTTCCCCCAACATACAGCTATTAAAAAATATACTATTTTTCAATGATACAGTCAACTGTTGCATCAGCAAGTTCTAATCAGTTTATTTACTTATGTTATTTCTATTTTTTTTAATAGAAATATGTAAGTTCATCTAAACACCACTAAACCAGAACTTTAAAACAAGTTATTTTAGGACAACCCTTGGGTCTAATAACAAAATTTTTTTAAATGTGCATTTGGTTCCAACTGTAGCTGGCACCCATGGCCAAGAAATGAAAAGCTGTGCAAGCAAATATTAACATGTAAGAAAAAGAACACAGATGGTCATGTATGGATGAGTGAAGCAAGCCCATGAACTGGTACCATTTTGATATCAAAAGAGCAGAATTCAAAATAACTATATGAAGTGCTTTCTAAACAAGGATCCCAATACATTTACAGACAAGGACACCGGGAACTCAGACAGGCTGGGCTCATCAAAGCTGAGGGACCGAGCAGAAAAACATACTTTTTTCCTGCCGACCAGGCTGATTCCCCACTCTAAACACTTTCACCTACATACTTCTCAGTTATCTCAGGCTCAATAAATTTTCAAATCAAAAGAGTGAAAAATAAGAGTAGAAATCAGGAGTGCCATTACTGAATGAACAACTGTGACAAGAGCTTTGGTAAATATAATCAAAAAAATCAATTTTGAAAATCCTGAAAATAGGAACTTGTCATCAGACATAAAAAGAACAACAGCAATTGTGCAGACTTATATAAGAAAGCTCTGCTTAAACCTACTGATATATTAGGTAGCTAAGACCACTAATATTTAAAATAACATTTAATTTAAAAAGAGTTTTGTCTTTTTTATGACCTTTAAAATATTAAAGTGAACAAAGGTTAAAATGAAAACGATTAGCCTTATCTCATCTCTTCCCTCTTTATATTATCTATCATCTAAGACAGAATTTTAAAACACCAAAACATCTAATTGTACAAAGGCACTGCCCATGGTCTCAAAATAGTCTGAAGAGCTCTGAATTCTATATGACTTCCTGCATCTGACCACTGACATCCCATCTCATGAAAAAGCCACAGAGCCTGACAAAATGCCATGGACACTCTCACCAGCCTGGCAAACTTGGACGAACCCAGCCCAGGGCCAGCATGGCTGGGGGGCCCTACCCACCCTTCACTCAGGCTGACCGCTGCTCTCCTTGCAAGAAAGACTGAGAACCAAGCCTCCTGGATCCAGCCTGACAGTTGGCTGCTCCGGGCACAGCTCAGCACTGCTAAGCCAGTACATTTCCCCTCTGTTCTGCTGTCACTTCCTTCTGCCCAAGCCTTATAACATGAACACCACCAGCAGAACAAACAGAGACTACGTGGGTCTCTTACTTACATGAAAAAAAAACAGCTTATCTCGTTCATACGTTGGCAGAAACAAGCTGTGCGTTTTCTGTGGGAAAAAAAAATGCATGCGCACTCGCCAACCGGAAGGCCGCAGCCCAAGCCGTACGTTCAGGGCTGCCTATCTTAGTATCAAACACATAAGGAAACCAGGAGAAAGTTTGCCTTACAACCCTCTACGTGGATAAATAAAACCTCATGTTAATGAAATAAACAGCAAAGGTGAGAGCAAAAAACTAAAAAACACCTCTAGCAGAGCTGATGGGAGAATGCTGGAGAAAGGACTGGTAAATTCCTACTTGGTAATGTATTTGTCACACGGCATCAAAAGAGGAGGACAGAAATGCACAATTCTGTTTCTCCATCAGATCAGAACAAGCCCAAACAGTTCCACAGACCTAGAGGTCCCATGCTAAAGGCAGCATTCATCTGAGTACTACATACTGCTCTATCATCCAACCTAGTCCTGGGAAATTATTCAAAGCACAATTAAGATGTATAATCCAAATGGTCTCAAAATTATATCTCTGAGAAGTCAACTCCAAATTAAATCAGGCCAGGCTTTTAGGCTTCCAACAATCACATTTTCTCTTTTGAGCAAGTGCTTTTCAACACTCAAAACTTCTCCTCTTACAGATCATTTTCAAGGCCATCTCTGAATGCAATCTCCTAAGCAAAATCTGATGTATAAAATGAAAAGGGAAATTGGTCAACTCCAAACTTCAGAGAAAGATGGGAAGGGAGAGACTCTAACCTCCTCCCACAAATTTCAAAAAGTTAATTACCTTAACCTCCTTTCTCATAAATATTACTGACACTTCTCCTAACACAACATACACATAGCGTCTTATCAAACAAAAATGTCCAAAATTAAGTTATTGCATATGGAAAGCTTAAAGCACACACAGCGGGCCTTTGAATTATAAAGTGCATATAGAATGCCTTCCTACAAGGGGCACAAGGGGTATGTGTGTGAGTGTGTGTGTGTGTAACGTACTTTAAATTGTCACACTTCTACCCGTGTTATCGGCCCCAAGCCAGTGAAACAGATAGGTAATTGACAGATGGCCCAGTCCTGCACTTCTCATCTCTGACTTGTCCCCAGACTTGAGATAACATCCATGCCCAGGAAGGGCCCGCCTGGCCAGCCCTGGTCATAAGGGCCAGGAGAGAAGAAAGAAGGAAGAACATCAGGAACTCACATTTCGGTGATGTTCTCAGGGTCTGCACTGTTAGGCTCCAATCTCGGAAATGCCACGATGCCAGGAGTAGGGTCGCTGCACCAGATCCGAGAGGTGCTGCATTTGCAGGAGGTGGGGCAGGCGAGAGCGGCCCTCCAGAAGCCCACAACCAGCCAGCAGAAGCCCCAGAGCCGGGCCATTGCGGGTCCATGCCACCTAGTCCAGGTCGACATCCCTAGCCGCAAGTGTCAGCTGGAGTCTGAGTACGTGCCCCTGCGCTGCACGGGTCGGCCTCCCCTGCCAATGCTGGGCGGTCTTTGCCGCGCCCGCCGCTCTCTCTACTGGATGCTGGTCAAGGGCCGCAGAGTCGAGTGTGTCCGAGGCTGAGTATGTCCTGAAGGGCAGCACCGTTCACAGTGCCCGGGGCATCTCCGGCTGCTTCACAGGGGGCGCTACCGGCACTCGCAGCTCCGCCGCGGGCACGGCAGCATGGCCCAGCGCGCCGCGCACCAGCCGCGGCGGGTGCTCCCGGGACTCTCTGGGGACGCAGGCTCCTTGCTAGACACGCACTGGGATCCCGGACGCACCTCGGGGCTGAGGACAAACAGACACGCATGAGACTGGGCATAGGACCCCAGACACCACCAAATGAGGCACTCTCTTTTCGTGCTCGCATCACCCCCACTCTGACCCCAGCCAGGAGACTGTGGGTAGATGAGTGCCCAGCTCCCATCCCAGAAATAAACTTGCCCCTTGATGGCACTGATGCCTCTGGGGCCACCAGTATGCCCATTCTCTTTCCAAGTCTGAAGTCGAGAGAGGGAAGGTAGGGCTAGGGTCCCTGAGACCGGATTCCATGGCACAGGCCAGGAGAAGGACCCTTTGAAAGGGGGCGAAGAGACTGCCGGCTATGAAGGCTCCAAGACGGCCCCCCACCCCACCCCCCCATGATGCTGCAGAATCTGCCACCGCCGCTGGGTGCAGGGGGCGCGGGCAGGTGGTGCGGCGCGTCCCACCTGGGGAGCCGCCACGGCCGCCACAGGGGGCACAGTGAGGGCCGAAGCCAGAGAGGACACTGCCCGCGCTGCTCACCGGGCCTCCAGCGCCTACCGCCCGCCGGCGGCGCCTGGGTGCAGGCTCCTCCTGCCGCTGGGCACTGAGCGCAGAGAGCACGAGCGAAGGAGCGAGTGAGGCTCCTGCTCCAACCCAATTCCGGGAGCCGCCGCCGCCGCCTCTGCTACTGCTGGCGAAGTGACGTGAGGGCTGACGCAGAGCAGGGGCAGAAACTCCAGAAAATTAGTCTGAAATCCAAAAACACACACGCTCATATACACACAGACCCATAACACCCTCCAGACAAAAGCAACAAGGAGGGGAGGGGAATCTGGGGGCGAGCGGGGAGGAGGGAGGCATCGGTGCCACTGGCCAGAAGCAGACAGCAGCAGCATGTGGGAGTTCACACACGCGCACATACGCGCGCACACACACATATCCTGGCTGTGTAGACGCGCGCTCGTGTTTTGTGTGTGTGTGTGTGTGTGTGTGTGTTCATTTAGATCCAGGTACCTCTGAAATGGACCGTTCCGCTGCTCAACGCCTCCCAGTCCCTAATTCACAACGCGGTCTCTTCTACAATCGCACCAGAGGCTGTCTCCTTTTTTGAAATGAAAACCCAGCTCGGTTCAGCTCTGAAAAATGCGCTGATTCTTATTATAGGAATCCTCCCTCCCCCCTGCGTTCTCCTTTACCATCCTGCCTAAAAGGGAGGGCGAGCTATCCTAAAAATAAATAAATATTGTAAACACCAAAACGTATTCAGCATCTGTAACCAAGGAACAGGCTCCCATTCCGGGGTATCTATTTGGGAATCCGTGATTTTGGAGGGTCTTCCTGTCGGTGCTTTTGTAGAAGGAAGGGAGTATTCAAGCGCAACTCTAGCTCTCGAGGTGGGCCTTTTTTCCTATGGTTTTCTGGAATCACACGCCCGGGAAACAGAGACATGTGAGGGGAAGGGAGCGCGCCTGGCGCGTTTTGGGTTCCCTAAGTGCGCGACTGCCTCCCTGGCCTGTCCGATGTGTGGCGCCGCGTCATTTTCTCTCATCTGTCAGCCTGGCAGGATGCAGCCATTCCCAGCTCACTCCCCGCTATGCCCACCCCCACTGGGGGCACCCAAAGCCCTTGCTCCCCTGCCGTACCTTGTGCGTTTTCGGGTGTGCGCGGGTGTGCGCAAACGCGTGCCCTGCGCCCGCGCCGCCCGGAGCACGACATACATCCAGCTACGGAGAAGCCCGGCACGACCAGAGCCTCGGGGTCTCACTAGGGACAAATGAGGCGATCCCGGAGGGTCGGGTGACAAATCGTAACTGTTCTGCGAGCTCAGTTAAATGATGGCTGCGGGGCATTCGCAAGCCTAGTCTGAGAATCCGTCTTCTTATTTGCGGCTCGGAGAAGCTGTTTTTCCGCAGTCATTTAGAAGGAACTAGGAAAATGCACCGCAGTGCCATACACTTCCGAGGGCTCTGGTGCCCCCACGCGGGGAGAGAGCACCCGGCACGCTTGAGAGCACAAACCAAGGGCCGCGGATGCGGCTGCAACTGCACGGGGGGCGCGCTCTGGCGCCAGATGCGCAACCTGCGGCGCCCGACGCGTGCGCGCCCGTGCCCAGCTAGCACGCCTCTTGCCAGGTCCTGCAGTTCTCGGAGCCAGTAAGGGCCACCGGATGGGATCTCGTCC
Organism: Desmodus rotundus; assembly: GCF_022682495.2. Lineage (NCBI taxonomy): Eukaryota > Metazoa > Chordata > Mammalia > Chiroptera > Phyllostomidae > Desmodus > Desmodus rotundus. Next base: position 35,787,822 of record NC_071387.1, read on the forward strand.
AGAAGATGAGAATGATCACCCATCTGCCGGTAGAGGCTGGAGTGGGAGGATCGAAAAATCCTAACGTCCAAATAATCTCTGAGACGTTTTAAAAATTACAAGGAAACGGAAAGCATCTAGTGGGGCTTTTGTACAGACCCCCAGCGCTGGGTGTAACCGCGGGAATCCTCGCAGAGAACCTATAACAATCTCGTTGCAAGGCCGGAAGAAAAGGCCAGCAGGTCTGTCTCTCTCCACCATCACTAGGTTGTGACATGCACTGGGTGCTGAACTACCAGACTGAAGTTCATTCCTCTACTCAGCCGCTAACTCCTTCCAAGGAAGGAAAGCAAAGGGCAAAAATGTCTTGGTCCAGGTCACATAGTATCATTCTTCTACCTTGCCCTAGCAGAACACCTGGGGGTAGAGTATGTGCATAATTACATACATCTCCATCTCCCTCCCTCCCTCTCTCTCTCTCTCTCTCTCTCTCTCTCTCTCACACACACACACACACACACACACACACACCCCACCCTCACCCTATTTTTCTCAGAATGGCCTACTTGCGTCCTAGTGGCCGCAAAGTGTCAATGCAACATAAAGATTCTAATTATGTTGGAATATTTTTAGAATCTGTATTACAATATAGACTACCATTAAATTTAGATTCTAAATATGCCCGCATTGAATATCTCCCACATAAAATTAGAACTGGCAGCCCCACTTCTAATTACCCTTTTACTGCTCAAGTGTTTTTCCATAGTCCTTACCATTTTTCAACAGATCATTCACTTATTTATTATATTTATTGTTTACTGCATTTCTCCTAGTGGATGTAAACTCCATGAGGGCAAGAGTCATTTTGTTCATTGACATATCTCAAGGACATAGCAAGTATTAAAATGCGTGCGTGTGTGTGTAATGAATGAGATGCAATAAACTAGCATTGAGATTCTTCAAACGGGCCCTCTGCACTCTCACTTTCTTAATATCTAAGACTGAAAGCCCCTCTAACTATTCCATCTGGACACTCTCCCTCCCATCTCCACAATCTTTGAATCCTCCCACTGCTGAAATTGATATAGCACGTCTTCAAACCTTACTTCCTGCTTCCTCTGGTAGCCAGGTATGTTCTAGCTCCAGGCCTCCAGGGCCTCCCTGTCATTCATGCTAGTAACTCAAGATTATCATGCACAGTGCCTGAAGCACACTGGGAAAATAATAACTATTTCTTAACTGATTAAATTATTGATCTATCTCAATTTTAAGAGCTACAAGGTATTGCACAGAGATTTCAGAGATTCTCAGACCAGAAATGATGAACATTTTTCAGATGGATAAAATGAAATAGAAATAATTTTCCCCAGAGCATATGAACTCTTCAAGGCAGAGGTGGAAAGAGACTAAGTGTTGCAGCCTCTGGCCTATACTGAACCTGTACTGTTTAGGACAGCATTTCTCAAGCTTTTTTTTTAAGCTATGACCCATAGTATGAAATGCCTTTTATATCATAATCCAACATGTATATATATATATGTGTATTATATATAAATACATATAACTTAAAAAGTCTTCAAAAAACTTACTCTTAATACATAGAATACACTAACTTCTATTTTCTATTTTATAACATTTTATTTTTAATGTTTGTAATAACCTAATAAATCAATTTTAACATCCAACACTGGGTTGTAAAAACAAAAACACTGCCTGCTTCTGCTTCTGACTAAGATGGAGTAATAGGGAACAGATTTCATCTCCAAACAAATCATCAACACACTGAACAGAATATATGAAATAACAATTTTTAAGACTGTGGAGATAAGACAATGAAGCCTGTGGCTCAAGAAGAGGGAATCCAGGCAGAGTCCAACTCCCTGAGTTAAAGAAACATAGCTGAGAATCAAAGAAACCCAAGGAGGTCAGAGTTCACAACGATCAAGTAGCAGAGAAGAGAGTAGTGTGCAAAGGAGAACTCCAGAGGTCTGCAGCGGGCCCCCTCAAGTATTCATCAGAGTACTGATTGGCACATGCAGGTGGTGAAATTACCTGAAGCCAGGGAAAGAAGTGTCAAAAGGATTAAAGGGAGCAGAGTCCAAGCAAAATTCAAAAGGGAAATTGAAAATACTGCATATCAGAATTTATGCTTGTATGTCAATTATATCTCAGTAAAGCTGGAAAAACAGACATAAAACTATTTTTTTTAAAAAGAATTTGTGGGATGCCACTAAAGCATCTTAAATTATTTAGGAGGAATTTTTTTTAATGCCAAATACCTATGTTAGAAAAGAAAAAGGTCTTTAACCAGTGACCTCAGCTTCCACCTTCAGAAACCAAAAAGCGAAGAACAAATGAAATACGAAGTAAACAGGAGAGGGGACGTAATAAAGATAAGAGTGGGAAAAGATGCAATAGAAGACAGAAAAACAAGACAGAAAATCAACGAAGCCAAAAGCTCTTTCTTTGAGAAGATGAATAAAATTAATAAACCTCTAGCCAGACTGACCAAGAATGAAAGAGAAAACACGCAAACTATCAAAAACAGGAATGACAACAATGACAGCACTAGAGAATCTGTGGGTATTGAATAAATAATAAGGGAATATTATGAACAATTTTATGTAAATAAATTTAACAACTTCGATGAAATGGATGCATTCCTTGAGAGATACAAGCTTACAAAGGTCCCTATAGTAGAAATAGACAACCTGAATAGTCCTGTATCTATTTCAGAAATTGAATTTCTCATTAAAAACTTTCCCATAAAGATGACTCCAGGCCCAAGGGGATTTACTGGTGAATTCTACAAAACAATTAAGGAAAACTAATACCAGAAAATGAATAGTACCGGAATATTACCGGGAAGAGGAAAGAACACTTTTCAACTCATTCGACGAGGCCATACTGCCTTGATACCAAATCAGACAAAGACGTTACAGGAATAGAAAACAACAAAGCAATATTCCTCATCATGCTAAAATTATAAATAAAATCTCAGCACACTGAATCCAACAAACCATCATACATTCAAAAACATCATAGCTAAGTGAGGTTTACCCCAAGAATGCAATTTTAGTTTAATATTCGAAAATCAATCAACTTATCATATTTACAAACTAAAAACCTAAAACTATGCAATCACCTCAAAAGACATAGAAAAGGCCAATTTGACTTCATTCAACATTTATTCCTGAGACCTCTCAACAAACAAGAAATAAAAATGAATGTCCTCAACTGATAAACAGAATCTACCAAAAGCCTACAGTGGCCATAATTCTTAATGTGGAAAATAGAATGCTTTCCCCCAAATATCAATAGGGAGTTAAGGGTATCCATTTTCACCATTCCTCTAGCATTGTACTGGAGGTCTCATCAGTGCACTAAGTCAAGAAATAGAAATGGAAGGACAATGGCATCAGTGACTGAAATGCAAGCATCCCACCAGAAACGAGGGCCCAGTGGGCAGTAGCAGACTGAACCAGAGTGACTGCTTTCTGGCCACTAGATCAGTCTTCCCTACAGCCAGTCCACTCTCAGCAACGCAGCAGCCTGCTTGAAGGGCGTTTGATGATTCTTGCCAAGACCTGCCTCTGACAAGCACTGAAACTTTTCCAAGTATTTTCATGTGTGTACATCTCTCTATCCTTCCTCCTTCCCTCCACCCGGGGGACCCCGACCTTTGACTTTAGATGACCTTAGAACTGTTCTAAGTCTGGCGAGTAGAAAGCCTTATAGAAACAAAGTTCAAATCATAATTTTACTTCTGAAGTCATCCCAGCAAAGAGAAAACAGAAAACCAATTATTTGGTAAAACAAAAAATCCACCTCTTCTTGAGAGCCTGTTGGTTTTCACCTACGTGGTTTCCCTTTCTTAAAGGACATTCGTGGTAAGTTAGTTGACTGACCTCATGCCTTGTAATATAAATACCTCTTTTCTGTACAGGAAGCCTTGGAGATTCTGCAAGGCCCTTTGCAAACACAAAAAGTGCAACTTTTGCCTTCCCCCTATTGATCTTTAAATGTTTCAATAAACCTTCTCTACTACTGGAAGACATCTCCTGTGCACAGAGCAAGATGTCTTGTGGATTAAGAGAAAAAGTATTGGAGATGGGAGAAGCCTTTATTCCCCCCATCTCCTCTTAGCCTCACAAGTGTAAGGGAGAAGAGAAGAACATGTTCCTAAAGGATAATTGAACTTTCTGATGGCTGATCAAGCTAAATCTTGGAACACCCTCTTTCCTGCAAAGAAAATCATATCCCAGAATGAAAATATGGATGAGGAGGAAAGCCTAACTTAACAATAAGTTCTCTGGCATTCTCTAATAAGATGTCCAATGTAGCCCGAGCAGTACAGAGCTAGCCTGGTCCCTACAGCCAGCCCCATAACTGTGTCAAAAGCCCCAAAATAAAGGAAGCCAGCAGGCTGCTGCCTCTGGGGTGAGGTGAGGTCTTTCTATGCCTTGCCACTTCTCATGATATCCAGCTACAGGACAGCCAGTCCCCTTTGTAGGCAGAGAAAACCCTAAACGGGTTTTCTGTACTGCAGAATATTGCTAATGTAATGATCTTCAAGGTGTATTGTAAGATCCTCAAATTACAGCCACCAAAATCAATTCTTCTCAACTTAAACTTGAAAAACTTTCCACTCAATAATTTTTAGCCTGGGAGGGGAAATTCTGAGAGCTACCCCAGTGCTCCTGCAACCCCAAAGACTTAGCAGCCACTCCCTTAGGTTCTGATTCTCCAGTGGCCTTTGAACTCTTTGTTCTCTAAGTAACTGAGCAAACGATACTCCAAGAAGAATCACAAGATTGTTTTAGATTCTCAACTTGCCTTTCTGTGCTTGCAATGCCACATTTATTTTTAAAATGGGGATAATGTTATCACACATCTCCCATCTCACAAGGTTCTTGAATGACTAATTGGATATTGTCATTGAGTGTCTGAAACTTTGTCTGAAACTTTCTTCATGTGAAGGATATTGCCTCCAAAAATGGTTGCATTGCCTAATTATTAATCTTTAGTTTCTAAGTGAAGAAAGTCATACAACAAAGACATAACATCACTTCAACAAAGATCGGAAGTGTCAAGGTAGCCCCCACTTTCTGGGATGGAAGAAACAACCATTAGCTTCTGAGAAGCTTTCTCTGCCTATAATGGGGACTGGCTGTCCTGTAGCTGGATATCATGAGAAGTGGCAAAGCACAGAATGACCTCACCTCATCCCAGAGGAAGCAGCCTGCTGGCTTCCTTCACTTTGGGGCTTTTGACACAGTTATGGAGCTGGCTGTAGGGACCAGACTAGCTCTGTACTGCTCGGGCTACATTGGACATCTTATTAGAGAATGCCAGAGAACTTTTTGTTAAGTTTGGCTTTCCTCCTCATCCATATTTTCATTCTGGGATATGATTTTCTTTGCAGGAAAGAGGGTGTTCCAAGTGGTTCATTTTGGATTTCAGCAGCTACTAGAGAAAGGGAAAGAAGAGAGAGAAGGAAACTTCTACTCTTCTTCTTAATATCTACCTATAAGTGAATACCATCTAAACCCTTTCTAGAGATTGGCATAGCTCTTTGTATAAAAAAGAAATTTCCCATTTTCTTATTTTCATGAGAACACTGAGAAGAGATCATCGTAGCTTAGCCCAACCCTCCCTCCATCTGAGATCCAGGCCCTTAGCCAGCCTCCTCTCCAGCACATATGGTCTCTGCCTTCTTCTACATCCCTTGTACTTTCCTAGGTACTTGGCTCTACAGCCAAAACATGCATGTGGGACCTAGCCTACAAGAATTTAGCAGAGAGTCAAGACGATGACTAAAGCCAAATTTTAAAACAAATCAAAACACAGCACACACACACACACACACACAACCCTTCCATTTATTTTTAATCTCTTTCCTTCCCTCATCATCCCTCTTGATTACTATTTATTTTTCAATATTCCTCAGCAACAAAAGCAGGTTTGTTTCTGCTCTGTTTCCTATCACTTCTCTCCAGACAGCCATGGGGAGTGAAGCAGAGGTAAGACTGCCATCTTGTGCTCAAGACAGTTATCATTGTTTCTTTTGAAATCAAATGTGATTTGTGAGATTTGAGAGAAGGTCTTGGAGGCCAGGTCTGATGTTCTCTGAACTAGGTTTTCCCAGAAGCTTTATAAATTTCCTATCCTTTGGCTTTGCTCTTTCTTGGCCTTCCCTCTCCAGGATCTCATGAGTCATCCCTTAGTTGAAAGCCTTTTTCTTTTCCCAAATGATTCCAAGTGTGATTTAGAATAATTATAGTTCGGACGCCAGTACCTATGCTGTTATGACTAAGCCCAGTAGCCCAACTCAAGAGAGTGGGTACTTAATAACTAAGGCACAACAGATTATTTAAAACCGAAGACCTTGTGGGTCTTCTCCACATCTTACTGTCATCTCTGCATGGAAACTGACTGCTCAGGAGGGATGTACTGCATGCCAGGACCATGGCTGGGGGCCCTGTGGGGACCTCATTAAGAGCAGAACTGTCTGTTCTGTGAAAAGTCCTGTTAAGGGGGTGAGAAGACAAATTATAGAGTGAAAGAATATATTTGCAAACCACACAGCCAATAAAGGGACTAATATCTAGACTCTATAAAGAACCCTCAAAACTTAACATAAAAAGAAACACAAAATCCAATCAGAAAATGAGCCCAGACACAAACAGATATTTTACCAAAGAAGAAATATAGATGATTAATAACACACAATTTTCAAAATCATTAACTATCAGTAAAGTGCAAATTAAGGCTACAGTGAAGATATCACTACATACCTTTCTGGATTGCTGAAACAAATTGTTTTAATAGTGATAACATCGAATGGGGCAAGGATGTCAAGAAACTGATCATTAATTCATCGCCTATGGGAATATAAAATGGTGCAGCTACTCTGGAATATAGTTTAGCAGTTTCATCTAAAACTAAAAATGTACTTACTGTATAACCTAGCAATTGCACATTGGAGCATTTATTCCAAAGAAGTTAAAATCTATATTCACACAAAAACTAAAACATGACTATTCATAGCAGCTTTATTCATAATAGCCAAAATCAGGGCTAGCCCTAATTTCTTCAACATGTAAATGGTTAAACAAACTGTAGTATATCCATACGATGAAATACTACTCAGCGATAGAGAAGGATGAACTACAGATACACACGACAACTTGGATGGGCCTTGGGGGAATTATGCTGAGTGACAAACAGTCAATCTCAGCGTAAGAGGTCAAATACTGTATGATTCCATTTATATTATTCTCAAAATAAGATTATGGAGACGGGGAACAGATTAGTGGTTGCCAAGGGTTAGGGATTGGTGGGGGCCGGGGGAATGTTAGAGTGCAGATATAGCTATAAAGGGTGAACGTGAAGGAGCTTTGTGGTTTGGGTTTAGTTCTGCATCTTGATTCTGAATGGTAGTTACATGAAGCTACAAGTGTGATATAATTGCCTGCAACTACACACACACAAATAAGTACAGGTATAACTGGTAAAATCTGAATTAACTCTATAGATTGTACCAATGCCAATGTCCTGGTTTTGATATTGTTCTATAGCTATATAAGATATCAGCATTGGAGGAGGCTGGGTAAAGGGGTCCAAGGAACTTCCTTGCACATTTCTTTGCAATTCCTTCTGAGTCTGTAATTATTTCAAAATAAAAAGTTTTTAGAAATTCACAAACTTCAGCATACTAGCTGTAATCAATACTATACCATATGTGCTATGCCTGGCTACAGAAGAACACACAGTACACACCATTGCACCTGAATTGAAAACTGAGGACCTCCTCCTTCCCTCCAAAATGGATTGCATTCAATCAGCCTCATAGAATGGTTTTCACAATGACTGACAAATCCAATGGACTCAGAAAAAACTAAATCAAACATCTCAGGAACAAAAGGGCCTTTGTCATTCCCCAAAATCCCATCCGTTCAGGATTTTGCCTCCTGTTGAGTGAACTGTGAGTCACCTGCCTTGAAGATTAGTTGATGAATAATAAATGCTCACAAAGATAGTGGAGTGAATGGCTCAACGCATTAGCCAGGACAAGCCAAATGCTCTAAGAAACAAGCCCCAATTCCAAGTGCCTTAACAATAAAAGTTTATTTCTCACTAGGCAAAGTCCCAAGGAAATCAATCTGATTGGATGAATCTCCTTCCATGGTTACTCAGGAATCCAGGCTCCTTCCTGCTCTGTCTATTCTACCTTCAATACAAGTTTGCTCTGGCATCAGCCAACTGCAACAAGCAGGGAAGAGAGGGACTACATTGAATGGAACAGGGTGCTTTCCAGGTCAGCTCTGGAGTAACATGAATCACTTCCTCCAGTGCTACTGACAGAGCCCCACCCAGAAGCAGGTGGGCTGGGAAATGTAGGTTAACTGAGTGCCCAGGAGAAGAAATGGTTTGGTGAGCACAGAGCAAGCCTCTGCCACACCAATGTTTCCAGATGCACATTTCCTGAAAGCAGAAGTCAGCTGTTAAGGGACTGAAGAGGGGATGGGATGGGATAGGCAAAATGGGACTGATGTAACTGAGTGTGGGATGCAGAAGGTTCCATGTGGAAGCTCTGATTTCAGGAATTCCCAGCAAACCATAACTTGTTGGCATTCAGAAGGATCCTGAAATTTCTAGATGATTGAAAATCGTTCTCACAGCTCCTGGAGCATGATCATATGTTTTGCCAGTTATTTTTCTTGTTACTTACACTGATATTACCCTGCATGTAAGAGTTATGCTCTGTAAATTATTCAGACCTCAATTCTCCCCTTCCATTTCTTAAAGGTGAAATAATTCACAAAATAGAGCCACAGAAAGAGGACAATTCTCCCACAAAATTGTCCCCTTATAAGAAACTAGAGTTGAGTTAGGGCATGAAAAGCCCATAATTTCCAGAATGCCCATAGCTTCTAGTCACCTCTCCTCACAGCACAAAAATCTGCCAGAACTTACAACGAGAAGTCTATGGCATCGTGGGGAGAACAGACCCAGTAACACACACTCCCAGCTGGGCTACATTTGGTCTCTCAGTGGCACAGGTGGGTTATAAAAAGACATAGCCATCATAAAAAAATGTCCCAAATGTAAAACATCCTTCTAAATATTAATGACAGATCCATTTCTAACCCAAGATGGGGCATGTGGTTTATTTCCACCCAGCATCCCTTCCAAATACCCTAACAAAATGCACCTCCTTCCCTGACCTCCCCACAAAATCCTTGCATAAACCCGTGGTGCTCCTCATAAACCAACACTTGATGCTCCCATCTGCTCCTGGCACAGGCTTTCCAGAGCGGTCTCTTCTGTTATGGCGTCACCATGACTCTGGTTGTCTGAGTAGAAATACGAGCCATTCTTACACCCCTTTCTCTCTCACTAGCCTCATGAGAAGATCAACAAGCTACTTGGAAATAGAAGCAAGCCACTTCTTCAAACCAGTAGCCAAAACTTTGACAGTGCTTTATCAAAGCCAAAATAACTATTATTTTCTTTATTCCCTTCTCCATGTAAAAGAGTAAAATAACAAAAGCTAAGCTCCTACCAGAGATTTATTCACAAAACCAGCTGCCAACTTACATTGTTGGGTCACTCAGCCCTGTCTCGTGATCCACAGCAGGGATGGCCAACCCACGGCCTGTGGGCCGCATGCGGCCCAGGATGGCTATGAATGCAGACCAACACAAAATCATAAATGTACTTAAAACATCATGAGCTGTTGTTTTATTTTTTATTTTTATTAGTGTTCATGTATTTAATGTGTGGCCCAAGACAACTTTTCCTCTTCTAGTGTGGCCCAGAGACACCCAAAGGTTGGACACCCTGACAGTTTCCAGCAGAGAAAGCTGACATTCATGTGCAAAGAGTACTCATGCTTGTTCCATTGGCTGTAAACTCTAGGCCAGAAGGTGACAGTGTATATTCAAAAGGTTTTGGTAACAGCACATGAAATAACCAGAGTTCTAGTTAACTGGAACAATTCTCCAGATGTTACCATTAATGGAGTTTTTTACTATATATTGGAGAAGTTTGTCATTCTTAGGTCAGTAGCACATTGGAAGGCCTTTACTGAGGTGTTGTGATACCAGAAATTCAAGTATGAAGGGAGGTTGGGAACTCAATGATATGTGCATGGTGGACACTCAAAAGCAACTTCAGATGAAACTAGTAAAATAGTGGAATTCCGCTGGTGTTGGCTGAGCACATTCTACAAAGTATCTTTACATAGAGCCTCCCCTCTAGATATTTCTGTTTTCCTTTGAGAAATAAGGAAATTGAGGCTTTGAAATAACTTGACAAAAATTATCCAGGCAATTGAGGGGAAGCCAAACCTCAACCCATAAATTCCAAAATCTTTGCTCTCCTTACTGTGCCACACTACGTAAAAATCCCTGTGGCCAACCCCATCGCTTGTTCTTCGAGTGGTCCCACATGAATGAGATTTACCCATGTTCTTTGAGAGAAATGATTTTTATGTACCCTGGACCCTCCATTCATCTCAAACAAACCCCACCCAATTTGTCTTTGGTCTCTGAGCTTTCTGTTGAACCTGAGCTCTCTCCTTATTAATCCCATGACTACACGGTTTCACGTCACTATGAAAACAACTCCTGAAGTCACGTTTGTTACAAAACCTCAAGCTCATTTGAGCACAGGGTGCCTTTCACTACTCTCCCGAAACGTTTCCCCAAATTTCCATCTCAATTATAAAGTCCATACTTTAAATATAAGGCTTTCTCTTAAAATACCACTTTGTGTAGATAAAATGAATTAATATCACCCCCAGCAGCATAAGCAGAGAAAATAAGACTTTCCAAAAAATGCTTCTAAGAAGATGTGATATCATAGGAAACAAAGGCAGGCAGACAGAGAGAAGGTCAAAAACATATGGAGTCTTTGCCAGGACATTCCATATAATGTGACACTCAGCAGTGGAAGTAAAAAATCAGTGCCACACACTGGAAACAGAGTCAAAGCCACAAATTGGGAGGACCCTGGAGGACCTGCAGTGTGGAGAGTATGAGGGTCACTCAGTTGCCTTATTGGCCACATCTGTGCAGAATGACCATCATGCAGGCAAGCATTTGGGGAAAGAGTGGGTGAGTCAGTGAGCAGAGAGGCCCTCTGAGAACCAAACTGGGGTATGAAATGAGTTCAGCAAGGAACAACGATCAGAAGAAGACTAATCAGGTAACCAAATCAGGTAACACTGATAACCAAAGAGATAAGCTCTCATTTTTCAGAGTCTGGGAAGCTGTTTTGGATATCGGGTATGGGGTCTAGTCCAGACAGACAACAGTGACTGTTTCCACCCACAGGCAGCCAATATTCCATGCTTGTAACACAGTCTCCAGAAATTTGGGAAGCCAGCATGCTCCCAAATACTGCAATGTTCTTCTGAGGGGAGAAATGAGCATCCCCGGTGTGGGTAAGAAAAAGAGTCTTATGAACAGGAGATACTCAGGAATCTTGCTCATTGTTTTATCTGTATTACATAGTCTTTCCTATTTTATAAATAAACCTTTAACCGTGGTAAGAGTGTTTTTGATGGGATAAGATGCTGTCTTGTGAAATTGGAGGATTTACGAAAAATCCATGTGTGAAGTCCACACACCTAAAGTGATCAGTCATAGTTCTAACTTATTCCAAAATGCAGGGAAGGGAAGTAATTTGTAATAATTTGGCAGAACGCCAATAGAGTTTAGCACTATGGTTGAAAATTGTTTAGAGCCTTATTGCTCAAGGAAGCCATGAAAAGTTAGATGACCACAAAGGTCACGTTATGTCAACAGGGACAATCTCTTTGCTCTCTGTGGATGCATTTAGAACATTCACCTAATTGACTTTTGTCATTTCAAACATCTTACCGTGAGAGAGGCTTTCAGAATCACTGTTAAGTTGCCATGTGGTCCAAAGAACAAATGGGAGTCATCTGGCCAGGAAATGCATGCAGAGATCTGTTAAAAAGATAGTTACAATTATCAGTAAAATCAAATCTGAGGAATTCCTGTATTAAAATAATTTATTTAAATACATAAATAAATATTAAAATTATATATATATGCATATATATAAAATACATTTTTGTCACATGTAACTTTAGGAACTTTAGTGACAATAAAGCTCCAAGACCTAAAGAAACCAAACAATTCACTTTGATAATGTAGCTAAATTAAAACAACAACTTACAAATTTCTGAGATCCTTTTTCAAATTGTATATAACTTGGCAGGTGCTTCCTGAAAAGAAATTTTCTTAAAACAAAGACATCAGAAACAAGTTGTTGCTGTGATCTCATCCCTTATTTTATGCTAAGTTGCCATCACAGATAACAAAATGATTGGATAAAGGGGCTGATTGAGACTTGAAAAATTTCTAAGCAACTGGACGTTGTTGAGAGTGAGGCTGAATTTCTCCATCTGCTTGGTCCAGGGATCTAACAGAAGTCTCCTAAGGAGGATAAATGGCAATGGAAAAAATACCATAAAAATAAATTTTAAAAAGACTAAAAGAATAGAGACTGCATCATGCAGAGCAATATTATCCTCATTAATATGGTTATTAATTTATTTTAATTTAATTTATCCTCATTGTCATTAAATAATCCTCTTATATGATTTATCAATATGGTTATATGATTTATTAATATGGTTATATGATTAAAATGCTATACATGGCTTCGCCCATGATGCCCTTGTGTAGGATACACTGGAACATTCCAGAACCCTGTCTCCCTCTGTGAATTCTCCCCGTTGCTCCTGAACACATTTCAAGCAAGGGAACATAATTATATGACATGGGTGGAATTTGCTCTTCTTTTTTTAATTAACCCAAAGCTTCACGGCCCAAAATATATATTCCCAATGTACCAGCCTCACCACCTTCTTTAACTCTTTCTAATAACCAGTTTCCTGTTTTCAGCATTTCCTTAAAAAAGTCAGGAAAATTATTCTAGTGGATGTTAAAGTGCTTACATTTTAATTTCCTGGTTTATAAAATATTAAAAATGGTAAGGACATAAACACCAAAGACACATGGGAAATAAGAAGATGTGGATTCACTCTGCAGCCAAGATCCATATAACAAACAATGTTTATTGAGCACTTACAAGGAGTCATTCATCATTTCTTTAATCTTGACCCCAACTTACCATGTGGATACTATTATCCCCATTTTACTAATAAGGAAACTGAGACTCAGAGAGAGTATCTTGGAAAAGCTATACATCTGGGAAGTGGTGGAGCCGGGACCCAGCCCCACGTCTGTCCGACTCCTGCCACTGCTCTTAAATACCCTGTCAGGGGCTCCCAAACACCGATCCGCACCTGGGCAGGCTAGTGAAAATGTTTTAGGCAGTCAGCAGTACCAGAACAAAATATATTCAGTTTCTGAAAGTATGAGATTATATTCTTCCTACATCTTTTGGGTTTAAAGCACCCCTCTTTTATGAAATGGTGCTGTATTAGGCCATTAATGTTAGCTATCCTTTCCCACACCGCAGTCCACCATGGTGGCTCTAATGACCACTCTGCTCCAGGCAGTGACTCAGGAATCCAGGTAACTGCTGTTGTGTGGATCCGCCATCTTCAAGTTCTTCACTTCACCCTAAGTGTGCATGAGGAACGGGAGAGAAGGGGCAGAGAAGGCACTCTGGCTCTTAATTGCCTGGGTCTGGAACTGAATCAAGTCACTTCTGCTTACATGCCTTTGGCCAGATCACAGTCAATAGCTCCACCTGACTAGAGGGAGATGAGGAAATAGTGTGCTTGTGTGCCAAAAAGAGACGAGAATTGAGCATTGGTGAATACTAGCAGTTACTACAGGAGACAGGACTAGTAAATAGTACATGTGTTCTATAAATGTCCTTAGCAAAATCAACTATTGGTAACTCTAAGTTGAAGTCCTAGTCCACATGGTAAATGTTAGAAGAAAATATTCAGATTCATTTTTAAAAAAGAAAATATTCAGATTCATTTTTAAAATAACAGAGTAGGGGGCAAACAATTGGAAATTTAGCAAAAAAGAAAGGCCTCTTTCATACTTATAAATGAGTTTTGTAGCAATGTTACTCAAAGGACAGGCTGTTTATAATTTTTAATAATACTTGCTAATATTTGTTTCTCATCCTACTTTCTGTACAACAGATTTCCCAGTATATCACAGTGTATCACAGACTCCATGTAAAGAATAGTGGTTCAATTATTAATATATTTTTACCATCAATAAGTAAATATATAAATCTCCTTTGTTTATAATAAAATACATCCATCAGAATTCCCAATTCAAAACTCAAAAATTTATACTTTTAAGGCCTATGTATTCAATATACACAATTGAAGGAATAGATTTAATCACTTTCTTAGAATAGGTAATTCTGTGTTTCTTTTTAAAATACCTTATATAAATTGTACAGTTGCCACGCTAATTCAAGATGGTGGGAGGGAACCAATAAAATGTCTATAAACTAAAAGCATGAAAAAAAATTCAGATGTCTAAAATTGTAATGGCATTGCAAAAGCATCGTTTTGGAGAGCAAGTCTCGGCTTTTGGATTGACCACCAATGTTTCCATTTTAACAATGATTTCTGAAGTTCACTGTAAAATACTTGATGTGACTGATGAGTGAAAAGAGGGACGATCACCAAGGTTCCCTGCTGCCTGAATATAAACTGTAATGGGTGTTTCTCAGCTCCAGCGGCTGTGGGATTGGCCTCTGATCATCTACTCCTTAAGTTCAGGACAAAAGTAGGCCAAAATGTAAATTACTGAGTATTTTAAATAATCTTTCAGACAGAGTGTTATTTCAGCTCAGGACCTCTGGAGGCTGAACACTTTGACAGTAATCTGCAAATCCACTCAACCTATCTGGCTTTGATTTTCTCATTCATTTCAGTCAACACAATAGTTTGAGATAATGTCATTGGTGCCCAAAGTGATTTTTTAAACAATTGTCTTTAAGGCTTGATTCATTAAAATTCAGCAAACTTTACACATTGGAGAAGTAAAATCACCACTGAAAGTTCATATAAACTTCTAACAAAATGAGTTATAAACAGATTTATTCTCAAGGGTAAAATCTCCAATTCCTAGTTTATTTTTACAGATTTTTTTAAGATAGCAAACCAAAAGCCCAGTAAATAAAGATCCCATCTAAAATTCTTTTTAATTGCTCAGCTCCTTATTAGTCCTCCTCTGATGCTCCACAAATTAGATCTAATGGGGCCATTTCATAGGGCACCAGTAAGAGCCTGCAAACTTCAGATTTCAATTTCCCAGCAAACTATGTGGAACAACGGTCTCTCGTGAGCACCTCAAATTCAGCCAAAACTGAACTCATCATCTCCATAAAACCTACTCTCCATCCAGTTATATCTTCCTTCACTCGAGCTCCTAAGCTCAAAACTTTTTACCAATTTTTGACACTTTTTTCTTCTCTCACTACATCTAAATAGTTGTGAACTCCTATTCATTGTTCCTTGAAATATTTCTTGAATTTGCTCTTTCTTTAACGGTCACTATGATTAGTTCAAATATTTATAACTTCAAGCCAAAGATTAGCAAAAGAACTTCCTTACCGGTTTGCCAAGCTCCTCTTTCCCACCTATCTACTGACCCTGTTCTGATCTGTTACACATCTAATTTAAATATTTCTTGGTTCCCCATTCCCATTCCCAAACTGAACCCAGACTCAAGATTCTCCATGACCTGATGATAACATCCTTCTAGAAAGTTTTCCACTTTCTCTATATATGGCCTCGCCTCAACTCCAGCCCAAGTACTCTTCTGATTTCTCAAACACAGACTACCAGGTCCTTCCTCCCCAGATTTGCCAGTGCCCTTCCTGTCCTTTTGCAGTCCCTTTCATCTCCTCTATTTTCTGTCAGTTACACAACTTGGATCCTTACAGTTTCAGTTCAGTGATGTTCCTGCCTAGGAAACTTACAATTTTCCAATAGAAGTTACTTCTCTTAGCTACTATCATTTCTTGTTTGTCGCTTTCAATATAGATCTACCTTACATTGCCTTATATTCTTTCAAAAATCTTTATCTCCAATTCCTATTCATATTTTTATCCTCCACACCTCTTTTCAAGGTAGGGAAGAACCCTCTTGCTTGCTGAGCAAATGCCCACTTAGCCTTCAAGTCCACGCCAAATATCACCTCCTTGGAGAAGGCTTTCTTGGCTCTAAAGGAGTTACTTTATGCAGAATTTCTTGCCTCACTTCTGACTCTGTTGCCCTACATTATTATTATTACTCTTATTATTTGCTTACAGAGTGTTTACAGAAATATAAGGACAGCCATGTCTTAGTCATTCTTTTTGATCTTTATATAGCATTTCAAGCCTACTACAGGACTTGTGTGATATGTAATACGCAGAAGCTCTGGTAAGTTTGGCTGTATTAAGATAGATTTCTGCAAGATGGCCCCATTAATTGGTTGCATTCTCAATAACCTAATAGTCAGATAGGGTCTACCTGGAATTATTAATCATAATAAAAAATTGGCAACATTGGAATGTCTAAATCTGGAGGAGACTATGCCATATCCACACGATGCATTGCTATGAGTCATTTAAATTATGTTTATGAAAGTCTAAAATAACAGAAAATTCTAATGCTGTGCTCAGTCAACAAATCTTTACTACTAACACAAAGGTTTAAATGTAGAATACAAATAAATATATTATGGCCAAAATTATGGCAAACAAACATGAGCTATTCCCAAAGAAAAATAAAATATCCCAAAATATAAATAACTGTGTAGACATAGCAGAAAAGTGCTTTTTCTCCTCTTACTGTTTTTTTTTGTCTATCTTCTCCAATGAATATGTATTTCTTTTATAATCTAAAGCACAATATATTCTCAAAGACTTTATAAACTGTCATTTCTACTTCAATTTTCAATTTCAATTTTTGTACTTTAGATCTTGATTCATATTAAATGTTTGTATTTCAGTTTTGGGTACAAAAGTGTGCCTTATGTTGTTATTTCCTCCACCTCTGCCCTCAGGCTGGTTTCAAAGTTGCCTGAAGTTCACACGTGCCAGCTGAGTCAGCTTCATTCGCAGTGAAGTAACAACTGCTCTGTCAGTCAGAGTGTGTGAAATGGCACCAGCAAACCCTGCTGTTGTTATCCTTCCCCCTACACAGGACTAGCCCAAGATTCATCAACAAGGTAGAAATTACCGCTTTCCACCCAAAGCAACATTTCTTGGCTTTATCATCGTTTGGACCAAAAAAAATAGCTTTCAATTTTTTTTTAATTTTTTTATTGTTCAATTACAGTTGTCCCCATTTTTCCCCCTTACTCTCCCCTGCCCTACCCACCCCCACATCCCACATTCAATCCTCCCCCCTATTGTCTTTGTCCATGGGTCCTTTTTACATATTCCTTGATTTGACCTTCCCCTTCTTTCCTCTGTTATCCCCCACCCCCTCCACTCTGGTCACTGTCAGTTTGCTCTTTATTTCCATGTCTCTGGTTCTCTTTTCTTCACTTGTTTGTTTTGTTAATTAGGTTCCACTTATAGATGAGATCATATGGTATTTGTCTTTCACCACCTGGCTTATTTCACTTAGTGAAGCCCATTCCATGTGTATCCTAGGCTCTCGGTCCTGGTGGATAGTTCTTATTTAATATTACAGGTACTTCTTTTCTCTCAACTCGCTCTATTTCCAACTAGTAGTTAACATACTTAGTTCACTGAAGAGCAGTCACTGTGGTATTTACAAGTACAGACTCTGAAGACAGACTCCCTGGGTTTAAATTCTGGGTCCACCAGTTATTGAGTAACATGGGGAAGGTGACCTAACTGTTCTGTGCTTTGTTTCCTTATCCATAAAACGAGGGAAGTAATAGTACCTTCCTCAGAGGGCTGTTGTGAGAATGAAATGTGAGTGAATATAAAGTGTTTCTATATTTAGGAACTGTTTGCCATTGATATTTTCCAGTGCCTTCTCTGAAATCATTTGGAGACGTTCACAAGCACAAATGGATATATATCTATATATTCTGACTAATATAAATCACTTTATCCTTTATAACTTTTACTTTACAATGAGTCACTGCTTAAGGAACCCTTTTAATATTTAGCTGTGTTAGAGGCGAAATGATTAGAAAGTATTAGAAAAGCAGTGCAGCCTGGGGAAGGCTGAAGATGTCACCCCACTCTGTCTTTACTGTGAACACCCGATCCTTCACCCTGAGAAGTGAAAAGGGCACAGTGGGGGCAGATGTGTGGTTGCTCAGC
The DNA here is from genome assembly GCF_022682495.2 of Desmodus rotundus. Classification (NCBI taxonomy): domain Eukaryota; kingdom Metazoa; phylum Chordata; class Mammalia; order Chiroptera; family Phyllostomidae; genus Desmodus; species Desmodus rotundus. Next base: position 35,806,077 of record NC_071387.1, read on the forward strand.
TTGCACGCCCATTCAAGAATGTGCTGGTCCTGTGGCTTCCAGGAGCCGGGTTGGCCAACAACCTGCAGGTGTTTACTCTTGCGGGATTTGCCCCAGCTTTCCTGCCCAGGTCACCCTCCTCTAAGGCTGTCCTCAGACAACTGTGCAAGGCGGTGGCACAAGGGGTCAGTACAAGGCCCCAGCGTGGGTGCTTCCCAGTGGAAGAGCTGGCTTCGTGATGTCTGTGTCAGAGTCTGGTGGCTTCCTCCACCCAACCCTGCTTCCCCCCTTTTCCTTTCACAGGTGGTACAGCCCTGGACACCTCCTGCACTCCCAACTCTGTCCAGTGCTTGCTGTACTGAGAACCAGAATTGCACGGCATCTTCATCCAAATTTCATTAAACCAGCATTGTGAGAACCTCAAGCAATCTAGCCCATGCAGAAAAATCTCCCCAAAGGCATTTTTCAGCATTTCATTTTTTAAATGTTTAAAATTTGCTCTAATTAAGAAAGTAATTCTGTTCTTTATAAGAAATTCAAACATAACAAAAATTCATAATGTAAAAAACAAACATCTCCTGTAATCCCAAACCTTTTAATCATCAGGGGCTTATTCCTCCAAGTTTTCTTCATATGCCTAGGCTACTATGTATAGTTGTTATTCTTTACAATACAGAATCACACCGCACTCTTTTGCAATTGGCTTAAAAAATAAATACTAGATAATCATCACCGATGTCCCTGTGTGTAGAAATATCTTATTTGATTACCGGCGACATGAAATGCCATCGGATGAGTATTCCGTAACTCATTGAAACACATCCACACAAATGGGCATTTGTGCTGCATCTGGTTTTTCAGGAGCACAACACAGCTCTCACGCCGTTTACTTTGAGTTTACCTATTTGAAATATTTGAGAAAGCATATGTTTGAGCTTCCTTCTAATTTATTTTTATCACCTATTTGGGTATTTGGGGGAAGGGTACAAAATGGAATTCCAAGGACTAAACCCACAGTTATAATTTAGACTTTTAGGTCATAAGGGTCTGTGAATCGATTTCTGCTAAGTGGGGTTTTGCCCGTAGTCCTGAGGAGCTCCTACCTCTCCATCTACCTCTTTGCCTAACCTGCCTTGTGACTTTAAGCACAGGTTAGCTGAGGGTTGGTGGGTGGGGCAGGTGCTAACTTGTAGGGTGGACCCAGTCAGTAGCCACGTCAGTGTCTCCTTCCTGTTAGATCTCTAGGAGGTTGTGCTTACAAAGGCCTCCTATGAACACTGTCAGTGTGTCCAGTAATATTCCAGCTTCTGTTGTGTATTTGAACATACTGCATAGCCTAACCTCTTTTTCTAGAAAAGTAAGCTTTTCTTGCTTTTAAGAATCTCTATTGCACAGAAACTGTCTTTTGCCAAACTTTTAAAAAGAAAACAATGAAAACAGGTAAGGACATTTGAGCTACAAACCCAATCAATGTTTACCTCACTGCCAGTTGAGTTGGTCTGGCTGTGGACCAAGTGATTTTGTCGAGGTGAATTCACCCTGTCAGACATTGCCCTGGTCTTAGAGACAGCTTAAGAGCCGCTGTTCAGTTTCTGCCAGTGCTATTCTAGCAAAAATGTCCCTGTCTTACAATTGTTGTATGCAATTGTTTGGTTATAGGACCCAGATCATCTCTGGGAGACAGCAGGAGAGGTCTCTCGGGTGAGTGTGGAGGGTTAAAAAGGCACACACATTATTCAAATACCAATAAATGCAGATCAGGAAGTTGATAGAATATATCCACCAGTGACTCACAGGTAGATTCATTTTCTCTAAATGGCTCTTTCAAAATAACGAGAAGATTTAGAAATCCACTGTAAGAAAAAGAAAGTAAAGCCAGTATTTTTTCTTTCAATTTTTCTTTTCTGCTTGAACCAGGAAAACCCATTATTGACTTCTTAAATTTCTCTCTCTCTCTCTCTCTCTCTCTATATATATATATATATATATATATACACATACCCATGAAGCCAAGCAGTGAAGGTATAGATGAGGTGAAACACTATACCTAAGTACCAGTTCTCAGACTTTAATGTGCTAAGACCCACCCAAGGAACTTACCACAATGGCCAACACTCTAATCGGTTTGCCAGAATTTTGATTCAGTACATCTAGGGCAGTGCCCAGGAATCTGCATTTTAATAACCCAGGTTATTCCCACACAGGGGATGGGGAGGCCACCCCTTGAACTGGCTGAGTTCAGGCCTAAGACCTTCTTTTTCTATTCCTAGTCCATTAATGAGTTTCAACATAGCTTTGGGCCAAGTCACATTTACCGCGTCCCAATTTCACTCTATAAAATGGGGTTGGTCATACTTGCCACCTACCTCATTACCATCACATGCGGGTGCATGAGATAATGCCTGTGAGGGAGTTTAAATTCCTCAGTAAGAAGGTGCTATATTTCAAGTATTATCAACTATCTATTTCCAGTGTTACAGTGATACTTTGTTGTCTTTAAGAGGCCCACAAACAGTGGTGCCATTGCTGGGGAAATGTGTTAGTAAGACTATTACACTGCAGGGTCAATCAAATTACGTAACTTGTGCCCTGACGGGGAATGAATGGGTTTCTACCTCAACTTTGACTTAAAAACTCAGTGACATAATTGTCGATGTCATTTTTTAAGTATAGACTGTACTTTGACATTCCATGGTGAACCAATCAGTGTTATATCAGAGAAACAGAAGCAGAAGATGTACCTCCTATATATCTATATGTACAAATGCATATTTATACATAGATGTGTATCTCTACATGTGTGTTTTATATGTGTTTTATGTGCACATATCCTGTGTAATAAATACATTCGTGTTTGATCGAATACAAGTAGGTGCTATAGTCTCATCAAGGTGACACAAACTATCGCACCCACACCTTCATGGTACTTTTCAGTGATTGCCAGTTAACTAATTTATTGGGATGGAAACAAAGGTCTAAGCAGAGAACTTAACAATTGTACTTACTTTCAACTCATTTTTTTTATTCCTGTGTAGCTTACTAGGGCAAATAAACTAATACTTAGATTTTTCATTGGCCTGCAAAGAACTTATCTCTGTTTTCTAGGTTGTAACAAGAGCTTTCTTTGTCAGGTCTTGAAATTTTATTAGAAAAGGTATAAAAGCACTGAGCCTGGAATAAACGCCTATTGTTTTTGTTTACTTTGTTGTTTTTATTATTAAAGTATAGTTGACATACATTATATTAGTTTCAGAAATAAAACATGGTGATTTGGCATTCACATTCCTTATGATGTGATGATAAGTATGGTAATCATCTGTCACTTCACAAAGTTATTATGATATTATTGATGGCCAATAGACGCAAGACAAGATGCTTGCCATCACTAAGCATCAGGAAAATGCAAGTCAAAGTCACAGCGAGCTATCACTTCACACCAATCAGAATGGCTATTATCAAAAATCCACAAGCCAGTGTCAGCAAAGGTGTGGAGAAAGGGAACCCCTTGCATTGGTGCAACTGCTGTGGGACACAGTGTGGAGATTCCTCAAGAAATTAAAAATAAAACTACCGTATGACCCAACAATTCTACTTCTGGGTATTTACCCAAAGAAAACAAAAACACGAATTCGAAAAGATATGTTCTTGATTCCTTCTTCTGGTGACAGGCCCTAGATTTACCTTTGGAATCATCTCTTCCCTGCCCGTGGTCCACCGTTCCTTCCAGGAGAATGCCTGGTCAATAGAAAATTGCACCTCACTGCCCACAGTGATGGGTTCAGGGATGACTCAAATCAAATGAGACTCTCAGCCTTGGAATTCTTGCTAGAACCAGACGCAAAGAGATGCTCTCTTTTAGCTGTGGTTATTAAGCTTGTAGAAAACAATCCTGGAATCGTTAGTGACTAACTTCCCACAACAGTAGAAGGACATACCTGAGAAAGCAGAGTTGAGGTAGAAAGAGAGACAGATTGTGAAACCACTGTTTGAATAACTGACTACAGCCATTCCTGAAGCCAGTCAGATTTGGGGCTGCTAAACCGATAATTCCCTCTTCATGCTTCAGCCATTTTGAGTTAAGCACCTGTAACTTGCCACTAAATGTTTCTGACCACACTGCATGCCAGTTCCCCCATTTCACATTCAGGATGGTATTTGCAATAAGCTTGCTCTGCAGAAACTTAAAAAGAGAGGCATTGCTTCTGCTCCCCGCGCTCAGGCTCACTGCTGGAGCCAGCATTCTGGTGTTCCCAGGAGGGCAGCTCCTCAGGCGGCAGCCAAGGTCACCCCAGGCTAGCCTGCTAAGCAGTCCAGACCCTCCTCTCAAGAAGCTGGCATCTTCTGGCAGGACTCAGAGGCAGGTGGGGCAACAATAATGTAGAAGACGCAAGAACTGCCACATCTCAGATCAACCTCTGTTCACGTCTAGTGAGCGCCAGCTCCCCCCAAAACGAGGTTAGAAGAGAGGGAAAGAAGAAAGAAGGAAGGGAGGGAAAAGAAGAGGGTGAAAACAGGCTTTTATTAAGTTCTTACTGAGTGCCAGGCACCATGCTGAATACTTTTCACGTCATTTATCTCACTGGATTCATACCACGTTCTATTAAGTTCTGTGCAACAGTTCTATGAAGTGCTTATTACCATCTTCATTTTCATTCATGAGAAAATCAATCCATAAAGATTGCCTGACTTGCCCAAGGTCACATACTAACATACTCAGTGGCAGAGCTGAAATTTAGACCTATCTGATTCCAACATCTGTGTCTGTGTTCTTTTCTTTGAAAACATCCTTATAAGGAACCCCACCATGTAAAAGAAGAGTGGTCCACCTGCTCATTCTCTCCTTCCCAGCTCCATGGAAGATTCTGTAGCCTCCCCTTGGAAATGTGGGGCTTTCAAGAGCATACATAATCGGAAAGCACAGACAGGTACAGCAGAAAAACCTCTGGACTTGTTAGGACTCAGTTCAGACATCAGCTTTCTCCGAGATAGAGGGGATAAGGAGGATGGAATAAACTAAAAAATAACAAAATATCATAAAATAGCACACAAGTTCCTTGAAGTTCTAGTAGCTGCATAAAACCAGACACAGCATAAGTGCTTAATAAATATTTCTTGAACAAATAAATAATTAAATAACACCAAATGATTAGCTTGATGAAGTAGTGTAAAGATAAGTGGAAAAGTTTGGCTTCCTGGTTGTTTCTCCTTGCAGTAACAAGTTCCCTCCAGGTTTAGCATTGGATGGTATTCTTGAATGCTGGGGCATTAGTGATGGCTTCCTGGCAGACTGCCTGACAAGATAAGGTAGACACATTATCCACCACTTGATCTCTGGTCTTTGTATCAGCAGAGAGAATGTGAAAGGCTTTTAGGATCACTGGGGGAATACAATGAGTAGGGGTGGAAGGAAATGTTAAATAAAAAGCAAGGTAAGGATGTATTTTCTTGTAATCCTAATGGTGACATCTATTACTCTGTTAAAACAAACTGATCTGATGCCATTATAGTTTACACAATCTGAAAAGAGGTTTTGAAATGTCATCCTGTGAGTTCCAATACAAAAACTGACCTGGAACCAGCATTTGTTAAATTCTTCACATGGACCAGGCAACAAAGTGGTCAATTGGTGCTCTTCATTCACTTATACTTACCTGCATAAAGGTAAGCATCCTGATATTACATCCAGGGAGACATCCCCTGCCCCACTCTTAGCTCCTATGCTTCAGGCAATCTTGACTCCACCCCTGACTCTAGCACATGAATTATGCCTGGCCAATGATAGCAAGCAATTTCCTTAGCCACAGTGATAGGTTGGAGAAAGGGCACACGATTCAGCCCAGCCAATCAGAGTTAATTCTTACTAATCCCAAAGCCCTCACCTTCCAGTTGTATTTGAATCTGAGAAGGTAGGGAATTGGAGCCACCTTGTCCTTCCGTGAAAACTGAGAATGAAGCCAGTATAAAGAAGGGAGGAAAATGGAACTGCAAAGTGGATAAACAACAATGCACACAACACAGGTCACTTCATTTGGCCGTGAATCCTGCTTGAGGATTACCCTGTGGCTTTTCATTTACAAAGAGCAAAAAACCCCTACTTTTTCGCTTAAATGAATTTAAGTTGGGTTTTCAGTCACTGATGGATATTTTACATACTCCTCTTACTTGATGTTCCGAACAACCCAGTAAGGAAGGAATTATTATTCCAACTTTAAAATAAAAAATCCAAGGCTTGTCCAAACCATGCAGAGGGTGTCAACTCTAATTTTAGAGAATAAGGATAATTCTTACTATCTGTAACTGTTTAAAGTCATGTACAAGATTTTGTCATAACTATTAAAAGGAATGATTAACTGGGAATCTGAGGATGGATAATTTGATACTCGGGTTTTTTTCAACATATGTGTTTTCATTCAGTGTCAAGAAATGGCCTGTGTAATGATTACAAGATTCAACCTAGAGGTAGACTTCCTGGTTCAAATCTCAGCTCTCCCTGTGTTAACTGTGTGACCTTAACCCAATTAATCTCTCTGTGTCTTGGCTTCCTCATCTCAATTGAAAATTAGAATGAGGACAACGGCAGAATTTGCCTTTTGGGATTGTTGGTCTTGGTGAGTTAACATATGAAAAGTGTTTAGAAAGTATCCATCATAAAGTCAGTGTTGCTATTGCTATAGGTATATGTGATATTCCCCATATATCTCAAATTACAAAAATATTTTTTATGCCCTGTTTATGCTGCCTTAAAAGACATAACGGAGCACATACTTGTTAATCATTTCTCCCCAAGCAGTCCTTCATTAAAATCTTCATACACCAAATGCCACACAGCCAGAGCAGTAAAAAGCTGCCCAAGTTAGGAAAGACTCTCACGGTACATTGTCATTATTCAAAATTTAGAAACAACTTTGCAAGTGCACTAGCAGCTTCCAAACAGGAGTTGTTTAAGAGCCAAGTCACAAGAGATACCATCACATTCAAGAGGAGGAAGTGGCTACCTTCTGGCCCAGAGGGGCGATGATAAGATCCCTTACCATCAGCACAAGTAATTACAAATCCTTCAGTGTCATTCCATGTCATTGCGTTCTGCAACTTTCCTGCTCCTAACACGTTCATAAACTTCACTTCCATTTATTTATTTTCAGAAGCTTCCTTAGTTTCTAGCCTAGATGCATTTAGCAGAGCCAGCTGGTCTAGAGGGGAGACCTGTTTATTTTCAAAAAAACAAAATGGACTTTGCCCCAGAGCTTCCACCTTGCTCCTACCACCCTCATTATCTTCACCCACTAGAGCTTCTTTCTCTGGAGAAAAAGAAATGGAATCAGGCTTGCCAGCCTCAGCCTGACCCTGCTAGTAATGTGAGGGATAGGCCCCGCCAAATTATTATCTTACACAGCATGGGAGGGAACCCAGCAAAAGTGGCTGGCAAAAGGCAGATGGTAAAGTCTTCTCTTTGCCTATCACATTGGGAAGGAGTAAACTAGGCAAAGAACTTGGGGAAAGTGTCCAAGCAGAGTGAGCACTGCCACCATTATTCAGACAGTATTTTTCTGGTCTGGTCTGCTAGCTGCAGAACGATTGAATCATTAAGCAGGCTTTGTTTCTGTCCAAATCAAACTGTGTAAGATCCCTTGGGAGTCACTTGGTGGTACAGGATGGCTCCACTACAATTAGGTTTAACTGCAAGTGGTATAAAACCCAAGTTAGCAATAGCTTCAATTAACTGAAAACACATTCTTCTTGTCTAAACCAAAGCAGCCCAGGACAAATCTTGCTCTCTATGAGGACAGGGATCAGGCTCACTCTTCTTGCTCCATCATGTTCCAACTCATGAGTCAATATGTCTGCTGAATCTCCAATCATTATTTAAATCTTAGTCAACAGGAAAGAGATAAGCCAGAGGAAGGGACAAAAATTGCATGTTAGCATTTTCACAAAGAAATTTCCTGGATCCTGCCCATGTCTTCTACCTAATCTTCCTAAGTCGCCAGAGAGTGTAATGAGTATCTGGTCCGATGAACCCTACACATAAACAAACACATAGTTACAGCCTGGGTCCTGGACCCCAGTGCAGGCAGAGTGGGTAAGCGCCATCTCCTACTGAGAGTGTCACCTGAGCCAAACTTCCTCCTTCTGGTGCCAGTCATCCCTCACACAAAGACTGCCAGCTTCCCTAGAGACCATATTAAGGTTAGCATTCTCTCTCTCTCTCTCAAAATGGACTTGCATCTCAAAATTGACTTTGGATCATTAAAGAAACAAAATCTGAATATTCTTATGAAAATATCACTTTATATTTCTAAAATTAAATATTAATATTTTAATATTACTACCTATGCTCTTAAAATACAACCCTTATTATTTAGAAACTAAGACAGGAACCCAAGCTGTTTAGACCACAAATCCTTGATACTGACTTAAGCTTTTGGACTCAGAGCTGCCATAGAAATCCTAATGGCTTCTACTCCCTATCTCCTTCCTGAATCTGCCAGGCTGGAGGACGATGATGGGCCCAGCACTCTCTGTCCTTCTACGTCATTTTTTGAATAAGAAATAAAGATCCCAGTGAGGCATTCGGCCTCGTGGACACTCCAGGGTGGGATATTTCTTCAGCAGAGGAGTACTGTTTAAAATGTGGTACAGTGAGGAGGACAGGCTTTAGAGACAAAAGCCTAGACTCACCGCTCAATTCTACCATTTACAGGGTATGTGATGTAGGATGAATTAACTCTCTGCTTCAGGTGAGTAGGACTCAACATTATGTGTCATTGCCCTATTTCACAGGTGGTTTCTGAGGGGAAATGCTCCCATAAGTATAAAAGGATTAGCAACAGGTACCCAGTGGATAATGATGTGTTTAGAAAATGTTACCCATAATCATTAGTTTACATATTAGAGGCTGTCACTGTATGAAAAAGTGAGGTAGATAGTATTTTTGCCCTTTTAAGGATAACTACAAGAGTTCATGTAGAGAGCTAAAAGTGAGAGAGAAGGAAAGAAGGAAGAAGAGGGGCAGGAGGGCAAGCAGACCGTGTAGCAGATGGCCTCCACGATGTACTTGGGGACCCACAGCCATCACTGAGAGCAAGGAGATAAGTCCCTCCTTGAATGTTTGTGTGTTTCTGATCCCTCAGGGAGACTATTCTCTGCAACTAACGGCTGTGTGTGCATCCAGGCAAGGAGCAGGTGTTAATCTACACAGACTAGTTAATAGTCATTAATAGCACTTAAAAATCCAATAAACCGGTAAGGATGCTCTAACCATTCACACCAGAGCCAGAATTCTGTGCGAGCCCTCTCTTGTGTGGTAGCAGGCATCATTGTCACAGGCAAGGTTTCCTACCTAATAACTATACCACAAACATTTCTGTCCAGTACTCTGGGCTAGGCACTGTGTCAGCACTGGAAGTAAGAAGATTAATAAGATCTGGTCACAGGCCCCAGAAACCTATGATATGGAAGACAAAGCAGTCTGGACCTGACCACAGTACAGTGTGATAACAACTACGTGAGGAAAATGAGATAAGTTCCACAGGAGAGTGTGATTAACAGGCTATTTTCTGCTTTAAATGGGACCTTTTAACATTGAATATTGTTCAAATGCAAAGAAAATTCACCAAGAAAACATCAGTGAAGGCACAAAACAAATAAACACAACTAACTACAAAGGAACATGCTTCCTTTAAAATAACCTTGTAAAAACTTTGGGGAAAATGGCAAACTGAAGCACTATGTAGTTTATGCCCTTTCCTCAGCCTGGCTCCAAACACATTGTAAATAAATTAAAACTATTTTTTAAATATTCTACACTGAATTCAAAATAAAAATTTTTAATTTCCTCAGGTGCCAAAAAATAAAAAAAGAAATTAAAAGAAACAAAGTTAGATCTTAAAGATGATGTCATAGCTGCCCAAGGAGGTGGATTGTGGGTATCAGAGAAGATCTAGGAATTCTAAGGGGACAAGATACATGGCCTTGAGGCAGACTCTGTTTGCTTTAAGAAGTGGGAATCTAGCGGGGGGGGAATATTATTCCCAATGGTATTGGATGGACAGAACTAAAAACTACACGTCTGCCCTGACCAGGTATCTCAGTTGGTTACAGTGTTGTCAAGATAGACCAAAGACACAGGTTCAATCTCTGATCAGGGTACATATAAGAATCAACCAATAAATGTATAAATAAGTAGAACAGTAAAAAATCAATGTGATATTAGAACTCCGTCAGAAGATGGCGGCATAGGTAAATGCGGCTTGCCTCCTCACACAACCACATCAAAATTATAACTAAATTATACAACAACCATCACTCAGAGCCATCAGAAATTGAATCGAATGGAAGTCTGAAAACTACAGAATTAAAGAAACCATATGCATCCAGAATGGCAGAACAGGCAGAGACACAGAACAGGCTGGTCCCACATCCACATGTGGTGGGTAAAAATTCAGGAAGGATATCTCAGAACAAGGAGTCTGAGCCCTACAACGGGCTCCCCAGTCCAGAGTTCCAGTGCCAAGAAGATAAGTCCCCATGACTTCTGGCTTCAAAAACCAATGGGGACTGAGTCAATGGAAGAAACCTCTGGAGTCCCATGCAGTTCCTCTTAAAGAAACCATACATAGACTCACCTACTCGGACTCATTCCTTCAGAGCTCCAGCACTGGGGTAGCACCTTGAAAGGCACCAGTGGCATATAGGGAGGAACTGAAGTGTCTGCAATCAAGATGAGAGCTGGGGGTAGCATTCTCCCAGACAGAAATGTGGGCAGAAGACATTGTCCGTTTTCTGAACCCTCCCCCCACAGAACCAAGAGCTGGCAGATGGGTGCCATATCTGAGACTACATCAACCTGGGTAACATTGTTTGCCCCACCCTGGAGATTCCCTGAGGTTCAGTCCACCCAACTTATAGGCCCACCCAAGCTATTAACAGAGACTTTTCCATATGAATTGCTGGTCCTGGGTCATGCTTCATAACTTCCCAAATCCTCTAAAACAAGCAACAGCTTGCCTCAGTGAAACTCCAGCCCCCATACCTCTTGCTAAATGGCCCCAGGCCTGGCACTAGCAGCAGCCAGCCTAGATTTACAGCTTGGCTTTGCCTTAAATCTCCAAGCCCAGGACAAGTAGCAGCCATCTCAGATTGCTTTATAGCTCAGGTAGGGTGGCCACAGGCAAAACACAGGTGGGGGCTGACATTGGCCTGCACCACCCAGGAAACCCCAGAGCCTGTGCTCACATTGGACACCTATAGATCATGTAGAAGAACCACCACCCTGCCCCTGCACAACTGATCCTCCATGGAGGGTGGAGGTTGGTGAGCAGTGGTCACAACCAGTCCTTGCAGCTGACTGGCCTGGGTACATCCCTCTCATTGGCCTCCCAACAGCAATCAAGGCTCAACTACAAGAGGAAGGTGTATTCAGCTCACACAGATGGTGTACCTTGAGTACTCAGCTTAGGTGATAGGGGAGGCTCTGCCACTGGACCCTATAGGACACCTACTACATAATGTAGGCCACACTACCAAGACACGGAGTCAAAGCAGCTCTGTCTAATACATAGAAATAAACCCAGGGAGGAGACACGAGGAGACAAAGAAACGTGGCCGGTATGAAAGTACAAGTCAAAATTCCAGAAAAAGAACTAAACAAAATGGAGGAACAATCTGCATAGTTCAAAACACTGGTTATAAGGATGCTCAAGAAACTTAGTGAGGACCTCAGCAACATAAAAAAGATCCAGTCAGAAATGAAAGATTCACTCACTGAAATGAAGGACAATTCACAGGGAAACAACAGTAGAGTGGATGAAGCTGAGAATCAAATCAATGATTTGGGACATAAGGAAGCAAAAAGCAAGCAATCGGGACAATAAGAAGAAAAAGGAATTTAAAAAATTAAGGGTAGTATAAGCAGCAGCCTCTGGGACAACTTCAAGAGGTCCAACATTCACATCATAGGGGTACCAGAAGGAGAAGAGAAAGAGCAAGAAACTGGAAATCTATGTGAAAAAATAATGAAAGAAAATTTCCTTAATTTGGTAAAGGAAATAAATATGCAAGTCCAGGAAGCACAGAGAGTCCCAAACAAGATGGTTATAAAGAGGCCCACTCTAAGACACATCATAATTAAAATGCCAAAGGTTAAACACAAAAAGGAAATCTTAAAAGCAGCAAGAGAAAAGAAGATAGTTACCTACAGGGGAGTCCCATTGGGCTGTCAGCTGATTTCCTGAAAGAAACTTTGCAGGCTAGAACGTATTGGCAAGAAATATTCAAAGTAATGAAAGGTGGGTACCTACAGTCAAGATTGCTCTACACAGCAAAGATACCACTTAGAATTGAAGGGCAGATAAACAGCTTCCCAGACAAGAAAAAACTAAAGGAGTTCATCATCACCAAACCATCATTATATGAAATGTTAAAAGTACTAATCTAAGAAAAAGACATAGATCAAAACTATGAACAGTAAAATGGCAATAAATATATATCAATAATTGAATCTGCCAGCCAAGATGCAGGCGTAGGTAGATACAATTTGCCTCCTGGCACAACCAAAAGAAGGACAATAACAAATTTAAAAACAAAAATTACCAGAACTGCCAGAAAATCAAACTATATGGAAGTCTTACAACCAAGGAGTTAAATAAGAAACATACATCCAGGCTGGAGGAGGGGTGGAGACAGGTAGCCAGGGGTGGAGAAGACTCACAGCAAGGCTGTGGCGGAAGGACCAGGCAGTCCCACATTTGTATGCAGATAACCAGGAGGAAGAACTGGGGAGCAAGACAGACAACACAACCCAGGGTTCTATACAGGGAAATAAAGCTGCACAACCTCTGACTGTGAAAACCTCTGCAGGTTGCAGCGGCAGAGGGAGAAACTCCCAGCCTCACAGGAGAGTTCATTGGAAAGACCCACAGGGTCCTAGAACATACACAAACCCCCACACCCAGGAATCAGCACCAGAAGGGCCCAATTTTCTTGTGGGTAGTGGGAGAAATGACTGAAAGGCAGACAAGAGCAGAGCAAGCATCATTGTTCCCTCTCAGACCCCTCCTCCACATACAGTGCCACAATGCAGTGATGTGGGTTGCCCCACCCTGGAGAATACCTAAGGCTCTGTCCCTTCCTACGTAATAGGCTTGCTGAGACAAAAAAATATGGCCCAAATGAAAGAACAGATCAAAGCTCCAAAAATAGAAGTAAGCGATGAAGAGATAGCTAACCTATTAGATGCACAGTTCAAAACACTAGTAATCAGGATGCTCACAGAAATGGTTGAGTATGGTCACAAAATAGAGAAAGAAGTGAAAGCTATATAAAGTGAAATAAAGGAAAATATACAGGGAACCAACAGTGATGGGAAGGAAACCGGGACTCAGATCAATGATTGGGAGCAGAAGGAAGAAATAAACATTCAACCAGAACAGAATGAAGAAACAATAATTCAAAAAAAATGAGGAGAGGCTTCAGAACATCTGGACAGCTTTAAGCATCCAACATCCGAATCATAGAGGTGCCAGAGGGAGAATATGAAGAGCAAGAAATTGAAAACTTATTGGAAAAAATAATGAAGGAGAACTTCCCTAATCTGGCAAAGGAAATAGACTTCCAGGAAGTCCAGGAAATTCAGAAAGTCCCAAAGAAGTTGGACCCAGGGAGGCACACACCAAGGCACATCATAATTATATTACCCAACATTAAAGATAGGAATAGAACTTAAAAGCAGCAAGAGCAAAGGACACAGTTACCTACAAAGGAGTTTCCATAAGACTATCAGCTGATTTCTCAAAAGAAACCTTACAGGCAAGAAGAGGCTGGAAAGAAGTATTCAAAGTCATGAAAGACAAGGACCTACATCCAAGATGACTCTATCCAGCAAAGCTATCATTTAAAATGGAAGGGCAAATTGAGTGCTTCCCAGATAAGATCAAGTTAAAGGAATTCATCATCACCAAGCCCTTATTATATGAAATGTTAAATGGACTTATCTAAGAAAAAGATCAAAACCATGAACAGTAAAATGACAACAAACTCACAACTATCAACAACTGAACCTAAAACAAAAATGAACTAAGCAAACAACTAGAACAGGAACAGAATCACAGAAATGGAGATCACATGGAGGGTTATCAGTGGGGAGTGGGGAGAGGAAGAGAATGGGAAAAAAGGTACAGGGAATAAGAAGCATAAATGGTAGGTTCAAAGTAGACATGGTGAGGTTGAGAACAGTATGGGAAATGGAGAAGCCAAAGAACTTATATATATGACCCATGGACATGAAGTAAGTGGGGAGGAATGCTGATGGGGGTAGGGTACAGGGTGGAGGGGAATAAAGGGGAAAAGAAAATGAGACAACTATAATAGCATATTCAAAATAATATATTTTAAAAATCAACTGAATCTAAAAAACAAACTAAGTAAACAAGAAGAACAGACAGAATCATGGATTCAGAGAGTGTTTTAATGGTTGCCAGATGGGAGGGGTGTGTGGTGGAATGGGTGAAAAGGTGAGGGGATTAAGAAGTACAATAGGTAGTTACAGAATAGCCATGGGGATGTAAAGTACAGTATAGGAAATGGAGTAGCCAAAGAACTTATACATATGACCCATGGACATGAACAATGGTGTGAGAATTTCCTGAGGGATTTGGGGGGCTGGATGGACATAGGCAAAGGTTGAAAAATTGGGACAACTTTAATAGCATAATTAATAAAATATAATGTTAAAAATAATATAATAAATGTTTTTCTCTCTCAAAAATAAATGATATTTATATTAAAAATTTTTTAAACTACATGTCTGTTCCATCTGTGAATTAGAGACCCCTAGTACATCCTTCCCTTCTTACACACACCACAATGCCGACCACAGAGAAATAGGTCTAAGCAAGTAAAATCCGCTGGACACCTGCTAGAACCAAGCAAAACCACTCTGTAGGGATGCTTCTGTGTTCCAGGGATCAGAGATTCCCACAGGAGCCAGTATAGCCCCCACTCAAGGTGAGCTCCCAGCCAAAAATGAAAAGTCATAATGAGAAATTATCTCCTGTAAGGAAAACCCAAAAAGTTCAACAAAATAATAAACAGAATATCTGAGGTGACCTTTTAAAAACCAAAAAATCAATTCAAAAAAATTGTACCTGCCAATTTCACATGGTTAAATAAGTAAACATATTTAGTCTGACCTGATGCAGGAGGGCCTTCACCCAAAGACCACTCTCCCACTGGTGCTTGAATTTCGACCTTTAGTAAATCATTCCTTTATATGAAACATTTTCTTCTCTCAGCTGTCCTTTTAGAACACGCAAATACTGCCGGGAGAATTACTACATTAGCCTTTCTCGAATTTCAGTGTTTATTGGACTAGTTGGTGGAGTTCTTTCTAAGTGAGCTCTACCCAGTGAAATTCAGATATAAGTGGATTCAGCATGGGACCCAGGAATCTGGATATCTAGCTAGTGTCCCAAGTGATTTCCCTAGTGGCTTAGGACAGGAATACCATGAGGATGGTTTTGAACAGCTGGCTAAGTGGTCTACTGTAGAAACTGTTGAAGAGGCTGGGTTCACCATGTTTTGTGAACCTTTACTTAAGAATACTATTATTTTTTATTAGAATAACTTTATATACAACTATATTAGTCCATAGATATTCTTCTATTATACATCCACACCTTTTAAGTCATATTGACTTCTTATATTTTATTTAAGGTTAGATTTTCCATATTATGTGGCTCTTGGTATTGGAAGTCAAAAAGAAAGGGAGAGTTGCTAAGTCAAAAATTAAGAAGTAATAACAAGGAAGAATATTATCTTTACAGTGTGGGGTGTCAGAGACATTTACTACTTGCCAAATATCTGTGTGCTCTTCCACATTCCCAAACCTCCTTGTAGTGGGTATGGCCATGTGGCCAGTTCTGGCAGTGAGCAGAAGTAACATATGTCACTTACAGAACACTTAGGGGCTCTGTGCCACCCTCTGGCATTCCACTCCTATCCACCAAGCATGAAAGTCAATTGCCTGGGAGTGTCACCTGACCACAATCAGCCTTGCAGGAGCCAGAAATAAAGCTTTGTGGTATTCAGTGGCTGAAATTGGGGAGGGGGGTGTTTGTTCCCACAGCACAGACTAGTCTAATACACTAGTCTCTGAGAAAGGGAAATAGGTAAAATCTTGCTCTAAAAAATGGCCTTCCAATACTGAAGATGGTGACAGAGGCAGACATAGCTCACCCCTTCCCACAGCCATGTCAAAATTACAAAAATGGCCTTCCATGCCCAACCTAGTGGTTATAGAGAGCAGTTCTTGTCTGGCATCCTCTTTAGCCATTTATTTTCAGTGACCGCTTTCAACATCTTTAAATTGCTAAAGATGAATAAAGAGCTCAATAAACTCCAGCATACTAGTTACTCATTTTCTTTTCCTACTATCTAATTCTTTAGGCAGAATTCCATGGAGATATGGAAGTGTGTGTGTGTGTGTGTGTGTGTGTGTTTTCTGATGTTATTTTTAGGAAGCAAAAGATCCTTATATTTCCGATCCATGCCTGGGAAGAATCACACAGGCACTTACTGGCAATGTGCACATTTTACTAACCTTTAGAAGTAGTTTCCTCTTTGTGTAAAGTGAATAGCAAAACCAAGCAGATGTTCCAGCCACTCTGCAGCTGCGCGATTTACAATGTGACACCAAATTTATGAAATCAGCTGGGGGACCCCATGGCATCCTGAGGTTCCAGGGAGGGAAATTCATGGGTTTGAGTCAGTCCAGTTCCATGTTGTCAAGTGCTCCGCAATGGGAAGTTGCTGTGACGTTCCCAAAGGACAGCTGTAGAAGCCAGAGGAGGGCAAAGAATGGCCATAAAGCAAAGTGCTCCTTTCCTTGACAAGACCAATGGGAGAGTCAGGGGGTGAGGGGAGGAGGAAGCATGAGGAGGAATCACAAGAAGGAAGGAAAAAAAACATTTTTCAAACTGATAGTTCCCCCTCAGTTTGCTTCACAACTCCCACGCAGGCATGGGGAGGATTCAGGAACCATTCCTACCACCGGGAGAGAACACCTGCCCCGGGTCCGTGCAGAGTCTGCACCATTCCTTCCCTAGGCTTCCTACTCTTACTGTGCTCACAGTAAAAAATGGGGTCTCTGTGGGCTGCAGCAAGGTCTGGTTTGGAGATTAGGGAACTAAAGAGAACCAAATAAAGTTTGACAACATCAGGGCTGAGAAGCCTATCCTGAGACAACACACTTAGTAATATGTAATAAATTTTCACTGCAGAAACTTGCAGACACCATCTTAGCAATCTATTGTTTCTGCTTCTAGGAGGAGGGCATGATAATTACATTTTAAAATATATCTTTGAACTTCTCTCTTACTTTTAGAAGTATTACAGAATCATTGGCCATGAAGTTTGCCAGCCACCTGCATGATAAAAACAAAAACAAAACTCATGTGTCCCCTAGGCGTTGCAACACTTGTTGGATAACTGCATGGATGAGTGGTCAAGAGGAGAAGGTAACACGGGGAACGACGGGAAATGCACTTTAGACATGTTGAGTTTGAGGCGCTAATTAAAGCATTGTATACCAGACTGACAGACGTGACAACTTGAAAATTTGACATTCTGTGTCACAAGGATACCACGAATAAAATTGGAAGACAAGCAACACATTCGAGGAAAGTATATGCAATGTCTTAAATAAAAGATTATTACCCAAAATAGATAGATTGCCTAAAAATGCATGAGGTCCATATCTCCAGAGTTAAATGAGCAAAGGCTATGAACAGGCAGTTTGCAGACATACAAATGTCAATAAACAGATGGTGAAATATCAATAGAAAAGATATTGACTTCCTAATAATAAAAGATACACATGTGAACAACCAGGTATCAATTTTTGCTGACCAGCTTGTCAAAATAATTTCAATGATTTCAAGTGTTGAAAATGCCATAAATAAGTACTCTCATTCAATATGGAAGAAGTATATTTTAAAGGTTTTTGTGGATAGGGGAAGCAATTAGTCAAGTTACCTAATTTTTAATGCGTCTACACTTTCAGCAATTTGATTGCTACCAACCTATCCTAGAAAAAAGTATCCAATTGCCCAAAGAGCATAAATAAGGAGTTCTTGGCTGTGCTGTTTATCACGGTGAAAACTGGAAACAACCAACGTGTCAATCAATAGGTGATTGATTATGTGTATTATGGGATACCCATATAAAGAGACTTTATACTGCAACTTTTTAAAGAACGTCGATTTTTATATGCTGCTGTGGGAAGATCTACAAGCAAGTCAATTGGTAAACTATAAAACATGTGAGCCCATTAAATTACGTGGGAAAGAGACTAGAAAAACATCCACCAAACTATTAACATTGGTTTCCTTTGGGATGGGTGATGGTTATTAGAAAGGTGGAGGGTTGCTTTTAGATTTTACTTCAACCATTTCCATATATTCTTTCCTGCAGGGTGGTCTAGGAGACAGGAAATTGATGGACTGTAAAGCAAGAGAATCTATTTGATTTTGTTGCTTGGAGACACAGAACAGTGCAATAGTTAAGATCAGCGGCTCTAGAATCATGCTGTCAGGTTTCAAACCCTGTCCACCCTGCTCTACTTAATATTGTGTGAATATTGGGCAAGGTTCTGAATCTCTTGGACCTCTGAGTCCTCATCTTTAAAGTGAAATTGGTATTAGATTCCACATGTAAGTGATATCATACAATATTCGCTCTTCTCTGATGTATACCCACAAACACTGTATGACATCACTTATATGTAAGATCTAGTCTTCTGTAAAAACAGAGACTAGAATGATGATTACCAGGGGGTGGGGCAGGGAAGCTGGGGAGATGTTGTTTAAGGGCATGAACTTGCGAGTGGTGGATAAATAAGTCCGGGAGCTCTAATGCACAGCATAGTGATAGTAGACAACGATGTGTATTATGCACTTCACAGTCGCCGAGAGACTTGACCTCCATTTTTGCCACCACAAGAAAGAGATGATTATGTGATGTCATAGAGGCATTAGCTAATGCTACAGTGGCAATCATATTGCAGTATAGAAATGTATCAAGTCAACAAGCTGTATACCTTCAATTTACACAATGTTCTATGTCTATTATCTCAGTAAAAACAAATTTTATAAATAACTAATACAGTGGGATTGGTAGTATTCTATACGTATTAGTGTTATTATGAATATTGTTTTGAGTGGCAACAAATTAGGTAAATCTCCTTCTCTTGGGGTCCAATTATACTAATTAGTTTAACAATAAATAATCTTTACATAGTATAGTATTATACATTTTGACTGTCGATAGAACAAACATAAATATGGAATAATTAATCCTATTTATAGAGCAAAAACAAATGATATTGATACTATAAAATGGTTGTTAAAGTTGTAAAGACAACCAAAATAAGAATTTAAAAGAATAATTAAATTTAAAAATGGAAAGATAAGACATTTATTGATTTAGGTTGATTTGGCTAATGCATTTCTTATTTTTAAAGATATTATTTATTTTTTTAGAGAGAGGGGAAGGGAAAGAGAAAGAGAGGGAGAGAAACATCAATGTGTGGTTGCCTCTTGCACACCCCCTACTGGGGACCTGGCCTGCAACCTAGGCATGTGCCCAGACTGAGAATCAAACCAGTGACCATCTGCTTCCCAAGCCAGCACTCAATCCACTGAGCTGTACCAACCAGGGCGCAAGCATTTGTTAATGGAGAATACTAGATCTTACCTAAAGTTGATAAGCCAAAACACAGAGGTATATGTGTTTTATTCAAAGTATGGAGCTGGACATCAGAAGCACTAAAAAAATAAATGTTTTGAGTAATTTTCTTCAAGGAAAAAGCATCAGTCAGGCCTTTATTTTGTGATTGATATCTGCTCCTACAATTTGTTTTTATGATACTAGAAAAGTAGAAGGTTCTTGCCATACTGAAGCATGATATATGTGTGGTGTGTGTGACTGTGTACGAGTTCATTAGATGGAGAGTTAGACCTAAAAACTCGATAGCAATTGTCACTGCAGAAGGAAAGGTGTGAGGCTCAGGGACAGGAGTAAGATGAGTATCTTTTACTGAATTACTTTTGTTATCTTTTAAATTTTGGGCTAAGTATGTATATAACCTAGCCCCCAAATAATAATTTTCTAAAGCCCCTGCCTTTCCACAGCATAGCCCTATTTATCAAGGTAGAACCCTAAACTTCCAAATGTAAGTGTTAATTGGGCTTAAACCACTGTCTCAAGCTCCTGTGCTCATACTCACTGTTCCTCCTCCACCAGTCCCACCTGAGTCCTCCCCCACGGCCACCTCCAAAATTCCAAGAACATGTCTGTAAAGAGAGCTACAGACTCGCATTTGGACTGTTCGGCTTTGCAAAATGTTACCAAATAGTAAAAAATCTCACCTCCTTCCATGTGTTGGTCATCTAACAGCTGTGGATAGAGAATAATGCCAAGGAATCTGCATGTCTTGGGACAAGATGAGAGACTAGGATTCTGTGGGTTAGTGGCTGAAACGTGACTGGAGGTAGAGTTGACTGAATGTCCAGCTGTGTTGGACATGTGTCTGTAGACAGGAAAACTGTGATCACATGCAATCTAGCGCATGTAATAACTACTACAATTTCAAAGCACTGATGAGTGTAACCAGTCTTTCAAGGGAAAGTGCAACAACTGTAGTAACACGTTAAAAAGTAGTAACATACGAAAGGATCACTGATTGATTTTGCTGGCAAAGTCACAGGATCATCAATACTGCTCATATTAATGGGGTTTGTTGCCTACATTCATAATTGAAGGAAATTATGTATTTCAGTTTAAGGTTAGTGAAATAACTATGTAACTGTTCTCATCCAAGATCATGAACACGTTGAATTTTATTTGTGGATCTCAAATGAAGACCTTAATCTAGACTCAAGTGTGCCCAGAGTTATGAATCCTGTGTAAGATGGACGGGTTGGTCTATAGTCAGGCTGAAGTCCTTAGAAACATTTTGGAGGCCTTTGCAGACAGAAACCACATGTCAGACTAGAGAGGATTCCGTGTTAATTCAAAGTCGAATACATTAAATTTCAAAGGAAGAAATCTAGACTTTTAAATGAACTACCTGGGTTGTGTAGCATATCTCAGTTTTGAGCAATTAGAATTGTTCTCATTCACTTTATCTTCCCCAGGCTGATGAGTGATGCTTACAGAAATCACAAGTTAGAGATATTTTGAGCTTTTGATGAAAATTTACTTCTTCAGTTAAATTGCCTGCTTTATGCTATATGTACAGGGATGTCAATTAATGTGCCAGGCTGTATCAGTTTTATAACATGGCCTCACGTTTTTTGACATTCTTCCCATCAACAGGTGGGGATCTCAGTCCACCCCCTCCTTGAATCAAGGTCGGCTTATGACTGTTTGGACCAATAGTGTTCTGTAGAAGTAACACTGGGAGACTTCCAAGGCTAAGATACAAAAGGTTGTGAAGCTTCTGCCTTGTTTACTGAAACTACCCGCTGTAAAAGGTGTGACCAGCCCAAGGCTGTCATGCTGTGAGGAACCCCAAACCACATGAGGAGGCCCAACTGACTGTCTGTCGCCCATAGGCCCGGTTTCACATCTGTGAGTGAAGAAACCTTCAGATGATTCCATTCTCCAGCCGTTTCCGTCAGTCCCCAGATGTTCAGGCCTTCCCAGGTGAGGAGCAGAACCAAGCCATTCCTGCTATGCTTGCCCAAATTCCTGACTCACAGACTCCATGAACATAATAAAACAATTGGGTGTGTTTATGCCATGAGCTTTGAAGTAGTCTGCTACACAAACAAAGGTAACAAAAAATAAAGTCCAGGTTCTAACCAGGAGGAAGCTAGTGGAAAAGATGCAGTGGTCGATATGCAGATATAGTGACCAGACACCAGTACAAATACAGAAAAGAGCATCTCTGTCTGGGACCCTTTATATTCATTAAGTTGTTGTTCTAAAGAAATGGATTAGCCACAGACCAGGGGTCAAAAATCTAATTGCCACAGCACTTACTAAGTAATATGAATGTGATCAGCCAACTGTAATAAAAATCCAATATTTTTACATGCAGTCTGTAATCTTGTCATTTTTTATGATTTAATCCGTTAAAAAAATCTCAGTGAAGCCAAACAAAACACACCTTCAAGCCCATTTTGCTATATTGCACCACCCTGGGTTCTATACCAAGATTGGTGGGATCCATTTACAATTTTGGTGGCAGATAAAAGGGTACCCCTATTAAAAATCAACCATGTTATATCAGACATTTATCCCATCTGTCACATTTTCATCAGAACAATGCATCTCCTCTTCAAAAGCTTTCCATTTTCAACAGGCTGAAGTTCTCCTTTCCAGCTTGGCATGCAAGGTCCAACCTAATCTCCTGCAGTATCTTTAGCTACATCAGACTCTTTGCACTCCCACGTACCTTTCAAACTGTGCTTTGCTTGTGCTGCCCATAGAACAGGTTAACCTTGTTGTTCAAGGCTCAGCTGATAGACAAAACAGGGGAAGGAGTAAGAAACCAAACAGATCTGTCCTCAGAATCTGTGACACTTGCTGAGTGGCCTTAACTAAGTCACCTAAATCTCTCCAAGCACCTACTCACCATAGAGGCTGAAAATGCCAGAAACTTCCATCCATCTATTCTGCTAGTTTCGGTTCAGTACACTCTTTCTGTAAAAGGCTAGACAGTAAATGTTTTCAGCTTTTCATGACATTCTGTCTCTGTACACTAGTCGAAAGCAGCCCTAATCAATGCATAAATAATCAGGTATGGTTGTATTCTAATAATACTTTACTTATGGACACTGAAATCTGAATTGCATTTAATTTCATGTCATGACATATTATTTTGTATTTTTTCAATTATTTAAAAATGTAAAAACCATTCTTAGCTTGTAAGCTGAACTAAAACAGGTGGCTTGGCCAGATTTGACCATTTGCCAACTTCTGAACTAGTTCATGGCCATGTGACCCAATCCTGGCCAATGGAAGCTGTGGGAAAGTGTTCTGCAGTGGCTTCCTGGAAAACAGCCCTCCCTATTTAAAGAGACATTGGGAGGAATCACCTCTCTTCTTTGGCCAGACATTGTCTTATCTCTACCTAATGCCACTTTGGGCCATGAGAGGCAAGGCTGATCATTTTGCCAGGATGCTTAGAGGAGTAATAAATAAAAAGACCCTAGATCCCTGTTAATATCACTAAGCTGCCGAAGCAACCCTTTATTTCGTAAGAAAATGAATTTTCCTCATTGCTTAACTGGTGTTTTGCATGGGAAGCTTTGGGACGAGTGTACCCTGAGTGCAGGCTGTAAGGATGTGATTTGCATAGAATTTAAAAACAATAAAAGCAACTAAAAGTCCACCTTCTTATTATTATCATAATGTACCATTAATTCTAAACCAAGCCGGTGATAAGACACTCCCCCTTGTCCAGGTCTACCACTCCCATCATCCCTCAATCTTGGTGCCCAACTAATAGTTTGTAACTTGCACCCAAGAGCTTCCTAACTGATACACATGACCCAGTACCCAGCACTGTGTCTTGACTGTATAAACATTTTGGTGAAATTTTGAGGAACTCATGATCCACACACATGCACACAAGGACACACATGAACCCATGAAATAGCATGTCATGTTATGATTACATTCTACTTGCTTAAGAAAATAGTGGGTTTTCTTAGGTTTCTACCACTTGACATTTCTTAAACCCACAGTGGAATCATGAGGCCTCCACCCTATTGCAACCTCACATAGCTTTAGTCACTTTTTCAAGGCAGGGCTGTGTTTGTCAGGAAAGTCCTGGAAAAGGGTGTATTAGGTTGAAGTAAAAAAGAGAGAAGAATCAAAATAATCTTAAAACAACTCACTTGAATTAATTCAATAAATGCACAATGTCCCCAAATAAGAAAATTAGCCCAAACTAGAAAAATGTAGGCAAACCCAAAGAAAGCCAAATACGCACCCCTGGTCAATCACATAAGATGCCCTGCTTTCAGTTTGCTCCCCTACAGCTTCCCCATACCAACAGCCTTCAATCAGGACAGACCTGAAGCCTTCCCTTTTTTTTGTTTTAAACCTTCCCATTCCTCCCCCTGCCTTTGCTGCCCAAATACAAGTGATGGCAGCTGACTCCCTCACTACATCAAATTCAGAATAAATGCCTTCTTTCTCGAATATAAAAAAAAAGGGAAAGAAAGCAAATCACCCAGTATTCAGAACCATATGAAGTGATGGTGTGTCATGAGTTCTGGAAGGTCCTACACGGAGCACCTCCCTCCCGCTGGCACTGTTTTGGAACCCGAAACCACTTAATCAAGGCTATGACATAGCATGTCCTAGAGTTATTTTTTTATTTTTTAAAAATGTGTGCACAGAATTTTAATATCAAGGTTTAATTTTTACCAAGATTCTTTCTTAGCTGCCTTTCACTTGGCTGTAAAGTCATACATACATGCACACGTGCACATGTGCACGTTTACGCATATGCAGTGCCCGAACACAAAAACACACACTTCTACAAAGAAACACATGGGTGTACAGACATGCACACGAGTGAACAGATGTATGCAAACACACAGCACACATAAACATACACACAGGGGCAAAGACACTTGTAGGCACAAGCAATGCACATACAAGGTCTGTCCAGAAAAAGGCCAGCCATTATTAATATAACAAGAACGGTTTGCATGACATCGACATAGCCTGGTAGCCAAGGAGAGTGGACTGAAATG
Source organism: Desmodus rotundus (assembly GCF_022682495.2). Taxonomy (NCBI): domain Eukaryota; kingdom Metazoa; phylum Chordata; class Mammalia; order Chiroptera; family Phyllostomidae; genus Desmodus; species Desmodus rotundus. Next base: position 35,830,826 of record NC_071387.1, read on the forward strand.
CACGTGTGTGGAAAATGATGACTCCATTATACTAGTCAGTGGGGGCAGTAGGTGCCATTGAGTGAGTATGGCTACTGTGTGGCTGTCGCATTCAAAATGAGGCAGTAGAGCAATGAATCTGCATCAAATGGTGTTAATCTTGAAAATTCCTCCTTGGAAACTATTGGGATGATTCAGAGGCTGCAGCTATGGGCAGCTTCATCACGACAATGTGCCCACTCGTGCATCATGTCTTGTGCATTTGGGGGGCAAAATATCAAATCACCCAGGTAACTGAGCCCTGCTACAGCCCAGACTTTGTGCCCTGTGACTTCTGGCTTTTCCCCAAACTAAAATCACTTTTGAAAGGGAAGAGATTTCAGGCCATCCATGAGAGTCAGGAAAATATGATGGGGCAGCTGATGGTGATTGGGAGAACTGTGTGAGGTCCCAAGGTGCCTGCCCACTTTGAAGGGGACTGAGGCATCACTGTCCTATGCACAATGTTTCTTGTATCTTGTGTCTTCTTCAATAAATGTTTCTATTTTTCTTATTACGTGACTGAATACTTTCTGGACAGGCCCCGTGCACCTTACACATGAACACAAAGACATAAGCATGCACAAATACACACACAAAACAAATACATGCTCACACTCACATCTCCCACCACCTGGACATTAGTTTTTTGTGTTTAACAATATAGCAGAGTTATTAAAAGAGGCTCAAAACTCAGACCAGACTGGTTTGAAACCTGACGCCAACTTTTTCTAGCTTTGTGATCTTGGAGAAGTTATTTAACTTCTCTGAACCAACCTTGGTTCTATAATGAGAATGACAAAAGCCCCTCTCTGATAGAATTATAGGGATTAAAAAAGATGGTTTTAAAATGTTCAGCACAATTATCACTTATATACTAAATATATGATGTTATCATTAGTATCATCATCATCATCATCATCATCATCATCATTTTCTACTCTCAGTCACATTTGGCAACCACACACAATAATGAGAAGCCATATTTGAGACAGTGCCTATGGTTACCTGGTTCATAAGGTAAAGAGAACCAAAGGGTTTATGTGGCTGCATCTACCGGAAGTAGGTAAGGGCACATTCGCTCATTGGCAGACTCCAGCTGCTGCCCCCAAACCTTGCCCCTGCCTGCCCTGCCTCTCACCTGCTCAGACACAAGCACAAGCAGAGGCACTACTTTCGTTGGGCCTGGGGTCTGGATGGCATGACTCCCATCCACAGGCCCATCCTCCCACACAAGGAGTCTGTTAATGAACGTTTCCATGAATCAGAGCAAGTAATTCCCACTTTGGAAAGTAGATATTGTTTGACCTGGAAGGTTAGTGCTAAACTTGAAGTCCTCGGAGCTCCAGCAGGAGTAAGCCAGGCAGGAAAAGACGTGGGGGACCTGTCACCCTAAGACCTGACATTCTACAGGAGGATGTAGATAACAGCACAAAAAGTACATCCCAGACTCGAGCAGGATTCACATCAGGGAAAGGAATCAAAGGAATGAGAGAGGACATGGTGAAAGTCGAGACAGGCAGTAATGATGGGAAAGGAGAACAAGGACATTTTATGGCAAAGTCTGAACGCCGGCCCATGACTCAGAACCATCTACCATCTACCTTCAGAAGTTCTCTCTCTCTCTCTCTCTGTCTCTCTCTCTCAAATATAGCACATTCAAAAAGTTGCTATATTTTCCTATTACTTCATGAACAAAATTAAAAATAGGTTAAAAAATGTTTTATTATTAACTGAGCCAAAACATCCGCACTTTAAGCCAAGATCTACCATAAACAGTCTGGTGCCATCTTGCCCTGCAGGAGTGCTGTTTTGTTTAAAGTGCAGAGACATACACCAAAAATCATAAATAAATAAAATAAACAACAAAATAAAATTCACTGAGACAAACTCCAGAACAGATTGCTCCCTTTGGCCCCCTGAAGGGAAATAAGGATTGCTGTCATTTGAAAACTGCCTTAATGCTTCCTCTCTACCCCCAACTTGCTGACTTTCCTGTTCAACAGGGATGGGTAAGATGTGGAAGGCAAAGGCAAAGCAGTTTTAAATGGAGTGGACGGACATAAGTTCTTAAGCCAGAGCACGTCTTCGTTGGACCCTCCCAGGAAAGAGAGTTTGGTTTCTGTGCCCACAGAATGGTGGATGGACTTTGGGGGCCATCCGTCAAAAACATGGCTGTGGACATACTTTCATTTTCTCCTATGGTTCTGCCCTTATAAGCTCAGCTTCACCTACGCCATCCACAAGGGTTTTGTAGTAACTATATATCATGTCAGGTGGGTACTTGAAATATCAGGGGATTACTGTGTAAGTATATGATTATCTAACCACTACACCTGAAACCAATACAAAATAGTGCTGAATGAAAACTGTGATTGAAAAATAAAATTCAAAAAAAAGATTAGTGTTTCCTCACGGCATCCACAAAGATCTTGGGCGAGGGCCCTTTAAGAACTGGAAATGTCTCCCTTCATCTGTCAGCAGTCATGGAAAAAGCGCTCTGCATCTCAGCAGGGTGGAACTCGCCTGACTCGGACAGCCCAAGTGGCCTCAGCCGGGCTCAGCGAAACCGCACGAGCAGAACCCCTTGCAAAATGTTTTGCTATTAAAGGCTTAGGTAGACCCCGGCGGGAAAGCTTGCTCTCTCCAATGAGAATCAGCTAAAGCCATCAGCAAGAGTGTAGAAGAAAGAATATGGAGTTACTGACACCAAAAGTAGAAAAATTAAATATTTCAAATTGTAATGGTAACAATAGAATGAAAATGAAAATAGAACGAAATGAAAATAAAATGAATGAATGAAACTAGAACAAATGAAAATAAAACAAAAATAGAATGAAAATCTTTTAAGGCAGTGTCCTCATCTGTACGGGATAATTAATAGCAACAGGACTCTCCTTATGTTGTTTTTGTGAGTTCGTGCACGTAATATATTCAGCACACCCATCGTCAGTGTTATTATTTACCAACATTAAAAGCTCTGTCTGAATGCTTGGATGGAAGAACAAATGGAGTAAAAAAATAATCACTGTTTTTGCCACTTCTAGGCTGGATAATCTTAGGACACAGGTAACCACACTGGGACTCAGTTTTCTTGTCTGAAAAGTAAGGAAGCCATTTACTACGTCAGGTTTTGAAGAAAATTAAAATAAGACTTGTAACAAACTGCCACAGTGCCTTGTAGGGGACAGATTCTCAGCCACTGGGAGCTGCTATTCCTTAAATGCAATGTCACAAACACAGTGCCGAACATGGTAGTTAGAACAGGATGAGAAGGGCTTGACTTGTGCAAGAGAGGGAGCCGGCCAAACATGAAAAGCAGATGGCCACACCTGAGTAGGCATTTTTGCTTTTCCACAAGATGCACATGAAAGGCTTTTATAAGAATACAAACCCAGCTAACTCAACACAAATCCACCTTTCCGTTCTGCCTGAAATACCCGAATTATTTTGCTAGCATTCATGTTGCTTCAACCCCTTCCCTGGACAGTCCCCGCCCCTCCGTCTCCAATTTTCCTCTCTGCACCAAGACCGTGGTCAAACCAGGCTGCTCCCACTTCTGTCACGCCCACGTTTCCCCTGTATGTCTGGGACTCCCTACCCTAACTCATGGTCCCAGGTACACCTTTAAATTCTGCCTTGTCTGCTCGGCTGGCTTTCATTACCACCTTTTTTTCCCCAAAAAAATCTTCACACAAGGACATATTTTCCATGGATTTTAGAGAGAAAGGAGAGAGAGAGAGAGAGAGAGAGAGAGAGAGAGAGAGAGAGAGAGAAACACTGATGTGAGAAAGAAACATCTATCTGTTGTCTCTCGGCTGGAGATTGAACCTGCAACCTTCTGGTGTAGGGGAGAACCCTCCAACTGAGCACCCAGCTAAGGCATCATCACCATTTTAAAAGAATGTTTCTCTGATTCTTCCCACTGAAATCAATCTCCTTTGCTCTCAATCCTAACATCTTGCTCGCTTTTCTCTTTTCTTCCCTTAAGAGGCATCTCGGAGATACACTCTAACCCTGCACTGCTCTCAAGAAGCTTCTCGAGAGCAGACTTCATTTCCAAACTCATTTCCTAGCTGCCAAGGCCCCAGTGAAGCCTTTTCCACACAGGCCCTCACCCCCTCCATAAGGACTCATCGAATTATCTGAACTAGAAAGATCATCCATGACAGCTGGCACACACATAAACTGTCAAATGATGTGATTATTCAGAAAATTTAAATATTTACACTATAGGAAACAATAATACAGGTGAATTTGGGGCAACCGTTTGGTTCCCCTGCTCAGCTTTCCTGGTGGCACAGCCTCACTATTGGAGCAAGCCTGAAGCATGGGAGGGCACTGGGAGGGTGCAGAGGGGTGCAGCGGGGAGCAGGGTATGGCAGGATAACTCAAACGGGGACTCGACCAGCTCTCTGAACCATGTCTGGCAGCACCTTGGCTTGGCACAAACTGCCCTCTCAAGTAGCCACAGAGGAGCATGAACAAATCAAGCCTGGAATTGACCCAAACCTTGAGGACAGCTGTGACACATTTCTATTGCCCTTCCTTAGTGTTATGTGGGCAAAGAGAATCGTTAAAAATAAAGTTTAGCCTTCGGTCTCCCTGTGATATGATAATACGTCTCTGCCCTAGGTTCCTGTAACAGAACTCCCAAAACCCTTCTAATTTTCTCACTGATAAGAGTGCTAAGAACATCTTTTGTTCTAATATTTGGTCTTTGGTTGCTGACACAAAGGTTCTAAAACTCTTCTAAGTTCCCGGGTGATAGGAGTGATTTTTGTGCCAGTGAGGTGACTCCTGGGTGGGTCCTGAAGGAGGGCTAATCATCCACAAGATAAAACATAAATAGAAACTTGAAACTTTCAGCCCCACCCCTCCCATTCTCCTGACAGGGGAGAGGGGCTAGAGATTGAGTTAATAATCAGTTGTGCTTACATGATGAAGCCTCCATAAAACAGCCCTAAAGTACAGGTTCAGAGAGCTTCTGTTTGGTGAACACATGGTCATGCTGGAGGGTGACCCCTAAGGAGGCATGGAAGCTCTGCACCCCACCCCAGACCTTGTCCCATGTACTGTTCCATCTGCTCTTCATCTATAGCCTTTATACCATCCTTTAGAATGAATGTAAATTAATGTTTCCCTGAGTTTTGTGGGCCATTCTAGCAAATTATCAAACCAGAGGAGAGGATTGTGGGAACCTCCAACTTAGATCTGGTGTCAGAAGTAGAAGGGACAACCTGGCACCTGCAATTGGCATCTGAAGGGAGGTAGTCCTGTGGACTGAGTCCTTAACCTGGGCGCTGACCCCCACAGTTAGGGTCAGAATTGAGTTCAATTATACCTAGTTAGTGTCTACAGAGAATTGGAGCATTGCTTGGGGTAGAAAAAGTGATGTATTTTGGTGTCCAAAGTACTCTGAGAGAAAAAGAAAGTGTTTTTGTCTTTTACTCCCAAAATCTGCCAACCTCTCCCATCCTGAGAAAGATTTCTAATGTGGAGGGAAGGAAGGAAGGGAGGGAGGGAGAGAAGGAGGGAGGGTCTACTTTTGTCCATCATTTAATGGGTTACAACTAACTGCTACCAATTTTCAACCTGACTATAAAGATACACATATCCAGCTAAAACTGGTGTTTTTTTAAGTAAGGAAACTGACACCCTCTGGTTATAAAGTTAAAAACTGGATTCTGGCGCCTGGTCAGAGCCCTGTAGGACCCTAATTTGAGGCCTGTCTTGAACTTATGAAAATTCTTCTATTGCAGACCTAACTCAGGTGACAGGGCTGAGAGCCTCTCCTAGGTGAAGGCCACAGTGTATGCAAAGTGACTAATGGGGAAGAGGGTTTTCACAAAGGATTTAGAATTTAAAAAAAAAAAAGTTTTCCGTCTCTCAAAACTTTGTCTAGTTTGACATAATGTTTTCCCGTTCATTTAATCTCTTATTTTATTCCAGAGAAAAGTTAACTTAAACAATGTGTTATTGTAATTAAATAAAGGATTCAGTGATACAAACACCAACATTTTTGTTTGAAAGTAAATCTTCCCTGGTTTCCAGGACTGCCAGGGAATTTTTAAAAGAAGTGTGGCAGCTTGCAGCTAAGAGCATTCCCGAGCCAGAGAGAGAAAACTACCAGGGATCTGTCATCTGAGCGCACTGTGCGGAGCCCGAGGCGGATGCAATTCACTCTGCCCACCCTCATACGTTCCAACTACCTGTGCAGGGGAAGCAACGGCATTACTGAGAACACTCGGGAGCATCAGCAATTCCTCATTCACGGTGAGTCCACAGCACAGTGCATCCCATTTATTAAAGAAGAGCAACACACTGTTCTGTAAATCCCAACACGCAGTAAATGCCACATGAAAAATTCTCTAGGAGCTTCAGCTGTGTTAGTTTATCACCAGCGATGCTTCATTCCAGCCTCTGACAACCAAAACAATCAGTGGAGGGTTACCCTCCTGGAAAAGGTGAAGTTTTAAATGGAAACACAGAATGGAATGAGGATGCTTGAAGATTAATGGAAAACAATGAAGACCATCTCACCAGCAAAGTAGTGAATAACTGCCTGGGAGAAGACCAGACAAATTACTCTCTAGCACACCAGGAAATGCTGATGATTTTCTGGATTATGGCAACACAGCATGAACACAGGATCATATGCTGTATTTTCAACCAAGGGCCAAGAATCTACACTTGTGCCTGGTTCCAATTATGGGTAAGTACCTAATGAGTTAGCCCCCGACAGGCCACCACCCAAATCCTGTCAACAGTGAGGCAGAAGGAGGCTTGGAGAGAGAGGAGGGTGCTAAGACCATAAGGGGCTATGTCAAAAAAAATCTAGTCCCCCTTCTTACCTGGATGGCTGGGTGTCTCTTCTAGATAGGCCACGTTATTTTCCCACAGACACATGGTGCCCCCACCATTTTTTTTTAGCTCTATACTAAAGATTTAGGAGTTGAGAGAAGCCCACTTGTAGGGCAGAGAACAAGAGTCTTCCATCATCACTCCTCATGAATCGGGGAGCATTGTGGAGTGTGGTGCATCTTACCTGTGACATCAAAAGTCATATCCCAGAAAGACCATTCAAGGTCATGGGCAAGAAAGCCAGGTAAGCAAAGTCATCGGTCAAGAGCAGGATGTGGAACTGAAATGAGGGTAGGTTAAAAAGCCAGTTCAGAGGACAGAGAAGAGAAGTGAGCAGATCAACAGGACCTGAGTAAAATCTGAGTGCTGCTTGCCAAAACTGGGGTTTAGTAAACGAAAAGAGCTCAGTTTAAAGGGCTGTGTAGGCACAAAGATACTCATATATTCAACCTACAATAACAAAAATAATTGGTAACATTTATTAAGTACTTACTTTGTGCCAGACACTTTTCTCAGGGCTTAATGTATATTATACATAATCTTCAAACCACAGCTCCCTGAAGTAGGTATAATAATCATTATCGCCCATTATCAGGTGAGGAAATCAAGACACAGACAGGTTGGGTAATTTGCTAAGTCACCTTGTGGGCAAGTAGAAGAGCTTCAATTCAAACCCAGGAAGTTTGACTCCATAGCCTGTGGGCTTAATCAACAACTGGTGGGCTCTTTAGCCTCTACTGCCCAGCAAGGATGTTTATCTTTGTATCACTCACAAAATATTCTGAAGGTTGAACAATACTCCCACACCTTGGCAGGATTGCATTAGAGGTGGGGTAGCATTCAATCTTGAGACAAGAACTCACCCTCTCTCCCCAGCATGGTAGACCCCAGAACCTAAGCAACAAGCCATGCCCAGGAGCAGGGGCACCAGGTAGTTTCCATTCTAGAAAAATAGAAAGGTGCTGCCATGGGGGACATGGGGCTTCCCATGGTCTCTTGGACCCTGGAGACCATGAGGCAATCTCTTCATATATTACAGTGTCTGGTGTATTCCTACTTTAGAGTCAGTATTAACCAGCTTTCAAAGGCAAGTCAAATGGAAGAGTTAAGTAAGGCGTTAACAAAAAGCTAACTGGAAAAGTTGAACATAAAGTAAAGACATCTCATAAAACACTTAATCAGAAAAGTATTTTAAACATTGTAAATATTCACACTTGGAACATCCAAAATATTTGCATAACTTATTCTAAGAGGAGTCTTAACAAGTCACACAAAGCCCTCCCCCATAGAGCTTGCATTCTAGTGGGCAAAGCAGACAGTAAACAAGTGAGCATTTGTGGGTTGCGGTTAACAGCATGAGGGAAACACACAGGAGTGTCTGACAGATAAAAACAGAAGGATAGGCCGCTGCAGGACAGATGGCTAAGAAAAAAGTAATAAGCATAGAGGTTTGAAAAACGAACATTAAATGATGGAATTTTTTTAAAGCTCAACTCACAGTGCGGATTTAGGTCAAAGGCATAACTTGTATTTACCTTTACAGGCTAGACAGCTAAGGCTTGGGTTTGCATGTGAAGATACAATCTTCAGCTTACCAGTCTTCAAATAAAATATGACTCTGACCTAAAGTTCAGACATCTTCTATGAATACAGATAGGAGCAATTTCCCATGCTGAACGTGGCTTAAAGGTCATCCGTCGTTTGGCTGTTGAATTGTGTTCTTACATTGCTGCACTACGAAAATCAGCAGGACATTTGTTTTGAGTTATCAGAGAATTTGAATCTTGGCAGCTTCCACCTCTGCTCTATGTACAGCCAGGGTCTTTCAGACATAAGCAACTCTCTTAGACATTTTCTAAAGCTACATTAACTGCTTCAGGCACAACGTGCAAGACCAACGGAGATGCTTCGGTAAGGAAAAGTGTGCAGTGGTGATATATCCAGAAGACTAAACGCAAGCCTGCACATCCGAGGAGGGAAGTCCCTGGTGGGTGCCGTTCACAGTACAATAACCTTCATGGTGAAAAATAAACCAGCCCTGAGGCAGCCACACACCCGTGAACATCTCCAAAATTGCAGTTCTAATGCACGTGCCTAGATGTACGGCATGTGTCAGTAAAGAGACTCATTTGCTGAGGGTACCTGTGAGAAAAAGTGGGGTTGCTTGTTGCTTTAAGTAGTGATTCACGAAATACACTCCATGGAGCAGTCACATAGGATGAAGAAGAGCCAGGGGTGCCTGGAATCTTCCAGGAGAGTCACCACACATGCGATCACATTAAAAGCCTGGTGGTAAGGGAATCTGGTAAACTTAGCATTTCCCAACACTGAATGACTGTGGAACCTTTTCCTTTGTAACATCCTGTTGTCAGTTATCATTTTTTGGCTGCCAAGCATCTGAAGCAGCTTCCTATGTTCAGGGAATTCCTAACCGTGTGAGCCTTCCTGGGAGGCAAAGCCCAAGTCCCCCGACAGAAGGTAAAGGCAGATAGTCACCCAACCTCACTTCCTGGGAACGAGGGCCTCCCATCAAGGCCAGGGCCCATCAGGGCCAATTGGCTGCTCCCTCCTGGAACTCTGACTCTGAAGTAAGCAGCAGAGAAGCCAGAGCAATAGAGACTCATTCCGGTGGCTGTGACAGGCACAGGTTTTAAGAGTTCAGAGCCACTGGTGGGGCAAGAAAAGTGTTAAGTGTCTACAGGGGATAGCCGTGGTGCCCCCACCAGGCTGTGCCCCGCATGGTTTTGGCTGGGATAATGGCCTTTTCCCTTGGCTCCTGGACATTTTCTCAACCTGTTCTCATCTCCCCATCATGACTGCGAATTCAGTTACTCTTCCTTTTTAAGTCACCCGGGGTCAGACTCTGTGACCTATAAATGAGAATTTTGCTCTTACTTGTCCCTTCATATCTGGCAGGACGGGCATGTAGCAGAACTACTTTTGAACATGCTGCATTCTCCTGCACTAGCAGCCACCTACTAAGTTGAATACTGTGATGATCATATAGTAAATCAGTAGGCCTTTACTACACTGGTGACCAGAGAGTAGTACAATTTCCAAAAGAGATTAACTACCTCACTAAGTATGCAGTTCATTAAAAAAAAAAGTATCAGGAAGAATTTCACCTCTGATCTCAACTCCAGATCATTTAATAGGTCTCTTGTAGGCTCCACCCCACTTCATCTGATTTGAACATAAACCCTCCCCCTGACCCTCTCTCATACCACAATTATTTCGTATTAACCATTTTTTATCCTTAAATATAATCTACCCCCTATCTTAGTGCTAGTGTGAATTTTGTTCTGATTATGTAGGCTCCAAAACCAAAAAGAAATGATGATTGTGCAAGAGATGTCTCATTCAACAGAAGATTTTAAGCTATTGAATTTTTTTAAATGCTAAAGTTCACGGCAATGTATTTCAGAGAAAGTTTTCTAGGAACAAGACCCAAGTTAAACTGGACCCCCTGAGTAGCAGCAGAGTTGGAATCCTCCAATGCCACTAAAAAGGGGCTGAGGGATATAAGCATACAGGTAAATATAAATGTTAGCACGTGAGATGTTATTTTTTTCTCCCTTGTTAGGCGAGAAGTCTCATATATTCATAAACTTGACATACTTCTCCCTACTGTGGGAGACTTCTGGACCTCTGTTTCCAGTAGCCCATCGTCAAATCTGATAACTTTCTATATCGTTCATTTTGTCACCTTGAGCTAACATTTCCCTTGTGATAACGGACTGATAACAGACAAAATGGGATTTTCTGCTGGTTACTAAGGAAAACCTTGATTTCTGAGCATGTCCCTATTATCAGTATGTATTTGGTAAAATCCATTTACCCACCTGTCCCCTCAACACGCATATCCTAATGGTTCTTATAAGAAAATGGGAAGTTCAATGCGTGCCTTTTTAAAAACTTGGACTCAAACAAAAGAATTCTAGCAAGTTCTTAGGGGTTTTTTTTACTTCACATTCAAAATATATGTGACCAAAGAATTCATCTTAATTAAAGAGATGATACTTTGAGGTATTAACTAGCATGTTCTTTTTTCTTTATCATCCTTTTTTGGGCTGCAAACATAAATCTGTCATTTTTCCAGGGGTGGTGGAAGGAGGGTTTAGAGGGTCAGAAAGGGAACAAAACAACACACACAATTCTTAAGTGTAAAGCTCAAAGCTAGTGGTTCAGGTATTTCCAAAAGAGAATTAGAAAGTAGATATGTGAGTCATTTCCCTGTCAACCACCTAGCACAGATCTGAGGAGCACAAGGCTACAGCTCTGCAGGCCACCGGGAAGAAGAGGCCAATTCTCAGGGCCAAGCAACACAAGGCACATCTCAAGGGATGTTGGTGGAGAACATTATCAGAGAGAGACCAAGGAGAGGGCAAATCACATGAGTAAACAGCCCCTTCCTAAAGCTTAACACCAACCTAAGGGGCAATAAAGATTATAAAAAGAACAAGGGTAAAAATCCCAAATATAACTAAATGTTTAACCTAATGTGAATGAGAAATTATGAAAGTTGATTGAGTGTACCTCAAGGTAACAAGATCCTATTTTCTGTATTAGGAAAATGACATGGATCCTGGCCCACAGGATCCAGTGTTGTGGTTGCAATATACAAATACACACGGACTACAGAAATCCTGTGGAGGAAAAGGGGTTGTGTGGCCACTCTCCAAGTTAGAGAGAGGGCCCCGAGACCTGCCCCCCCCATCCGGACCCCCCTCCCCGGCCTGAACAGGCTTTTATTGTTTTTCTAGGCCCCTTACATCAAAGATGGTCCTCATTTATTATGCATAGTGTTGCACCCACTGACGCAAGAAACAGCTGTTCGGAGACTTTCAGGACGTTTACAGAGATGTTACTTTAATGGCCAACTCTTTTAACCTGCGCAGGGGCGGACTCTCGATGTGTCCCGGAGACACTTGCTCAGAAGAGCTGCAGATGAGAGCCGCGCCGAACGCTCACAGGCTAGCTCTTTTATACAGTGAGAAGCAAGCAAGCAAGTTACAAAAGCAGGAGTTGCTGTTATCTCTGCATAGCTCTGAGCTCTGGAGGAGTTTTGCTCTGGGTTCAGGAGGAACTATCTGTCCGTCTCCTGTTGATAAGCTTATTTCGGATGACGATTTGTTTCTCTTCCTTATCCATTCTAGTGACCTTCAAGAGGTTTTCTGCTTAGCAATGCTTATAATTGTCTAGCTCTCAACACATAGGTTTGTTTTTTTTGTTTGTTTGTTTGTTTGGGGTTTTTTTGGCGACTAATTCCCTTTATTTTCATAGGTTTGTTTTGGGTGGTTATCTTTTGCAGACAAGGGAGAGGATGTCGCTGAATACATCAAAGAAGGATATTTGCAATGTAAAAGGAGAAATAGTCGAAAAGGGCTATGTTCCAGATCTGGAAGGTCTAGCTCAGATTTTGGGAAGATAAAGATACTCAGTAAACATTTGGTGCCTCAGGGTGAGGGAGTTTTAGCAAGAGTAAGTCTCATAGCAGTCTAGGTACAATGCAGGCCTGATTTCCCGCTGGAGAACCTATCCATGGACGTGGGTCCTGCCCGCCAACCTCACTCCCCACAGACTTTTCCGAGTGGGGGCTGAGCCACATTTTCCACACTTGGAACAGTTCCCCACAGGAAAAGCGGAATCTTAAAGCCTGAAATAAATAATACCAAAAGAAATTACTCCACACATCTGAACTTGAGAATTGTGAAGTCAGTACCCATTTTACTCAGATTTCCTTAAAGAAGTTAGTTCTGAGTGAATCCAGTCAGAACTGGCCTTCCTCGTCAACCTCAACTTCTCAGTCTTCAGAGATTGCGGAACTGGGAAAAGAAGAGAGATGGGGAAAGATGTTGTGGAACAAGGCAGCACCTGGAAAAGTTATGAGAAGGCCAAGTTGGAAATGAGGGAAGAAAGGAAGTGGGAAGAATGCATCATCATCTGTCTTCTCTGAATTCCCAACAGGGACAGATTCTCTTGCTCATCACTAATGCAGGCTCTGGGGCAACGTAAGAGAGAAAGGTCAGGAGGTAGGAGCAAGTGAAGAGATGGCTGCAGATGGTGTGGGAGAACTGGGCTGGAGGCAGGCTTTGCAGGAAGTATGTGGCTTGGAAATACTGACTGGAAAATTCACAAGGAAAACATTTACATGTATCATGGTATAAGAAATATACATGGTGAGTTGGGTAATGAAACTAACCTCAATACCGCCTTGTATTGGAGCTGACAGAGTGATATCATCATCACCCTGGATCAAAAGTGTGATAGCTCATTCATTTCTGGTATTCTGGCCCAAATCCAGTACAAGTAATTACATTCACTTATCTAACTCCCCCTGGAACATCTATGAAGTATGTTTTCCATCCTTTCTGGCCCCTGGTTATTCCCTATTCCAAATCTCTGTTACCCACAGGGATGGTGAGCCATGGTATGCTAGTATTTATCATCAACCTTGAGATCTCTGAATGAGAAGTGCTATAAAAGAGCAAATTGATCTTAGCAAGAGCAGGGCAGCATTCCTTATGTGTTAAGCAGTCCCAGTGACTTCCCCTGACATAGATCTCCCCTTCCTTATTTCCAAGTATTGTACTTCACATTTATCTTGATCTTTTCCTGCTTGCCTCACTGTAAGCACCTCAAGAATGAGGAGTATGTCTTCTCTTTCTTTGGTAGTTTTCAGCAAATAATAAAAATGTTATGAAGCTTGGTGATGGATTACTTAGTCCCATGTTCGCAAAGCCACAGCAGAGTCCTACCTCCTGAAGCCTGTCATAGACACATACCCAGAACCCTCCTCACCAAACCTTTATTCCAATCTATCTAAACTAAAATCACCATTCAAAAAATTGTCCTGTCTATCTGACATGGACAAAACTCTGTAGGAAAGAGGGAAATATGAAGGGTGGGTGGATAGCATGAGCAAAATAAGGAAGGGAGCGCCCATAAAAGGGAGACACTTGGTGAGTTCTTGTAAGCATTTCTGAATGTGCACTTGCACCCATTAATAAATGAAGTGATCAATCAACTTGATGGAGGTGTACAAGTTAGGGCTCTTTGCAGCTGCAGTGACAGGTTTAGCTCTGCAGCCTAAATGGAAATATATTGGGCCTCAATGCAGAATCCAGGGGAAGCTGCACCCCCTAGGGCTGCACTCAGGACAGGTGTTTGGGTTTGCAGCTGGGCCTCAGGAACAGAGGGAGACAAGCACATTCTGATCACCTCTCAGCTCTATGTCTCCACACAGCAGCTTCGTTTTTTTCCTTTTTCTTTTCTTTTCTTCTTCTTCTCCTTTTTTTATTTTATTTTTTTTTTTGATTCTCTAGAAGACAAGGTCTCCAACAGCTCTCAAATGTTATCCCTACAATTTACCATCTGGAGAGATATAGGCCCTAAAATGAGCCTTAAGTCCAAATCACTAGGAAGGTCCTCCTTGGCCCAGCTAAAGTCAGGTGTCTACCCCAGGACAACAGGACATTGTTACCCAGAAAACGTGAGAGAGGGAGACAGAGTGGGGGTGTTCCTGGGTGCACAATTCCCAAGGTCAAAGATTGACTAAAGGAGTAGGCAAAGATGAATGGGCGAAACAAAGGCTACAGACTATGTAGGGTTCTGTGCATTTTAGCCTAATATTCTGGTCATGTCAGACAGAATAAAGAAATGCCAATGGCTTGAACTTGCCCCTGTTGCCTCTATAAAACCACCAGTTTTCTAGGTGAGGAGCACAAAGACTCAGCCCACTCCCCAGTCAAGGTGACTGACAGCCTCAGGGGAGGCTGGAGAATCCTCCAGTGCTCACCTAAGGGGTCTTCCCAGATACTTGGGGTTTCCATGCATGCCTGTAAAAGCCACCCTGCCAGGTCTCATGCTCCTCAGTCTGCAGAAATATCAGGAAAAGACATGGTTGGTCAGGAAGAGAGGCAACAACAGTTTCAGGGACATGGATGGGAAGGCCAGTGTAGGCAGTGGGGTGTTGGCATGGAAGACAGAGAGGGTGGACTGGCTGCTGGCCCAGGAACAGATTACCTCTTTGGGTTCTGTGTAGCTTGTGACTCGCAGACCTTTTCAGAACCTCCAAGCTCAGGCCCCAAGGCAGGTCACACCACCGTGAGGTAATGAAGTACTGGGAAGGACCAGGATTTTTGTCCTGTGCTTGGCAAGTCACTTACATACTTAGCTTCGCCTTCCCTCTGTGTAAAATTAAAGAATGTTCTATGTATTCGCCATGGTTTCTTCTCTCGCCACAGTTACAGCTTTTATCCCTGTGTTAACAGCTGACCTTGGCAGGCAGAAAGAGCAATAAATTAGCAAGTAACATTGCAGCAAGCAACCAGCAAGATGGGAGGCAATCTTTTAAAAATCTTTTGAGGTTGCATTAAAATCTGTTGCTCCTGCCTCTTTAGCAAGTTCTGACCAAATTTCCTCATCAGCCCATAACTGTGACTTTCTTACCTTGGTGAGAGTCAAGAATTTGGAGGCCTTTACACAAACACTGCAATGATTTTGGCTTCACAAGCTGAGGTATAAAAGGCACTAGTCCCACGGTGATGAACTGGGGTTTTCCAGGCGTGTCTCAAACCAGCACTGTGCTGCGTGTATTCAGTTACTGCAGTTATGATTTCATTAGCTTCTCTAATAAATAATGCAACAACTTTAATGATGCATTTCCTCTTTTAAAAAAGCCCACAATGGAAACTCCATTTCATAAAGCAAGAAAGAACAATGACTTCTGTTTAATTTTTATTACTTTAAATTAATCTACAAGGTTTTAAGAAGTGAAAACCACCTCTTGAGAGGAAAAAGAAAGAAAAGAAAAAAGGTTAACCTGTTTAAGAGGTGCAATCATTTCTGGGTGAGTGCAGGATATAGGTCAGGAATCAGCATGAAAGCCCCACCTTCCTCAATTGAACCCTTTCTGGATCACGAAAGGAAAGTGGTCCTGCCAAATTAAAACCCTCCATAACAATAAAAACTGATTTAATGCAGTCATTATTTTTCCATTAAATCTGAATATCAGCTAATGCATGGATGTTATTTTAAACCTACCACACTAATGCAAATCTAGCATTACTTGTAAATCAGACCTAAACGTTCCATCAGTTGTCATTACTGCTATTGACAATCACAATACTTCACCCCCAAGGACACCATCGCCTCCACCCCTGGCTCCAGAGATGGGGGTAAAGAACAGAGGAGATGCAGTTTGATTGCGAACAGAGAGCTGCTTACCAAAGTGTGGAGGTTGGGTCAGTAACGCCCTGGAGGTCTCAGCTTAATTTGGTTCATCATGTAACCCTGGCTTCTCTAGGCCACAGTGGGCTGAAAAAGCAATCCAAAACTTGGGTTAGGAGAAACCTGGAAAAGAGAAACCCCACTATGTACTTAAACCAGAAGGGATTTAATGCTGGGAAATGGGGACACGGGGGATGGAAGTGAAATTCTGAGAAGCCACTGGGAGACCATGGTGCAACCCAGAGACTGGCAACCGCAGGCAGCTGCTGCCACACCTTGGCTGGAGAAACAGAGGGAAGACGAAGTGGTACCAGGACTCATGGGGCAGGGATTCTGGAAGGATTCTGGAACCACACAGTGGGATTTGGAGCCATGGACCCAGAGGACACATTACCAGTGCTGCGTGACCACAGCGTGACAGCTCTTTTAATCAGCCTTAAATGGTGAGACCTCCATACACACAGTTCCTTCAACCCAGTGGCTGTGGCATTGTGGGTATCATGTTGACTCCCCAGCACTTAGCTCACCCTCTGTGGAGAGGCCATAGGGACTGGGAGAAATTCTCTCTACCCCGGCTCCAAGTTCAGGCTTCACTTGGTTCTGCCTAAGCGCGCCCACCCTGACCACGGTGACTAGTTCAGGGATAGGTGCACATCCCAGGCTTGGCCAGCCACAGGATGCATCACCCCCATCATACTGATTGATTCAGGAAGAACTGGTGTCCTAAGAAGGCATTTGTTCTGCAATCAGAGGAAAGAGAAGCTGTGGATGAGGGAAGTTGGCCCTGGAACTGATGACAAACAACTTGGGCTGCCAGCCTGGGGATGAAGCATTCACCCAGAGGGAGGCAAAACTGAGGGAACCACAGAGAAACCAAGCCCAGGTGATGGTGTGAGCCTGGAGAACAAGCCAACCCCCCAGCCCACCACTCTCACAACTTGAGTCACGTGAAACAACAAATTCCCTTATGGTTTGAACCATCTGAGTTCTCTGTTGCTTTCAACAAGAATCCCAACTGACAGAGAGAACCAGTGGCTTCTGCAAAGGTTTGGTACATGGTAGGTGTTAATAAACAATTACTTGCTGTTGTTTTCTTATTTAGCTATTGAGAAATTTATACTAAGCTTTGAGGGAGCTGGGATGGGGTGGCCTGGCTATCCTAGCATGACATCGCTTTATACCCGATTTGCAATATTTGTAATCCACACTAAGCCTGTACTCAACGTAAGTCATCCATCTCTACCATTCCTCTCAGCCGCAGTGTGATTTACATGGCATTCTTCCTCAGTACTTATGTTCTGTTATCCTTCTTCACAAATCAGACACCACAACCATTGTGTTTACACTGCCTTATATTTACTGCTTTATATGGCCCCCAGTCTTTCCTGCACCTCAGATCTTCTGTCTGGGACCACTGCGACTTTCCATTACGGAAAATCCAGTAGACACTTCCAAATTTCCTTTACAAATAAACACAATTTCTGTTGTTCTGAAGATATCTTTAACTTCAAAAGACATCTTCATTAGAAACAAAATGTAGTGAACACATAGTCCCAAGGTACAGATTTAGTACTTACAAATATCATTTTGAGAACTTTGGCTTCCATTGATGCTATTGTAAGGTCAACGATAAATCTAACTGTCTGTCATTCTTCTGCAAGGGATTTGTCTCTTCTCTCTACCTTCTTTTGATGTTTTTATTTGTCTATGGTGTCCTGAGATTTCACCATGCTGTTTCTAGATATGGATTTTTCTTTATTTATCCAATTTGGGATTTATTGGGCTTCCTAAAACTGAGAATTGGTGTTTTCAGTTCTTGAAATACTAGGCCATTTTTTACTTTGAATGTTGCTTTGCCCTCATTTTTTATTTAGTTTCTATCCTTCTAGTATTCCCATTAAACATACAGGCTGGGCAAAAGTAGGTTTACAGTTGTTCTTATGGAAAATAATGCAATAATTAATTAATAATACAAGAATAAACTCTGTGTTTTGCATACTAACAACTGTAAACTTACTTTTGCCCCACCCTGTATATTAAACCTCTTTCATTTTTTTCCATCCCTTTGTCTTTTTTTTTGTCTGTATTCTATAAAATTTCTTCAGCTCTATCTTTCAGTTCATTTATTCTCTCTTCAGCTGTGTCTCATCTGATATTTAAACATTCAATGACTCTTACATATCAACTGTAATATTTTTTCAGTCTTAGAAGTTTCATTTGGCTCATTTTAACATCTGCTTAGTGATTTTAATAGTCTCTTTTTCCATAATCGTATTTCATTCCCTTTTTAAACTCCTTTTATTCTCTCTGACCTTATATTCTACTTCTCCTACTTGACTCGCCCTGAGCCAAACTGACTTCCCTTGTATGCCAAGCATACGCCTGCCTCTGCCCTGCCTGGCCTCTCTGTAGATGGTTCACACCTGACTCGAAGAAATGTACATGCCTTAGTCTTCACTTCCTTCAGTTTTGTTCAAACATTACCTTCTCATACATACTCCTTATCCCTACTTCCTCCTTTATTTTTCTCTGTAGCAATTTTAACTTTCAAATATAATATAGTCCATATATCTAATTTGAATGTAAATGTTTAAAGGCAGAGCTACTTTCTGGGGTTTTTTCATTACCATATCTCCAGTACCCAAAATAGTATTTAACACTCAGAGGACACAGGAAGTATTTGTGAATAAATATTAAATACATTTACTTTCTGTGTTGCGTCCAATAATCTCGCTTCCCACTTTTATTCATGATGCTTTGTTCCTTGGGCTCAAGTCCCTTGGAGTTATATACGTGACTTCTTGGAGGCCTAGGTTGAAGCTAGGTTAGCCCAGAGATTTACATTTGCTTTGGCCAGGCATCTCAGATTATAATAAATACATGGCCTTGGATTATATAAGTTATTCATTTGAGTTTTTTCAGACTGCATAATAACATACTAGCTAGATATATAAGTAAAAAACTATGAGAAATGCAAATAGTGAGATATTTGAATTACCTCTTTTAAGGCACATACTGAAGGAAAAAAATACGTTAGGATAGAGAATAATGAATACATATATAAGAACTTACATCCCTGAATTTAAAAACATGTTTATTTGTATGTCCAAAATAAATCAAACACTTGGCCACAGAGAAAACCTCTATAAATTTTAAAAAGTGAGAGCCATGGAGGCCACATGCTCAATTATAAGTTTAATAATAATATTACAAATAATAATAATCTCAACTACCTGTAAATTAAGAAATGTTCCTATCCAATCTTTGTATGAAAAAAGAATTAAAACTGAAATTTCAAACAATCTAGAAGGCCATTAACAGGAAACTACTTTATAACAAAATCTGTGGGACATAGCAAAAGCTGTCCTTAGAAAAAATATATAGTTTTAAGTGGCTTCAAAGTCTAAAATTAAAGATACTTAGGGTTCATCTTAGTAAATTAGAAAAAGAGCAATTCAATTAACCAGAGCTAGAAAGAGAGATAGGAAATATAAAAAAAAGGAGAAAAGATTAAAAAACCAAAGCCTCATTCTTTAAAAAGAGCAATAAAAAAGATAAGCCCTGGTAAGCCTGACTCTAGACAGTGAAACAAAATATTTAAAGTCAGGAATGAGAAATGAGACATAACCACAGGTACAGAAGAGACCAAAATAATCATAAGAGAATGTTCTATGCAAATTGATGGCGATGAATTTGAAAATTTGGGTAAAATGGAAATTTCCTGTAAAATTTCAATAGAAACCTTGATTAGAGCAGTTATAATAGAGGAACTGGGGACTGTGATTTAAGGTCCTCTTTCAGAATGCAACTTTCAACACAAGTACAGCAACTTCTGGGGCCAAAAAATGCACAAATACGCCAGGGAAATTCCAAAGTAAACAGCTCCCAAAGAGCAGTAGTGACCCCAACACTCTTCTGTTAAACACTGTGTAAAGCCAGTATTAAGATAATCGGACCCAAGATTACACATCACATTGAATCCTACTGGGAGCCCTGGATCCCAAAGCTAGCTTGGGAGCAGATTAATTGAAAGATGCTGAGAAGATAACAACCTATGAGAATGCTGAGTCCCCTTGGAGTCAGTATGCTGAACAGGTTATAATAAGCTTCAGGTAAATCCAGGAGCCTGGGCCCCCTTGGTTGCAATGCCTCGTTTGGAAATTACAACAGTTTCTCAAAATGTGCAAATGGTCGAATCCAGCCTTGTCAAAATCACATTCCTGAGCTATTGCTGGTATTGGCCATTTCTTGGGAAAGTATCAACATCATGTTCACACAATTACTGTTCAGATGGATACATTTAAAAACTGGCAAAAAGGTGAAATTAATGATAATGCAGTCTCCAAGGTGAGAGTCATGCATTTCAGTAAGTTTCACCTCCTTCCAAAACACAAAGTGACATTGAACCCCAGTTTCTGGTGGTAGGGTTAAAGGAATAAATTAACCAGCATATTAATCGAGATGGGCTGCAAAGATTCTGTATTACAGGGGAATTCTTTTTCTCAACTGCAGTCTCACCACCGAACCATGAAAATTGTATTACTGTGTTTTGCGCAGGGTGACACTTGAAACAGAAACTCTGGCTAAGCAGTGCCTGAGTCCTGACCCACAAAAACTGTGAGATAATAAATATATGTGTCATTTTAAGCTGCTAAATTTGGGATGATTTGCTCTGCAGCAATCGCAAACTCACACACACCCTCTAACTCGCTCCTCACTCTGTTCTCACTGCCCAGACAGCCTCCTGCCACTCCCACCCATTCTCCACATGGGTAATTCCTACTCCCCTTTTAACGCTCGATTTCAGCATCACCTCTTTCAAGAACCTTTCTCTTAATTTTCCTCTCTGCCTCTCTCCTTGGGCTCCACAATGCCTGCAGACATCTAATATTACACACATATTACACGTACATGTGAATCACCGTCTTATATGTCCGCTTCTTTGACTGGATGCGTGCACCTTTGAAACAAGGGGCTAGGTCTTAGTTATATTTATACTTTCAATGTCAAACATGATGCCTAATACATAGTAAATACTCAATAAATGTTTGTGTGGTGGGTATGTATCTAAGTCCAAAAACTCCTTGTTTTGAATAAATCAATATAATACCAATTTCAAGCCCCACCCCCTTCACTAGGATGGCAGGAAATTTATCCTCAGTCCTTCCTTAGTTTTCCTTCCCCCTTACTGAAGGTCATATCAAAAACCCAAGATCTTACACTCTGCAAAAGCATTATGGGTAGAGGGATTCGTCACCTGTCTGAATGGGTTGCTGATAAGGTACTCATTGTCTTGGTTTACAGCCTCTTCTGGTACTTCTGCACCAGGTTGGGGCATAGGAATTAGACGTATCACTCAACCATTTCTCTCTGGAGGCTTATCCCATCCTGGGAGCCCTTACAGGGAACAGGATCTGGATACCCACTACTTCTGGGGCTCTCTCTTCCTCACCCCTTCCTCCCTCCAGCCAAGGGCCATTTCCTTCTTTTTGGGGCATAGGAGGCTTTCTCCAAGACAGACTGTCTAATCACCAAGTTAACTTTTTTGCGGCTGCAAACACTCTAACCTCTAATATCCCAAGGGCTTAGACTTTTAGACAACAAAAGCCACAAATCCTTGCTGGCTTCCACTGTGTTCGGTCCTAAAGGAAATCTTTTTTGAGACAATGAAGTATGCCCAGGACCTGCTCTGCTGAGAGAAAAGCAAAGGAGAGAAGTAATATGCCTTCCCATCTCTACATATTCACTTTGGGGATGAATATGTTAATTAATTCATCAATCAAATTAGAGAAGGAATAATAACAATGCAAGGGTATCTAGGCAGAGGGAGTCTAAGTAACCAATAAAGTGTTAATCATCTATCCTAAATGAATCATTAGCATAAACAGGTCAAGTCCTTGGACCTAGGAGGAGAAAGAATAACACAGGCAGATAAGAGCTACAGGTAATTTTGAAACCATCAATTTAGGTCATCACTTTTAAACTCTTGTATTCCAAATCTTTCTCTCAAGCTACTGCTGACTGATTTACATTTCACCCTGCATGGGACACCTTTTAGAAGCCCACTTGATTTGAGCACACCTGAGGTGGGCATGATGCCATCTTTCCATCTCAAGGGTGTCATCTCAAGGGCCTCCCTGCTCTTCTGCCAGCAGCCCTTCTCCTAGCCCTGGAGGACCCATCAGCCTAGGCTCAGGCTCATCCCAGAAGCAGGGAGGAGGAATCACCTCAGGAAAACCCTCTGCGACTCAGTCACAGGAGCTGGTTGACAAATGTCACAGGCTCCTGACATGTACAAGGACAATCCTGAGGGGCCTTCTGCACAGTTCCTCAGAGGTCCCCAGGGTACTGAGCCTCAGTTGCCCACAATGGCATGTTCTCTGTTGCCTTTGTCTCCTCTATTTCACTCCTCACTCCTACATTCCAGATTCTAAGAGTCACTCCAAATGAACTACCTGTCTCAGGCTCTTCTTTTAGGGGAAACCAATTAAGACAACCCTCTCTCCAAGGCACTTTCTGGAGGATGTGCTAGTGATGAGTGACCAATCCAAGAAGTAAGTTCTAGACTGCACAGAGGGTTGGAGAGGTGGGGTAGGAAGAGATAACCAAACTAAGAAAATTGAACAATCAACTACAGAGTCATCCTAGTGAAGGGTTAATAAATTGGCCTGTAAGAGTTCATCTGTGTAACATCTGGATCAAGTTCAAGAGGAGGGGCATGCAGCTTCAAGAGGAGAGTATTGACAGATCGTTGACTGTGAGTGCCAGCTCAGGCTCTGACAGCACTGCTTGAGCAATGCAAACGCTGATGCACCTGCCACACTCTGACATCACCCTCAGCCTCTCAAAGTGGGGCAGCAAGAGGAGAGGAGTGCTTAAGCAGCATTCTGGGCAGAGGCACGACGCCAACATCAACTGAGAGGTGTAAGCAATGAGGCTGCTGGGAAAGATTAGAGCATCTAGAGCAAGTCAATGAGGTCACAGTCAAGGAAAGGGGGGAAGAGGGAGCAATGAGGTCAGGCATTTCCAGAGCCCCCCAAGGTGCTTGACACTGGGCTAAGAGCTTGGCTTATATAACCTGGGTTTCCTCAGCCACACCAGTCCAGGGTTAAATATGGGCACATATTGTTCCTAAATGTAGGTTTTATTATTATTCAGGTATGGTGAGGCCAACATATTAGGAGATGGCTGCCACTGAAAAGATAGCTTACTGCACATAGCTCCCAAGAGGAGGGGGCATGCCACCTGGGAAACACCTGGATCAGTCAGGAGGCAGAAGGAGTGCGGGGAGACGGTGAGGAAGAGCCTTTTTTATGGCATCCACCAGAAGGAAGGAGTGAGGCAGGGTAAGCAGATTTACCCAGAATACTTTCAGTGGGCTCTGGGGGATAGGGAGTGTCCTGAGTTGCCTGGTACCCAACCCTGGGGTGATTAGGGCAGGGGGATAGTTGCCTTAGTTGACAGCCCTGTGAGAGCCTGATGAAGGAGGTGGTTGGGGTCTGGGCTTCAGATTGGTTAGTTTGCATAGAAAAGGCACTCTTCCCAATGAGTTGTTTGCTATCTCTGGGAATTAGCTAACCCTGGGATGCACAGTCTCTCTCAGTCTCAGCAAAGCCCCAGGAGTCAAAGCATCTGAGTAAAAACATATGCTGAATACATATGCCAAGAGAAGGAGTCTGCATTTAACCTGCCTTGCCCCTACCTGCTACTGCAGGAGTTTCAGCCCCTGCAAAGACTTTTCCATTATCTTTGGCATGCCCAGTGGGTTACACATGTGCTTGGCAACAAGTCTGGAAATTCACCACTTAGTAATCGCCATTTTCTTCCTCTCTTGCTTTAATTCTGGGGCTCTAACAGCCTGTAAACCTATGGAAAGACAAGGGCAACACACTAGCCCATTGCTCCCACCAGACATCATGGCTGCTTCTACTGCATATCAATAAGCATTGCCATCGCTGGTACACCCACTAGGTATCACTGTTTCTAACAGAGACAAACTATTTCTGCCCCCTACTTGAGTAACACTACCCATGGGAGGCACCATGGATCCCTCCACTGGAGACCAGCAAACTCAACATAGCACCCTTTCCGCTGCCTCTGTGGTGTATTCTTATCCTCAGTGCACCAAAATTTAGTGGTGTCCAGGTCAAAGGAGAAAGCATTCTTTTCTCCATTTGTGATTTTGTATTTGGTAGAGGTATAAGAAAGAGTATAGTAGCCAATATATATTAAGCTTTCAACTTAAGCCAAGGTGATGGTCAAACAATAAACCACCCTCCTCCACTGAAGGCATTTCCGTCCTAATTCCCAAAACCTGTGAATATGTTCCCCTACCTGGCAAAAGGGACTTTGAAGTTGTGATTAAATTAAGGATCCTAAAATGAAGACATTATCCTGGATTATCTGGGTGAGTCCAATGTAATCAAAAGAGTCCTTATAAGTGAGGGATGAAGTCGGGTCATAGAGAGACATGAAGATTTTACATTTCTCGCTTTGAAGATGGAGGAAGGAGCCACAAGCCAAGGGAAGCAGGTGACTCTAGATGCTGCAAAAAGCAAGGAAATGTACCATAATTTTTTGATCCACTCATTTGCTGATGGGCACTTAGGTTGCTTCCAGTACTTGGCTATTGTAAATTGTGCTGGTATGAACATTGGGGTGTTACACAATGCAACTCTACGCAGCAGAGAGAAAGAAGGAGCTTATACCCTTTGCAATGGCATGGATGGAACTGGAGAGCATTATGCTAAGTGAAATAAGCCAGGCAGTGAGGGACAAATACCATATGATCTCACTTTTAACTGGAACATAATCAACAAAAGAAGAAAGCAAACAAAATATAACCAGAGACATTGAAATTAAGAACATTGTAATAGCCACAGGGGAGTGGGGAGGGGATAGTGGGGACAGGGGT
Source organism: Desmodus rotundus (assembly GCF_022682495.2). NCBI lineage: Eukaryota > Metazoa > Chordata > Mammalia > Chiroptera > Phyllostomidae > Desmodus > Desmodus rotundus. The sequence continues at coordinate 35,855,853 of NC_071387.1, forward strand.
CTATAGGAGCTACTATAAAGGACACAAGGACAAAATCAAGGGGGAGGGTAGAGGTGGGGGAGGGAGGTGGGACTGGCTGGGGTGGGATGGAGGGAAGGGGAGAAAATGCAGACAATTGTAACTGAATAAAAATAAATTAATTATTTTTTTTTAAAAAGCAAGGAAATGACTTCAAACCTAGAGCTTCCAGAAAAAATGCAACCCTCCTGGCACCTTGATTTTTAGATCAGTGAGACCCAGTTCAAACTCCTGACCTTCAGAACTGTAAGATAATAAATTGTGTTGTTTTAGGCCAAGTTGTGGGGATTTGTTACAGCAGCCACATGCTGTGCATGCATTATCTCATTTAATCCTCCCAGGGACATGATGAGTAGCACCACTTTTTAAGTGAGGAAACTGAGTTATGGCAAGATTGTGTCAGCAGTCCCACAGGTATTGAGTAGAGGAATGAGGCTCCGTACTCAGGCCATCTTAACTCAGCATCACTGGGCCTGACCACTGCACAGCATGGCCTCCTGGCCAAGCATGGGAATGGGCTCCGTGCTTTGCAGCATTTTCAGTGAAATGGTAGTAGCCAACATGTCATAGCCAGCACACACGTGCTTTACTAAGCCAGGTAAAATTCAAGGAATCCAGTCTTTCTCTGTTTCTCCTGGTCTGCCAAATTCCCATCTCCAGCCCTGTCCAGCCAGAACTCTAAAGAAAATGGGCTGTCATTGCTGTCTCTTCCCTCAGCTTTACCCAACTTATCTGGACCAATCATGTGCAAGCATGTGGCATTTTCTTTTTTTTTACTGAAGAATCTAACAGGTCTCACAGTGGGAAGAACAAACATTGGAATTTTATTGAACTTGCTATTACTTTGGAAGCCACAGAGGAAGGCCTTCTAGCCTGAAACCTTCTAAAGGAGGTGTCCAAGGCTGGCACCGTCTTTCCTGGTTTCTGGCTAACCCCCAAATCTTCTGTGAAGTCCTCTTCCAAGTCTCCTCCAGGTCTGGGATCCACTCCCTTGGAATTCTCTACCCCTCCTTGGTCGTACTTGCTACCATCTTGCAAACTGAGAATTGGTGGGGTCTTTCCCTGCTCTGTCACTGAATTCGGAGAGGACATCTGTGAGCTCAGGCCACAGGGTCAAGACAAAGGAAATGATTGCTTAATTTCAGTTCCATCTCCCACCAATAAAGGCTGTCTCTGACTTCCTCACTTGCTTACCTCACCAAGGGGAGCATAATTGTTCTCAGATTCAGCACTGTCTAGCTGGAAGAGAGCTCATGGCCCTAACAGCAGGGCTCTGACTATTTGTAAATAAATAACTCTTTCATCCTTGGGCTGAGGACCAGTTGGCACTGCCCCAGGTCAGACTTAGAAGAACCACTAGACCAGCTATTATGGATCTTTCTGGACTCCTGGAGAAGTGACACTGGCTTTGATTCTATAGGAGAGCAGCAGGCAGGGTGCCTTTCACCTAATTCATCCTTCCTCCAGCTTCCACTTCCACACTAGGCCAGGAGACAACTGGGCTGCAACACCATGCTACTCTTGGACTGGCTCTGTGTTCTGGGTCTGATTGTCTTCCTGATTGCTCCTGACTTTGGGCTGCCTTCTCTCTAGGGATGCAAACAGATGACCAGAGGCCTTGAGCATATGAGTAAGTCTTTGAAGTTCCTTGCAAAGGTTTTAATTCCTACATTTCTTTGAAGGTAAAAAAAATGAAAGCTTTGTTGTGATTACTGCTGCTTTGGTGACTACTGTTTTTAACTATGCTGATGATTGTCCGGGACTCTGCTCCCAGCGATACTGAAGTTCCTACACTAAGCAGTCCTGAGGGGTGTGTGTGTGTGTGCGTGTGTGTGTGTGTGTGTGAGAGAGAGAGAGAGAGAGAGGGAGAGTGTGTGTGTGTGTGACCCGCCTCCAATGTCCCAAGAACTCTGTAAGTCAGTCTTAATATTGGCCATTTGTCTAGGTCATCCATATGGGCATCTGAAGCCCCCATCAGGGTGTCTCACCTGCCCACTTGCTCCTTTGGGCAGCAGAGCCATTGTCTTAGTCAAGGCTCCCTTGAATTCTGTGGAAACACATTTAGAGCCCTGGGATGAGGAGGAGAGCAGTAGCTCTCTTTAGCTCAAAGACAATAGCCTGAGTTTGAGGCCACATGCGTTGACCATATAGCCTTTTCCTCCACCACAGCTTCTTCTTCTCCCCGGGTCCTCAGGTTCCCTTGATGGACCTCCTCCCTGAAAATCATCCAGCTGTCTCCCACTCACCAGTTCTGACCAATACTCTCCAGCAGGAAAAGGGGAGACTAGGTAAGGGACAGTTCCTGATCAGGGACATGAGATCCAGAAGAGGTGTCCCTCACCACCATCCCAGAACCTGAGTTCCAGGTTGACATGAGTGACACGGCTGTGAATTAGGTGGGCATAATACCAAAGAAAAACAGAGATGGGGCAAGAGGGGAACAGAGGCAGGGGTCACAGAGGATGGTGGGCCAAAGTCATGTCAGAGGCCTTAGTCAGGAGCAACTTCTTACACTGCAGCCTAAGCTTGGTAGAGCGAGTGTGTATGTTCTCATAGTTACTGCACTTGGCCCCAAAGTCACTTACGGTACTCCCAACGTATAACTCACGTGTATTTCAGGAGCTTCTTCCTGCTATTTTTAGTGTGTCCATTTGCTTTGGACATGATTTTCTGACTTTATTTGGCATTCTTTCTCAAGCATGATTCTTACACACCATAATCGTAGTGGAAGACTATATTAATTTCCTATGGTTACTGTAACAAATGCTCCAAAGTAGGTGGCAAAAAATAAAAATAAAAACCCACACACATTCTCTTATAGTTGTGGAGACCAGAAGGCCAAAACCAGTTTCACTGGGCTAACATTAAGGTGTCACCAGGGCCATGCTCCCTTCAGAGGCTCTAGGAGAGGATTCATTTCTCTGCATTTTCTAACTTCTGGTGGCTTCCAGCAGTCCCTGGGTTCCTTGGCTCATGGTCCCTTCCCCCATCTTCAAAGCCAGTAATGTAGCCTCTTCAAATCTCCTTCTGCTTCCATTATTATCACATTACCTTCTTCATCTCTGTGTCAGACTAATGGGGACACTTGTGATTGCATTGAGGGTCCACCCAGATAACCCAAGATAATCTCCCCATCTGGAGACTCTGAATTTAATCATATCTGCACAGACCTGTCTTCCACATAAGGTAACACTCCCAGGATTTCAAGGATTGGGACCTGGAAGTCTTTGGGGACCATTATTCAGCCTGCCACAGAGACATCCCCACCTCCCTCTCAGGCCTGGACAAGGGATCAGATTCTAGCTAATAAATGGAAGGATTTAAACCCAGGTGTTTTAGCCTCTGAAACCCAAGCTTTCCCTACACCATTGTATTGCCTTTCATGAAGTAGTAGTGGACTTCTGGATTTAGAGGGTTGAAATTTGCCCAGGATCTCCAAGATAAAAATAGATTCCTGAGTTCCAGAGCCTCTTTGAAGCAAGTGTCTACTGCCCACACCAAGGATGACAGGGACACCAGCAATACCTCCTCTGGCTATAGTGCTCTGCTAGCTCCCAGAGTGAAGTCAGGCAGCAGGAGGGTTTGGGAGGTCAGCAGAGGTTCATCGTGGCTTTATAAACACCACTGACGTCAGTTGTCCTATGAGGAGGGAATCAGGAGTATAGTTCATGGAGGCAGAGGAACACACTTACTACATTATCAAAACACCTGTGTTGGCTAAATGCTTAGTCAAATAATACCATGGCCATGGCTCTGTCCTTGTGTCATCACATGTAAATCCAAACTTCATTAATTTCACGTGGATTCGGCTTATCCTTTAAGTTTTTCCCAGAGATGCAATCTCTTGCCATCTGTGTGAGCAAAGCAAATGCAAGCAGTGTCTACCACACAATCACTTGGAATTCCCAGCAAATATAAATTCACATGTATTTCAGGAGCTTCTTCCTGCTGTTTTTGTTAGACACAAAAACAGTATTTATAAGCTTGACTTATAAATGCTATTACCTAAGATGACTCTCCAAGCGATGCAGAGAAATGTAGGCAATAATACTCCATTTTAAGGGTTGATTTCTTCTTTCTTCAGACAGGTGTGCTTAGGTTTACAAGATGTGCATTCCTAAAGAGTTGGCTATACTATAAATTTTGGAGAGCAAATCTTGTTTTAACATTGATTTCCATTAGGTCAGAGACATTCTCCCAAATCTTTTGCTCTGACTGTTTAGCTGTGATGACTGTGCAGACTAGGAGAGAGGGGTAAAGTGAGCTTCTTAAGAGCCAGCTGCCTACCTGGAAAGGACAGTCTAACAGGAAACTTCAAGCTGCAGAATGTTTCTGATTCTCTCCCATGAAATGACCTATGGTCCATTCTAAGGCTCACAACCTCTGACTCCTCAGCTACCACGCACTTCATGGTGAGGTAAAGACAGAGAAACACCATGGAAAGATATCAAACCAAGGCATGCTTTTGCTTCAGCAGAGGTTCAGGAGGCTCAACAGCGCATAGGGGCACCTGTGGCAGTGACCTTGCTAGGTTAAGAAGGCAGATGGGTGCAGTGAAAGCACTTGGACTTTAGTAATTGATGGGATAGAGGTCTAATGCCAGTTTCATTCAGGCCTGGCATTCTCATCCCCAGGCAAGTCAGGTACATTTTCCGAGTTTGTTTCTCTATTTTTAAAAGAAGGATGGAAATACCCTGCAGGCAGTTCTGAGGGTTAGGCATAATCTAAAACAAAAATGGGCAAACTTTTCTTTAAAAGGCCAGATAATAAACGTTTTAGGCTTTGCAGGCCATATGGTCTCTATCCCAATGACTCAACTCTACCCATGTAGTAAGAAAGCAGCCACAGACAACACCTTAGTGAGTGGGTGTGGCCGTGTTCCAATAAAACCTTATTTACAAAATCAGGCAGGACACAATTTGACCCATGGGCCATAGTTTACCAGGCTGTCATCTAGAATGTACCTGGTTCACAGCCTGGTTGAAGTGCTGGACCTGGACCTGTTTGCCCTCGGATCCATTTGCAATCCTTGTGTGTACCTCTGTAAACTACTATTCCCATCCTCCTTTGCCAGCTGGCTTCTAGATGGATCTGACCAATAGCGGGAGTTGGAGGTGGGGAGCTGTCTATGCAGCTGTCCCAGCTTCCATCTTCTGCTGGATGCCTTGGCATCTGGGCTCCAGCAGCTCCATCTTCTCACTTTCCCTCAACTCAACTAAGAGTGGCAGTAGCTAACCTGTGGGCTGCCTCACCATCCCCTGCTGGCTTCTAGCTCTCCTGGCCTCTCTGCAAATAGTTCCCCTTGTTCAATGACCTGATTGAATGATTTGCCTTGAGCTCATTCATTTTCCTGACTGAACGCTGACCAGAAGAGTCATAAGCCATGAATGGTTGAGGTTCTTAATTTATTCATCTTAACACTCTGAATATGTTTAATTTCATGTGGTAATATTTCAGCAAAATGGATGTTCTTATAAGAAAAAGTGCATTCTTAAACATTCAGTCAACAAGCATATATTGAATACCTATTATGTGCCAGTCACTGTTTTAGGCCCCAAGGATGTACAGTCTAATAAAATAGTTGATGACTTTATCCATCCCCCATCACACTGCTTCATATTACACACAAGGGAAAAATAAGACCCAAAGGGTAACCATAGCTAATTTTTATTGGGAATATAATTATGCAAGGCTTGTGTCTAAGTACTTTGCATGAATTAACTTACTTAACATTCATAACAGCCAAATGAGGTAGGTAGTATTTTTATCCCCTTTTTAGAGATGACAAAACTGAAGCACAGAGAGGTGAAATAATTTACCCAAAAACATTTTGCTAGTAATTGGTAGAGCTGAAATTCGAGCCAGGCAGCCTGACTACACATCTCAAGCTTCTAATCACACAGTATACTGCCTCCTTTCCAGGAGAGTTAGGATGTGTTCAAGGCCGTGGATAGTGGCACAGTCCTAACTAGAACCAGTTCTCTAGTTCTAATTATACGTTCTGACCATTATTAAAAGCAGCCACTGCTGCAATCATTAAGGTAACAGCCTTCCCTCTAGAAGAAATAACAAAAAATGACTATAGGTCTCTGTATAGTCTTTAATGTGCTCCATGGAATAATACAAAAGTCAACAAGGAATCTGCTGTATCAGTTATCAACAAACATTTTGCAAAATGCCCAAAATCCAACAAACATTGGAAAAATAACAAAATCAGAATTTTATAAGTGAGAGATCATCTAGTTAAGTGGTTTTGAATATTTTTAAGCCTTGTTAGCCCTTTCTTTCAACTTATGCCTCTAGGAGATCCCAGTAGGTAAAAAAGTCAATAGATAAAAGTCAACCTGTTCCAGTTTGGGTGGATGGAAGATGCCAGAAGGCCCCTGTTCCTCTTCCTGTGTCCACTTCTAAGAGCCACTGAGCAGGCTCCCCAGATCCTGAGTTTAAAGCCATCAGTGTTGGCTCACTCCAGTCTCTCTGAACCCCCAAGAAGTGACTGGACTTCTCCAAGGTCACTTAGGTCAGTCTTGGCACAACTAAGACCAGAGGCTAGGCTCGGAGTCCCTTGCCAATGCTCTTTTCAATGTCACCGCTGTATGCTATTTTGGCTTGTTTGGCCAAGGGAACCATGAGTATCTTTGCAGCAGGCAAGTGTGTGTGTCTTTTGAGCCCACCCACACAGAGGCAGCAATAAAAGAAGCCAGGATGGCCAGTAGGGAGGATCAGCGGCACACAGCCTCAGTCAACTCAATGGAGCAAGCCTAATTTCTGAGGATCTAACAGTCCCCAGCTCCACGATCGAGGCTGCATTGAGATAAATGGAGAAGAAAACAGCTCTCTGATCTACCTGGGGTAGCACTTGAAACGGCTCAGCAAAAAGCACTTCCCAAAATATCAAAAGCCGTGTTCCTAAGACTGCTGTGAGTTGGTGATGCACATCTGTGTCCCCAGGCTTGCTGTTTGCAGTTGTTTTTACGGCATAACAGCGGGGCTGCCATGGTGCTGGAGCCCAGAATCAGAGAGGACCTGCAGGCATCCATGCTGCGGTGGCTGTTCACATTGTGTTTCTCAGAGGATTTCCCCTAATGTAACCAACAACCTCCAGCTGCTATTTAGACTTCATAGGGGTTCCCAGATCTCAGCAGAGAGAAAGGAAAGCCCTGGAAACCCCAGCTTTAAAGCAGCTTTCTTAGCTGAGGAGACCAACGATGCAGACACAAACTCTTGATGACTGAGCAGAATGGGCTAGATAGAGGAAACTGGGTGGTAAGTAGGGTCCCCTTTAATCTTTCAGGGGAGTTTTTGCATCTGTGGATGCATATTCCAGTCCATTGGCCAGAGCAAGGCCACTGAAGATCATGGTCCTAAATCAAGGGGGTTTCACCTCCTAAACCACTAGCCAGGTTTCACACTCGCAGTTACATGCCATCACTTTGTTCAGATCTTCTCTCCTCCTCAATAAATTGTACTATTCAAATTCACTCTCCACAAACACCTACTGACTCCGATTCTCTGAACCGTTTCTTTTCTTTGCCTTTAGGGCTGGCTGAAAACTCAGAAGCTTTGCTTGAATTACCATCAAACCGAGTCATATGAAGCATAAGGGAGTGACAGTTTTCCGTTTATGGACTAGACATGATTTTTCTAGCTTTTAACAGCTTTTCAATATAACCTGTCGTTCCAGTGTTGTCCCCATTCCAAGACGAAGCACATATTGGACATAGACTGTGCACTTAACAGCCGCCCTTCCAGAAACCCTGAGTTCCTAATGGTTTTGTGAGATTATTGGCTTATTGGGTTTTTTCTAGTAAACTCTTTTAAAGATTCCAGTAAATTGGTTAAATTCATGTCTTAAAGAGAAAAAAAGTCAATTTCCTTAATTGCTCTCTCATCTTTCAGGGTGTCCTCCTATGGAAATGGACATCGTCAGACTCGGCCAAGGATTCAGCACGGTCTGCCTTCCTCACGTGTTCCAAACGTACCCACTTCCTTTTGTCAGCAGCCTTACAGATCCTGACTTCGACAGCTTCCTTCAGCAGGCTATGACCTAGGCCCACGATGCCACAGGCTGTGCCCCATCCACCCAGCATGCGTCCATGCTCACTCATCATTCAATTCCAGGTTCTTCTCTTCTTAAAAAGGTGCTGCCTCTTTCCCCCCAAATTACCGTGGTCATCTCTAATTGGTGGGATTTGGGGAGGTTTTTAATTTCATCCCCTTTACTTATTTTTTTCTAATTCTATCACGTATTTCCCATGGAATAAAGGAAATACGTATATGCTTACCTTTGTGATAATCATCCCCCTTCATTTTATTCTAATTTTATCACCCACATATACATCTCTATGCAATAATTTTTTTTAGTTTTGCTTGTTTTGAAATTTTGTATTAAAATTATCATACATTTTTAAAAGTTTATTAAAGGGCAAAAATGTGACGATGCAGAAGGAAGCTGTCTAGACCTACACTGTTCGGTCTAAAAACCACTGTGGCTGTTGAGTACTTGAAATACAATCAGTCCAAACTGAGATGAGCTAGGAGTGCAAAATGCACACCAGAGTTTGAAGACACCCTTTAGTATGAGGAAAGGAATGTGAAATACCTCATTAATACTTTTTTTATATAGATTACTTGCTGAAATGTTAATATTTTAAACATATTGCTTTAATAAAATATATTATCAAAATTAACTTCACCTATTTCTTTTTATTTTTTTAAATGTGGCTCCTGGAAAATGTTAAATTACACATGTGGCTTGCATTATATTTCTATTGGATGGTGCTGGTCTACCAGCTCTCTGAATCCCTTACTCCAAAACTACAATTCTAAACAACATTGGTGATATTTGGGTTTTGATTCCAGATGAGTCATTTTACTATTGGTTTTGTTTTCTTGTTTTTCTTTTTGCCTTAAATTGGTACTAATTTTATTTTATTTTATTGAATTTATTGGACTTTATATAATTTATTGGTTAATAAAATTATATAGGTTTCAGGTATACAATTCTAGGAAATCTTATCTTCTGTGACAGCATGGATGGACCTGGAGAATATTATGCTAAGTGAAAAAAGCCAGTCAGAGAAAGACAAGTGCCATATGATTTCACTTATATGTAGAATCTAATGAGCAAAATAAACTAACAAACAAAATAGAAACAGACTTATAGTTACAGAGAACAGACTGATAGCAGTCCGAGGGGAAGGGGGATGTAGGCTGGGTGAAAAGGGAGAAGGGGATAAGCAAAGAAAAATAATTACAGACATAGGCAACAGTATGGTGATTACCAAAGGAAAAAGGGGGCTGTGGGAGGAGGTGGAAGAAAGTGAAAGAGAAATAAATGGTGATAGAAGGAGACTTGACTTGGGGTGGTGAACACACAATACAATATTCAGATGATGAATGTTTTACTTCATGATTTCTCAAGTCTAACTCCTTATATTAAAAAGTTCCACCCACACCCATTTCTCTTCTAAGACTCCCCTACCCAGCAACCAAAATAAACGCTGTACCAATTTCTCAGTGCCCTTGGCAAATGGTCAGTGTTCTGGTCCTCCATTTCCTTTGACCTTCCCCTGTTTCCCTCACACCTCCACTTCTCCTGCCCACCTGCGCCCACCTGCTGCTGCACTCTTCCCCCTTTTTTCATCAAAGACATCCTTGGTTTTGGCTTACATGGGACAGATTGTAGCCTCCCTCACAGCCAAGTCACACTGTAAAGCTATAATAAAAAGCTTTACATTTAAAAAAAAAACTGATCACCATTTCTGATGTATAAGTAGTTTTTTGAGGAGACGGGGGTCCATTTTAGTGCCCCTAAAATAAAGATGTGATTGATATAGGGAAGAAGCCCTGGATTTGGAACCCGAAGACTTCTGTCTGGTTTTGCCTATGGTTTTAAGCAACTTGCTTCTCCCAGCAGCAGATTGCTTATCTGTGAAGGAAAACTTTTGTACCCGGTGGTTTCCAAGTCTCCCTCAATTAAAACATTCTGAACGCAAGTTGATTGGTGGCTCTTATCTAAGTTTCAGTTTTCTCATCAGCCAAACCAGAACAATAGCTGTACTTACCCTTTGTATAATGCTGAGCACACAGTGGGTTACTCTTTCTTTCAAACAAGCGCTGCTGGTTTGTGCAGACCAGCAACAGCCCCTTTGGGGGAGTACTGTGCTCATTTTACTGTATACATAAACGCAGTGCTTATTACTTCAGAAAACCATGCTGAATTTGTTTTTACTTCCTTGGATCAGACTTTCAATTTCCTCTCTTCCTGGCTGATTGAGATCAGTTTCCACTGGCAATGTGGACGGTGGAATCATGCAGGAATCTTTGCAGTTCTCCTCCATCTCCAATTACTGCTTTGCCCAATATCCTTCCAGATGTTTTCTCATTACACAAAACTTAAGTGAAAACAGAAACTTAAATCATCTTCTTGCTCTCTTTGGCGACACTGCCTCAACTTCTTCATCCCTCAAGCATGGAGTCCTCTCATTCCCTGAAATAACTTTCCAGCCCATCAGAAACTACAACGGCACTGTCAGCTTTGGCAGCCACTAGCCACATGTGGCTACTGAGCGAGTGTGGGCAGTCCAAATTGAGATGTGATGGAAGTGTAAGACACTCAGACCTCAAAGAATAAATGCAAAAATAAAAAAGAAATGTGAAATACCTCATTAAAATATTTTATATCCATTACATGTTGATAATATTTTAGATATATTAGGTAAATAAAATGATATTATTTTTTTAATTTTTATTGATTGATTTTATTTCTATACTCTTTTAATTGTATTTTTTATTGTATTTTTTCCATTACCATTTATCCCCCATACCCCTCCCCTCCACAGTCACCACACTGTTGTCCATGTTCATGAGTCCTGTTTCCTTTATTTCACCTGTTCATTTTCCTGTTTTAATGTGGCTACCAGAAAACTTTAAATCACATATGCAATTTGCATTGTATTTCTACTGGATAGCACTGCATTCATTTACAATAATCAACTTTTGCTGCTTACTACTCCGGAATAATATCAGCCTTCCTTTCAAACTACTGCAATGGGTAAATTGAACAAATGGACATCTTGGGCATAAGAACAAAGCAGCTTTAATTTCTTCTCCCATTGTCCTTCAGCTCACTCCAGAGGGCTAGCTTTTCCCCTGCCCCTGGATGAAAACTTGACTTTTTTGTCACTCAAGTAACAGAAAATCTAAGAGTTATTTGAGTTGCAAAACACAGTTTTGACTTGTACTTAGAATTTCAAACGCATGTACTAGTACAAGCTTCATTAAGTTTCAGGAACTCACTCTTCCTTAGGTAGATCTGTTGCTTAAAAACCAAAACAAAACAAAATAGCTGCAGTCAGTGAAAGGGGTGGGGCTGTCACATTGCTCTTTCTTCCCAGTTCCCCACCCCTAACTTCTAACCAGGTTTCTGATTCCTCCAGTGTGGGAGAGCAGGGTGGGAGATGAGGTGTGGACCTGTTGAGAGCAGGCTGTGGGCTCTCTGGGACCTGCCAGTGTTTCAAGCTGGCTCTTCCTCTCAGATCCCATGGGGTCTTTTGAAACCTCCCCTGTTGCTGAGGCCCTCTCACCCAAAATTCCCTTTGTGGGGTTGATGTGTCCTCCTCCAACTTCTCGCTCACCCTTTCTGCCGCCCGGAGGAATCCAGCAACACCTTTAACTTCTCACTGATGAGTCTTCTTCACCCTTTCAAAAAAGCAGTTTTTATTAACATGTAACAAATGCAAGTGCAGAAGGCATAAGTGTACATCTTGAAATACCTCTGAGTAAGTGTGTGTGACCACAACTTGAATCAACAAGTAGTCTGTTCACTTTCGTAATGGTCTTCCTTGAACAAGGTCAAAAATGCTACCCTTTTCTGTGCTGTGGCTGCATCTGGTCCTGCGGATGCTCATGCACCCTTTACCCCCACAAATTCTGGGAGGACATACCCAGGGCAGGAGCAGCCTCTCCTTCATTCCCACCACCATAGCAGGAAGCAAGTTTTGTGTTTCTTCAGGTACAAGTCAGACATTTGTCTACCCAGCTGCTGGAGACTGACAACAAGCTCATTGACTGGACTCACTGCTCCTCCACTTATTTTAGGGTGAGGATGAGGTATCTCACACCCCTTTTTCTTGGGGGATGGCTCTGGGTCTCACAGCATATCAATGATTCTTGCCAAAGAAATTCTCTTCAGAATTCTTTCCTCACTCCATGAGGTAGTTCCAGTTCTCAGCTACCTGCTTTGAATAGGTCCATCTCAGCTTGGCACCTCCCTTAGGGTCTTCAGGCTTCATCAAATGTCTGTTTCAATGTCCTGGCACATGGTCATCTTCTCTTCTCCATTCTCCCCTCCAATTACTAGTCTTTAAAGGGGGAGGGGGATAATTTCTTCCCAGTACTATATGTAATTCAAGGCTATGGAAAGTTGGCTTCTACCTTCTTACCAAGTTCTCTTTGCTGTGGGAGATTCAAATGTCTCATCCACCTGGTCAAGGCTCCTCCCTGTAGTGGGTCATAGTGCAGGACAGTAGTCCAAGCAAGGCTGATGGAGACCAGCTCTTTCGTTCAAATGCAAGGTCTGCCATTTATTAGCCTCTTGGAGCCCTGGTTTCCCAACTGCTATGATACTCCTTGCTTTGCAGGGTAGAGAAAAGTGAGGTGAAATCATGGTGGATACTTAATAAATGGGAAACCTGCAGAACTTTCCATGATTTTTCTGGCTCACAACATAGTGTCAGTTTTCTTGTTTCTTCTCCTAAACCCCTTCTTAGGGTGCTCAGTTGTCACATAAATTTTTACAACTATCTCCCATTGAAAACCTCCTGGATCTAAAGAGAGAGGAAGGATCCAAAGCAAGAGACAAGGAAAACTAGTCAAAGATGATATTCATTTCTGCATCTATCAGAGAGCTGGAAAGACCTTGAAATCTCTGGTCCTGACCATGATTGTGACACATACCAAGTTCACTCTTCTTTCTTTCCATGTTTTATGTTGATGAATATCACTGCTCCTAAAACTCTGATCACTTCTTTCTTCCCAAATATGCATTTTTCCAAGCAAATTCATTCAAAACTATATATGTGCCCCTAAAAGGACTGATACGTGGGTATAGTTTATACAGCACTTTCAACTTGCAAGATACTTTTTGGTGCTGAATCCCCATCATTGTTGTTTGTCTGTTCCTTTGTTTTTTAAGAAAAATAAAATGTTTCACAATCATCTGCCTCTGCCATTGACTTACATGTTTTTCTAAGGGTTGCCACCATCCTCAACCTCTTCTCAGACAGGGCAATCTGCTCATGCAGTAGAATAGCTGAGCAAACAATGAAGAGGCTGTTACAGGAGCAGACAGGAGGCAGTGCTCGGCGTCTGGTACAGGACAGGGAATGTGTTATCAGGCCACCCAGCCTACTCTAGAATCCCACACATGTTTTCTGAAGCTTAGGCCTGGATAATCCCATTGTAATAGGAAAAATGGTGGCTGTGCTTGGCCTATTCCAAGAGCTCAGTGCAAATGTCTACTGTGGAAAAATCTACACTGGGAACCTCTGTCCTCGTCAGGGACTCTGGCCAGAGATCATGCACTGTGTGTGCTTAGTTAAAAAAGAGACCAGAACAAAAAGTCCTAAAGGATCATATGACCCATCCTCTCAGTTGGGAAAATTACTCAGTACCAGCCCTGCTGACAGTGGGGCATCTGGGGAGGGGGTCATCCCACACTGTGGGGAGGCACTGCTGGTCCTGCCTTGGTCTTTTCAAGCATGTTCACACACCTGGCTACTGGGTTTGATCAGATGCTCCACCAGGAATATGAAAGGCCAGAAATATAATAGAAACCAGAGTTCCTGCAGTTAAGGGGGAGAATGATGTTGGAAAAGCAGTACAGAGTTGCGTCTGGCCTAGGCCAGTAGCTTACGGTGTTGTACAGAAAAGGGAATTGTCTGTTGCAATTTGTAAGACATAAAACAGGAGTAATAAAACCTGGAATCAGCACCAGAGGACCCATTGTTATAAAATACTACAAAATACCCCTGTTCCTTCTTGTAGTTTATAGAGCTCCCAGTGGATGCCACAGTCTTGCCCTTTGATTTCTGTTGTTTAATGCAGATTCTAGACTCCTGCATGTTAGTCTGAGGGACAAGGAGAGGTCACTTTGCTGCATCCTTGCCCTTTGTAACCAGGTACATAGACTGATTACCTTTACCTGATGAAAACACCTTTGGAAAATTCTTCGTCCCACTCTGACTTCACTTTTCTAAACCAGTTTGTGTTCCATGAGGACAAATAGGCAATGGATTCTCTCACAGAATAGAAGATCCTTCCAAAACACAACACACACACACACACACACACACACACACACACACACTAGCCTTGGCCTAAAATACCCAGGGCAAGAGAGAACATTTTCAAGGCCAGCCATCATCTGAGTAAAAGTAATTTTTTAATTAAAACAAACCCTATTTCATACTTCACACAATGATGTAATGGCAGATTCTATGGAAACTGTGTGACATACAGAAACACATGTAAAATGGAGGTAAAAAGAAAGATTAAATGAAAATACATATTTGAGCTAGTTATTAGGAACAATAACATTTCCAGGAATGGGGCACATGGGGAAACAGTTGATTTGGCTAGGGATAACAGCGCCTCTTAGGTGTGCCCTGAGAAGATGCTATCAGAACTTAATTTTAAATCTGAGAGTTGTAATAAGAACTCAGTTATTTAAAGTCACTGCTAAAGAGAAGGGAGCAAGCATAAGCCAGGCCCAGGAGAATGGATTGTAAGATGCTCATGTTACCCTTGGGGTCAGAAGGAGGGGCAGAGACTAATTAAGTATGCTAAAGCTAATTTCTACTTGTCTTTTCTAAATGCTTTCGTAATGGGAACCCTCTGCTTATACAGTCCTCTGCCACAAAGGCTGCAACAATTAGTTTCCGAGATCAGCATTAATGTATGGGGCAGAAAGGAAAGACTCATGTTCCAGTTCCACAGACTACTCTCTGCCAGCTAAAGAGTTCTGGTGAGATGTGTGTAATCAATGCTTTTGGTCTTAATCTTCCCATTTATAGGCTAATTTTACATTGCTGGACACTCACAGTGTTCCTCCCTCACTGCTGTTACTTTTGCGGAAGAATGACTACACAATAAACATGACAATTCTCTTTTTGCCTAAACTGGAGTCTAAAAAACAGCTGATGTCTCTTCCTCCCTTAAATAACTAAAACAGCTTTGATACTTAGATTTAGTGTTCCATGAAAAGTGTGCTCAAAAGAGTATATTTGAACTGTGCAAAGGGTAGAAATGGAATGGCTGTGTGGGGACTGGGTGCGTGATGAGCCATTTCCTGAGGCTGTGCAGCGGGGGGGGGGGGGGGGGGGGGGGGGGGGCGGACAGCCAGGGCAGTACAGCCCCCTGTAGGCAGTGCTTGGGAAATGAAGAATGGGAGCAAAAGCCATTTACATACAAACGTGAGATTAATAGAAGACTAATAAAAGAATGATTTTACCCTTTACATCAGAATCATTTGGGGACTTGATTTTACATATTATCATAAAGTCTACAAATAAATAATGTCAGGTGTAGGCTTCCCATAGATTAAAACTCACAATATTAATCTCCCTTTAAAGCATCATTATATTTCTCTGGGACAGAAAAGCAAATGCTATTTGTCACAAAAGTATGAAATTTCCAGGTCAATTGATACTGTGACACTCAAGGCTTCCTGCACACCAAATAAAAATTCCATTACTCTGTGCGTCTTACTATCTTGTTCTCCTTGCCTGACTACAACTCAATGACCTTCAAATGCAATCTATTGCTGCAGTTACTTTCATCTTTACCTGAGTGAAGCAGAATCAATGCACTTGACCAGCAATTCCAATTAAGCCACTATAGACAATGCTGCTGAATCTGCAAGTTCTGGATTTATATTGAATTAATGAAAGCTGAAAGGAGTTCCCATATTACAGCCACATTTAATGCATCCTTGTCAAAAAGAAATGTGATTACAACACTGCACGCACGTCGTAGGTTGATCAACTTACACAAGGTGACGACCAGGAATTGATCATGGGGGAGTGTCAATGAACATCTCAGTAGCTAATATAAAATAAGCCACTTTTAGATTACTTAATTCCCTAGAGCCTGGGTGGTTCAGATGATTGGTAAGAGATACACATTTAGAAGCACTTATTTTCAGGCCAGTGGTTTAAACAGGCCAGTAGGTGATATCAAAAGCAACCGCTCCATATCAATTTTTATCATTTAGACAAAACTCAGGTTTTAGACTAACAATTTATTCTCATGTGGGTACATCTAAAACAATTTTTTAATATTTATTTACAGTTAATCTTTGGAGAAAAAGAAAATCTTTCCTGAAGAAATAAAAAAGCAGCAAAATTGATAAGATGAAGTTAGCAAAACAACATTTGTGTCTGCTGTCTGGGGACTTTTCTGACTTAAGCATTAGACACACCTTAAAGCATTAGCTCTGCTGATCAACTATAATATCGTTTCTGACTTGCTAGATTTAATTACAAGGGGAAAATTCTAAGCTTTAAAGTGGTACAAATAAAAAACGAGGTACTTCTGGTTACTTAAGGACTGTGATCAGTTTATCTCAGTAATAATGTTGACATGACGGCTGGCAAACTCTGAAACTCCAAAAAAAAATTATTGGGAATAAAGAGCATTGCATAATGATAAAGGGATCAACTCTCCAAGAAGACATCACAATCTTTAATGTGAATACATCTAACAACAGAGCATGATGACAGGTGAGGCAAAAACTGATGGAACTGCAAGGACAAACAGACAAATCCACTTGGACACTTCAACATCCTTCTTTCAATAATCGATAGATCAAGCAGGCAAAAAGTCAGTAAGGCTACAGTTGACCTGAAGAGTAACATCAATCAACTGGCTCTAACTGACATTTAAAATATTTCATCCAATAACAAAAGAATACACATTCTCAAGCTCACATGGGACATTTGCCATAACAGAGCACATTCTGACTCGAACAAATTTGAAAGAATAGAAATCATACCAAGTATATTCTCAGACCACAATCAAAATAAACTAAAAATCAATAACAAAAGATAGCTGGAAATCACCTTTGGAGATTAAATATTTGGAGATTAAGCAGCACTATTAAATAACATATGAGTCAAAGAAGAACTCTCAAGAGATATGTGAAAATGTTTTAAACTAAATGAAAATTAAAATAAACTTAACAGTTTGAGGTATGCAGAGAAAGCAGCACTTACAGGGAAATTTATAACATTAAATGCACCTATTAATAAAGGAAAAAAGATCTAAAATCGATAATCTGAAGTTACCTTTAATAAACTATCTTAATAAATTACAGTAGAAATTTTAAAAATTGAAAACTAGCAATCAATTTAGAAAATCAGCAAAATTGAAATCTGGTGTTTTGAAATGATCAATAAAATTGACAAATCCCTCACCAGCTTAACTAAGAAAAAAGAGAGAGAGAGGGACAAATTACTAATATCAAAAATGAAAGAGTCATCACTACTGATTCTAATGGCATTAAAAGAATATTATACCCTTGCCTAACTTAAGCCTGAAGCGATAACAGAGGGGGGTGCAGTCCTGTGCTGGGAGGGGCGGATTCCCTGGGGAATCAGGCCTAAGAAAAATACTACATTCCTGTGAAACCTACTTAATCTGTACCCTCAGCTTAAAAGATAAGGGTCCAGAGTGAGATGAGTCTGGAGCCTAAAGTTTTATGGCCCTCTAACTAATTGGCTATAACTCAGAATAAGCCCTCAAGGTTCTCTGTAAATCCTGTATTGTTTAACCCTTACTGGCTGACAATGATTGATGAGCTTTATCTGTGTTCCTATGTGAATGAACCTAATAAAAGCCCATGGAGGGAAAGGTTCAAGGCCCTTCTCCTTTGAGAGATTGGCCACCTCTCCTCCCCAAGCAGAAAAAAAAAAAAAAAAGAATATTATAAACAACCTTATGTTTGTAGATTTGATAACTTAAATGAAGTGAACTAATTCCTTGAAAGATACAAAGCAACAAAACTCAAATAAGAAGTTAACAATCTGAATAGGCTTATGTCTATTAAAGAGATTGACTCAATAATTAAGCTTACAAAACAGAAATCACCATGCCCAGATAGGATCAATGGTGAATTCTACCAAAAATTTAAAAAAGACATTATCATACCAATTCCCTATAATATCAATCAGAGAATAGAAGCCTCATTCTAGAAAGCCAGCATTATCTTAATATCAAAACCAGACATGGACATTATAAGAAAACTACAGAGCAACATATCTCATGAATATACATGCAAAACACCTCCATGAAATATTAGTAAATTAGATCAAACAATATCTAGAAAGAATTATACACAGTGACAAGTGGAATTTATTGCAGGTATGTAAGATTGATTCAACATGAAAATCATTTAATGTAATCTATCACAGCAACAGACTAAAATAAAAAATCATATTATCATGTCAATTGATGCATTAAAAAAAAATTGACAATATCCAAACTCAGCCATGATAAAAACTCTGTGCAAACTAGTAATGAAGAAGAACTTCCTTAACTTGAGAAAAAACATATAAAACCTATAGCTAATACCATATTTAACAGTGGAAAACATGCTTTGCCCATAAAGATGTAAAACAAGGCAAAAAGGTCCCCTCTCACAACACTCATTCAACATTGTACTAGAAGTTTTAGCTGGTATGACAGACAAAAAAAGGAAATAAAAGGTCTACAGGTTAGGAAGGAAAAAATAAAGATGTCCTTGTTCATAGATTACAGGAATGCATGTATAGAAAGTCTGAAGGGAAACAAACAAAAAAATCTAAGTATAAACCTGTCCAAATATATGCAAGACCTATAAACATAAAATTAAAACTTTGTCAAAGAAATCAAAGATTTAAATTAAAAAGAAATATTCTGTGTTCCTTGATTGAAAGGATTGTTGTGTCAACTCTTCCCAACTTGATCTATTATTCCAACATGATTTCATAAAAATCTCAGCCACCTACTCTATAAATATTGAAATTTTTATTTTAAAGTTTATATAGGAAGTCAAAAAAAACAAAAGAGACAACACAATACTAATGAACAAAGTCAGAAGACTGACACAACCCAACTTCAAGACACACTGTAAAGCTACAGTAATTAAAATGGTGGTGTTATTGATGAAAGAATAGACACATAGGTAAATGAATCAGATTATAGAGTCTAAAACTGCACTCACACAAATATAGTCAACTGGTTTTGCTGAAGGAGAAAAAAAATCAATGGGGAAAAGATAATCTTTTCAATAAATGGTACTGGAACAGTTGACGTCTGCATGCAAAAAAAAAAAAAAAAAATTGACAGACCTTTTACCTTCACAAGAATTGACTCAGAATGGATCATAAATATAAATATAAAACATATTACTATAAAATTTCTAGAGGAAAATCTAGGTGACCTTGGTTTTGATACTGAGTTTTTACTACACCACCAAATGCACAGTCCATGAAAGAAAAAATTGATGTTAGACTTTATTAAAATTTAAGACATCTGATCTTCAAAAGACACTGTGAAGAGAAGCAAAAGACAAGCCACAGACAAAGAAAAAGTGTGTCCACAACAAATATCTGATAAAGGACTTGTATCTAAGATATACAATAACACTTAAAATTCAGCAATAAGAATACAAACAACCCAACTTAAAAATGGTCAAAAAATCTGAACAGACACATGATGAAAGAAGACATATGGATGCCAAAGAAGCATTTGAAAATATGCTCATTATGATTTTCATCAGGGAACTGCAAATTGAAACAACAATGAGATACCACTATATACCTATTATAATGGCCAAAATCCAAAACCTGACAATACCAAATGCTGACAGATGTGGAGCAGCAGGGATTCTCATTCATTACTGCTGGTAACACAAAATGATATAATCACTTTGGGAGACAGTTTAGCATTTTCTTACAGAATTAAATATAATCTTACCATACAATCCAGCAATTGTGCCCTTAGGCATTTACTTAAATTAGTAGAAAACATGTCCATATAAAAACCCGAAGGCAAATGTTTATAGTGGCTTTATTTCTAAGTGCCAAAACTTGCAAGCAACCAAGATGTCCTTCAATAGCTAAATGGATAAACAAACTGTGGTACACCCATACAATAGAATATTATTCAGTACCAAAAACTAAATGAGTTATTAAGCTATGAAAAGACATGGAGGAATCTTAAATTCATATTGCTAGGTGAAAAAAGCCAGTCTAAAAAGGCTACATATCATGATTCAATCTATATGACTTTCTGGGAAAAGCACTATAGTGATGATAAAATATCAACAGCTATCAGGGCTTGGAGGTGGGATGAATAGGTGGAGCATCCAGTATTTTTAGGGCAGTAAAACTGCTCTGTAT
This sequence comes from Desmodus rotundus, assembly GCF_022682495.2. Taxonomy (NCBI): domain Eukaryota; kingdom Metazoa; phylum Chordata; class Mammalia; order Chiroptera; family Phyllostomidae; genus Desmodus; species Desmodus rotundus. The sequence continues at coordinate 35,876,315 of NC_071387.1, forward strand.
AATGCTGTAATGGTGGATACATCACATTATATATTTATCAAAACCCACTGAATGGCCCTGGCTGGGTGTTCAGTTGTTCGGAGTGTTGTCCCATGCACCATAATATTGCAGGTTCAATTTCAGGCCAGGGTAGATACGTAGGTTGTGGGTTCCAATCCATGGTAGGGCAGTATGAGAGGCATCCAATGGATGTTTCTCTCTCACATCAGTGTTTCTCTCTGTCTCTGTCTGTCTGTGTCTCTCTCTCCCACTCTCCCTCTTCCTCTCCACCTCCCTCCTTCCCTCCCTTCTTCTCTCTCTAAAATCAATAAACACATCTTCAAGTGAGGATCTAAAAATATTTTTCAACTTACAGAATGTACAAAACCAGAGTGAATATTAGTGTGAATGATGGGCTTTAGTTAATGATGTTTCCATATTGATTCATTAGTTGTAAATAATGCACCACTCTAATACAATTTGCAAATAGTAGGGGAAACTATGAGTGGGGAAGAGAATGAGAATAGGGGAACTTGGTACTGTCTGCTTGACTTTTCTGTAAACTTAAAACTGCTCTAGAAAATAAAGTCTACTAACAAGGAAAATGGGGACAGACTCATAGACAGAGAGCAGGATGACAGCTAGTGGGGGTACAAGTGGGGGGTGGAGCGATTGAGCAAAGAGGAGAAAGGACTCATGGACATGGACAACAGTGTGGTGATTGCTGGGGGGAGGAGGGTATAAGGAGACTAAATGGTAATGGAAAAAACACAATAAAGATTAAATCAGAAAAGAAAATAAATTTAAAAATTAAAAATCTTTTAAAAAGAAAAGAAACTCTAGTAATTTATAAAATAAAATAAAAAAATTTTAATGTTCTACAAGTCTCAAGCATGGTGAACAAACACAAATCCACACATAAACACATCAGAGTGAAATCACAGAACTTAAACATTTTTTTAAATCTTGGAAGCTTCAAAAAAGAAAAAATAATCTTAAAAAATGAAATTGACTTTAGGGTTCTCATCAGCAATCATATATAACAGAAAAGAGTTGAGCTATATATTAAAAGAACTGAAGGCAAATACTTATCAAACTATAATTCTATTAATAAAAGGGAAGAGAAAACAATAACATTTTCAGAAATATAAAAACAAGGGGAATTTAATACTCATGGACCCAGGGTGAAAGAGTACTAAAAGATAACTCAGAGAAAAAAAACTTGAACTGAGAAAGAAATGGGAATACAAGAAGCATTCTTGAAAAAGTGTGTGTGTGTGTGTGTGTGTGTGTGTGTAACAAATATATTTATAATTATAACTAATGATGATAATTGCAGGTGGGATGTTAAATACAACTTGGAACTAAAAAGTACAAGTCAAAGATAACATGGAACATGTAAGGGGAGAATTTAGATCTAAGTGTCATAGACTTTTGTATTCTTAAAGATTGAGATATTAATTATTACTAAGATTCCTTAAGTAAAGAATATAGGTTAGATCTTTTAAAGATAATTACTACAGAATAAAAATAAAATATATAACATCCTAAGCTATACAATGGGGAAACTTAATTAAAAACAATGTACAAGTGATTGTCCAAAATGGATGTCATCAGAAACCCCCAAAATTTAACTTTATGTTGTCCATTCTTTCTAAAGCATTTTAAAGCATTTTGTATCAATGCTATAACCTTATTGCTATCTAACTGGCTCATTGGGAAAAGCACAGAAAAATGTGTACAGGTGTCAAGAATATTGATTTATTAGTAGGAAGAGTGAATAAGTAAAAACAAACACATTTTCCCTTTGAAAAGCTTTTGTCTTAAGCACATATTCCGCCAAGTGTTAATCCAAACATTACTTAAGGAGATGTAATTTATTGGCAAAGACATGAACTCTATAATCAAATACAACTGGTTTTGACTCCTGTTTCTATCAAGTATGTGGCTTGGACAAGTTACTTCGGACAATCTTTTTAAGACTGTGTTCACTCATCTGTACAACAGAGGAAATACATACAATCTTGTAGATTTGCTATGAGGCTCAAATTAGAAATATATATAATAGAAATTTAGTGAATATTTGTTCCCTTCCCCCCTATGGCAAATTATTAGTTATCCCCCATTATTCATTCCCCCATTTCTGCTCAGTAATAGAATCTCCAAATCTGAGCTGGACATGTAGAATAAAACTATATTATTTTTAGTTTTTATTGCAGCTGAGTGTGGCCATGTATTTAAATTCTAGTCAATAAAATGTAACAGGAAGAAATGTGAAAAAAAATTGGCAAGTGCATTTAAAGGAACAGACCATCTTTCTTCTCCCCTTTCTCCTTCTTACTGGCTGGAAAAGAGACATACCATCTGGAAAAGGAGCAGCCATCTTAGACCACAAGATGACCTTGGATATGAAAGCCATACATGTGTAAAGCAGTAAAGTAGAAAGAGCCTGCATCAGTGACAACACTGGATGCCATTCTAGGCCTAGACCACCTGCCTGGACTTAGATGGGGAAAAAAATAAACTTCATCGTGTCTAAGTCATCATTATATGACTCAAATATTAGCTGCTTGCAACCAAATCTAACCTAATTAATATACCCATTAACCTTTGTTCTTTTAAAATATGTTTTACTCTTATTATATATTCCTTTTAAAAAGCCTTAAAATTACTGTAGAATAAAATAGAGACTACAATTAAATAATCTTTACCCAAATAAGAACAAGGTACCTTACAAATGTGGCTAACTTTTTGAAGACAGGTTACTGTTTAATGTCTTTTAACATAGTAATTATATTTAGACTTGTACTTCCCCTACTCTTTCTTTCTTTTTTAAAAAATTATTTTATTATTGTTCAGTTACAGTTGTCTGAATTTTCTCCCCAACCCTCTACCCCATCCCAGCCAAACCCACCTCCCTCCCTTGCTTCCACCCTCCCCCTTAGTTTTGTCCATGTGTCCTTTATAGCAGTTCCTGAAAACCCTTCTCCCCACTGTCCCTTCCCCTCTCCCCTCTGGCTATTTATCCACTGCTGGGATTATACCCTAAGAGCCCTGAAACACCAATCCAAAAGAACCTATGCACCCCAATGTCCATACCTCCTCTTTCTTTCAATAAAATTTTATTATAACCTGATCTTTCAGGCAATGTGAGGCAGCCGTATGTATAGAATGAAAAGTAAGAAGCATCTTCCCCCTCATGTGCTCACAGACTGGAGTGAAAGACCTGGGTAAATGAAAACCATCATCCCACACAAGCCCAAGCACAGATGTATGTTATGGGAAACCCTCGTGCTATGGGAACACTAATTATTCATGAAGTCAGAGAAGGCTTTGTAAAAAAAAATTAGATGAGAGAGGAGCTAGATCTTAAAAGACAGAGAGTAATAATTCATCAGGAAGAAACAGAAAGGAATGATAACCTAGGAAAAAGGAATCATTCAGAGTGAGGAGGTGCTCTGAGAAAAAAGTTCCCTTAGAGTGTGATCCAGAAGTATGTTTACTTAGAGTACAGTTCATCGCACATAATAGGGTACCAATGAAGAGTATTGAGTCGATGTCAGTTGAACTGAATATATAGCAGTACTTAAAAGGGTCGTTTCAATATGGAAAATACTAGTGATATAATTTTTAAGTGAAAATAGCAGAATTTTGAATTAAAAATTCAGTGTAATTATAACTTTGGCATGTTTGTAATTGCACGTCCTACATGAGTGATTACATCTCTGAAAGGAGAGAACTTCCTTTAGACTAACATCAGAATTTAATCATGTACTTACAATTGCTCATGTCTGCTGATTGGAAGACTTTCCCACACACTAACTTTCAGCTCCCAAAATATCAAACTTTGTTCCTCTCCCACTACTCACATCCTTCCTGTGCCATATTACAATACAGCATGCATTTTACAGTAGAACATCTGGCCCTGCAAAAGTCAAAATACATGATGGGACAGCAGAGGAAGAATTTCTGGATGTTACTTCTACAGAAGTGCCTACGGACCATTTAAACATAACTCAGCTAACTTCAACTCAATGCATCCACACGTCAACCCCATTTAGCCAAACCTCAAACATTCCCACTGCCACTTCACCACCACCTGATGTGAGAGGAAGCATGGTACATGGAAGGGAGTCTGAGAGGAAAGAAGCAGCAGTCTTAAGAATTTCAGTTCATTAATTGGTCTTACTTTTGAAAAGTTTATGAAAACATATGCCCATGTTAACACATTGCTACGGCACTCCAGACCCCAGAAGGATTTGGGGGTTTGTTTTTGTATTTGTTTGTTTTGCTTTTGCAAATGAGAAACTTGCAAGTTAAAGCTTTATTACCTTCACAGGAAATATGCTTCTCTACTTAGTTTAAAATCAAAGCAAATAAACAAAACAAATGCACAGAAAAAATACCCCCAAAATATTAACAATGTTTTTAAGTATTAGAACTGTGTAGATTCTTTTTTCTACTTTTCTACATTATCAAAAAAAAATTTTAACCATATTTTGCTTCAACATTAAATTAGTTTAAGTGATATCCATTCTGGCTTTGGCTATTCTATGGGCAGTAATCTTTTGATTTATTTTTTATCCAGATAAGGGTCATGAAAGATGCTTTAGTTTCCAAGGAATTTTAGACCTTCTATGTTTCCAGCTTTGCAAAGTGTTCATTTACAAGTTATAACTCAACCACATCTTTTCCAAAACACCATGTAGATGCATATGTGAAGTTGCAATGCTAACTTCAGTGATAACCAATAATCTACGACAACAAAGGCAAAATTTAGCTGGAAGACTGCCATAATTCTTCTTTTTGAGAATTTTTGTAAGTTTATTTGAGCCAAAATATTGTTATAATTCTTACTGATTATGAAACAAATATACACACAAAATTTCTGCTCTGGCATATGAATGAAATGTTTTACAAGAGGCAAAGGGGCTCTCAATTTTTATTTAGTTAAATGTAATTATATTCATGTTCAGCTACATTTGCCAAAGTGTGGAATTGCCAAAGATATTTGCCCTCCAAAAAGATGACAAAAGATGATAAGAATTGAATCTGCAAAAAGGGCCAAATTTTCTTTTAAAAATGAAAGCAGCCCTGTACACATTGCCTAAAGTTCCCAGAAACTTCAGGAACATGAAGCATTTAACCATTTATCTTCCATCACCATTCTCCATCTATCCTCTTAGGGTCCTATTTCAGAAACACTGACCATAAATATTTTGCTTTGTGGCTTAGGCTTTAAAAGAGATTTTGATTCATGTTTCCATTTTTTTAAATCAGTACAAATTATCGATTACTGGTTTGCCTCAGTTATACTGACACCCAACAGCAGTTATGGACACTTGTTCTATCATATAGTGACCATAGCTTCCGAAACAAAAATCAGGCCAAGTGGTGGAACACATATATGAGCATATATGAGAGAGAAGAATAGTGAACGAACCAGAAAACCCAGACCATACCCATGCCATTAGCTACATATAGTGAATGATACGTATGAATAATGTATGAATCTGTGGGATGGCTATCGTTTTTCAACTGGCCAATATACATGGACACTTTAGAGAGGTCAGCTAATTGAGAGCCATGGTTGATTCTGCTTTCTTTCCAATTATTTATTTAATTGATGTCAATTGCCTTCATTAGGTCAGTTAATCTGACAAAATGATAGATTATCCTTATATTTACTCTGTTCTAAGACAAATGTAAAATTATTTTTTTAAATGATTTAAATCTGCTAAAAGTCATGAGAACTATTATATAAATTATTAGTGTGACAATTAAGATTATAAGAATATTGTGTTAATTTGCTAATTACTGATGGATAAAATCATGCTGACCTGCAAACACATTTTGAAATTATATACATATTTGAATGGAAAATAAATGCTGTGGCTCATTTCTCTAAACAGGATTGCAAATTTGCAAAAGAGCAGGAAAGCCCCGTCTAGACGTGGCCTTGGGAACAACACCATAGTATTGAGTGCCTACATCATAGGGCAGCTCTGTGGGTTCATTTAGTTTGTATTTGTAATGTGCTTCAAACAGTGCCTGGCACACGGTAAATGCTATATAAACACTCTGAGCAGTATTGGCTGTAAGATGGAATTAGCTTTTACTTTCAAAACTCTTTGGAAGAGCCTGTCAAAGGTTTTAGTTTAAATCTATTTTTTATATGATTTTTTTTTTACTTTTTAAATGTAAGACTTATGAATTAATCGTCATAGACTAAAACTCACAACCTATTTGTACTTATTTATGGGGTTGTTTTTCCTGCAACTGCTGGTGATGGCCTGGAACCAAATCTTTGTCTAAACATGATCTGCTGCTTCCTCTTATTCTGGTGAATATGACCCGTCAGGACATGACAAATATGCATACACAGCTCTATTATGTTCCTAAATATGGATTCTGAGCAGGCTTGACAACCACATGAAATCCTGAATACATAAAACATGTTAAATAAGTTTGGGTAATTACAATACAAACAGGCTCTCCACTGCACTGCGTGAGCAATGGATCCTCCCAGATGGTCTGAATAAACTTCAGTGGAAATGAAGGGAAAATAAGGTATGTCCTTAGATATTCAGGGAACTGAGTGATTGGGGCAACAGAGAGGGTATAGTCAGCACGCGTCATGCTGTAGAGCCTGTTGATAAAGCAGCAGAACATGGCCTTCCAGAAAAGTCCATTTCATCAGAGCCTAAAAAGTTTTATAGGAAAGGACTCTTACGAAAGGGACATTGAGACAACCCAGAGCTGGCAGAAAAGCCCAGCACTGAGTGACAAACATGTGCCTCCAAACCTTAATCTGTGTCTACACTTTATGTGAGTGCATGGCTGAGGAGGGAAAGTTAAAAAAAAAAAAGTAAACACTGCAAATGCCATTCCACCAAACGTTCTAAGATACAGAGTTATGAGATACACAGCTTTGATCCTCTTCTAACAAATATAATAGAAGGAAGTTTGGTCTCCTTCCCCACCTCTCCATGGAACACCATCCAACTGGGAAGCCTGAGGTGTCTATACCAGGAGGAGGGGAGCTTCTGGCAAAGCAGGGGAGGCACCAGGTGGCAGCCTGTGATGTTCAGGGGCAGCAGGGGCAGGGGCAGGCAGAGCAGTCCAGGAAAGGTAACGGTGCCCAGCAAAGGGACTCAGAAGAACATGGCCCATGAGGATGCAAGGGGCACAGCCAGAAGCCCTATCAGGGGACAAGATTGCTGCCTCGCCCAGAAGAGCAGCAGCCAGCAGAGGGGTTCAAGAGCAGACTGGAGCAGGCAGAGGAAAGAAGCAGCCAACCTAAAGAGAGGACAGTTAAAATGATCAAGTCTGAGGAGCAGAAAGCAAAAGGGATGAAGAAAGTGAACACTCACATGCAATACACAAACACAATAAAGCCTGCTTTTACATTTAAACATGTGCATACAAGCATTTTATACAGTACTTGTGTTTTCAAAACTGCACAGAATTTTCAAAAATGAAATCATCAGAGGAGTCACTTTGTTAGAGAACCTGCTGAAAAATGAATAATATTCCACAAATATAATTGTCCTGTGCCTTCTATGTGTCTGATATTCTATGTGCTTGGGATACAAAGGTGAACCCAACAGGAAGATCAAATTCTAGCAAGTTGGGTCATGGCAACTACCTGGGTAGTTGCACACTGCACTCTTGAAATTCTTAATTTTTTTCAACAAGACCCCAACATTCTCAGTTTGTACTGGGCCCCACAAGTGATGTAGCCATTTCTGAGTGGCACCAGGTAAACGTGAAGGGTGATGGTGCTAAGACAGACATGGACACTGGCGGCCAAGCAAGGTGCCTGGTCTGGCCTGAGGGACAGGGCTGGATAGCGAAGAAGGTGGAACTGGAGGTCAGGCACTATTTCCTGGAGCAAGTCACTGCTGAGGAGCCGTAGCACTTACCTGGAACTCTGTTCAGTTCTTTTTATTTTGAAAATTCATACATTGATAGTTTAGCTTTTTTTCTTAGTAAAACACACATCTATGTACAGGTGCATAATGTAGTTGAGAAAGATTATCCATGACTTGAAAATAAGGTCTTAGCGTCTTTCTAGAACATGTCCTAACAAGCTGATTTAAGGGTCATTTTACTAAGTCTCTAAATCAGGGGTCAGAAAAATTTTTCTGTCAACAGTCAAAGAGTATAAACATTTTTGGCTTTGCAGACCATATGGCCTCTATAGCAGCGATGCAGTCTGCCTCAATAGTGTGCAAATAGCCATAGGCAACGCCAAATGAAAGGGCACGGCTGTAACCCCAGGCTACACAGAACAACCCGCAGGCAGTTTGCCAGCCCCCGGCTAGGGCATGCAGCTCTGACTCCCGTTCACTATGCAAAGTCCCAGACTGGGTGAAGTCAGATGTTCACCTGTAGATGGATAAATGAGAGTTTCTGTCTGGTAGAGACCACAACCTCATAACTTGTAGCTTATCACCCTGAAGGATATTCACCAGTTTTGTGTGAATTTTCTGTAATCCTATTTCAGTGATCTCTTTCCCCACTCACTACCTGTGCGTGCATGTATGGTGTAGATAGAGATACATAACTACTAATATAGATATCAGTTTCTCACGTCTGCCTCCGTTTCTGCTATGTCGTCCTGCGGGTGCCCTCATTAATTAGTTAAATCTTCTCCACTGCTTACTATATTTTTTATGGATATTGTGTTTTTAACTTCTTAAATATTGTACTTTGTCTACAAACATGAAGACAAGCTTAAACAGACACAGAATGGATGAAGAGTGTTAAGAGGCAACGCTGCAAAGTCGCTACAGTAACTGCAACATGCCTCAATTAACCTGAATCTTCTCCAATACAGAAACAGCACGATCTGCCTTATTTTCATATGCACACCAGCTACAGAAAAGCAATCTCAAGAAGCAGCTTTTTTTAAGTGTATTTTATTGATTAGGCTATTACAGTTGTTTTAAAAAAAGAAAAATCCAGTGTTGAGTGGTCATCGTTAAAATACCAACCAGGATGGGAACTTTCATGTCAGGACCCTTGGCTCTCCCCACTCTTGTCCCCCTCGCTGCAAAGTTCTGCTCCTTCTTTCATCCCAGCCTTCCTCCTCTAAGCCCGCAGCCTGCACGGCCAACGTCTGCCATCTCTTGCCCTGATTTCCTCCATCTTCTCCTGACTTAGGAGCCACAGAATCTTTTTGCCTTAATTCCACTAAGATGGTGTTAGAATTTTTCAAAGTAACAGTTTACTCTAAAGCCAAAGGGAAACAGAAACAAAAGGAGGTCACCTGCAGAGGACACTGCCATAGTTCCACAGTTGGGTGCTGCTGACCCAATGCCTCAGACTGTGTGGTCCTCAAGCATGTGGATGGCGGGGCTCAGAAATAGGTACAAAGTGCCAGAAGGGAACGAAGATTGCAGTGGTGTCAGTGGCTACACTGGGTCGGTCTACTAGCTATGTTTGTGACTCTTTAGTGTAAAAATGAAGTGTGTGGACTTTAAAACAAGTATTTTTTAATTATTTTATTGTTGTTCAATTACAATTGTCTGCATTTACCCCCCCACCCCAGCCAAACCCACCTCCCTCCCCTGCTTCCACCCTCCCCCTTGGTTTTGTCCGTGTGTCCTTTATAGTAGTGCCTGAAAACCCTTCCCCCCATTATTCCCTCCCACCTCCCCTCTGGTTACTGTCAGATTGTTCTTAATTTCAATGTCTCTGGTTATATTTTGCTTGCTTTTTTTCTTTTGTTGATTAGGTTCCTGTTAAAGGTGAGATCATATGGTATTTGTCCCTCACCACCTGGCTTATTTCACTTAGCATAATGCTCTCCAGTTCCATCCATGCTGTTGGTTAAGCTGGGTGTATAAGCTACTTTGAGCAATAGAGGCAGAGTCAGGAACATACAGGAGTTAGGGAGGGAGCCTGTTCCTGACAGCTTCCCAAACCTTTCCATTACTCTTCCCTTAGCCAACAAAAATATACTCATTTACATTTGAATTCTATCACAGGAGAGGAGTCTAATAGTAAATGAACTGGAAGGAACAAATCTAAATGAGTTTTTGCAGTATATTTGCTAATTGCCTTCATTTTATATTGTCCCCATAGCTTTCTGACCTGATTGTTTATAACCAAAAAGGAAAAATAAATAAATGAAAACAGAAAAGATGTTTTTTAAGGGACAGAGGCATACTTGTGTTTAATATCACACATGGCACTTCGTGTGCAGATCTGTGTAAATCAAGATTACTTTTTTCCTTTAAATCTCCCTCCCCCAAAGCCATCTCCCAACCATAAAGTGAGGCTATTGGTTCTTCATTATTTTGCCCCAGATTTGTTACAACTCAGCTCACTTGCCCTACTTAAAATGCTTCTTGTCTGGCTGTTTCTACAAGCTTATCTGCAAGCACTTCTCTTGAACTGACAACACAGCAGTCAAGAATTTAGCATCAGTGACAAGACAGTTGGAAAAGCAAACCTGTGGAATCCTAAGGGGGTGGGGGGAGCTATATACATCTACCCCAATGGCTTGTTAAAATGCTATTCATCTTTGAAATAATGTCTTTTTTGAAAAAATTTATAATATATGATGCATTAGACAGGTATACATTCTGAAATGTATTTATGTATATATGTATGTATGCATATATTGACATTATGTATCTTCAGTGTATAAAACTCAGTCCTTTATAACACACGGTTTGTTTTTCACAATCTCAGTGCTGCCCGGTGCTCTCAGCCAATAAACTAACGTGAAACAGATCCTTCTGACACTCGGCCAATGGATGGTAATGTCCCACACTGTGCGTTCTCTTGGCCTGCAAGCACCTCCTGCTATCCAGAGTCATGTGTTTTATCATGTGTGCTGTTTACTTTTCTAGGTGTATCTTCCTTCCATTTATTTGTATTCTGGTAAGCAATTTCTACCCACTCTGGCTGATAAAATGTGTGCAAATCACTCAAGACATAAAAATGCAAATTTTATGACAACTCACAGTCTTAAAGAGACCATCAGAAAACAGGGTTCCAAGACCCATCAAGGTCTTATCAAGACCTCTTATTAAGCCAAAACAGATTTCACATCTATTATAACAGCGAAGTCGCAAAGCCTAAAAACAGATATACATTTATTCCCAAGTCAGATACTGTCAGTCCTGAATCAAAACAGAAAGAAGTTCTACCAGCTCGGGGCTGCAAAAAAAAGTAGCTGCATAATTGCCAACTAAAATTCTAATTTAGAAGGCTATGAGCATGAAATTACATTTTCCCTTGATCAGCTCAACCTGATTACCAAATCCTCACAAACTACGCATGTTTGCAACCTTGTGCACACGGTCCTGAGTGATATCTTTTTGGCAGGATGTGTACACTGGGATCGCTCGCAGTTAATCAACAATTGTGTTTTCTTATTTTTTCAGCTTCATTAAACTTGGATTTCAGAGCATGTCTTCACTTTAGATAAGTGCACAGCTAGCAAACCACCAAACCCAAATAAGTAAATATCATTTTTCTCCTTTCTAACAGCTTATTTAGCATATTTCTTTTCTTAAAAGAAAACAGTTCATACAGAACTATTTTCTTAAAAACAAAATATAATTCATACAGAAAAACATGTAAACATTAAAAATGCAAACAAAAATACTTAATAAAGGACCAATATTATTTTTAAAACTGGCCAAAATTTTCTTTGTCCCTTTTGACAAAAGAAAGATAATAAACATTCTCCATTTGCTTTTAGATGGGAGCAAGTCAACCAGCACAGCCTGGCTATGAAAAAGTAAGTGGCCCATCTGGTTATATAGTCTCTCAAAATCATTAACAACTCTGCCTTTGACAAAGCCTTTTCTCTGACCTCACCTTGTGGGTCCCCTCTGAAGCCCCCAATACTTCTTAAGTCTCCCTTCTCCATAGGTTTCCCTGACCCTGCAGTATTCCAGTTCCTTTCCGAACTCTCTGTCTGCTCCTTGTTGGGTCTTCTTCCTGAAATCCCCTTCTTCTACCAGCATCTTAAATCCAGACATTCCCTGAGAGTGTGTTAATGGGCTGATCATTCACCCCACCCTGTATTCATACTCTTTGCCACATGTCTTTGAAATTCCTCCCAGTGAAGAGGAGGAATACATTTCCTGATCCTCAGTTTGGGTCCAGCCATGTGACTTGTTTGGACAAATGGAAGCTTAGTGGATATGATATGATCAAATGTTCCCTTGGGTGATTGGCCTTGTCCTTTTGTGCTTCTACTGGTGCCATCGGAAGAACATGCCCAGGCTAACCCACTGCTCCCAAGAAGGTCAACTCACTGGTGCCATGAGAAAAATGAGAGAACTAGGAGTAGAGGTCAGTTAGGGTCAGCTGAGGTCAGCTAGGGTCAGCTGCCTGCAGATCCATGGAGAATAAATGAATGCTATCTTGGCCACTGGGTCTTGGGATGGTTTGTTATACAGCATTGTTGGGGCACAGTTCACTGATAGACTCCCTGAAATTCTCTTGTCCTCCCTTACCAAATTTTGCTTATTCCTGATAGCCTAAGGGCTAAGCTAACTTATCATCTGATAATAATAAATGATAATATATAATAAATGATACATCATATATACATGTACAGTGATACATAATATAATCATTAATAAGTTAAAATAAATAATAAAAGTAATGTTTCAAGAGTCATGCTAAGTACTTTACATGTGTTATGTCATAATCTTCCAGAAAGATGAGATATGATTATGCCCAATTATAAAAGTGTGAACTGAGGCTCAGGGAGGTAAAGCAACTTGCACATGCCCTCGAAGTAAGGAAATAGTGCCCAGCATTTGTACCAGATCTGTTTTCCACACAGCAGTGCAAACCCTGAACACCACTCATTCTCTGAGTTCAACCAAAATGGTTTTACCTTTATCTGCTTTCTACATTTGCATTTCACATGCTTTATTTTTCTTTAGTGTCCCATTATTAAAAAGAGAAGTTTGGAAAGCAGCGTCTTGCCCCCATGCTGCCTTGCTCTCTCAGGTCTTGTAATCTCCCATCAACAGCCAACCAATAGACTGAGAAGGCAATGAAACAAGGACAAAAACACCTTGAGCAAAATCCCTGCCCCCAGAGTTGACTCATATCCGCACAACCCCTGCCTACCCTGATAAACATGACTCCCCTCGTGGCAGCCTTAGATTATGGAAGTATGCTATGGAACCTCAGAAACGGAAGCCTCTTGGTCTCCAGAATCAGAGGAGTCACTCTTTTGGGTCCCTAACAACTTTGTCCACCTTGCCTCTCCCCCAAGCCAGCACAGTGCAGCCCCAGAAGGATCCCCTACACCACGACTTCCACAGTGGGAGAAAAGAGAGGACGAGGTAGGTGTGCCTCTCAGGGCTCTGCCCAAGAGGCCCATTTTTGTCTTGCCTCATGCAGAACACTGGGGCAAGTGGCAGGACTAAAGCACCTGGGACAACTAGGAACTGAAAAGGGCAATAACAAAAGAAAATTTGAAAAACTGGAAAACTCAAATACGTGGAAATTAAACAACACATTCTTGAACAACCACTGGGTCAAAGAAGAAATCCAAAGAGAGATTAGAAAATACCTCGAGACAAATGAAAATGAAAACACAGGAACCCAAACTTATGGGACACAGCAAAGTAGTATGAAAAGGGAAGGCTATAGTGATAAATGGCTTCATTGAAACAGAAGAAAGATCTCAAATAAACAGCCTAACTTTATACCTCAAGGAAGTAGAAAAAGAAGAACAAAATAAGCCTAAAATTATCAGAAGAAAGGATAACAAAGATTAGAGCAGAAATAAATAAAACAGAAGTTAGAAAAACAATAGAAATATTGATAAAACTAAGAGTTGATCTTTTTAAAACAAACAAAACCAACAAACACCTAGCTAGACTAAGAAAAAAAAAAAAGAGAGAAGACTCAAGTAAATAAATCCTAAAGGAAAAAAGAAACATTACAACTGATGCCACAGTACTAAAAAAGAGTTTAAGGTAATATTAGGAACAATTATACACAAACAAATTAGACAACTTAGAAGAAATGGATATATTCCTAAACACATACAATTTACCAAAACTGAATCAAGAAGAAATAGAAAGCCTGAACAGACCAATAACAAATAAGGAGATTAAAACAGTAATCAAAAACCTCCCAACAAAGAAAAGCCTCAGACCAAATTGAATTCTTCCATATATAACATAAGTGCATTGGTTTCCTATTTGTGCTATAATAAATTACTACAAACTTAGGACCTTACAACAACACAAATTTATCTAACAGTTGTGAAGGTCAGAAAAGCCTAAAGTGAGTTTTACAGAGTGTAATGGTTTGATTGAATTGTGTACCCATAAAAAGATACATTGAAGTCCTCACTCCCAGTACCTTAGAATGTGAGCGTATTTGGAAATGAGGTCTTTACATAGGTAATGAAGTTGAAATGGGGTCATTAGGGAAGACCCTAATCAATATGACTTTGTCCTCATAAAACAGACAAACATGAACAGAGAAAAGACCATGCGATGAGACCACAGGAAGAAGGTGGCATGTCACTGGAATGAGCAACTACAACCCAAGGAATGTCCAGAACGGCTGACAAACACCAGCAGCTAGAAGAGGCAAGGAAGGATTCTTTCCTGAAGTTGTCAGAGAGAGCATGGCTCAGCCAACACCTTAATTTTGTACTCCTAGACTCCAGAACTGTGAGACGATATATTTCCATTATTTTAAGTCTCCCAGCTTGTGATGTTGTGTTACCGCAGCCCTAGGAAACTAATACATGGGGCAAAAATTATGGTGTCAGTAATGCTGCATTCCTTTTGGAGAATCTAGGAGAAAATCTATCGTTTTTTTCTTCAAGCTTCTAGAGGCTTCCTGCAGTCCTTGGCTCGTGGTCACATCACTCAGACCTCTACTTACCTTGTCACATCTCTTTCTCTGACTCTCCTGCCTCCCTCTTATAAAGCCTCTGTGATTACATTGGATCCTTCTGGATAACCCGGGATTCATAACCTGAAATCACACCTGCAAAATTCTTCTGCCATATTAACGGTTCTGATAACATATTTACTGATTCTGGGGATTAGAACATGGACATATGGGGACCATCATTCCGCCTACCACAGGAGGTGATCCCAGGAAGCAGGAATGGAAGGAAGGGCAGTGAAACAGGAAGAAAAAAAAGCCAATAGAAGAGTGGATTAGCAAGGTCATAACTGGAAGCAATAGACATCAACTCTGCCAGGATCTCTTCATTCACTTATCAAATGCCCCAATCAGTAATTGCCAATGTCAGTAATGGGCAGCTGGAGCATTTAATCCTGACCTCTTCCCCTGTTTGATTGAAGGGTATAAGGTAGCACTGGCTTCCCCTCACATCCAGGCCGTGTTTTCATGCTGGCTAAGCAGACTGCTGTGACATCGGAAAAAAGCCCTGGTCATGTGCTTAAAGTAGGACTCTTCTGAGCTTATTCAGAACTGTATATATACTGAAACTATGATGGAATCAGAGATGGGCCAAGGGAATGTGACACAGGACAAAAGAGCCATCTGCTACAAAATTAGGGCTCAATACTACTTACCAAAAATCCATATACTATCCAGTACACATATCCCTGGCAACTGCTTAGAATTTGAGATTAAATTTTAAGTAACAGCCTTAGGTTATTTCTAATCTGCTACCCCAGAACTATGTGATTCTTGTTCAACAATTAGGCTTATAGAGTTGTTGTCTAACATGATGTCTTGTTGAAGGCACAGGGCAAGTCTTGCCAAACGGCTAGGGGGTAAAATTGTTCTTAAGAGGATGGATACTACTGGTGTCAATCATCAGGCAGTGAGCCGGTTAACAACCAGGGTTTTCTGTGACTGGGAAAGGGTCAGAGGCAGGAATGATGGCTCTCCACAACTGGCAAATGGGAAGAAATTTGCCAGGTAGACCAGAGGGTCATTCTAATTAAGGTTACATGTTGGTAAGAAGTGCACTTCATTTCATACAAAATCTTGGTTTACTGAAACTCTGTCAAGGAATTCAGTCTAAGAAAAACCAAGTTTCACAGATTCCCTAATTACAAATCCCCTCCTCTTTTCCCTATTCCAGAATGAGTCCTTTCACTTGCCAATGAGGTTTCAGAGGAGAATGTGCAGGTTTTTCAAAGATTAACCTACACATTTTGCTGTCTGCTAGTGACAGGGGAAAGGCAGGGCAGGTTCCCAGCTGTTCCAAGAGTCCTACAAGGAGGAGAAGGGAGACTCAGGCTCCCAATAACTAGGAGCAGAACATGGAGAGATGAACAGAGGAAGTGCTGAATTATGCTGGGGGCTGAATGTTGTCAGGCATCATGTCCTTGCCCTGGGTCCCCTCTGAGGCAGGACCCTAGTGAATGAGTTCTCCAAGATGCCACTGGAGCATTCATTCCATTCTCCAGAGAGAGTTAACCTGTCTCCCTCCTCCGGGTTTGGCAACTCTCTGGGGAGGTAGTTCCACTCAGAGACTGTGATCATCTTTTCTCCCAACTCCACCCAACAAAATCCACTATTTACTTTCCTGGGTGTGTCCAGAATGGAAGCTCTTGAGCTTTTTGTTTATACCTTGGATGTTTTGACAGTCTTTTCTTCCAGCTAGCTTATCTCAGAGGTTCAGTGCACTGTTCTCTCCTGTATTGCCTTCCCTCTCACCAAAACCTTGGGTATTCTGAACGAGTCATGTAGCCAAACAGTTCAAATCAAGCATGTCAGCATCTTTCTTTACCCAGCCATTCCTCTCTGCTGAGTCCTCTTACCATTGTTTCCATGGCTTTCCACCACGTATTTCCAGAGAAGCATTAACTAATCTTTTGGTGCAAGTCGAATAGCCCCAGACTCTAGTGGTGGGAAGGGCATTCTACTTCATACAAAATCCTGCTTTATTGAAATGTTGTAAAAGATCTCCTTCAGTCCAAGAAGAGTCACTGTGCACCATTAATTTCTCTCCATCCATTAGTACTTATTCAATCTTATAGAAATAGTTTGAAAGGAAACACCCTTCCCCAGGGTATTAATTGCTCTTCAGTGGAATGGAAGATAGTTATTTTGGATTCCTCTGGACCACTCTGTCTCAAGATCATCTTATGGTTGATTCCTGCCATTCATCTTCTAATTCAGATGTCACTTCCCTCAGAGAGTTCTTCCCTTTCCACAAAATGTAGCCACCCAGTCACTTTTCATCACATTAAACTGTTTGAGTTTCTTCACAACATTCATCAAGTTCTGAAATTGATCCCATTTGTTATTTAGTAGGGTTTTCATTTACTTTCATTCTGTTTTGCTTTGTTTTGTTTTGTTGGGTTTTTTTTTGGGGGGGGGGTGGTTATCATTCTCTATCTTGCATGGAACACAAACTCCACAAGAATAGGAACCCCAGCTCTTATCACTGGTTGGGGGAGTCACCAAGGCTGTGTCCAAATTTCCAGTCCCCTTCCTTTTTTCATGTGTAGGAGTACATATCTACAACTGAAGTTTGGTATAGCCCGGTGATTTATTTTGACCAATGAAATGTGAACCACAGTTCTTGATGTTTCTTCCAAGAGGAAAATTTATGAATTAGTGTGCAGCTTTTCACATAAGATGAAACAGTTATGGAAGCATGTGTCCAAATGGGTTACTGGCTGACAGCAATGAACACAGCCCCCCATTCCACCCCCCACTGGCCCTCACGGGACTTGTAGTGTGAACAAGAAGTAAACCTTGCTGTGTGAAGTCAGTAAGAATTGGAGATTATTCGTTACTGCAGCGTACTACAGCTATCTTGATTGTGTTTGTTTACTATTGCTTTTCTAAGAAATTACCACATACTTAGGGACTTAAAATAACACAAATTTATCATCTTATAGTATTGGAGGTCAAAAATCCAAAATTGGTCTTAAAGGCTAAAATCAAAATGTCAGCAGGGCTGTGGTTATTTTGAAAGCTCTGGGCAGAATCTGTCCTCTTGTTCCACCAGATTCTAAAGGCCACCTGCGTTCCTTAGCTAGTGAACCCTTCCTCCACCTTCAAAGCACATCACTCCAACCTCTGTTTCCATCATCACAACACCTCCTTCTTTCTGACTCTGACCCTTGTCCCTTCCTCTTATAAATACTCTTATGATTGTATTGGGCCCACTTAGATAATCCAGGGTAATCTTCCCAGCTCAAGATCCTTAACACAATCACATCTAAAAAGTCCCTTTTCCATATAACATAACATATTCACAGGTTCTGGGGATTAGGAAGTAGACATCTTTGTGTGTGGTAGGGTGCGGAAGGAGGTATCATTATTTTACCCACCACACTGATTAATATAATAATGGATCCATCACACATGGAACAGTACCCATAATGCTAGAGTCACTCAATTAATATTTGGGGAATGGATAAATAAATGGACAGAACAGAATAGCATAATATAGTATAACATAGAATAAAATATAAGTAATTTTTCAGTCAACAGTATTTACAGTATATCTACAGCTTTACAAATATGGGTTCTGAAATGCCCATTTTTTTTAAATTTTATTTACTTTATTTTTAGAGAGAGGAGAAAGGAGGAAGAAAGAGAGGGAGAGAAACACCAATGTGTGATTGCCTCTTGTGTGCCCCCACTGGGGACCTGTCCTGAAACCCAGGAATGTGTGCTGACTGGGAATTGAACCAGTGACCCTTCGGTTCGCAGGCCAGCACTCAATCCACTGAACCACACCAGGAAAGGCTGAAATGACTCTTTACTTAAAAATCACCATTTGTTTGCCTAAAAATGATACTGAGAGAGTCAAACTTCAATCTTAAAAAAGAAAGTGTTGGTTGGGGTAAACTAGGAGCACTATTTTTCTAGGGGAGTTTTTCTTTGTATTTATTCTGTTCTGTTTTGTTCTTGTTGTTGCTGTTGTTTGTTTTTAACTCCTCTTTATTCTTGGAGGATACTGCTGCCTAGTATGATACAGAGGAAAGGACAGAGGATTTTCATCCAGACACTCCTAGGTTAGAATCCCAGCCCCATGATTATCAGTTGCATGACTTGTGCAAGTTACTCAAACTTTCTATGCCTCACTTTTCTCAATTCTAAAGGGAGGAAATGTATACATTGTGTCTCACACTGTTGCTGAGACAATTTCATACATGGTAACGTCCCCTTATCCACAGGGCATATGTTCCAAGACCCCCCAGTGGATACCTAAAACCACAGATAGTACTAAAACCTATATATACCATGTTTCTCCTATAAATTCACACCTATGGTAAAGCTCAATTTATAAATTAAAAACAAGTAAGAGATTAAAAATAATAACTAATAATAAAATAGAACAATTGAGGCAATATGTTGTAGTAAAAGTTATATGAATGTGCTCTCTCTCTCTCTCTCCAAATATCTTATTACACTGCATGTACAATGTGGATACACAGGACACAGGGATGATTCATGTCCCAGGTAGGATAGAGTGGGATGGTGAGAGATTTTATCATGGTACTCAGAACATCATATAATTTAAAACTTATAAATTGTTAATTTCTGTAATTTTAATCTAATATTTTCAGACCACAGCTGACCACAGGTAACTGATATAGTGGAAAGCAAACCATGAATAAGCAGGGACTACTGTATATAAAATACTGTCATAAGGCTTAGCACAAAGTAGACACTCTCTAAATATCAACTGCCTTCTTCCCCTCCTCACCCTTTAGGTTCCCATCCCCCTTACATGACAGAGAGTTTGCCATATACTATTTAAAATTGCCCATTCCCAGCTGACTACATCTGAGGATCAAGGAGGACTACTCCCTAGAGGAAAAAAAATTCTGGCTCTCTCTGAGAGATTGGAGGCCGTTAGAACATCATATACTATAATTACAGCACAATCAGGGTGTTCTGTAATCATCATTATCATCTTAGCTAACGCTGTTTGATTAAAACAAGAATTGTTGAAGATGGAGGCATAGGTAGATATGCTTTGCTTCCTCACACATCCAAAAGAAGGACAACAAACAATTTAAAAATAAAAAATAACCAGAACTGCCAGAAAATCGAACTGTATGGAAGTCCAACAACCATAGAATTAAAGAAGAAACATTCATCCAGACTGGTAGTAGGGGTGATCCCGCCCACCCAGGAATCAGCACCAGAAGGACCCAACTCACTTGTGGATAGTGGGGGAAGAAACTGAAAGCAGGCAAGAGCCAAGCAAGTGGCATTGCCTCCTTCTGACCCTTCCCCCACATGCAGCACCACAGCACAGCAATGTGGGTTGCCCCACCCTGGCAAATGCCTAAGGACCAGCCCCTTACTACATAACAGGCATGCTGAGACCAAAAAAAAAAAAAAAAAAAAAAAGGCCTAAATGAAAGAACAGATCAAGACTCCAGAAAAAGAACTAAGCAACAAGGAGATAGCAAACCTATCAGATGCACAGTTCAAAACACTGGTAATCAGGATGCTCATAGAAATGACTGAGTATGTACACAAAATAGAGGAAGAAGTGAAAGCTATACAAAGTGAAATAAAGAAAAATATACAGGGAAGGAAACCAGGACTGAAATCAACAATTTGGACCAGAAAGAAGAAATAAACATTCAACCAGAACAGAATAAAGAAACAAAAATTCAAAAAAATGAGAAGCTTAGGAGCCTCTGGGACAACTTCAAACATTCCAACATCCAAATCAGAAGGGTGCCAGGAGAAGAGGAAGAACAAGAAATTGAAAACTTATTTGAAAACTTAATGAAGGAAAACTTCCCTAATCTAGCAAAGGAAATAGACCTACAAGTCCAGGGAGCTCAGAGAATCCAAAAAAACTTGGACCCAAGGAGGAACACACCAAGACACATCATAATTACATTAGCCAATATTACAGATAAGGAGAGAATCTTAAAAGCAGCAAGGGAAAAGGAGACAGTTACCTACAAAGGAGTTCCCATAAGAGTATCAGCTGATTTCTCAAAAGAAACCTTACAGGCAAGAAAAAAATATTCAAAGTCATGAAAGTCAAGGACCTACATCCAAGATTACTCTATCCAGCAAAGCTATCATTTAAAATGGAAGGGCAGATGAAGTGCTTCCCAGATAAGGTCAAGTTAAAGGAGTTCATCATCACTAAGCCCTTATTATATGAAATGTTCAAAGGACTTATCTAAGAAAAAGAAGAAGATCAAAACTATGAACAGTAAAATGACAACAAAGTCACAACTATCAACAACTGAACCTAAAACAAAAACAAAAACAAACTAAGCAAACAACTAGAACAGGAACAGAATCACAGAAATAGAGATCACATGGAGGGTTATCAGTGGGGAGGGGGTGGGGGATAAATGGGGGAAAAGATATAGGAAATAAAAAGCATAAATGGTAGGTACAAAATAGACAGGGGGAGGTTAAGAATAATATAGGAAATGGAGAAGCCAATGAACTTATATGTATGACCCATGGACATGAATTAAAGGGGGGAATGCTGGAGGGAAGTGGGGTACAGGGTGGAAGGGGACAAAGTGGAGACAAAAATGGAAACTGTAATAACATGATCAATAAAATATACTTTTTTTTTCAAAGTTCAATATTTTTATTTATTTATTTATTTATTTTTTGACATGGGTAAATATTTTTATTTTTATTATTATTTTTAATTTATTTATTTATTTTTATTCAGTTACAATTGTCTGCATTTTCTCCCCTTCCCTCCACCCACCCCAGCCAGTCCCACCTCCCTCCCCCACCTCTACCCTCCCCCTTGATTTTGTCTTTGTGTCAATAAAATATACTTTAAAAAATAAAAATAAAACAAGAATGTTTTTGAAGTACCCTGTACTGGATACAAAATTAAAATCCAGAAATCAGTTGCATATTTATATGCCAATAATGAACCATCAAAAAGGGAAATTAAAAAAGCAATCCCACTCGTAATTGCTTCAAAAAGAATAAAATACCTAGGAATAAATCTAACCAAGGATATAAAATACCTTTACTCAGAAAATTATAAGACACTGAAGAAATTGAAGAAGACACAAATAAATGAAAGCACATACCATGTTCATGGATAGGAAGAATTAACATCATTAAAATGTCCACACTACCCAAAGCAACCTATAGATTCAATGTAATTCTTATCAAGATGCCAATGGCATATTTCCCAGAACTAGAACAAATATTTCAAAAATTTATATGGAACCACAAAATGGCCCATCAAACTAAAGAGAGAGAAGAACAAAGGTGGAGGAATCATGCTGCCCAATATCAAACTATACTATAAGGCTATATAAATCAAAACAGCATGGTACTGGCATAAAAATAGACACATAGGCCAATGGAATACAATAGAGAACCTAGAAATAAACCCATACCTTTATAGTCAATTAATATTTGACAGAGGAAGCAAGCACGTACAATGGGCTGAAGACAGTTTATTCAATAAATGGTGTTGGGAAAATTGCACAGATACATGCAGAAAAATGAAACTTGACTTCCTTCTTACACTACACACAAGACTAAATTCAAAACAGATCAAAGACATAAACATTATATCTGAAAATATAACAATCCTAGAAAAAATAGGCAGTAAAATCTCAAATATTGCTCACAGCAATATGTTGGGAACCGCCTGCCTGGTTTCAGAAGCTGTAAACCCCCATGGCTAAGGCTGAGTCAGAAACCTTGGGACCATAAGCCACTAAAGAGACAAAGCTTATCTCCTTGGCAGGGGTGCCACCTCTGCCCACTTTACTTTACCCTGCTTGGCCCTGAGCCTGACCAGTTAGCCAATGAAGGGTAAGATTCCTCAAGGGAGGGACGACCTAAGACAGGCCTGGTCATGAAGAGGCCCACAGGGAAGGACTTGGGGGGCTATAGAAAAAGTGGGTGATGGACCCTCACCCCTCGGCTTTGACAAAGCTGAGTCCTCATTCTGTCTGCAAGAAGTCTCCTAATCTCTTGGCTGCCTTACTTGCCCTGCCTGACTTACGCCTGAAACAATGATAGAGGGCAGTGCAGTCCTGTGCTGGAAAGGGTGGATTCCCCAGGGCATCAGGCCTAAGAAAGAATGCACAAAATCCTGTGAAACCTGCTTTGCTAATACCCTCAATTTAAATGATAAGGGTCCAAGCTTGAAATAAGTTTGTTTCCCAAAATCCTATAGCCCTTTAGCTAACTGACCCTGACTCAGCATAAGCCCTCAGAGTTCTTTGTTATCTATTGCTTGATCCTTACTGCCTGACAATGATTGATGAGCTTTACCTGTATTCCTGTGCAAATTGAACCCAATAAAAGCCCACTGAGGAAAAGGCTCTTGGCCCTTTTCCTTTGAGAGATCTACCTTTCCTCCCCAAGCAGTTCATGTCTTGGTAAACTTGTTCTCATCCATGGCGGCTGGGGGACCCTGCGGGCGGAGCCCCCCACAGCAATATTTTATTTGATATATCTCTGCAGGCAAGGGAAACAAAAGAAAAAAAATAAACAAATGGGACTACATCAAACTAAAAAAGCTTCTATACAGCAAAAGAAACTATCAACAAAATGACAAGGGAACTCACTATATGGGATAACATATTTGCCAATGACACATCTGAGAAAGTGTTAATCTACAAAATATATAAAGTACTTACACAACTCAACACCAGGAAGACAAACAATCCAATTAAGCGATGGGCAAAGGACTTGAATAGATAATTCTCAAAAAAGGATATAGAGATGGCCAACAGACATATGAAAAGACGTTCAATGTCACTAATTATCAGAGAAATGCAAATTAAAACCCCAATGAGATATCACCTCACACCCATCAGAATGGCTGTCGTCAGTAAGTCAACAAACAAGAAGTACTGGTGAGGATGTGGTGAAAGGGAAATACTTTTGCACTGTTGGTGGGAATGCAGATTAGTGCAACCACTGTGAAAAGCAGTATGGAGATACCTCAAAAAAATCAAAAATAGGGCTGCCTTATGACCCAGCAATTCTACTTCTAGGAATTTATCCAAGGAAACACTAATTCAAAAGAACATAAGCACCCCAATGTTCATTGCAGTGTCATTCACAATCTCCGAGATATGGAAGCAACTCAAGTGTCCATCAGTAGATGAGTGGATAAACAACTATGGGGCATTTACACAATGGAATACTACCTGGTTGTTAAAAAGAAGAAAATTTTACCCTTTGTGACAGCATGGATGGATCTGGAGAACCTAACGCACCATGAGATAAGCCAGTCACAGAAAGACAAATGCCATATGATTTCACTCATATGTGGAATCGAATGAACAAACTGAACTAACAGGCAAAATAGAGACAGACTCATGGATAGAGAGCAGGCTGACAGCTCTGGGGCAGGGGCTAGGGGGTGGAGGGATCAAGCTAAAAGGAAGAAGGACTCATGGACATGGACAACAGTGTGGTGATGATGAGGGAGAGATGGGCATAAGGGGGACAAATAGTATTGGAAAAAATACAATAAAAATAAATTTAAAAAATAACTAAAAAGTATGCTACACCTAACTACTCACTTATGACAACAATCCTATGAGATATGTATTATTATTATTTCCATTTTACAGATGAGAAATAAAGGCTCAAAAGTCATACAGCTAGAGTCAAGTAGAAAGGTAATCTGACTCCAGAGCCCCCATCCCAACGACCATGATAAACCCAGTGTACCTACAACACTCTGGAGACCAGGGGAGATGTCTCGTTAGTGAGTCACAGAAAAATTAAAAGCTAGATCAAGTAAGTAGCTTGGGCCTGCTAAGTCTAGCTACTCCATAGTCCTGCCACTGGCCACAAATAAAGGAATGGGTAATAGGTGCATGAATAACACTGGGGATTAAAGTCAAATGAGGGGAGGGGAGTATTTAGCACTGATGTATCTTTTACATTTGCCCAGAAAACCAAGTAATAAGGTGGAACATAAGCACATCTTCTGAGAATCACAAAACCAGTTAGAGCAGCGATTTTCAACCTGTGATCCACGGCACACGGGTGTGCTACAAGAGGCACGCTGGTGTGCCGCAGGACTTTTTTAAAACATGTAGTACCTGACTATTTGGTCAGGGGCACTGACCTCTCTTCCCTTATATTGTAAAATAAAAAATAATAACAATAACAGCCAACATAACAGCCATCATGAATGAATCAAAATTATACCTACATTTTGTCAGATTTGAAAATATGTTTTTTTGATATGTCACAGAATTTTAGTAATTAGTTTATGTGTGCCGTGAAATGAAAAAAATTGAAAATCACTGAGTTAAAGGAAAAAGAAAACACCAGGTTGGAACTTGAACTCAGCTTTCTGGGGTTAGACCATATTTATTGTAGAATAAGAAAACTATACCTTTGAACTTGGGTTCTGTTACATAATTTATATTTTCCAAGATAATTTCTTCTTGTCTCTTATTCTTTAATAAAGTTGGTTTTAAAAATGTTGACCTGTCTCAGCTACAGCAGGAAAAGTCCAGACCTGGAAAGAAGGAAAGGATTCCTTAGAGGCCAATGTGGGCGTCCCAGTAGGAGCAGGAATGAGAGAGGTGAAGCTGGGGAGCACACGCCAGCTGCCTGTATGCTACCACCTTCTGGAAAGTACCTTTCTGAAGCCCTTCTCCACAGAAACTGTGGCCTGCCAGGTGATGGTGGGAGATGGCATACTTGAACAAGCGGTTCTTCCCATCTAACTGGTTGCAGTTCAGGGACATTCTGCTCTTGGTGGGTCTGCTCAATGATATTCTCCATAAGCTCATGTGGTTTCTGGCTACTGCTTGTGCCAGCAGCATCTAAAGTGTGTCAGTAACACGGGTATGAAAATAGCCACTGGCCAACAGCTCTACCCAAGTAACACAATCTGACAAGTAAAAACAACATCTGGTTTCATTTAGCGGTTTTCCAAAGTGCTTCCATGACAGAAGGAGTGATGAGGGTGAATAACTGTAAGGGCTATAAACCCAAATTAATTTTAGACTATAATAATGAATAAAAAGTATTTATTTGAGCAAAAGGAAACTGCAGCCTGAGAGACACAGATTCAGGTAGCAACCTAAATTGGGTTCCTCCAAGTCAAAAGGGAGGCAATTCTTAATAGGAAAAACTTCCAGCAGGCTCCCAATTAGGTCCATTTTATGTGAATGAAATATCCAAATTTATACATTTCTGAGTGGTCTGAATCAGTCAGTCGTGACTGGTCAGTATAATGCATCTGATTGGTTGTTATGGAGAGTTCTGATTGGAGGGGGCAGGTCTCAGTCCATTGGTCAAAAAACAAAACCACAAACTCCCATCTAATGTTGACTCTGAGGGCATATACAAGCATGGCGTAGTGGAGAAAGCTGAGAGTTCAGTCTGACATTCTTCCCAAAATATAGAGGATGTGAGAAGCTCCTGTCAGCAAATGGCCACTAGACTGTTATTATTTATAAAATCTGGGCCCTCGGTTGACCATGGGATATCCATGTCAGCTGATAAATTCCAGGGTTCATATCAAATGAATCCTTTCTCTGAGTACACAAGGCTATATAATTATTTCAGTGCCATCTATTTCGGGGTTACTCCACAAGGAATTACAAACTCTTCAAAGACGAGGACAGAACCAGGAAGCATAAAGACTCGCAGATGCACTCTACCACATAGCCCAAGGAGCAACGACCTTTCATTGGGGCTCTTATGTATATACTGGCCTGGAATCATGCAAATGCTCCCTCTTTAAAAAAAAATATTTTATTTTATTTTATTTGTTTGTTTGTTTATTTTTAGAGAGAGGGGAGGGGAGGGAGAAAGAGAGGGACAGAAACATCAATGTGTGGTTGCCTCTCACTTGGCCCCCACTGAGAACCTGGCTTGCAAACCAGGCATGTGCCCTGACTGGGAATCAAACCAGCAACCCTTTGGTTCACAGGCAAGCACTCAATCCACTGAGCCACACCAGCCAGGGCTAAATGCTCTCTTGCTAATTGTTTGCACTGTTTTTGTGTGAACTCTATGGTAAATTAAAGATGACCACACATTCTGTACCCTTTCTGCCATGGAGAGGTAGTCCAATTCTCCTCCCCTTGAATTTGGGCTGACCCCAGTGACCTGTGTGACAAGCAGGATGTGATAGAACTGGTGTTCTGGGAACTCTGAGACTAGATCGTAAGTTTTGCAATCTCCCCCCAGATGTTTTGGAATAAACTCTCAGGAGCCGTATGCCACCATGCGAAAGTGACAGAGGACCCTGAGGTTGCCTTGATGGAAAGATCACGAAACCCTGCCTTCCCAGCATACCTTCCAGGGTGACTGACGTGTGAGTGAAGCTTTGTTGGAGCTTCCAGACCAGCCCATCACTAACTGAATACCACCAAGTAACCTCATTAAGATTGGTACATGGAGGTGAAAAATCACTCAGCCATACCCTGCCTTCATTCCTGACCCACAGAATCACTCAGTATATAATAAAATAGTTGCTCCTTAAGCTATTAAGTTTGGGGTGGTTTGTTACATAGCAATAAATAAGCAGATCAGCTATCTAACCTACTCTAAATTACTAGGAGTTTGTGGATTTTATTCTCTTTTATTTTTATTTGAACTATTGTTTCCTTACACTTACCTTCATTCTTATCTACCAAATACCTTGCTGAGCATCAAAGAGAAACCTAATCAAGGTTTCTGGGATAAGTGTATTTTAGTCTACCTCCTTCCATTTTATTAAACATCTAGGTAGAGCCCTTATTTCATAGTGAATAAATTCACCTCATTATCAAAAATATGATTTAATTTGCCAATTATATATATTTTAGAGATGATTGATGTATAAATTTTATGGATTTAATATTTCCATTATCATCTTCACATGACTTACTACAAATAGAAAATGCGGCTTCTATATATTCATTTGGGGGGACCATTAGAAAGCCAAGTCTGAAGGCTCACCACAATACAATAAAGTTAGAAATTAATAATGTGACCAAAGTAATATCTGCTTTGGGGAATTTAATAAGATTTCCCTTGGGTGTAATATTTAGACCACTACTCAGCACATTGTAAGCACAAAATAAATGTTAGCTACTATTGGTATTAAAGACATATATAATTTTCAAACCCAGTTTTAGGTCAGCAGGAGACACCTAATGCTGCTCTGCTGAGTTCAACCCCTCAGAGCCAAAATGCCGAGAAATGTGATGTT
Organism: Desmodus rotundus; assembly: GCF_022682495.2. Classification (NCBI taxonomy): domain Eukaryota; kingdom Metazoa; phylum Chordata; class Mammalia; order Chiroptera; family Phyllostomidae; genus Desmodus; species Desmodus rotundus. Next base: position 35,904,408 of record NC_071387.1, read on the forward strand.
TTGCCAAGTCTGTGACGCTCGTCAGAAAATAGGTAACGTTTCTGCTGCTGGACATTTTGAAATATTATAAATCATATGAGTATCTCCTTGTAAGCCCCAACTGAGAACCACCAATACAGACTCCACCCTTTATTTACAAATGAGGAAAGAAAGCAAGTCCCAAAGAGGAGCCCTGGGCCACACTGTTGAACCCAGAGCCCATGACTCAACTTCTTGTCCAGAACTCTTGTCCATTCATGCTGTCTCTCGTGAAAAAATGTCATTCATAAAACGGAAAGGGAAGGGGGATGAGGTTGTCCTGAACTTGTTCATCATGACACATATCAAAACAGACTTTGTACCTGACTTTTACAATACATCAGATCGAGAACTCAGGGAATATAATTGAGGAGCTACAGGAACCTTGTACAGGATTTCTTCCAGCGGTGCCCTGAGACATCCAGAAAATAATTGCAGCCCAGGCCTCCTATGAACACCTTCTACCACAGGAAATGCTATTTTTGAAAAGGAAATAGTAACTGGCATCTTATATAAGAAATCCTTAGGCCCTAGACTCAGGCACTACCGCAGTATGTTTTCATCCTCTGGCTGCAGTGTGGTGTCCTAGTGGTTGTGTTATTGTACGCTCGGATGATCTACGTCCAAAGAGGCAGTATGGTTTTGCTCTTTAAATCATCCCTCAGACAGAAGAGACTATTCTAGTCCTTTTATTCTAGTCCTTATAAATTCTCCCATATTTAAAAAGAAAAAAAAAAAAACCCTCTAATGGGATATCACGCCACTGCATATGTACTAGAAAGGCTAAAATAAAAAAGAGTGATAATACTAACAGCTGGTAAGAATGTGGAGCAGTCACATCTCTCCTACATTGTTGGTGGGAATGGGAAATGGGAAAACTATGTTTAGAAAACAAGTTGGCATATCCTTATGACGTTAAACATGTCCTTATCACATGACACAACAGTGCCACTCTTAGGTATTTATTCAGGGGAAAAAAATTTTTTTGAATATATATTTATACAAAGACTTGTACAGGGGTTGTCAAAACAGCTTTATGCATAACCCCCCAAGTTGGAAACAACCCAAATATCCATCAAAAGTAAATAAAGAGGTTTCAGTTCATCCAGATCATGTGAGTTATTAAGTACTGATGTGCATGGGCACTTAACTAGATTTCAAAATCATTGTGTTGAAAGAAAGAGGCCAGACGCTAAGCAAACATGCTATATGATTCCATTTGTGTTATTCTAAAGAAGCAAAAGCTAGTTTGCACTGGCAGAAAGCAAACAGGGACCAGGGATGGACAGACTGGCCATAAAAGAGAAATTGGGGGGATGATAAAATTTTTCTATTTCTTAATTGTGTCAGTGGCCACATAGTATATACATTTGTCAAAGCTCACCAAATTGTACATTTTAAATGTCTGCATTTTATTTTGTAGAAATTATACCTCCATAAAGGTGATTTTTAAAATACTATAAGTGGCCATGTTGTAGTGATCACAAATATATACTATAAAGAACAACAGGAAAAAAGTTTTAATCTTATGAAAAGTGCTTTTGGTTTAAGATAAAAATTACCTGTGGTAACATCATAGGTGAATTCCAAAAGTTCTTTCACTAAATACCTTCAATAAAAATGAATATACTGTATTGTAAAAACTGTTAGTGAACCCACAAAAATGGCTGTTAAGAACAAAAGCACTAATGTAAAGACCTTGAATGAACATAAATGGGAAACGTTTCTCATTTCTTAATTCTTAACATGCAATGTGAAAATTTAATTGAATTAGTCAGAATCTAATCAGAAAACAGAAACCACTTGAATATTTAAAACAGAGGACCTTTCATGCCGGGGTTTGCATACACATGCAGTAAGACCAGGCCAAAGGGGAAGGTGAGGCAAAAAGAAGATGAAGGTACAATGGGAAGTTGAATTGTTTGCTTTTTCTCTGTCATTGAATAACATCATTAGAGACCACAAAGTGGGCTTAGCCCTCAAACTTTGGACAGAAAAATAATTATTCAAGTGGCCATGTTCAAAGCATACCTCTACCCTAAACCTGCAGAAAGAGGAAGAATCCAAAATAAAACATGAGGACTACAGGTGGCCCAGGGCCAGAGTAGACAAGCAGGTATGAGCACCAGCAGACCAGGTGGGATTCAGGTGAACATGCCACATGTGACAGCTGTCCTCCATCCTCACCCTTTCCCATGGAGTACTCCAAGCCCCAACTCACCTGGTTTCAAAGATTGGGCAGAGTTGAACTCCAGAAACCTCCTGTACAAGGGTGCACACAGGCTGGCTGTCACCAGAACTGGAGTCCAGGCATGTGCGGGTTCCTTGGTCAATAACAACTTAAAAAAAGGAGATTTCCTATAGAAATTCAGATTTCTAACTCCCTCCCCCAGTACAGAAGACCTGGAAAGGCATTGCTGTAGTCTGCTGGGGCTGAGGAGCGTCCACCCCTTTTACACAGGGAATGCCTTCTCCACCTGCCTCTCTCCCCATCACTCTCCATTGTTACCTCCTGCCTGCTTCAGCCCCGTGTATGACCTTTGTCCCCTCTCCCAGCCCCTGGATTTCCCCCGATGCATTGCACATCCTCTGTAATCTGAAATTTTCTAGGAAGACAAGTGGGGCATGTGTGGATTGCTCTGCTTCTGGCAGAATGAGCTTCTAGCAAATATCAAATGATCAAGACCAGCCTTTTAGTCCTTCCACCCATCTCTTCCCACCAGTTAATACTACTCATTTTCTAGCAAGTAGCTAGTGAGGGGTCAAACTGGTATGAAAATGCTGTGGTGATCTGACCATGGAGTGGCTTCTCTGAGTTCATAGTGGGAAGCCCAGTGTAGGACAATGTCCAGCTGACAAGAGACCTGACCAAGCTCCTCTTTGCCCACTCTTCCTGTGCTCTCTGTATCTGGCTTGCAAAGAGTGGGGCGGGTGGCGGGGGGAGGTGCTGACCAATCTCATAATAGTGCTGACAAGGAAATTTCAGAAACATTTTATGGAATCTAAATATATATATATATATATATATATATATATATATATATATATATCACTATAAAGTAACTAAGGATGATTTCTAACACCAAAATGTAAGGTCCATTGCTTGTTTCTTTATGGATATTGAATATACATGCTTTTGTAGGATTAAGGGAACAAGTGAGTGAAATACCCTTGCTTCACTTTGCATCATTCTTAGCACTTCATGTCACTCCTACCATCGCCAGAGTGGGAATGGAGATACGAGCAGTTTTTATATAACTTCCAAAGGGGTTGTTATGAGGCCACATAGATCCACACGTGTCTGATAGATTTACATCGAACACCCCCTGTGGGGAAAATTACATTAACTAAAATGAGGTGAGTTAGGGCCTGGTTTCAACATTGCCTACTCAACAAAATCTATTACACTGTCAAGGATATGAAATTGTTTAATTCAACATTTTAAATGTGAGAAGTTAATGTTGGTGGAAGAGTTAAGCACATTGTACATTTATCACCCTAAAGACAGAGACAGAAAAATGTCTAAGCCATTTGCCACATAATAGCCTCAAATGTTTTATTCTGGTGACCTTAAACTGTTTAAATTATGAGACTACAATTAAGAATAATTATCCCTGCCATTGTCAAATAGATGCAGAAACAATAAGAAATAGAGAGTTTAGCTCAGTAATACGTTGGCTTACAGCCTGAGTCACTCCATATAGTGATGGACTCACCGATTTTATATCTCTCTAAAAATGTTTCATAAAATACCAAGGAAGAGTTTACAGCAATGAGAAAAAAAATTTCAAGATCCTAATCCAAACTTCTGCCCATTTAAAACAGGAAGTGAAGATACCCTAAAAATGATTTTTCTCTTGCTTAAATTAACAGGGATGACATTCAACTCTGCACTTATTTTCCAAGTCATCCACTTACAAAATTATTCTGTAAACCCTAGATTTTAAAAAAGATTTTTCATCTGTAAATTCCAGTAAATAAGCCAGTTGATCAAAGCTAGCCTACTCCTAAAATATATTTATTTGGATCACTACTTCCAAGGCTCTCCCTTCAAGATCTATCATGTTGATCCTTCTTTTACTCCGTAACAGCTACTCCAGGTCAAATTCAAATGGGACCATTCAATAAATATGTGCCGAGTGAGTGAACACGTGAATAAACACATGAATGAATGGCAGACCTCACAGAGTCCTGAACAGGACCCAGCACTTTTACCAACTTCCCAGTGTTTCTCTGTTCGCCTTCATCCCACAGATTTGCCAAGTTAATCTTGCCCCAAACGTCACTTTCCATGCATCAGCCTCTTGCCTAAGAACTACCAACTCTAAGGTAATTGATTTAACAATGGGATCTTGACTCAGTTCCAGCTGGCTGGACTGGGCCCCTCTGCTCACATTGGTGCCCTTGCTAGGAACAAGATGTCTGCGAAGTTTATCAGAGATTGTGGGGCCTTCCAACATGTCAGAACACAAATGCAAGCTCGGGCTACCCCCAGTACACCAGTCACTCATTCCAAAGGCCAACGATGAGGTCGTGAAACAGACAGATGGAGACATGCTGACATTTCACTAATGCAGATGCACCAGTGCTCTGGGGTTTAGTTAGTGACAAGTGTCTATCCAAGTGCTTCCCAAATTTTAATAAGCTCAAGAATCACCTGGAAGTCTGAGACTCTGCATTCCTAACAAGCTCCCAGGTAACACTGAAGCTGCTGGTCTTGGACCACACTTTGAGTATCAGGATTCCCAAACAAAGAGTTTTCAAACTCGGCTGCACACTGGAATCTATCTAGAGCACTTTACTAAAATGAATGGCTGATACAATTCCCAAAGATTCTGGTTTGATTGGTATGAGGTGCAGCCCAGGCATCAAAATTTTTAAGCTCCTCTGAAAATTCTAGTGTGCAATTGGAGTCGAGAACCACTGCCTTAGACCAGTGTTTCTCAGACATTTTTTTATTATTTCTCCCTGGAGTGGACTTTTGAGACATTTTCCCCTAAATATTCCTCTTGAAATTTTAATATCACAGATATGTTATGTATCAGTTTATATATTGTGTGCATATCTGTGCTTTATAAATAAAAAGAGGATTTTTTGTTTAAGAATCAGTTTTCACGCCATTAGGGGTGGCATGGCATGAGAATGCATGCTCTAGACTATGCCTAAAGACCTGGCTTTGTCCAAGTGTCCACACGTCAGTCTCCAGCACATAATCCTCCAAGTAGAGGCTGTAGATCTCAGATACAAAGGGCCAGGCTGAGAACGACAGGAAGGTGGTCAGATCCATGCACCCACCCGCACCCCTGCATTCTAAGCTATAGTTGGCTGTATGGCCTAGAATTCCCGTGAGCTTTCTATCACCTCAGTATCTTAAAGCCACAAGGACAGTGAATGTGCCACCCAATTCAAATAAGTGAGCTCTCTACGTATGCCCCTGCTTGTGTTCTCCACCCAGCCTCCCTTTATATGGCCTAATAGCAACCAGCATCTGCCTGGAAACAAACGGGCTCCGCATCACCGTGTTAAACAAAGTGCTTACAGGAGACTTTGTAATGGATGTGCTCGTTTTTAACACTCACTCAGGTTACACCATAACTTGTACAAATTGTGTAGGAAGTATGGGTCACAGCTATCGGGGGAAAACAGCAGTGAAAGGTAGACTCCAATCCAGGTGTGAAGTCCTGGCAGTGGGAAAGATAGATGGAAAAGTGCTAACAAAATGGGAAAGGGATGGGTCAACAGAAAGGGCAGGAAAAAGAAACTGACAGTATTGCATGTCTACTTTGTGTCAGGTGGCGCGTGAACACCATTTCTTTTAATGTTCCATCATGAGCCTACAAGGTGGGCATCATCCTTGCATTGTATAGACGGGAGCCCTGAGATTCTGAAGCCTCCCAACATCTACTCCTAGTAAGGGGAGTGGCGGGGGGAGCCTGCATTCAAATCCTGTCAGTTTGGCTCCAATTCCAGTGCTCTTTCCAGTCTATCATGCTGTCCCCCCAGCCTCACAAAAAAACACAAAAATAAACCACTAAATCATTAAGGGTGGCCCTCTGCATTTTAATCAGGGAGATCAGGGTGATTTTTGCTAATGACAGAAGGAACTCTGGGTCTTGCAGCACTTCCAGAATGTAAATCAGAGGCTGGAATGGGTATTCAAAATCAGCAGGGGGGCTTCTGCAATCAGAGCCTCCACAGAGCATGGATTCCAGTGAGGCACCAGAAGTCACAGAACTAAGGCATAGACGGAAGAGAGAAGCGGTGTTGAAAGAGGGCTGGTCCACACCTAACCTTAGCTAGTAGGAAATGGAGGGCCCAAGTTGCCTGAGGGCACAGACACCAGAAACTGTGAGGGAGGGATAGATAAGGTGGTGATGGTGGTAAAAATTCCAAGAGGTGGGAAAAGGGCTAGAACGTGAATGGCCCCAGAAGAAAAGTAACTCATTTGCGTCCCAAAAGTAGACCCCTGAACCCACAGCCCTCTGCTCTACCTGGGCCCTTCAAATTGCAGTGGAGGGAGCAGAAGGA